>NC_135905.1:23315474-23997480 GCF_964194155.1 Cetorhinus maximus
CCCTCCTGCCTGTCACTCCCCTCGCTCCTGTCACTCCCCTCCCTCCTGCCTGTCGCTCCCCTCGCTCCTGTCACTCCCCTCCCTCCTGCCTGTCACTCCCCTCGCTCCTGTCACTCCCCTCGCTCCTGTCACTCCCCTCCCTCCTGCCTGTCACTCCCCTCGCTCCTGTCACTCCCCTCCCTCCTGCCTGTCACTCCCCTCGCTCCTGTCACTCCCTCCCTCCTGCCTGTCACTCCCCTCGCTCCTGTCACTCCCCTCCCTCCTGCCTGTCACTCCCCTCGCTCCTGTCACTCCCCTCCCCCCTGCCTGTCACTCCCCTCGCTCCTGCCTCTCGCTCCCCTCGCTCCTGCCTGTCGCTCCCCTCGCTCCTGTCTGTCGCTCCCCTCGCTCCTGTCTGAAACTCCCCATCGCTCCTGCCTGTCACTCCCCTCGCTCCTGCCTGTCACTCCCCTCGCTCCTGCCTGTCACTCCCCTCGCTCCTGCCTGTCGCTCCCCTCGCTCACTACTGTCACTCCCCTCGCTCCTGCCTGTCACTCCCCTCGCTCCTGCCTGTCACTCCCCTCGCTCCTGCCTGTCACTCCCCTCGCTCCTGCCTGTCACTCCCCTCGCTCCTGCCTGTCACTCCCCTCGCTCCTGCCTGTCACTCCCCTCGCTCCTGCCTGTCACTCCCCTCGCTCCTGCCTGTCACTCCCCTCGCTCCTGCCTGTCACTCCACTCCCTCCTGCCTGTCGCTCCCCTCGCTCCTGCCTGTCACTCCCCTCGCTCCTGCCTGTCACTCCCCTCGCTCCTGTCACTCCCCTCCCTCCTGCCTGTCACTCCCCTCGCTCCTGTCACACCCCTCCCTCCTGCCTGTCACTCCCCTCGCTCCTGTCACTCCCCTCCCTCCTGCCTGTCGCTCCCCTCGCTCCTGCCCGTCACTCCCCTCACTCCTGTCACTCCCCTCCCTCCTGCCTGTCACTCCCCTCGCTCCTGTCACTCCCCTCCCTCCTGCCTGTCACTCCCTCCCTCCTCTGTCACTCCCTGTCCCGCTCCCTGTCACTCCCCTCCCTCCTGCCTGTCGCTCCCCTCGCTCCTGCCCGTCACTCCCCTCACTCCTGTCACTCCCCTCCCTCCTGCCTGTCGCTCCCCTCGCTCCTGCCTGTCACTCCCCTCCCTCCTGCCTGTCGCTCCCCTCGCTCCTGCCTGTCACTCCCCTCGCTCCTGTCTGAAACTCCTCATCGCTCCTGCCTGTCACTCCCCTCGCTCCTGCCTGTCACTCACCTCGCTCCTGCCTGTCACTCCCCTCGCTCCTGTCTGTCACTCCCCTCGCTCCTGTCTGAAACTCCCCATCGCTCCTGCCCGTCACTGCCCTCGCTCCTGTGACTCCCCTCGCTCCTGTCTGTCACTCCCCTCGCTCCTGTCTGTCACTCCCCTCGCTCCTGCCTGTCGCTCCCCTCGCTCCTGCCTGTCACTCCCCTCGCTCCTGTCTGTCACTCCCCTCGCTCCTGCCTGTCACTCCCCTCGCTCCTGTCTGTCACTCCCCTCGCTCCTGTCACTCCCCTTGCTCCTGTCTGTCACTCCCCTCGCTCCTGTCACTCCCCTCGCTCCTGTCTGTCACTCCCCTCGCTCCTGTCTGTCACTCCCCTCGCTTCTGCCTGTCACTCCCCTCGCTCCTGTCTGTCACTCCCCTCGCTTCTGCCTGTCACTCCCCTCGCTCCTGTCTGTCACTCCCCTCGCTCCTGTCTGAAACTCCCCATCGATCCTGTCTGAAACTCCCCTCGCTCCTGCCTGTCACTCCCCTCGCTCCAGCCTGTCACTCCCCTCGCTCCTGTCTGAAACTCCCCTCGCTCCTGCCTGTCACTCCCCTCGCTCCTGCCTGTCACTCCCCTCGCTCCTGCCTGTCACGCCCCTCGCTCCTGCCTGTCACTCCCCTCGCTCCTGCCTGTCGCTCCCCTCGCTCCTGCCTTTCACTCCCCTCGCTCCTGTCACTCCCCTCCCTCCTGCCTGTCACTCCCCTCGCTCCTGTCACACCCCTCCCTCCTGCCTGTCACTCCCCTCGCTCCTGTCACTCCCCTCCCTCCTGCCTGTCGCTCCCCTCGCTCCTGCCTGTCACTCCCCTCCCTCCTGCCTGTCACTCCCCTCGCTCCTGTCGCTCCCCTCGCTCCTGCCCGTCACTCCCCTCACTCCTGCCTGTCACTCCCCTCGCTCCTGCCTGTCACTCCCCTCGCTCCTGTCACTCCCCTCCCTCCTGCCTGTCACTCCCCTCGCTCCTGTCACTCCCCTCCCTCCTGCCTGTCACTCCCCTCGCTCCTGTCACTCCCCTCGCTCCTGTCACTCCCCTCCCTCCTGCCTGTCGCTCCCCTCGCTCCTGCCTGTCACTCCCCTCGCTCCTGCCTGTCGCTCCCCTCGCTCCTGCCTGTCGCTCCCCTCGCTCCTGTCTGTCGCTCCCCTCGCTCCTGTCTGAAACTCCTCATCGCTCCTGCCTGTCGCTCCCCTCACTCCTGCCTGTCACTCCCCTCGCTCCTGCCTGTCACTCCCCTCGCTCCTGTCTGAAACTCCCCATCGCTCCTGTCTGAAACTCCCCATCGCTCCTGTCTGAAACTCCCCATCGCTCCTGCCTGTCGCTCCCCTCGCTCCTGTCTGAAACTCCTCATCGCTCCTGCCTGTCGCTCCCCTCGCTCCTGCCTGTCACTCCCCTCGCTCCTGCCTGTCACTCCCCTCGCTCCTGCCTGTCACTCCCCTCGCTCCTGTCTGAAACTCCCCATCGCTCCTGTCTGAAACTCCCCATCGCTCCTGCCTGTCACTGCCCTCGCTCCTGTCACTCCCCTCGCTCCTGTCTGTCACTCCCCTCGCTCCTGTCTGTCACTCCCCTCGCTCCTGCCTGTCGCTCCCCTCGCTCCTGTCTGTCACTCCCCTCGCTCCTGCCTGTCACTCCCCTCGCTCCTGTCTGTCACTCCCCTCGCTCCTGTCACTCCCCTTGCTCCTGTCTGTCACTCCCCTCGCTCCTGTCTGTCACTCCCCTCGCTCCTGTCTGTCACTCCCCTCGCTCCTGTCTGTCACTCCCCTCGCTCCTGTCACTCCCCTCCCTCCTGTCTGTCACTCCCCTCGCTCCTGTCACTCCCCTCGCTCCTGTCTGTCACTCCCCTCGCTCCTGTCTGTCACTCCCCTCGCTTCTGCCTGTCACTCCCCTCGCTCCTGTCTGTCACTCCCCTCACTCCTGTCTGTCACTCCCCTCGCTTCTGCCTGTCACTCCCCTCGCTCCTGCCTGTCACTCCCCTCGCTCCTGTCTGAAACTCCCCTCGCTCCTGCCTGTCACTCCCCTCGCTCCTGCCCATTAAACTCTTCACTCCAGTCCAGGACTCCCACGCTCTCCTGTTGTCACCTAAAATCAGAATCATGCAGCACATTAAGAAGCCATTTGGCCCATCGCGCCTGTGCTGCCCCTTTGAAATGGCTTTGCAAACAGTCCATTATCAATCTGCCTCTCAACCTCATTTCCTTCACTCCACTGTTAATGGACAATCTTTTAGTGGTAATTAAGTACCCTCTGAATCTCCCCCTTACCATTCCATTTTTTTCTTTAGAAGCTGTTTTTTGCTGTGCTCTGGGCATCTTTCACTCTTTTTAATTTCCCCCTCACCTCTCAACAGGCAGGAGGAACATTGGGCAAATGCAATTTTCCATTCTCTCTTCATGCCCGGCACATTGAAATATTCCTGAGGCACATAAGAATGTTCTCCAAATCTGTGGCTTTCTTCCCTCCCCTCCACTAACCGTTTAAAACCGTTTCAGAAATTGTTTGGAGTGGATGGAGTGGAGTGACAGGACATTAATGACCGTGCTTGGTGCTGGTTTAGTGCATCCACACCTCCGACATTATTCATTGTTTGGGTGTGACATTTTTCAAAAGCAGCATAAATACATAGAGAAGCAAGATGTTAATGAAGATTATTGCTAGTGAATATTAATGACACCACTCAGTCATGGAAGGTTGCACAGATGATCAGAATTCCTCTCTGACAAGTGCTGCTGGCAAATCCTTTATGAGTGTGGAAGGCCATGCTCCTGGTGTCACACTGGCCCTTGTTTGAGGCGATTGATGTGCACTGTTGCCTTGGTGCCCACCTGGTTCTAAGCTGTGCGTCTATCCATAGGAGGACCCCTTTGTCATGGTAGCTGAAAACATCTTGGGGCAACCAAAACGCTACAAGGGATTTTCCATCGATGTCCTCGATGCCCTGGCAAAGAACCTTGGATTTAAGTATGAGATCTATCAAGCAGTGGATCATAAATACGGCAGTCAGCTTCCTAACGGATCCTGGAATGGAATGATTGGGGAACTCATAAACAAGGCAAGCACTCATTTATTAACTCAAACTGAATTTGATGACTGAACTTTGTCTCTTCATTTTCACTTTGGACTAATTGTCTGATAGGATCATGTTGCTTGTGTAATGACAAATCCCACTCTGTGACCTGAGCCAATAATCCAGGCTAACACTTCTGTGCAGTATAAAAGGAGTGCTGCATCTTCAGATAGTCAGCACTGAGGGGGTGCTGCAGTGCCAGAGGTTCAGCGAGGGAAGCCTGCACTGTGAGAGGGTCAGCGAGAGGGTTCTGCACTGTCGGAAGGTCAGTGTTGAGGGAGTGCTGCACTGTGAGAGGGTCAGTACTGAGGGAGTGCTGCACTGTCGGGGGGCAGTACTGAGGGAGTGCTGCACTGTGAGAGGGTCAGTCCTGAGGGAGTGCTGCACTGTCGGAGGGTCAGTCCTGAGGGAGTGCTGCACTGTGAGAGGGTCAGTCCTGAGGGAGTGCTGCACTGTGAGAGGGTCAGTACTGAGGGAGTGCTGCACTGTGAGAGGGTCAATCCTGAGGGAGTGCTGCACTGTGAGAGGGTCAGTACTGAGGGAGTGCTGCACTGTCGGAGGGTCAGTCCTGAGGGAGTGCTGCACTGTGAGAGGGTCAGTCCTGAGGGAGTGCTGCACTGTCAGAGGGTCAGTCCTGAGGGAGTGCTGCACTGTGAGAGGGTCAATCCTGAGGGAGTGCTGCACTGTGAGAGGGTCAGTACTGAGGGAGTGCTGCACTGTCGGAGGGTCAGTCCTGAGGGAGTGCTGCACTGTGAGAGGGTCAGTCCTGAGGGAGTGCTGCACTGTGAGGGGGTCAGTCCTGAGGGAATGCTGCACTGTGAGAGGGTCAGTCCTGAGGGAGTGCTGCACTGTGAGAGGGTCAGTCCTGAGGGAGTGCTGCACTGTCGGAGCGTCAGTCCTGAGGGAGTGCTGCACTGTCAGAGGGTCAGTCCTGAGGGAGTGCTGCACTGTCGGGGGGCAGTACTGAGGGAGTGCTGCACTGTCGGGGGGCAGTACTGAGGGAGTGCTGCACTGTCGGAGGGTCAGTCCTGAGGGAGTGCTGCACTGTCGGGGGGAAGTACTGAGGGAGTGCTGCACTGTGAGAGGGTCAGTCCTGAGGGAGTGCTGCACTGTGAGAGGGTCAGTCCTGAGGGAGTGCTGCACTGTGAGAGCATCAGTACTGAGGGAGTGCTGCACTGTCGGAGGGTCAGTCCTGAGGGAGTGCTGCACTGTGAGAGGGTCAGTCCTGAGGGAGTGCTGCACTGTCGGAGGGTCAGTCCTGAGGGAGTGCTGCACTGTGAGAGGGTCAGTCCTGAGGGAGTGCTGCACTGTCAGAGGGTCAGTCCTGAGGGAGTGCTGCACTGTGAGAGGGTCAATCCTGAGGGAGTGCTGCACTGTGAGAGGGTCAGTACTGAGGGAGTGCTGCACTGTCGGAGGGTCAGTCCTGAGGGAGTGCTGCACTGTGAGAGGGTCAGTCCTGAGGGAGTGCTGCACTGTGAGAGGGTCAGTCCTGAGGGAGTGCTGCACTGTGAGAGGGTCAGTACTGAGGGAGTGCTGCACTGTCGGAGGGTCAGTCCTGAGGGAGTGCTGCACTGTGAGAGGGTCAGTCCTGAGGGAGTGCTGCACTGTCAGAGGGTCAGTCCTGAGGGAGTGCTGCACTGTCGGGGGGCAGTACTGAGGGAGTGCTGCACTGTCGGGGGGCAGTACTGAGGGAGTGCTGCACTGTCGGAGGGTCAGTCCTGAGGGAGTGCTGCACTGTCGGGGGGAAGTACTGAGGGAGTGCTGCACTGTGAGAGGGTCAGTCCTGAGGGAGTGCTGCACTGTCGCAGGGGCAATACTGATGGAATTTACTGAAAAATCCAATCTTACTTCATATTAACCACACTCTATTGGATCACGTGAAAGATGTTTTCGAAGAAGAACAGAAAGTTATCCCTCCATAAGTTGCTCCTCTGGTCAATATGACCAAAAATAAATAAACTACTCATTCGTTTCATTGTAGTTCTTGGGATCATTTTATATCCAAAACAGTTGCCATGTTTGCCAACATAACACCAGTCCCAAAATCATAGAGATTTCAGCAGAGATGGAGGCTACTCAGTCCTTCACTTAACCATCTTGGTAATAGATCTTTACCTGGAGTTATTAAATGCATTTCAGAGTAATTCAAGGGGAGGATGTGCATTTGTGAGACTTGTGATCTGGTGCAGGTCTGTCAGTCTTGAATGTGCAAACATGGAGTAGTTGCAGTGTTGTGTAACAATGAGATCGAGAAAAGAAAACTCCGGAAAGAAACCAGATGAGCAACAAACACACAAGAGTTGGACTTTTCATTGACAGGTGTGGTTGACTCTTCAATGCCCTCTGACCAAGGGCAATTAGGGATGGGCAATAAATGCTGGCCTAGCCAGGGATGCCCACATCCCATGAATGAATAAAAAAAACTATTGTGGTTCTACCTCAATAAGCCCATAAGTTTCAGAAGTTGACATTGGAAGATCTGGTCCAACATTTAAGGCTGGTGATCCTTCATCTGATAGTGATGTGTAGTGGGCATTCTCATCCAGGCTTTACCCTGAGATGGTATTTCAACTGTTGCTGGGTCAAAATCCAGGAACTCCCTTCCTAGCAGCACTGTGGGTGTACCTACACCACACGGACTGCAGCGGTTCAAGAAGACAGCTTAACCACCACCTTCTCAAGGGCAATGAGGGATGGGCAATAAATGCTGGCCCAGCCAGCGAAGCCCACATCCCGTGAATGAATAAAAAAAAACTATTGTGGTTCTACCTCAATAAGCCCATAAGTTTCAGAAGTGAGAGAACGATGTGGGGTACGTACTCTAAAAGTGAGGAAGTTGAAGGCTGAGCAGCTGGAGATGTTTAAAATGATGAAAGGAGTTGATAAGGTAGTTACAGAATGACCTTTCACCCTAGTATGGAATCCAGAACAAGGAGACGTCAACTTATAATTTGAACTAAAGCAGCCCAGCTCAGAACATAAGATTGTGAGAATGTGGAACACACTTTCCCAGAAGGAGATAGATGGTAAATCAACTGAGATGTTTAAAATGGGAGGTAGACTCTGGAATGGACGGTATTTAAGGAGAAAGGAAGGGCAATAGAGATAAAAGAAAAGAGCACAGTGGCTGGGAGTGGGGAGGCCCAGGTCGTCCGTTCCTGATATAACGATGGTAACCCATGCTTGTTTTCTTGTTTACAGAAAGCAGACATTGCAATCTCGGCAATAACCATCACTCCTGAGAGAGAAAGTGTTGTGGATTTCAGCAAGCGCTACATGGATTATTCCGTTGGAATCCTTCTGAAAAAACCGGAGGAAAAGATTAACATCTTCTCGATCTTTGCTCCCTTTGACCTGGCCGTGTGGGCCTGCATTGCTGCTGCCATCCCACTGGTGGGAGTCCTAATCTTTGTGCTCAATCGGGTGCAATTGGTGCGGACACAGACCCCAACACACCCTCAGACCCCTCCTTCCACCTCTGGCACTTTACACAGTGCCATCTGGCTTGTGTATGGAGCGTTCGTCCAACAAGGTAGATCACAACATTACAACGTCGCAATGTGACAGGGAAATATGACCGTAGAGTAACATAGCATCCATGGGGAATGACAGAATGAAATGTACATGAGCAGGTCATTTGGGGACCATGCTGTACATAGGATGGAGAGTGGGGATGGTGGTTTACGGTGGGGATGATGGTTGCATATATGGGGAAAGGAGCCCACTGAGGAGGCTGGAGGTTGGGAGGAGAGGGGTGGTGCAGGGAGAAGGGAGGGGGAATGGGGAGTTGATTGCCCGGCCCAATTTATTGGCTGGCCCTTGTTAGAATTACAGAATGGTTACAGCACAGAAGGAGGCCATTCAGCCCTTCGTGGCTGTGCCAGCTCTCTGTAAGATCAATTCACTGAGTGCCACTTCCCCTGCTCTTTCCCCATAGCCCTGAAAGCTTTTCATTAACCTGCTGCTGGCTGAGTCCCTAACCGAAATAGTAATGGCGGAAAGCAGAGCATCTTGTTGGGCTCAAGATAAATGCGGGGTGGGTAATGGGAGCTCCAGAGTGATCAGAGGTTCAGGACATGGGAGTGTGTTCTGGACAGGGATGACATGCACTTCCTCTGCTCCTCCTCTCCCAACAAAGTGAGGCCTGCGTTCAGGTTATTGCTGTCACTGAATCTGCTTCGGGCCCCAATTCTTTCCAGGCCCAAGTCCTATCGACCGAATAGAGCACCAGTTTACATGCATGTATGAGGCTCCTGACTGCCTCAGCTGCCAAAACTCCAGGTAGGGAGAAGCCTAGCCAAACTAAGAATGAAGTGGAGATTACAGTGGTCCATTGCCAGATGAGGAGTCAGCCATTCGGGACTGAGATGAGGAGAAATTTCTTCACTCAAAGGGTTGTGAATTTTTGGAATTCTGCACCCCAGAGAGCCGTGGGTGCTCAGTTTTTGAGTATATTTGAGACTGAGGTTGATAAATTTTTGGTTATTAAGGGAATCAAAGGATACGGGGTTAGGTTGGAAAAGCGGAGTTGAGATAGAAGATGAGTGACAATCTTTTTGGATGGTGGAGAAAACCAGAGGGGCCATTTGGCTTCCTCCTGCTCCTATTTCTTATGTTTTTATGTTCTTATGCATGGATACCCAGAGAAGAAAATTTGCCCGAATAACCTTTAGTACATTGGTTGTGATTGAGCATATTGCCAATTTAATTATTAATTTCATGTAGAATTAGCCAAGGTGTGTGTTGTCGAAGGAGTTATTGGAGACTTTTACGTAGACCAAGAAATTGAACAAAGACTCTCATCTCACACTTACGTTGGAAGACGCAATTGGAAGTATTGTAACCAAGTAGAAGTCAGATGAATTCTTGGGCCAAGAGGAACAGGAAATTTACTTCTTCCCCGTTTACTGAACTCTCAGTCATATCATCAGCAAATGGCAAACAACCAAGATTGGCAGGCAGCCATCCCAGATCACTTTATTTGCATCAAGCTTCAGTTACCAAGGAACAGAATAGTTTCCCAGGACTGCCAGCTTTCTTCATCTGCTCTTTCAACTATCAATTAATTTATGGGTGAATACATGGCATAAATTTAGAAGCCGACTGTTCATTCCAAATCTCGCTTTGTTGCTCACCCAAAACAAATCTTTTATTTAAGAGTTTGCAGGAGTGTTGAAAATCTGCCCTCTCCAGATTTGAAAGCAGTGCCCTAAGTATTTGAATCCTACCCGATCATGCTGAGTGAGCCCAGCAGCGAATGAGAGGTCCCTTTCCATTGGCAGAAAACCAAACAGGAAAGCAGGAGACTGTCACATGTGCTGCACATGGCAACATTAAACCGATCGGCTCCACAAAACATGACTTTCTCTGCTGGGCTTTAACTGTTAGTGTTCATGAGTTTATTGGGATTCATAGAGATGGGAACAAGCCATTGAGGGGCTAGTGGAACTTGTACTTGTGACATAGAATCATGGAAATTCAGAGCATGAAAGGAGGTCATTCAACCCATCATGTTCGTGGTGGTAACATTTGTACACCAGACCATTTAGGCTGACTCTCAAAATCTTTAATGGTGTAAGTTTTGATGGAGTTCTGGTAGAGTAGATAGAGGAAGGGCTGTTCCCCCCCCCTGGCAAGTGGGTCACTAACCTGAGGTCATAGATTTAAAACCATTGGTAAAAGGTTTAGAGGCAAGATCAGGAGGAATGTTTTCACTCAGAGAGTTGTCAGGATCTGGAACACTCAACCTGAAACTGATGCGATCAATCGTTTGAGAAGGGAGTTGGGGAGGTACTTGTGGGTGAGGAACCTACATGACCACAACCAAAAAGCAGGGAAGTGGGACTAAGCACGATGGCTCTTTCAAAGAGCCAGCACAATCATGATGGGCGTCCTTTAGCGCTGTAGGTTTCGATGATTCTAAAGTAAAATGAGGACTGTGGCATTCTTCATTTCTTCTTTTTGAAGATGACACACATCTTGGGGGGGGGGGAACCTGCCCACTGAACCCCAAGGCATCTTCAGTGGTAACAGGAGTGACGTTAAGTCTCACGCTGAATAAGTCCGAAATTGTGACCCATGCCCCATGTTTAGTAAACCCGTTGGGTCAGACTGATCCCAATCCTTCTCTCAGTCAGTGATGGAAGAATCAATGGTGGGTCATGGGAACTCGCTCCTTGGGTGAATAAGTCCTTCTCCACAAACCCATGGGCTATAACTTTTTTTTAAGGTTTTCAGATGAATGATGTCCTCTTTGCCGGGCATGTTTAATCGTAGGGACAGAGAAACCAGGAGCTGTTCCACTTTGCAATCCCAAGGCAGGGACAGGAAGATTCTAACATTAATTTGCATTAATGTATCCTTATTAACATAATGAAAGTAATTTTTACAAAAATTGATCTGCCCGATTTGAGTTGTAAAGGAAAGTCTATTTTATAATTATTTTAATTAGTAGATGTAAATTAGATATAATCTTGGTAATGTATCCAATTTGTGTGTCGTGAATATGGCTACAAGTTTCACAACTGAAGAAATTATATCTTTAAATTATTCCAAAAAGTCCAATCTGCATCTCATTTTCAACATGTCATCTCTCAGTTTGAAAACTGTCCTGAGTTTCACTAAATGGAACTGCCTTTGAATTAATGCAAGCCTAACATCACAACTGATGCTGCACACTGACAGCACACAACAGTGTACATTGATGGAGGACAGTAATAGCACGCAAAGGGTGAATTTTCACTTTTACCGTCGACCAGCAAGGGTTTGTCCATCCATTTTACACCCGACGTAATTTCAGCATCTATTACAAATCTCCCCCACTATCCCTACCCTGTTAAACCTGTTATGCAGTGATTTAAATGTGACCTTTCTTTCCAGGACCTCTTTCTAATGAAAGGAGCAGTGTTGGTTAGAACCATTCAAAAATGATATATTTTGACAAAATAACAAATAGATATTTTTAAAACCCTTTTTTTTTCAGTGGAAATTAGTTGATTCCAACCTTTCCTATTTTAAGCCTCTTTCATCCTGATTGCAGGTGGGGACTCGCCCATGAACTCAGTTGCCATGCGGATTGTTATGGGCAGCTGGTGGCTCTTTACACTGATCGTGTGTTCCTCATACACAGCCAACCTGGCCGCGTTTCTGACCGTGTCCAGAATGGATAACTCCATCCAGTAAGTGACTTTCAACGTACGCTTCTCGACAGGAAGGAACAAAGTACAGTGGTCTTTTCTCCTTCTATCGGGCACAGTACAGGCTGTGGTGTTGCTTTGTCACGTCCAGTCCTTGAGGATCAGTCTGACATATTGGCAGTCATCTCAAAAGAAGGATGGTTCTCATGTCTAACACGTGTGAGATAAAAAGCTTCATTGGCATAAGCACAACATCATTGGTTGTCATGTTCAACACAGGGTTCAAGTCAGAATTTAGCTTCAGCTTCGTTGCTGTTCCTGGAATTGTCCCTCAGGCAGAAATATCTCCTTATTCAAACCCATATTAACATTACATCGAGGAAACCGGATAAAAGGTTTGCGATGTACCTAAGGTTTGGGAAGATTAAACCAGCGTCCTTTCATTTATCAGGCTGGGCTTTAATTGCACCTCAGACCGGCGAGAGATCATTCTCATCTCTCTCGCAGACGGAGCTCTTGAGAGAGAGGATTTTAAGTCAGTCAGGAACCAATTTCTTGATTAGTGTGAGTCTATGTGGAAGCAGGGCTTCATCTTGTGTCAAATAGAGAAATATTTCAGCATTGTTTTTTTAATAGGATTTGGATTCAAAAATGGTTTCAAACTACATGAATCACAGAGAGACTTTGCTTTGTCTCTGTCGGAACTGTAGGCAATAGGCGAGCTTCGTCTGATTCACTGGTGTTTCGGTGAGTTGTCTGTTGTCATGGGCTGTTTGGACATTGGGCTGTTTGGACCGTGGGCTGTTTGGACATTGGGCTGTTTGGACCGTGGGCTGTTTGGACATTGGGCTGTTTGGACCGTGGGCTGTTTGGACATTGGGCTGTTTGGACATTGGGCTGTTTGGACCGTGGGCTGTTTGGACATTGGGCTGTTTGGACATTGGGCTGTTTGGACCGTGGGCTGTTTGGACATTGGGCTGTTTGGACCGTGGGCTGTTTGGACATTGGGCTGTTTGGACATTGGGCTGTTTGGACATTGGGCTGTTTGGACCGTGGGCTGTTTGGACATTGGGCTGTTTGGACATTGGGCTGTTTGGACCGTGGGCTGTTTTGTAGCAAAGGCAGAGACTATGAGCTGAATAGTACGGGGAGGGAGTGAATGACTTGCCCCCCAGCCCCGGAATCAAAGTCAGCGTGGAGCTGACCCACTTCACACCCGCCCACCCTGTGACCATAACAAGGGCCAAACAAGGGCCAAGTGGGTCTTCTGCCCCTCTCTGGCCAATCTGATTGGCCGGCAGCTCCATCAGTCCCTCAAGCGCCAAGAGTGGCCACTGCTGAGACGGCAAGAAGAGGGGGAGGAGGAAGAAGGTCCCAATGGACCCCCCGAAGCCAGTATGTCCGGGGTCTTGGGCACGGGAGGGTTTTGGCAAGTCAGGGGGCGGGTTTGGGTTTAAGGTCACGGACGGGTAGGAAGAAAGGGGTGGAGTTCCAGCTTAGCTGCAATGCCCCACTCCCACCTCCCCACCGATCCACAGAGACCAGCCCCCTGAAGATTGAACCCTCGTCCTTCCTTCCCGCCCTTCGATGAATGTAGTTAAGTAAATCGGGCTGTGTGCTCCTGTCTGACTGCTCGTACCAAACGTTTGCTGGCCTGGGCAGCGAATTGTCAGAGTCAGTTAGCTCGGCAACAAGCCTAATTCACCCTGATTACCTGTTTAAATATAGCGGGTGGGCTGCTTAATTCAGCACCTGAGCTCGGGGGTGGGTGGGCACCTGGCCCTATTTTACATGCCCCCCCCCACGCCAGAAACACACCAGCTGGCAAAAGGTAGCCCTATCTTACCCAAGCAGTATATCTGACCTCCAAGACACTGTGGCATTCAGGGGTTGAGGAAGGACTGTCTAATGTGAAGTGATAACTTAAACTTTCGCTCTGGACAGTAAACTACCCAAGGATGCGATATTACAACCTGGGATTTATAGCAGCTGATAAATAATTCATATACTTCTACTTTGCATGGAAACAGGTGAGCAATCTTTTACTGTGTCTATGACAGGATGTGACTCAACCCATCACTGGATAATGAATGGCTCTGATGTCAAAGAGTTAAGTGTCACTGATTTATTTGGGTCAGTGTTGGCATTTGGCCTGAGAAAGATCATCGAGATGAGCAGTTGCATCCTTGGCCCTGGGTCGGCTTTTGATTTAATTGTTTGCTGGAACAGTTGGTTATTATGTACTGCACGGGCCCAACATATTGGCTTAATATCAGTCTTAAACTTGAAGTACAGGATGAGTTTAGGATATTGCCGGGATGCTGGTAGTTAGAGGGATTTGGGTGTTCTTATACATGGATCACAGAAAATCAACATGCAGGTAACACCCAGCAATTAGGAATTTATATGCTAGCCTTTGTTACAAGAGGATGGAGATCAAGACTAAGGAAGTCTGACTGCAATTATATAGAGCTTCGGTGAGACCAGACCTGAAGTGCTGAGTACAATTTTGATTTCCTTACCTAAGGAAGGATATAATTGCCTTAGATAAGCGCAACAAAGATTAATTCCTGGGATGAGGGGATTGCCCTACAAGGAGAGATTGAGTAGAATGCATTTATATTCTCTGGTGTTCAGTAGAATGAGAGGTGATCTCAGTCAAATGGAGAAAATTCTTACAGGGCTTGAGGAGGTAACCATTGAGAGGCCGATTCCCCTGACTGGAGAGTCTATAACCAGGGATCACAGTCTCAGGAAACGGGGTCGACCATTTAGGACTGAGATAAAGAGAAATTTCTTCATTCAGACGGTTGTGAATCCCTAGAATTCTCTATCTAGGAGGGCTTGAATGCTCAGTCAATGAGTATATTCCACCCTGAGATCGATAGATCTTTGAGCACTAAGGGAAGCAATGGATATGAGCATAGAGCAGGGTGCTGGCGTGGAAGTAGAAGATCAACCATGAATTTATTGAATAGTAGAGCAGACTCCAGGGTACACAAAGCCCTCTCCTGATTATGTCCTTTATTATGTTCTTACCACCACTTTTCTTCACTTTGGGAGAATCTCACCCAAATTTGTTTGGTGCTTCAGTTGTGTTCACCCAGATCCCTATATGCCTATCTTTGCTGAACTCTAGATCATCCCATAGCTCAGAGGATTGACTTCAATGACCTCAAATGGTCCTTGCCTCTGTGGTCAGTTCCAGCTATCTATTGCTGCTACTGTCCACACCAGGGCCTGAATAATACACTCCCAGATCGGGACAGTTTGCCACTTTGCAGAGCATATTATGGGCGCGATGACGTCGGGCACTGTTTATGACACCATCATGCATTTTACCGATAATATGATAAGCGGATGGGGTCAAAAAGTTGGGAACCCGCCCGCGTTATTCAAATAGCAATTGAAAACCCAATTAAAGTAATTAACTACCCATCTCACTGCCATAATACTTTCAGGAGGCAATAATACGCCTTCAGGGTGAGATTCACGACAGGTGGGGAGTCCATTTTTTCATAGGTCTGGGTGGGTTTTAAAACTGCAACTGAGACCAGAGTCAGCTTCACTGATCAAACTCCACCGACTGTAGGAACTGCTCATTTGAGTAGTTTGGGCAGAGGAACCTTTTGGATCTTTTTTTTTTATTGGGAGAACTCTTCTCTGGCTCAGAGGGCTCCCTTGATTGAACGTTTTCCTGTCCTTTGCCCCGGGGTGAGGGGTGAAAAGCCTCTGAGGAAGATGGGATTGGGGTCTCAGTTGGAGACACAACCTCCAGTGAGGAGAGAAGTATCAGGAGGAGGAGGAGGAGAAGGGATCACAGGGACGCTCAGGATGCTGGGGTTCCTCACAAAGGGTACAGAGGAGAGCCAGACCCTGAGGGTCAGATGGAAGCCAGAAATCCTCAGCAAAGGGCACAGAGTGATTTATACGCGCCAAGGGTATACAGGCAATGATTTAGTTACCCTGCAATGGAGTGAGACCCAGTGCAGAAGAAGATTCAGAGTTTCCAGGGCGACTGTGACATCACTGATGCTCACAGGTGGTCCTCATCCAACTTCCGAGGGCTATCCAGCTTCTTACAAACAGGTGGGGTTTAGTGAAATATCACCCCTCATTTCCCCAGTTGCAATGAGAGTCCTGTAGCCCTTATATCCAAACCCTCTCCATCACCCCACTCGATTCCTCCTACCTTCTCTCAACCTTTGATTTCTTCCCTCCAAACACCAGGCACAGCATCAATAAGAACAGCAGCATGAGGGAATGTGAGTTTGGTGTTTATCCATAGGCTTTCCAGGCAGAACAGCATCAATAGATAATACCCTCACCCATGTGCCCACCTTTGTGACTAATGTGGATATTAACTACCATGCCTAGGAGTGCTCTGGCACAATGCTGCCCCCTCGCTTGTGGCTACGCTGGAGAGAGGCGTCTGATCTGCCACCTCCCTGGCCCTGGATGACTTTGACGGGCGTCCTCTGTGTGACTGTGGCCTTGAGCAGCCGGCCACTCCAGGAGACTCTTCCTGAGATGCACGTGAGCATTCAGTCACCGTAGCAACGGCCGAGGCCTGTGTCATTGGCTGATGGACGGAGGAGATGCTGCCCCATCAGAAGTGCCATGAGAGGAACTTCCAGATGAAGGCGGCTGCTGCTCATCCCCCGTCATTCGGACCGGCTGACCCTCCCTGACAACCCGTGAGGTCCCAGGAGCTGGGCGGGCCACCAAGCTACCAGTTCCCCTGTCGCCCTGGGTCTGTGCCCCTGAGGTCAGAGCCAGGGCAATGGGTGCGCGGGTCAGAGCGCATCCTGACGATTGCGTCTGCAGTGCACATGGTTTGCCTCTCCCAGACAGTTGCCAGTCTGTCCATGGGGGAAGCTTGGTAGAGTGGGTGATTGCAGCGCTCATCGCCTGGATGGACACCTCCGCAGTCTGGGCCAGAGCGCACAACCCTGCTGGTATACCCGCCAAATCTTCACGGACCTCGCTGTGAACATCCAGCACCTGCCGCCTTACAGACGACCCCAGAAACTCATCATCCTGCTCAGAATCAGCCTCTGGAACACCCCGGACACTCCTCCAACTGCCCAAGGCCTGCCCTACCACACCTTCCGGCAGCTACTGGTGCGAATGTCAGGTGGCATCACCAGTGTGTGCGTGATCCCCGTCCGAAGCTCAGAACCCTGCCTGAGCGCCAGTATCTGTGACAGTGCCAACTGCAGAGGGAGGATGTGACACTGCTCCCTCCAAGGGTTCCTCGGAGGAGGAGGAGGAGGGGGGAGGGGAGGAGGAGGAGGAGGGAGAGGGGGAGGAGGAGGAGGAGGAGGAGGAATGGAGGAGGGGGAGGAGGGGTGTTGCTGGAGGCCTCTGGTGCAGCCTGCACTGAAGAGGCTTCTCCTGTAACAGAGGGAAACCAGTCCGGAGGTAGCCTGGAATCTAATCACTTGACAAATCAGCTCCATCACACAATGCACGTAAACCATTTCACCATCCGACATGAGTGAATGAACTCTGCAGACACGATGAACCTTTGAATGATGATCTGAAGCTTGTCAAGGTTCCAATGTGTGAACTATATTTATCAGACACATTACATAATTCCTAACCTCCACCTCCTCTTCTCAGCCAGTCTGGGGAATTTGGCCCTTCTCCCCAGAGCCAGGCCTCCCTCCAATTCTGCCGCTGCCTCTTCTCCTGGATGAGTCAGGCCCCGGCAGGGCCAGCACTTACCCCTCGTAAAGGAGCCAAGGTTTCCATGTTGGGTAAGACCACCGTCTGTACGGGTCTCTCGTGGGCATTGGAAGCTCGCTTCCCCTGAAGAGATTTGACACTGGGTTTTAATCAAAAATGAAATACTAGCAAATGTGATGCCCCAAGCCCTGTATCAGACCAGTGCTTGCCCAACTGAAGCCTACGCTCGTGCCATAAGGTCATCCTGCCAACCTCCCACCGTATAACTGGACCATTGCCTGACATGTACAAAGGCATGGTCTCGGACAGCTGCGTCCTTGTGGGTTCATGCAGCCTTTGAGGAGCAGCCAACCTCAATTACCTCCTGCCTTCGCTAGTGAGACCTGTATCCCATGGGCCCCCAGATTGCTCAAACTGGTGCCACACTCACCCTGGCCAGCCTCGTGAGGCAGTTGAGCCTTTTGTGGCCCCGGCACCAAGTCTTCCTCACCACGTCAGCCACCTCCTCCCACACGGCTCGGAGTCCAGCCTGGGCCTCCCACACGGCTCGGAGTCCAGCCTGGGCCTCCCACACGGCTCGGAGTCCAGCCTGGGCCTCCCACACGGCTCGGAGTCCAGCCTGGGCCTCCCACACGGCTCGGAGTCCAGCCTGGGCCTCCCACACGGCTCGGAGTCCAGCCTGGGCCTCCCACACGGCTCGGAGTCCAGCCTGGGCCTCCCACACGGCTCGGAGTCCAGCCTGGGCCTCCCACACGGCTCGGAGTCCAGCCTGGGCCTCCCACACGGCTCGGAGTCCAGCCTGGGCCTCCCACACGGCTCGGAGTCCAGCCTGGGCCTCCCACACGGCTCGGAGTCCAGCCTGGGCCTCCCACACGGCTCGGAGTCCAGCCTGGGCCTCCCACACGGCTCGGAGTCCAGCCTGGGCCTCCCACACGGCTCGGAGTCCAGCCTGGGCCTCCCACACGGCTCGGAGTCCAGCCTGGGCCTCCCACACGGCTCGGAGTCCAGCCTGGGCCTCCCACATGGCTCGGAGTCCAGCCTGGGCCTCCCACACGGCTCGGAGTCCAGCCTGGGCCTCCCACACGGCTCGGAGTCCAGCCTGGGCCTCCCACACGGCTCGGAGTCCAGCCTGGGCCTCCCACACGGCTCGGAGTCCAGCCTGGGTCTCCCACACGGCTCGGGTCTCAGCATGAGGTGGGCCCTGCCTGTCATGTGCTGCACGCAGGAGGGCACCAGGTGCCGGCCTCACTGAATCTGTGGGGCAGCTTTTCCCCGTCTACAATGCCTCTCCCCTCGCTCCGATGGTGCAGACATTCTATGAGTGGAAATATGTAATGAACGCACAACTGCTCAATGCCAATAAGTGGGAGACTTGCTGACTTTTTTTTTAAAAATGTGCCACCTTTGAAGATTGACATGGTTGGCAGAGATTAGCTTGAATTTAAATAGATTTACCTGGCCAGACTGGAAGATTCACAAATCTTCATAATGTACCGTTGAGTGATCCTCTGATGGGTCACCTGACACTGTCCTGCGCGGGGGTCCCTTTAAAAAGTGCTGACCGTGATCCTGTCCCAGGTCACAGCCTCTGAGATCGGACACCCCGCCCTCCGGCACACATCGAGCGGGGTGAAGGTCCACAACCTGCCCTTGCCTCTAATTGGCAGGGATTAACGTATATCGGGTGCAGTGGGCCGACAGTGGTGGCCTGGAAGTCAGAACACGGCCAACTTCCGGGTGTGGAACCCGCCATTGGTGCACAAGCATATTATTCGGCCCCAACCTTCTCCTGAGACACCCGTGCCCATCCCCCATACTCTGGGCGCTCCATCCCTCAGCATCTCTGCATTGCCGCCTCTTACACTGCCTTCAAAACCCGTGAAAATCCCCCTCTTTGTGTTTTGAAAGGTTCCCCAAGTTTCTTTTTCTCACCTTTTTTCCCTCTCCTTTCTGTCCACTGTCCTGTGGACCACAATTCGACCCGGAAGCAGCACTGAAAGGAAAATTTGTAATTTCTTCAAAATGTCTGCGGGACCTGTAATTGTTTTTAAGGATGTTTGAAAAGCTTGAAGAGTTTTCATCAATTTTAAAGGCATCAATTATAATTTTCTTGAATAATAAGAAATACTGGTCCAGGTGACCTTGACCTGGAAGCAGAACCAACAGGAGGGAAGTTAACATACAAAAGAGCCACGTGGCCAGACACAGAGAGGACAGAGAAAAGAAGAGCTGCAGCAGGGGAAGAACAGAGAAGGCACATTTACAAGGAGCTGTGTGTGTAATACTGTTAAAAAGAAAAGGTGAAGACAGGGTTAGAGCAGAGATCATGAACTGGTCAATTTTGCCGCTGCTGCTGCTTCAGTTTTGCCAATTGTCCGGATCGTTTAATGGGATTTATTACAGAGGTAGGATAAATGATTCTCTGGGGAATCTGTGCCATCAAGACCGTGGTGAACCTGGCGAAGGAGTCTCTGCAGAGTGCACTGTTGGGGGTGACAACTGTCTCCAGAGACCTCAGATGGAACACCGCTAGCGGTGAATGCCACTGGAGGGCGGGTCAATTGAGTGGGAAAGTGAGAGATCCTACGTACCAGAGGCTGAGTTAAAGGCCTGTGGAACTGCACATGGTGCCACATGCCCACGGGGAGTGTAGCAGGTGCTCGTGGCTGTGTAAGATGCAACTTTGTTGTATCGACTATGTCACGACTCACCGGGGATGGTGCGCTGTAATATCCAGCCCCACTGCTCCCTGAGCCGCGACAACTGTGACCAGACCACCACATTGCCCCGATTCCCCTAACTGTTTAATTTAGGTTAACAGAATATGGGCACCAGGTTTGTAAACTTAATAAGTAAATAACTGTTTATTGGACAAACTGTCATTAACCAGCGGCAAAAGAAAGAAATGTGAACTGCTAATTCCTAACTCCATAACCCCCTAAACTCTACTCCTTCTTAAATCCCTGTACACACACACATACAAGACACATAAAGACACAAAATCATGGGCCAGAATTTTTCGCTTGTCGGGCAGGCGCAAGGCCAACCCGAACAAGCGTAAAATGGTGGGCGATGACATCGGGTGAGCGTCACAGAGTCACATTGAGGGGACATGTTTTCGTTATTCTTAATTCATTTGTTTTTATTGTTAAAAATCTTCAGCTCCCCGAGGCACAGAGGGCGCTTTTCCTGCGCACACCCCGCGCATACGCACAATTCTGCGCTCACGCTCCTCCACCCCCCACCACCCTGGCAGCGCTGAGCGCTGCAGTGCACGTTTCACACTGGCTGACCGTTACTTGGCCAGCCAGTGTGAAATCCATGCCATGGCCCGATTGCGGGCGGCAGTCGGTTTTGCAACCGCTCCTGTGCCCACCCACTGCGCCCGCCCGACGAGGGCAAAATTCTGCCCATGGATTTTAAGGGTGGGATAAAACAGTTCAATAGCACCAATTCCGGAGAACAGGATTCGATGGGTTGATTTTGATCGATGTCTTCCAAATTCCTTTCAGCTCTTTGTTGATGACACGAGGTGGGTCTTCCAGCACTTTCAGTCTTTAGTTCACTGGTTGAGCATTTGCCTTTCAATGTCACTAACAGTGATTTTCCCCTTTGCCTCTTGACAGGGGTTTTCAGAGAGAGAGCAGGTTGTAGAGATACGAGGAGATATTGTGGAATTACTGGAATCTTACACACATAGGAGAGAGAGGTTTTAGGTTTTTTTCCTTTCAGGCTAGGAGATATTCTGCTGTGCTGCTCTCACACAAAACCTGGTCACCTGGTCAGGAGCCAATTAAACGCTGTTGCCAGGCAAATCCCCATTAGACCGGACTCCTCCTCACCACCATCCTGTCTGTCATGGCACACTCTGTTCCAGGACAGCAACATTGTATATATACCTCACACTGTTCCAGTAGACATGTCCTTCAAACTGCAGCCATTATCATTTTAATCCACAGTCCAACAGAAATAAAAAAGATATGTTCTTTACAACTGTTTAAAGTGAAATTTACCTTTTTATTTGAAGCATCATTTTCCAGTTAATTCATGTTTAATTTAAATGTTCAAGCGAAAGCTACAGGGTGTCATACAGGAAATTTGGTTATTTAGGTTTATGGTTTCCCTCACAGGGATTGTAACAAAATATAGACTTGGAGAAAATATGATGTTTGAGCTTATAGGAAGTCCTCTTTTGCTGCAGTTCCATTCATAATTTCAGATTGGAGTCAGTCGGACCCCAGTGTCACCTCAAGACAGTCTCTGTCTGAGAGGCAGGCAACTGCATCTCACCCAGCAGCCTTCACGGCCTCAGAATGTACTGAGCGCAGAGGCAAGAAAGGGGTTTTGTCTTCAGCCTCCTCCTGTTTCATCATTGGGCGAATATAAGGTTTGTGGTTTGGGAATGAAACCAAACCTCCTTGAAGATTCCCACTCTTCCAACAGTTTTACCAGATACCCTTGTCACTTGTTTATCCTGTTTAGGTCAAATATGATTACCGACCCAGCAGAGATGATTGGCTGTACCTGAGGAGTTTACAATCTTTACAGAGCGGAGAAACTTCTCCTCCCACTCCGGGCAGTCGATTGCAATGTAACCCTCCCATTCAGAAATTGGTTGTGGATATTTATTTTCAAAAAGTTACAGTGCAAAGAACCTTTCACCATCTACCCCCTTTCTAGATCTAGGACGCTCTAACAACAATAACTTGCATTCCTTAACCTCCCTAAGCTTTCTCTGCTGCAGCTGGTAATAGATGTCAAGTCCTTCCCGTCTCCCGCCTAACTGAAATCACATGAAGAATTATTGTCCGTTAATATTACGGCTGGATGATATCCTGCTGAAGTCTCAATCAATTTGAAGCAAACAGTATAAAAGACCTGCTTTAATATAGCAGCTCTGAGCAGGCCATGTTTGTTTACTTGTATAATTAAAAGTAATTTTTTGGCAAGTTACGCCGAACCCATTGTCTCCTTCTCAGCCTCTTACGAGCTGTGTGCGTGTTATGAATTATAGACATGAAGTCCCTGCCTTTTGTGGAAGGGAATTCACTCAGGGGGATTTTTGTTTTGCAAAAATTGCTTGTTGACATGAAGTCTTTATTTCTAAAGCATTATCTTTTATTCCTTTTCCTTCTGTCACACATCTCCCATGAGCTTCACCGTGCTTTAACATGCAGTGCTGCTTCTAGCCTTATCATATTCCCTTCATGCAGATCCCCTTATTGGCTATTCTGCTGTCTAAAACTGGAATCTCAATGATGCTGCCATCTCTCATTCTGTCCAGTCCTCACATTCAAGTGCTCTGAATTTCTAACTGCCAGAGGGATTTAACTTACTTTCAGAGTGAAATGTACATACAGTTGAACTCCCCAGGACATTTAGAGAATTGATTCATTAGATTACAGGCACTAAGATCCGAAGCTGAGATCTTCAACAGTGGTTTGAGTAACATCAGGACTCATCAAAAGCCACCAGGCCGAGACAAAACAAAACAAAATATCAGGGTGTAAACACTCGAAGAGTTTTCATTTTCCAGGTTATTAAGATCTCTGCTTTTCCTTTCTCCTTTAATTCCCTTCTCATCCTTGTGCCCTGGTTCCATTCAGGGGTGTAAAGGTATGAGGATCTTGCTCAGTCCTGCCCTGTGTTAAGTGTTTTTAGCAAGGCCCATCCTGCTACTTCATGCCTAACCCTGGAGCGTTCAATAGCCTACTGAGAGTAACTACATTAATGTAACATCTTTAACATTGTTAAATATCCAAAAGATGTTTCACAGGAGTACTTATCTAACGAAATTTGACACTGAGACACAAAAGGAGACTAAAGAACACGTAGCCAAAAACTTGGTCAAAGAGGTAGGTTTCAAGGAGCATCTGAAAGGGGGAGAGAGAAGTGGAGAACATGGGATCCAGGCAGCTGAAGGATTGGCGACCATTAATGGAGCAATATAAATCAGGGATATATGAAAGGCCAGAATTGGGGGAACACAGATATCTTGGAGGTTTTAGGGCCAGGTAGACATGGCTGAGATGATGGAAGTATTTGAAAACAAAGATGAGAATTTTTAAAATCAAAGTGTTGCCTTAACTGCTATGAAACGGCCTAGCAGCACTACATAAGATTCTGAGCATTGGTGATGAAAACTATTGTTGTTAGTCAGTAAGTTAGTAACCAGAGAGCATAAATTCAAGGGGTTATTTTGTAAGGTGACTGTCCCAGCAGGAAGCTGACAGGTTTGGTGTGTAACCTTGATTCACTCATCATTGATTTGCAGAAGAGATCTGCCCATTCTTCAGATCTCGCTGCAGATTGAAAAGAGTAACATTATCTCCAGGTGCTTGTAGCTGACCTGTTTATGTAAAACACACGAGCTGAGGGATATTGCCGGAGACAATGGCCATCCAGGGTGTGAGAGGCCTTGGTTGTTAACATTCATCATCTTACCTCTCAGGAATTCACATTTCATTCCAAGAAACCTTTCTTATGAATTAATTATTTTTTAGGTTGAACCACAAAGTACAATGAAAAAAATAGAATATTCCAATCACAGGCTGATCCGGCACAACATTGAGAACCTCAACTTCACAGAGTGGGGCAAATCCACCCGCCCCCTCATTCTGGCAAACACACCCCACCCCCACCCGAGTGGGACAAACACCCACCCCCCCCTTCAATACAGAGGGTGTGCAAACACACCCCACCCCCCACCCCCGGCCAACCTGGCAAACACCCCCGATCCCCAACACAGGCCGATGTACTATGTCTCTCTCTCTCTTTCTTTCTTTCTTTCTCCAACTACCTCTCATTCTCGCCACATATGTGTAGTAATTATAGTTTTGGGAAACATAGGACTGTAGCTTTAAGAATAATCCTGTGTTGCAAGATCACATGACCTGTGTAAACCAATGTGTTAGCAGTGCGGGGAACCTCTACAGGAGAGAGTTCTTCTTTAGTTGTGGAGTTTGATGTACACGCGTAGCTTCTGCTGCTGCCTTGTAAATAAAGTTCAATGTTTCCACTAAGAAAAGTTGCCTTCTAATTGGGTATCTCCTGTAAGGTTTTGCTGGCTGACGCACTGCAGCAGTGAGCGTGGTTGGGACTGTGCAGAAGATTATGGTCTTTGTCTCTCTTTTTGTCTCTCTCTGCCCATCATGCCCTTTCTTTCTCCATCTCTCTCTTGTTGCCTCTCATTCTTGTGATGTCCCTCTATCTATTACTCTCCCACCTGTGTTCCCTTCACCTCTCTCTCATTCTCTCAGTCTCTCCCGTTGTCCCCGAGGGATGTTGTGAAATTGTGACCAGTTAGTTTAACCTGTTTTTGGCTCCCATTCTCCCAGTTATTGTTTCTGTGTTCAAGCCCTGTAGCCATTGGCTAGGAGTGATGGTGTATGAAGCTGAGCATTGTGCCCTACAGGACATTGCAGGAAGTGACAGCAGGAATGCCAAAAAATGCCAGTTCAGTCATAGCCTTTTAAGGGTTAAAAGATACATTCTAAAAGTGCAGCAAAAAAGGAGAGACTTTGTTTACTTGTGTTGGAAAAGCTGTTGCATTGCAAATATTTTGATCTGCATTGCCCCACAGCTCATTGGATTTTCAATGTTCTGGGAACGAGAAGTCAGCCAGTAAAGTACCAGGGGGGGGGAGAGGTGTCTCCAGACTATGTGGTTAGGACTGGAGATGCTTTGCTTTTGTTTGCTTTTAATTTTTTGACAGGGATGCCTCGGGTTTTCGGAGCCCCCCGGTTCTTCCCTCCCAGTGAAACACTGTTGGATTGTGTCAGTGCAAAGAAGGTCCTGAAATGGCCCAGCGTAAAAACAGGTCAGAGAGAGACTGGAGACAGCCTGTGACCCACATGTGCCCCAAATAAAACATTAGCTCTGCTATTAAACGAGTATTTGCCCAGGATTAGTGGTTCGAGGCAGAAACTGCGGCTGCATAGAAGATTAGATTGGATAGGAGGACGAAGAGAGGCAATCTGGAAACAGGGTGGATACATATGATTAGAAGCAATGCTTGTGTGCGGGATAAACACCAACACAGGCTGGTTGGGCCAAATGACCTGCTTCCATATTTCTGTGTATTCTATATTCCCAGCGCCTTGTTGACTATTCTGAGTGTCAGAAGTTAAGAAATGATGGTGTAGCACATTGCTCTATAGCATGTTGTATCAAGTTGTAGAAAAAAACTATTGATTTACAGCTAAAAGAATCTGTTGGGTAATGGCTGAGTTTTATTTTGTTGCTACTCCTCCTAGATTCCAACCTAGACAATTTACATAGAGCAAACTCGGACCACAATGATAGCCCACTCGGTGAGTCCTACAGGACACAGTGTGCTGGTTAAAATAAAAACAGAAAATGCTAGAAAAACTCATCATCTGAGCATCTGTGGAGAGAGAAACATTTTGAGTCCAATATGACTCTTCTTCAGTGACCAGAGTCTTGGACCCCCACCCCTAGGGGATTAACAACTTTCATCACATTAGCCTAACTGTGTGCAATGGAGCCCTTGCTCCCTGAAAGTGAACAAAAATCTATGCAAATTCATCAAACAGTCCAACATTGACAGAGGGCCATCTCACCATCTCAGCTGACTGAAGGACAGGACCCAGTGGTGAAAGGACCATGCACTAACTCAAACTCCCCAATCTACTGATAGTATAACGAACAGGTCAACAAACCAATCCTACTACCTGAATACTGACAAAAGAAAGGCCTTCCATTTATCTAAAGCCCATTCTTGACTTCTGGAAAAAAAACTCTGTTGCTGTTTGGTCTCCAAATTGCCGAAACCGTGCAATTATGTTAAGGTTGCCACTATTATTGATTTTCTTGCTTTCATCTGGGAATAGTAAATGATAGAAGCAGCATAACGCCACACAGAGAATACCGCCTGCACACGCAATCTGTGTCTAATACAAATAAGCTGTGAGTGACCCACACTATGATATAAGAACTAACGACATTAGCACAGTCACTGACTAATGTGCAAAAACCTGCCTTAACCAGGGATGGTGAGAGTTTGGGTTCCAGTATCCTGGTGAGCTGACCATTCTGAGACTCAAGCAGGAAGAATTCACAATCAGCCCCATTCACCTAATCCAGGATGTGCTTTCAGAAGCTTGACGGCCCATCCAGTAACAAGGTCTTGCGCACAACTAACCTGTCGGCAGTTTTGAAGAAAGATCTTGATCAATAATCCCTGAAGCCAGGTTACAGAAAATGGTGGAAGAATTCAAAACGAGGAACAAGCTTACAAACCCTTCACACTTTCCATGACCTCAGGATGACCCAATGCACTTTACAGCCAATGAAATGCTTTCTGATTTGTAGTCACTGGAATGACAGAAATGTAGCTGCCAATTTGCGCACAGGAAGCTCCCACAAACAATATTGAGATAAATGACGAAATAACTGGTTTATGCTAAGATAAGAGCAAAATACTGTGGATGCTGGAAACTTGAAATAAGAACAGAAAATGCTGGAAAAACACAGCAAGTCTGACAGCGTCTATGGAGAGGGAAACAGAGTTAAACGTTTCAGGTCAAGAACCTTTCTTCAATTTAACATTTCATCCAAAAGACAAATATCTCCAACAGTGCAGCACTCCCTCAGTACGGTACTGGGTATGTCTGCTTGGATTTACTTTACAATGTTATAAAAAGGTGATGGGTGGGATTTTCCGGCCTTACCCGCGGGAGCGATCGCGGCGAGTGGGAGTGGAAAATATCACCAGTTCAGAAAAATCGGTTTACCAGCGGCAGAAAAGCAGCCTGGGAGCATCCGCTCCAGCTGTCGATGGCGGGCAGCGTTTCCCACCACGGCACATTGGGGACATCATTTCAATACATTGGCATCTCATTATAAAGGCTGCTCGCCAAAATCATGCCCCTCGCCCCGGATCAAGAGGGCACGTTGGCGTCCAATCAGATCGATATGTTTCACAACGGTACCCAAGCGATGTGCACCTGGCAACCCGCACTTTGCTCGTGACTCCGAGGTTCATTCGCCTACCGCACCGCACAGCACTCGTGGTAACTCAGACTCAACGCCAGGCTTCGCAGGTAGCACCACATCACATTCAGGGGGGGTATCAGAGGCAAGTCTCTACCTACCAGACCAGCGGTAAGGTGGGGGGGTGGCGGGGGTGGCTTTTAGTGTGCTGCAGGGCAAGGTCTCCACTGGGGTCTTCCCGGGGGAAATTGGCCATGATGCAAGGGAAGGGGCTGCAGGGTAAGGTCTCCACTGGTTGTGGGGGGGAGGTAAGAGTGGGAAAGGTTGCACTCAAACACATGACAGGGGGGTGGGGGAACAGGGGTGGGGAAGCATCCTCAGCACCAGGGTGGGGAGAGAGCCAGTTACAGAATGGCATTGGACCAGAATGGGAGGATCACTGAGTGAAGAAGCGCTTCAATATCAGGGGAGGCATCTTCAGCCTTTAGATGGGGAAAAGGTATTATGGGGGCATTTAAGGGTGTCGGAAGTTGGGGGGGGTTGGGGTGGTATATCTCAGACTGTGCAAGTGTCCTCAAGATGGGGAGGTATGAAGTCCACACGAGGCATCGGCACCTCTACCTCATCATGTTCTGGGGGTAATAAAGGGATGTTCACTACAATCACGATGGGATCAAGGAATACAGGGGGAGGATTGAGAGGTTCTTGGAGGGAGGAAACCTGAACATTGGGCTCCTGCAGGATGATGGGAGGGATATTTCCACCTTCTCCACAGGGAGGGTCCAAGCTGGTCTGGTAGTGAGACCTCAGCACCAGCATCTTCCAACTTGCAGCGATGGCGCAATACAAAATTAAAATGGGGAGAAACTCTTCTGGTCCTCTTCCCTGTCAAAGTACTTTTTAAGCAATTTACATGACACACCCTCTGCTTCTTTCTTCAACCTGGAGTATTTATTAAATAATTTACTTCACTCAGTTTCTTTTCAATCCTGTAAGGCCCACTAAACCTTGCCTTTAACAAGTCACCCAGTACTGGTAACAGAACTAGCATATTTTTTCCCTCCAGCAACAAAACTATGAGCTGTAGCTTTCCTGTCTGTCCTCACTTTCATCATTTGCTGTGATATCTGTAAATGTTCCCCAACTAACTCACGTGTTCTGTCCAATTTTTCTCTGAGGTTTGATACATAATCCAAGAGAAAAGTTTCTGAATTTTGACTCTCAAATTTCTCATGAATCAATGTCAGTGGTCCCCTTACCTCATGACCTTAAACTAATTCAAAAGGACCAAATCCAGTTGATGCACTGGGAGTGTCCCTAATAGCAAATAATAAGAATGGAATTCCCCTATCCTAATCCTCTGGATAGTCCTGACTATTGCTCTCATCATAGTTTTTAAAGTTTGATGCCATCTTGTGATTCAGGATGATAAGCTGTTGACTTAAACTGTTTTATCCCCAAATTAATCATTACTTCCTTAAACAGCTATGACATGAAATTTAAACCCTGATCTGATTGTATTTCTTTTAGTAAACCATATCTTGTAACAAATTTAGGCAACTTTTCCACAATTCTCTTTGTTGTAATATTTCTCAAAGATGTCACTTCAGGAAACCTTGTAGGCACGTCTATTATTGTCAGTCAGTACTGATTTCCACTCTTAGTCTGAGGGAGGGGTCCTACACAATCAATCATGACCCTAGTAAAAGGTTCTTCAAATCCTGGAATTGGAATTAAAGGTGCCGGCTTAATCACTGCTTGTGGTTTCCCTGTCATCTGACACGTGTGACAAGTTCTACAGAATTTGATTACATCTCTATGCAATCCAGGCCAATAAAAAAGTTTTTGCATTTTCACCTGTGTCTTTCTACTTCCTAAATGCACCTCCCCCCACATTGGAATTTCACGAGCTTTTCTCAGGATCTCATTTCTATATCCAAATGGTATAACAATCTGATGTTCTTCCCTACAGCTTTCATCTGCTGAAACTTGATACGGCCACCACTTTCTCATTAAACATTACCCTTAAGGTAATACCATTCTGGAATACATTCTCCCTCTGTTTCTGAGTAAGCTGTCTGATATAACTGTTATTTGTTTATCCTTTTTCTGTAACTCCACCAACTGCTTTGAGTTTAAATACCTCAGCTTCAGGATCCTCCATTCTTTCTTCCTGAACAATTTTAACAAAAAAAAAGTGTCAGTTAATTGGATTTCCACACCTCCTCCCTGCCTTTTAACTTCCCGTTCTTCCTGTTTCAGCCTGTGAGCCTGTGATCTTGTTATCACACAGTCTGGAAACAATCCAGGATGCTCCTTCTGCAACACTCCTGCAGAAAATACCTCTACAGGCTGCTCAGCTACCATAGGCATCACCCGCATCTGTGACCCAACGATATCATTACCTATCAACGGTTTGAGATTCAAACGACCCTAATTTATCTAAAAATGCAAATTTTCCTCACACCGCACATTCTAAAACGTCAGCCATGTTTACATATTTAGCATTTCAAACCCAGCTTCTTTGTTGATGACTCAAAGCCTCCAGACCAACTGCCTCCAGTTCAACTACATCTCACACACACACACACAAACTATCCAAACTCACTATTAACCCACTTTTACAACACATTACAATAATATTATGAAAATTATTATATTTTCATGAGACAAGGCCGACAATGACGTCAACTTCGACAAAGGTCAAGGAACCCAGGACGCTGAGCATTGGGTTTTGCTGAGATTTCTGGATTCCCACAGGTGCAGGGTGCCCTCAGCTTCACTCAAGTGGCTGTAACAGCAACAGGCACTCCAACGCATAAACAGGAAAGGCTTCCACTCACTCAATGTACAGCTGGTCAATGACCATGAGAAACTGATGATGCAGGTTTGCGCCAGATACCCAGGAGGTGTCCACGACTCATACATCTTGAGCAGATTGCAGCTCCCGGACATTTTCGAGCAACCACACAGGATCGGGGGCTGGCTCCTCGGTGACAAGGGGTCCCCACAAAGGACGTGGCTGATGAGCCTGTGTGGGGGCCACAGAATCCTGCAGGGAGAAGGTACAAGAGGCTCATGCCGCTAGCTGAATATTGGTGGAGCAGACTATAGGGATCTTAACAATTCGATTCCGATGCCTGGGCAGATCTGGCCGAGCACTCCAGTACCCTCCCCAGAGGGTCTCACAGAAGATCTTGGCTTGCACAACCTGGCGCTGCAAAGGGGGGAGGGCTTGCAAGATGGTGACATGGAGGAGCTGCACGTCTCCTCCAATGAGGAGGACTTTGGAGGGGATGAGGGCATTGAGTTGGAGGAAGACCAGGCTGCAATGGAAGAGACCATACCACAGGCCAGATGAGGCAGGCGTGCATGTGAAGCTATCATTGCCCCCAGATCCCACAAGGAGGGTGACAAGTTGCAGTGAGTACTGTCTAGGGCAAGTGCCCTCCATCATGGGCCAACATGAACACCAGCGTTGCTATTCCTCTCAATTCAGCCATGAACTTCAATCTGAGAGTGAATAATTACACATCGGGGTCACATTGTCCTGTTGCCAGGGTAGTTGATAAGGATGCCTGGCAGGTGTGGGTGGTGAGGGAAGCCATGGACGGGATGAGGACATGATTTCTAGAGGAGATGAGCCAGTTGGAGATGTGAGGGTGTGTGTGAGAGAGTGAGTGGTGATGTCCCTGGAGCTGGTAGTGAGTGTGTGATGGGCTTGTGAGTGTGTGAGTTGAGATTGATGATATGGTTACCTTACCCTGGTGGCACGGATGAGATCATTCACCCTGTTTCTGCACTGCATCCCTGACCTCTTCTGTACAGCGTTGGCACTGACCACTGCTGCCATCACCTCCCGTACCGGATTGGTGAGTTTGCTGGACCTCCTGACCTCAGGACAGGAGTAGAGGACGTTGCAGTGGCCTCAACTGCATCCAAAATGCGTCCTGGTGAGGGGTCACTGAATTTGGGGGGCTGGGGTCTCCTTGGCTTTCAGGACCATGTCTGCAGTGGAGCAGTCCTGGGCTGCAGACATTGAGAACACTGTGTGCGGCTGCATGTTAGAAATGAGTGAGGAAGTGGGAAGCAGATGATACGGTGTAAAAACCCCCACTGCGGCCGGCGGCTAAAATGTAAATTTTCACCCCCGCTACCACGCTTGGTGCACTGAGGTGAAAATCCTGCCCAATGTTTCAAGCAGTCAGTGGATTTTGGGAAAGAAGATCAAACATTCCCTGCCAGTGGTATCCTCTGGTAAAGGTCAGGTTTCAGACCATGGTTTGAAGTTTCCTGGCGATTCCCAGATCATTCCCGGACTGTGACTGAACATTTGACTCAGCACCTCCCTGAGTGGAATTTTCTGCTCCCGCCATTGGCGGGAATCGTGTCGGGCAGGGACACTCAGTTTGGCGTGATGGGAAAGGTCAGTTTCCCGCCAGTGAGAAACTCGTTTGGAATTTGTTCTCCTGACTTTGGCGGCTTATGGGTGAATCGGGTTTCCTGCTGATCTGTGTCAGGAACCACATTTGCATCTCATGAATACTCATTAAAAGGCCAACTTGCCGGGATTACATTCCCCTCCAGATTAAGTTCCCTGCCAGCGGATAATTAGAACAGTCTGTTTCCCGACTGTATATATATAAGTGGCCTGCACCTGGCGAGCTTCATCTCTACAGGACTTTGAGGTCTGTAGGCGTTGTGTTCTCCTTCTTGGGGGACCTCACGTAACTTCACTCGAGTGCCATTAGCGAACACTACGCTGAGGCTGGACACGGGGTGGGGGAGCTGGCTTACGGGGGAAGGGCAGGGAGAGTGCGCAGGGGAGGGGGGGCGCTATGTCAGGGGAAAGGGGGGAAAATGCCCCAGGAAAGTCGGGGTGGGGGAGTCTCTGAGAGGGTAGGGTCAGTGGTGTTGGCAATGGGGTCCTGGGGGGAGAATACAGGGGTACTGGTGACAGGAGGGAACAGCCAGAGTCAGAGGGATGAGTGGGATGGGGCATCAGATCCAGGGTGAGCGTCTGGTTGGTGAAGGTCTCATCGGGTGGGTCACAGAGGGGGACAAGACAGGGGGCCCGGATACCGGGGGGGGCAGGATCAGGTTGGCTATGAGGACGGTAACGGGTATTGGCTCTGAAGGGAGGAAAGGCGTGTGGAGGTGGATCGTGATGGAGTCCAAGGTAATGGGAGAAGGTTCAAGGCTGACAGAGAGGAGGGGAATGGTGATGTTGGGTGGGTCTGTGGTGATGGGGGGAAGTTGGTGGGGGACAGGGGGAGGGTGGAAGGTGGTGGAGTGAGTTTGAAAGGTGATGTGCACCATCAAGCTGACCTTGACTACGCAGTACGTCAGTCAGTGAGACCCCTCAAGGTGGGAGGAGGGTCTTTTCAGGTGGGTGGAGTTCAAGGTCAGCACATGTGGCTGACTAAAGGCTCCCTAATAATTATGAGACCACTGGATGTCAAAGATACTCACTTGTGTTCTGCTCTCTGTGGTGAAGGCCATTTTGCAGCAGGTTTGTTCCCGACTGACAGGTCTCATATCATCGAGATCTCCGCAAGGTGTGGAGCTACTGTTCATTGTGGGCCATTTACCATCGGCTGCAGTTAGAGACAGGGATGGAGGGAGAGAGGGAGGTGGATGTCTCCAAGGGGCACGGCTGGTGGAGGGCAGCCAACTCGCATCTCCAAACCTCCATCCTCCCGGGTGAATGGCCATGGCTGACAAGAGCTCATGCGGTTAGTTTTTCTATTGTGCCAAGGCAGTGGTCTCTCTCTATAAGAGTTATGAGGGTAGTGGAGACAAGTGGAAAAGTCTCTGCGTGAGGCTTCTTGGATGTGGCTCTCATCACCCTGGTCAAAGAGCAATGTCTCCATACGTATTCATGTATGAACAGGAGGATTATCCATCTCTGATCTTCCAGGGTGTCCTTTACCTGGAAGGGGTGGGGTGGGGATGCCATGTCTAGACAGAGGCCAGGCAAAGGGCTTACCAATTGCCCGCTGGCTTTGAGATGGAGGGAAACATGGGAAGGACATGCTCACTAAATGTACCACATCAATTTGTTCACACACCCACTGAGGCGTCGATGCTGCAGGCTGGAGGCAACCCTGCTTTGGTAATGACTCCCATTCAGATGAGGAGAAGGGGGGCCTGTTGCCGGTTGGCACAGGGCCAGGGGGAGCAAAGGCCGGAGCAGCAAGAGGCAGAGGGGCCTTTTGAAGGTCAAGAGGCTGGTGAACGTGGATCTCTGCAACGGTGAGCACTGACCTGACCATGGGTGTATCGCAGGCTGTGGTCTGATCTAGAGTGAAGAAAAGGGAACCCCGGAGGTGCCCTCATAGGTCTCACAGCTGCCAGATTCTCCAGTATGTGTTGCAGCTGCGAGGACTCTGTAGGAGTATTGCGGAGCTCCTGGTCTGTATTGAATGAATTGGCTGCTCTGCTGATGCTTAAATAGGGCGCCAGGACCTTTGACCCCATGAGGTAACAGTGGGGTGGGGCAGCTTCCGGCCCACCCCCTCCACCAGGTTTGCTGAGCTCCTCACTGATGCGTAATGAATGAGCTGAAAAGCAGATCGCCCGTGTTCACCGTCCTCGCCTCCCAGCGGGAATCGCGTCAACTTTCCCGCCCGCCACTGGACTCCGTCTCCGGAATGGAAAGTTCCGTCCCCTTGCTCAGCACATTGGCTGCCAACACGGCGATCGGAGAGCTGACTGACCGAAATACTTCAGCATCTGTTGATTGATGAGCTGATTCAATGTTGTTGTTGGAATTAGATTAAAATCCACCATTCCCCACTGTGTCCTTAACTGTTTCGCTGATGGGTTTTGGCTGAATTATTCTTTAGTTCCTGGTACAAAATGAGCAATTAAAAAAAGCTTCAGGATTTATTGAAATTACAATAAAACTAAGAACAGGAAAGAAGGATATTTTATTCAAATACATACACTGTGATTGTAATATAAAAAAGATGGAGTGGGGCTCCGCTGGGTAACTTCCGTCTTTCCTTCTCTCTCTCTGTTTCTGTCTCTCTTTTTCTCTCTGTTTCCATCTCTCTCTTCGCACATCTTTTTATTTTTCTATCTTGCAACTAGCAGCAACATTTGTCATCCTCTTAGCATCTTTTCATCCCTTCTTCTTCCTCCTCTCTCTCTCCATCTCATTTTTCATCCACTCTCTGTCTCTCTCTCTCTCTCTCTCTCTCTCCCCCCATCTCACTTTCTGTCTGCCTAGTCTATCGATCTCTCTCTGTCTGCCTCTCTCTCTGTTTCCCCTCCATTTTCCCAATCTGCCTGATAGGTTTGTGTCTCTATCTCACCAGGCTGCAGTGTTCCACAAAGCCCAACTTGTACAGTTACCCATTCTACCATTAGAAGGCTGTTTTGGTTATTTTTCTCAGAAACAAAGTGGGTAGTGAGGCAGTAATAACTATAGAATTGACCACTCCCCTCAGTGTGTGGGGAAGGAAACCTGCGAATAACATTATCCAGTCATCTGTTCTCTCATCCTCTAGATTCATATCTTCATTTGAGTCAGCAACAAATGTTATTTTGTTCTTATTATGGATATTTGCTGTTATGTGTCTAAGGATTGTGTCTTTGAACTTCCGTATCCACAGCTGCACATTCTGCATTGTGGGTGGAGTAACTATAGTTTGGATAAATATAGGACTGTAGCTTTAAGAATAATCGTGTGTTGTAAGATCACAGGACTTGTGTCAACCAAAAGTGTTAGCAGCGCAGGGAACCCCTACAGGAGAGTTCTTCTTTAGTTATGGAGTTTGATGCATCCCGTGTAGCTGCTGCTGCTGCTATCTTGTAAATAAAGTTAAATGTTTCCACTAAGAAAAGTGGTCTGAAGATCAACTCTATATCAAACTGGCGATGAGGATAAATCAGATTCAGTGCTATACCTTGCCCAGCAAGTGTGAGTATCTAAGTTCGTTAAAAATAAAATGAGATATACTCATCCAAAGTGTCACAGTTTTGGGAGAATCAATCCCTTTGAGCCAGCCACAGAAAATTGGTCTCAATATATCGAATGTCTCGTGTTCTTCTTTTAAGGAAACGAAATCACGGGGGAGGAAAAGAGGAGAGCGATTCTCCTGAATATCTGTGGGAGCAAGACCTACAGTTTAATTTGAAGCTTGTCAGCCCCAGTACCCCAGATTCGAAGACTTTCAGTGAATTAGTAAACCTCATTAAGGGACATTTTCAACCCAAGCCCTCAGTCACAATGCGGAGGTTCAGGTTCAATTCACAGAATAAAGCCCCACAGAGACAATTGCTACTTATGTGGCGAAATTAAAGCAACTAACAGAATATTGTGATTTCAATGAAACCCTGAATGACATGCTTCGAGATCTTTTAGTATGTGGCATGCAGGAAGTCACTATTCAGCGAAGATTGCTGCCTGAAATCAAGCTTGATTTTAAGAGAGCGTTAGAAATAGCGCTGGCGATGGAGGGATTCACAAGCAATTCAAGGGGTGTAAAATGGCGTTGTTCTCCTAGTCGGGCGGGAACAGGCAGCTGAAAGTGGTGTGAAAAGCCAGGGCTCCACCACAAAGTGGGAAACAGCCCCCGCTAACCGAAAAATGAGAGGAAACAGCTTAGCAACTAAATTTTAAAATAACTTTCATCGATGTGGAAACAATCAGTCTTCTAGCGATTGGCAATTTTAAAAAGTAGAATGTTATTTTTGTCACAGAAATGGACACATAATGAGACAGTGCAAAGTGAGATTTAAACAGGCCTCCAAACAACAAACGAAGTCCAATGAAGTCTCTAGTGTAGAAGAGCCATAAACAACCAATTGTGATATTTATTCACTATTCAACATGAAGGTTGGGAAGACAGAGCCAATATTTGTTACAGTGAAAGTGAATGGTAAACCCTTAAAAATGGAAGTAGACACAGGTGCTTCTACCAATGTAATAGGGGAACACACTTTCAGGTATTTAAATAAAGGTGCTCAACAATTAAATTTGGAACAAGCCATCTGCCCAAGTTGAAAACATACACAGACAAAGAAATCCAAGTGAAAGGTATCACCAGAGTAACTGTTCATTATAGACACCAATCGGTACAGCTACCAGTGATGGCGGTGGAAGGTGAAGGACCAAGCCTTCTAGGTGGAAATTGTTTGAGGGAAGTTAACCTTGATTGGCCAGTGAGATTTCAAAAGGAAGCAGGAAGAGTTCCTGAGTGGGAAAATGAACAAGGCAAGGTACTTCAGAAAGAGCCTGGAGGGTCCAGGGACCACAACTGGATGAAAAAGGAGTGTGTAACTATTCAGCAACCTGAAGAAATGAAGGCTGTCTTAAACAACGACATGGAAGAACAGCAGACGAAACCCAAGGAGACTCTGTTGAATAACAGAATTCAAGGTGAAGCGAGTGAGCTTCTCAAAGGAAAGGAAAACCCTGTTGAAAGATCTTCACACACGACAAGGATCCCTCAGGTCAAAGTTTGTGCCTCTGGAAAATTATGAAGAGAAACAGGAAGGAATTAAACTCACTCTGAACAAACTGAAGAGCCAGTCGGCAGAGAAGACGCAGCAATGTTCCAGGAGGAAGCCAACAGATACAAGAAGGAGACAGATGAGCTGAAGAATTAGCTAAATGAAGCTAAAAAGGCTTTGAAAGCAAAAGTCGTAGAACTTTCCAAGATGGGTGTAGAAAGTGAAGTAATGGGTAACTCAACTACGGGACTAAAACAAATTGAGACTGCATCTGAGATAAGCCTGACTAACAGTGAAGTAAAGAAGAAGACCGAGACTAAAACCTGTGGTAAAAAGAGGAAGACACGAAGAGAGGGGATGCAGAGTTGCTGTTGAGGCGCCATCTTTGGACGAGACCAAGGACAGGGTTTTTACCTCCTCGGGCAGGTGCGGCAGGCGGGTCCAGGAGTGGCTGTGAAACTGACCACCGCCTGTGACCGGAGCCCCGGCCACAATTTCACGCTGGCCGTGGCCGTTAATTGACCAGCCAGCGCGAAATGTGTACTCAGGACCTCAGCGCTGCCTGAATGGGGGGTGGGGGGGTGGGAGAGGCGCTGAAGTGTGCGCGTGTGTGTGGGTGGGCTCAGTGAAAGGCACAGAGCTTCCTCAGGGAGATGAAGATGAAGATTTTTAACGTTAAAAAGAAAGAATTGAAAAATATGTGACTCATGAGCAGGGACATGTTAAAGGTGAGTTTTAAAAGTCTTTATTTTTTTTTAGTCACTGGTTGAAACCTCATCCCGCCCGTGGATGAGGTTGCACAGAAAATGCAAAGGCCGCTTGGCCTATTTGCCCACCGGCCAACTGTAAGGATGGATGGCCAGGGAAAAATTCAATTAATTAATTAATTAATGGGCCTAATTGTCGGTGGGCGCGCTGCTGACTCCTCCGCGTGCCGCCGACCAAAATATGACGTTGGGATGCTCACCCGATTTCATCGCGCGCTATTTCACGCTCGTGTGTGTCAGGCACACGCCCGCCCGCCAAGCTGAAAATCCTGGCCTAAGCCTGATACTTCCCAATTTGGAGGGGAAGGTGGAGAAAAGTCAAGGGAACCAAAGAGCGACTCATGGTTTGCATAGTCGCGAACGACAATTTACTGCTGGAGAAGCAGTAGATGTGAAGAATTTCGGTGAAGGACCGAAGTGAGTTCTGTGTCTGGACCATTGTGGTACCAGGTGGAAGTGGAGGCCGGATCACCCGTAAGCATGTGGATCATTTCAGAAGGAGGGAGATACCCCAACAAAATGATGTTCCACCTGTAACCATTACTGAACCTGTGGTTCCTGTTGAAGTTGCCCAACCAAGGACAGACATACCCGATGTCTCGGTCAGAGTGGACGACACTGAACTGCCTGTGCCAAATGAGGTACCTGATGTCAATGTGGTTCCAGAGCATGTGTTTCCTTATAAAAGAATCGGAAGCCGTGGAGCTAGGATGTTCCACGCGGATCAGGAAACCACCTGAGAAACTGAACTTGTAATTTCATAACCTGTAATGTCACGAGATAAATAACCTTGTAAATACAAAATGTACAGAACCGTTACGGGGGGGGAGGAATGTAGTAATTATAGTTTGTATAAACGTAGGGCTGTAACTTTTAAGAATAACCCTGTGTTCTAAGATGGCATGATCTGTGTAAACCAATGAGTTAGCAGCGCATGGACCCTCTACAGATGAGTTCTCCTTTAGTTAGAGAGTTTGATGCACACGTGTAGTTGCTGCTGCTATCTTGTAAATAAAGTTCAATGTTTCCACTAAGAAAACTTGTCTGAAGATCAACTCTATGAAGGTGGGTAAGACCCAGTACTGAGGCTGAAAGCAGATCAAAATGTGGGCCAGTGGGGGACTGAACTGCTTCCTCTCATCCTTACCACACACGGTGACTCGGAGTCTGGCCACTGGAGACAAGAGTAATTTCTACTCTGTCACACGAGACATAAGAGCCCGGTGAATAGAAAGTTCCAGACTAACCAGGTACCAAATCCATATTTATATATCACTCTGATGAAACATGAATATTGCAGCATTCAAACTCTGTCTTGGCCGTGACTCAGGGGTAACACTTAGGCGTCTGAATCAGAAAGTCATGGCTTCAAGCCCCACTTGAGATGAGAACTCATGACCCAGGCTGGTACTGAGGGAGTACTACAAAGTATCTACAGCCCATTCAGCCCAACAGCTAGATGCCATTGCTCCTGCTCCATAGGAATGCTGCATTTTCAACAGAAGCCACAAATGAGACATTAAACTGGGGTTCAAGTGGATATTAAACATCACCCAACCCTTTTCAAACAGGGTCAATATCCGCGTGTCTCAACCAACATCATGGGCTGGCGTGTGTTATGTAACAGTGATTGAACTTCAGACAAATATGCTTCTGAAATCTTAAGCGGACATGATATATTTTATTTGCAGTCAGGTCTGATTTTAGTAACTTTTCCGATTACACTCAAAAGCACACACTTAAGGTGACACACACAAACATACACTTTCTCCAGGAGAGTTAGGGATGGACAATAACTGCTGGCCTATCCAGTGATGCCCACATCCTGTAAATGAATTAAAATAAACCATAAACAGCATGGATATATACTCACACATCCATCCACTAGAACAATCCATACAGGTCAGATGTACAGCAACTCTTCGTCAGAAACTCGAGACTCATGCGGTCATGTGGCAGGGTCAGAAAATCAGGGGTGGGAGAGATGGTAACAGGAGAGGGATCGGGAGAGGTGGCGATGGGAGAGGGATCGGGAGAGGCGGCGATGGGAGAGGGATCGGGAGAGGTGGCGATGGGAGAGGGATCGGGAGAGGCGGCGATGGGAGAGGGATCGGGAGAGGATGGATCGGGAGAGGATGGATCGGGAGAGGATGGATCGGGAGAGGTGGCGATGGGAGAGGAGGGTTGGGAGTGTTGACCGGGTCCTTTAATGTGCTCCTCCAGGTTCCATTCAGGTAATATTCTGAGATGCCAGTCAATCCTCAGCCTCGTTTCCCTCAGTGTAGCCCAGCAAGGCACTGGCTGCCTCAGGACAAACCAGTGAGGACTTCAAGCTGCAATAGGCCCATTCTTTGCACATGCAAAAGACCGAGGGCCTGTTTCAGGCCTGCATGGGCAAAGGATATCTTTTATTATCCTTTCCCAAAGTGGCCATTGCATTACCTGCCCTACAGTCTGGGCCTTAATAGTGCCTGAAAAATGGACACTCAGTGGCTAAATACCTAGAAGCATATTTCAAGGCCTTTGTTCTATTAACTTGTTATCCCAGTCCTGCGCTATTGTCTATTAACTTGTGCAGTTCATTCTTCACAATGATCTCGCTGCCATGTGTGTGTCTCTATCTCAGATATTGGAAATAACTGAATGTGTTTCAGTGGCAGCATTACCATTCAGGAGCTACTTTACCCACAAGCTGCCACATTTGGTTCAGTTCAGTGATACTCATTCAGATGTTAGCTACAAAGGAATTGTCAGATCAGAGGGTGGTGCTGACACGTAAAGTTTCCCTTTCATAATTTCTTGACAAGTACACACACACAATGAATATCTACAAGTGCAGAAATAAAAGAAATACCAACATAAATTTACTAGCTGAAGCCAAGATGCAGAATTATTTGACAGATAAATGTTCATTGATGTGAGCTAGAATGGACATTACCTTTGGAAGGGTGGGTGTTGTGCACTGGTCTCCCACCCATGTATCTGCTCCCTAACTCCACTTCAGTGATTCACACTGGAAATCTCAACTTAAAAAGGGGGGATGGTTTCTGCATTATAAGAAAATGCTGATCAACTAATGGCAACCAGTGAGATAGCAAAAAATAACCCGATTAAGTACAAGAACCAAGACCAGGTGTGGGTGGGAAGGTTCTGCTGGATTGGATTGGTGTCTGATTAAGGTTCAGAGTCTCTGTGACATTTTGTTAAACATTATTGAAATCCAGATTTATGGTGGGACTAGTTAACATACAAAGCACCAAAACAATTGGGTTCAACTAAGGTCATTGGACATTTGGCCTTCATAAAACGGATTGGTGGCTTATGCTATACAACGCACCTGTGCAGTTTTCTGTGCTTAAAGATGGGGAGAAGCTGAATTATCTCACCTCTTCAATAAATTACATCCCCCCCCCGACTCAGTAAACTTCAGCTTCTACTCTCTGTATCAAACTGCAGGCATTGGACAAGTTATTGATCTGCTCCAATAATAACAGGCCTGATTATTTGTCTGTCTTCAGACTACACTATGTTAAATTTACAATCTCCCTTCTTTTACTCCCAGCTCCTTCCAAGATCTGGTGAAGCAGTCTGATTTATCCTACGGCACAGTGAGGGACTCGGCTGTCTATGAGTACTTTCAGGCAAAGGGGACAAACCCTTTGGAGCAGGACAGCACATACACTGAGCTCTGGAGAACAATCAGTAAAAACAATGGAGCAGACAACTGTGTGTCAGCTACCAACGAAGGCATCAGAAAGGTAAGCTTCACTCTGAACAAACACAATATTATCCACACCAACACTATCTTCCGACCCATTCACCTGATAAAATCTGTTTCCCTCCCAATGGAATCCAACCTGTAACATTACAATATCAAAAGAGCCTTTACTCACCTTTCCCAGCAGTTCCTAACATGATGCTGATAAGCAGAATGGTATCAGGGATAAGGCGCTTCAGTTACTTGGAGAGACTGGAGAAGCTGGGGTTGTCCCCATAGCGCAGAGAAGTTCAGAGGAAGTTTGCTAGAAATGTTCAAAATAATGAATGGCTTTGACAGAGTAAGTGCTGGTGGCAGAAGAGTTGATAACTAGGAACATAAATTTAAGGGCAATTGGTGAAAGATCCAGAGGCGACATGAGGAAACATATTTTTTAACACAGCAAGTTGTTGTGACCTGGAATGCATTGTCCTTTAGCAGATTCAATAGGAACTTTCAAAAAAAATGGGATAAATACTTGAGGGAAAAGCACTTACAGGGCTATGGGGCAAGATTAGGGGTGTGGGACTATTTGGTTAGCTCTACCAAAGCCAGCACAATGGGCTGAATGGCCTCTTTCCGCACTGTCTCATTTTATGAAGTAGGAGAAATGTTCATTCTTTTGCCTGAATATTGATTATTGGCTGTGATTGGTCTCATTCTGCCACAGGTCTCAAACTAAAGCAGGAAACTTACTTCAATAACTCCTTCAATACAGCTATGTAACTGCTGTTGGAGATTGCACGACACAGACCTGATGTGGTTCTCCAATAACCCCCTGTCCCAACCCTGTCCTCAGCTGGCTGACCCCACACAGTGATACACCTGAAATAAAGATCTGTGGGAAACCCCAATCATAAGGTTTATTGTTGTCAAGAAGAACAAGAAAATGGGACACATCGCTTACAAAAACTAAACAAGCATTCATAGTCAAATATTTCAGGAGATAAATCAACCTCTTTGGAAGTTGGTCCAACATTTACAGATCATGTCCCTCCAGCAGCACCTGTGAGATTGAAATCCATGAAGATGTTAAAGTGAATCAGCTCACTAATCACACAGGTCCAGCTGAGAAAATGGAAATTTGGCTGATTGGGTCATTAAGTTACCAAAACCCGCTGTGATTAATGAAGATAATTGATGGTAAATTTACTGTCGGAGTTCATTACCACTGTTTGTGTCGACCTCTGAGATTTCCCAATGTTCAGAAACACACTGTTTAGCAGCAAGTCTTGAGAGAGGGAGCTGGGGAGAAGGGTGATGGGAGCCAAGGAGGGAAGTGGGGTGGGAGCCAATTGGAGGTCAGAGGCGCTGGGAGCTGGGGTGAGCACCCCTTGAACCCCTAGGTGCTCTGACTGAAATATCCCATTGTCTGTAGCACATTGAACAGGAACAATGCTGATTAATCCAGTCCTACTGGGTCTGTTTTAGTTAATTGGAGTTCAAAGTATTTTAGCGAGTAAACTTGTTTTCACATTGCACAATAGAACAGCCTGGAGGTTCATATATTGGAACCAGTCAATAGTTTAATTTCAAGATAACACTTTCATGTGTCTCAGAGTAATGTGATGCTTTCATTTCTTGACATCGCCCAAAGTTAAATTGGTCCCAGACAATACACTGGACAAGAATCAAACAGAGAGCCTGAGGGTAATGTCAGTCAATAAGTGAGAATCTTATTTGGACAATGACCACAGAACAAACAGACACACAGGCAAATTTGTCAGACCTCGGAATGAAGATTAGAGACTAGAAAAGATTCTCCCCCTCTCACATGAAACAGATTGTCAAAGGGAATAATAGGCTTGTGGCTGGTTGATATTTATAAAAGGAGCAGTGTCGGTTGGAAGGGTTTAAGGGCTAATGATATCAAAATCATTCTTTGAAATATTTTCAGGGAGATAAGAGAATTGTTACAGTCAGGAGGGTCGTTAAGTTTAAACAGCACTAATTTCTCCTCTCACCGCCCATCCGCATTTGGATTTGTTTCCCCTCTATAAGCAGTGGCGTATTTCCCCAACCCATCGGTTTTTGTGCGATCCAAGTTTCTATTAATAACACCAAAGCAAACTCGAGAAAGAATGAACTCAAAGGGTCAGTTTATTGACACACACTCAAAATGCGGGAAGGAGGGTTCGCAACATCACCTCCACACACAGATAGTCAACAGCGGGGTAGAGAAAAGAAGGTTTTACAGTTAGGAGATCGTAGAGAACATAAATATTGGTTCATGTGAGTTCCAGAGTTCCACATCAAAGTCCATTGAGGTTTTCCTTCACGGAGGTCAGTGGTCTGCAAACCGAATTTGTAGAATCCACCTTTCACAACAGTGTTGACTTCAGAAGATGGGATAAGAACACAGAGATAAATCAGTCTTGTAGACAATTGCACAGAACATGTGAACAAGGAGCAAGAGTAGGCCATTCGGCCCCTCGAGCCTGCTCCGCCATTTAATAAGCTCATGGCTGATCTGATACTAATCTGAAATTTGCATCCCACCCACCCCCCGATAACCCACCACAGCCTTGATCACCATGAATCTATCCACCTCTGCCTTAAAAATATTCAAAGAACTTCCAATCGAAGCAGGGTAGATGGGGCCTGTTGTGCAGCCTGGCCAGAGCTCCTTGTGTGTGGCCTGCTAGTCAGATGTTAAAGCAGCAGACTGAGCTATATATGTATATCAGCAGGGCTTTATTACTTGTTCCACAAGCCAGAGGCCTCGGTCACATAACCTCACCTCTCCACCAGGTCTTCAATAAAGAATGTGCATCCATTGTCTGGAATTTGTCTGGGTCTCAAAAGACGGCTAAATGTCCCAGCCTTTATGAGTTGAAGGAAATGCTGGAGGAGCCTTTGTCTTAGAAGACCCTCTGTCTCCTGCTGGCAAGCCTGCGTTATCAGATGCAAATTGCCTTTGTAAAACTCTCTTTGAAGCTGGGCTGTGCAGTCCCCAGATGATCATTAGTGGCTCCTCAAAGATAAGGAAATGTGAGTTTTCCCAAAACTGCAAAGTGGCTACTTTAGTTCTGGGGTCACAGACAGACATGGGTTCAGCCCCTTTAAGGAGCGTGTTCAGCCAAGGTCCAGTTTTAAAATTTAGAAATAGCAACGAGTATATATCCACATCTTTATTTTATAAAAAAGTTGTGTGAGGTCATAGACCCTCAGAGAATGAACTCGTCATTGCTTAAATTAAGGATCACCAAATTGAGCATTTCAGAGACATTGAGAGTGTAATCATACAGGGACAGAGTGGAGTCACTGGGCAGAATTTTTTTTCAAAATTGTTTCATGGGAGGTGGGCGTTGCTGGCAAGGCCAGCATTTATTGCCCATGCCTAATTGCCCTTGGCACAAGGTGGTGGTGAGTTGCCTTCTTGAACCACTGAAGTCCATGTGTAGGTATACCCACAGCACTGATTGGGAGGGAGTTCCAGGATTCTGACCCAGCGACAATGAAGGAACAGCGATATATTTCCAAGTCAGGATGGTGTGTAGCTTGGAGGGGAACTTGCAGCTGGTGGTGTTTCCATGTATCTGCTGTCCTTGTTCTTCTAGGTGGTAGAGATCACAGGACAAAGGAGCCCTGGGTTGCTGCTGTGCATCTTGTAGATAGTACACACTGCTTCCACTGTGCATTGGTGGGGGAGTGAGAATGTTTAAGTTTTTGAATAGAGTTCTCATCAAGCGGGCTATTTTGTCCTGGATGGTGTTGAGCTTCTTGAGTGTTGTGGGAGCTGCACTCATCCAGGCAAGTGGAGAGTATTACATCACACTGCTGACTTGTGCCTTGTAGATGGTGTACAGGCTTTGGGAAGTAAGAAGGTGAGTTACTCTTTGCAGAATTCCTAGCCTCTAACCTGCTCTTGTAGCTACAGTATTTATATGGCTGTTTCAGTTCAGTTTCTGGTCAATGGTAACCCCCAGGATGTTGATAGCGGGGGATTCAGTGATGGTAATGCCATTGAATGTCAAGGGGCGATGGTTAGATTCTGTCTTGTTGGAGATGGTCATTGCTCACCACTTGGTGGCACAAATTTTACTTGCCACTTATCAGCCCAAGCCTGAATGTTGTTCAGGTTTTGCTGCATGTGGACCTGGGCTGCTTCCGTATCTGAGGGGTCACAAATGGTGCTGAACATTGTTCAATCATCAACAAACATCCCCACTTCTGACCGTATGATGGAAGGAAGGTATTTGATGAAGCAGCTGAAGATGGTTGGGGATAGGATGCTAACCTAAGGAACTCCGGCAGTGATGTCCTGGAACTGAGATGATTTTCCTGTATAATTGGTATGTGTACCAATGGAGAGCTTTCACCTGATTCCCGTTGACTTCAGTTTTGCCAGGGATTCTTGATCCCACACTTGGTCAGTCTCACCTCACATCTTTAGTTCAGCTATTTGCTGATGATACAAAGATAGATAGGGAAGCAAGTTATGTGGAGGACACAAGGAGCCTGCAAAGGGATTTTCACAATCTAGTTAGAGACTAGTTAATTAAAGTAAACAAAATTTTGAAATCCCAGTTACCCACAAGAAGAATGAAGCCACAAGATCCCACAGTTTTAAACAAAGTAAACTCTGCTATACCAAGTCAGAAAAGTAAAACAATTTACAATATCTATCTTATACTCTAACATTCAAAACTAATATGAGATAAATATGAATTTACAGGCAAACAGTGGTTGAACACACCACACTGCACTTCAAATGGCAGATGCGACCAAGACAGATCCCACAGAATTCTCAGCAATGCACCCAGACATCAGTGACCACTGTGAGTCACAAAATCCCAGTAAAGCTCTGCCTCCCTCAGGAGAGGTTTCAGCTCTTGACATTCGAAGATCTAGCCTCTGAATTCCCTCAAAAGACGCTTTTGACATGAACAGCCTCAACGATTGTCCACTTCCCCGAGACTGCATTCCAGGATTGACCAAGCTTTACTCCCTCCTCTAAACCCCAGCGCACTTCCAGCTCTATCGCAGGCCGCTAGCTTCACTAAGTTGTCACCGCCCCCCAGATTTCTCTGAACTCCAGTCTCCCGGCGGCACCGAGCTATAAATGGTGCTCAAGGCTTCTCCTGAGGCCCAGCTGCCTCAGCACGGAACCTTCTCAGCTCTCCGGGACTTCTTTGAGCCCTAACTGCCTGTTAACATTACACTTTCATTATCAGCCTCTTCCCCCTTTGTAGAACACTCGCTCTCACCAGCAAACACACACATAAATTGAAAACAAAGAACATTCTTAAGCAGTACCCATCTCCATGACGATGTAGCCTCCTCTGGTCTATCCTAGAAACATAGGAGCAGGAGTAGGTTATTTGACCCTTCGAGCCTGCTTCACCATTCAATATGATCATGGCAGATCCTCTATCTCAACGCCATAATCCCACACTTTCCCCATACCTCTTTACGCCTTTACGGTCTAGAATGCTATCCATTTCCTTCTTAAATATATTCTGTGACTTGGCCTCCACAGCCTTCTCGTTTACCCCCCTCTGAGTTAAAAGGTTTCTCCTCATCTCAGTCTTAAATAGTCTACCCCGTATCCTGAGACTGTGACCCCTTGTTCTAGACCCCCCCAGCCAGAGGAAACATTGTCCCTGCATCCAGCCTGTCCAGCCCTGTCAGAATTTTATACATTTCAATAAGATCCCCTCTCATTCTTTTAACTCCAGTGAATAGAGGCCTAGTCATCCCAATCTCTCCTCATCCGACAATCCTGCCATCCCAGGGATCAATCTGGTGAACCACTGCTGCACTCCCACTATGGCAAGTATATCCTTTCTTAGGTAAGGAGACCAAAACTGCACACAATACTCCAGGTGTGGTCTCACCAAGGCCCTGTACAGCTGCAGTAAGACATCCTTGCTCCTGTACTCAAGTCCTCTCGCAATGAAGGCCCACATACCATCTGCCTTCTTAGCTCCTTGCTGCACCTGCATGCTTGCTTTCAGTGACTGGTGTACAAGGGCACCCAGGTCCCTTTGTACATCAATATTTCCCCATCTATCACCATTTAAATAATACTCTGCCATTCTGTTTCTCCGACTAAAGTGGATAACTATGCACTTATCCACATTATTCTGCATCTGCCATGTATTTGGTCACTCACTCAACCTGTCTAATCACCTTGAAGCCTCTTAACACCCTCCTCATTGCTCACATTCCCACCTAGTTTTGTGTCATCAGCAAACTTGAAAATATTACATTTGGTTCCTCCATCCAAATCATTGATATATATTGTGAATAGCTGGGGCCCAAGCACTGATCCCTGCGGTACCCCACTAGTCACTGCCTGCCACTCGAAAAAGGCTCATTTATTCCCACTCTCTATTTTCTGTCTGCTAACCAATTCTCAATCCCCATGCTAATATATCACCCCCAATCCCATGTGCTTTAATTTTGCACACTGATCTCTTATGTGGGACTTTATCAAAAGTTTTCTGAAAATCCAAATTCACCGCTTCCACTGGTTCTCCCTTAACTGTTCTGCTCGTTACATCTTCAAAAGACTCCAGTAGGTTTGTCAAACATGATTTCCCTTTCATAAATCCATGTTGACTTTGTCTAATCCCATTGATGTTTTTTAAGTGTCCTGTTATCACATCCTTTATAATATACTCGAGCATTTTCCCTACTACTGAGGTTCGGCTAACCGGTCTGTAATTCCCTGTTTTCTCCCTCTCTCCTTTTTTTTAAATAATAGGGCTACAGTTGCCACCCACCAGTCTTCTGGGACTGCTCCAGTATCTACAGAATTTTGGAAGATGACAACCAATACGCCCACTATTTCCACGGCCACCACCTTTAGTAACCTGGGATGTAGATTATCAGGACCTGGGGATTTATCAGCTTTCAGTCTCATTGATTTCTCCAGCACTGTTTTTTTTAGTAATACAAATTTCCTTCAATTCCTCCTCCTCACTAGATCCTTGGTTCCCAAGAATTCCTGGGAAGTTATTTGTGTCTTCGTCCGTGAAGACAGGACTAAAGTAGTTGTTTAATTGCTTTGCCATTTCCTTGTTCTCTATTATAAATTCTCCCATTTTGGACTATAAGCAACCTACATTTGTCTTCCTTAATCTTTTTCTTCATGCATACTTGTAGAAGATTTTGCAGTTCTCTTTTATGTTCCTTTTACGTTTATTCTCATACTCTATTTTTCCCCTCTTAATCAATCTCTTGGTCTTCCTTTGCTGAATTCTAAACTGCTCCCAATCCTTAAGCTTGCAACTTTTTCTAGCAACTTTGTATGACTCCTCTTTGGCTCTAATATTATCCTTACTTTCTTTTGTTAGTCATGGCTGGGCCGCTATTCCTGTGTTTTTGCGCCAGACAGGACGAAAAAGTCTGCCCACTCTCTGTTACTCCCCCGTCACCCTCTGTTACACGTCCTCTGTTCCCTCCAGCAGTAATTTCTCAGCTCTGACCAGCGCGATGGGGACTTGATGCCTGTCATTCTTATAGCTTAAAACCTGAAAACCACTTCCCTTTTTTTCTCCTCTTGCCAGGTTCGGCTCTGGAATGAGGGTATTCATTCTCTAATACCTAATCAGCGCTTGCTGGTACAGCAGGATGATCTATTTGAACACAGCAGAACTGTTCTCAGGCTGTTCATATTTCAGATTATTGCATTCATCCCTTTGAATAGCAGTAATTTTAAAACCACCACCACATGGATTGACAGCCTCCTACAGCCCCTTGCTAGAAAACAAAACAGATTCGCTCGAGGATATAACAATAATCTGCAATGTGTGTGTTTGATTTCTCCTGAAAGATCCTGTCTAATCTCTGCCTGTGGCACGTGGTATGGACGTTCTGCTCCCAATTGATCCAATAATTGTTATTAAATTATTTCTGTGTCTGCAGATAAAAACGGGAACATATGCTTTCCTGTGGGATATGGCAGTGGTGGAATACACGGCATTAACTGACGATGACTGTTCCCTGACTGTGGTTGGGAATAGTATCAGCAGCAAAGGATATGGGATTGCGTTACAGCACGGAAGCCCTTACAGAGACCTCTTCTCCCAGAGGTAAGAACGGACGTCGCTTCTCCTCTTTGGTTTAACTTGAGCTCTGAGATCTCTGAGTAGTAATTGCTGGAGTGAGTCTTTGCATCATCTTTCTCTTGTAGTCCGCTGCGAATGAACTGAAGGGGACTTGGGGTGATTTAAATTCCACCCACCCGGCAGTTAAAATGGGCCAGGTTACTTCGGAGCATTGAATAGAATCTCGCAGCACAGAGAGGGAGGCCATTCAGCCCATCGAGCCTGTGCTGACTCTTTGAAAGATCTATCCCATTAGACCTACTCCCCTGGCTCTTTTCCCAGAGCCTTGAAGTTTTGTCCTTTCCATGTATTTATCCAATTCCTTTTTGAAGTTTAGAATTGAATCTGCTTCATCTGCCCTTTTTGGCAGCACACTTGCTGTGTTAAATAAAAAACACTTATTTGTGTTACCTCTTTGGTCAATCACCTGAAAAAGGTGTCCTCGAGTTACCACTGAAATTCCTTCCAGTAAAAACAGTTTCTCCTTATTTACTCCATCAAAACAGTTAATGATTTTGAACACCTCTATTAGGTCTCCTCTTAACCTTCTCTGCTGTAAGGAGACCTTGCCCCAGAGGCTGACCTGTTGTGATTTTAACCTGCTCCACTCAGCAGCTGCAGGACCCTCTTCAGTGTATTGGGTCCTAATGATGTCATTGGGACCCAACTGCAATTTTAACTCAGTGATTTTGAGCAAGATGTGGAAGTCAGTTTTTGTCAGTCTAAACCCAACAGAACAGAGGATCGGGACAGGACAGGCCTCAGACTTAAGCTTAAATTTATTTGTTTAATGCCCTTTGTAGGGGCAGAATGAGCAAGCTTGCTCTTCCCAGTCCCACACCCAGCCCTTCCCTGCCTCGATATTTCCCCATCCTCCTCTACTGCTGATCATGAGGATCCCCGTGGACCAGCAGCCAATCATAATGTTTACCCAGTGAATGAATACTTTCCAGTGGATTCCTCCAGTACTTGCGAATGTCCAGTCTGGAATAGGCCAGCCAGACTGGGTCACCTGCGTACAGCTGTGTTGAGGTGTAAATTGAGATAAATATCTGCGATAAAAACAAAAAGCTAAAAGCTACTGCGGACGCTGGAAATCCAAAACAAAAACAGAATTACCTGGAAAAACTCAGCAGGTCTGGCAGCATCGGTGGAGAAGAAATCAGTTGACGTTTCGAGTCTGTCAGTTCTGCCGAAGGGTCATGAGGACTTGAAACATCAACTGATTTCTTCTCCACCGATGCTGCCAGACCTGCTGAGTTTTTCCAGGTAATTCTGTTTTTGTTTTAAATATCTGCGATCCCTCACTGAAAAAAAAATTATATTACAGCCCAGAAACAGAACATTCACCCAACAGGTCAGTGCTGGTGTTTATTTTTCATCAGCTCCTTCTCGCCCGCTTTAGCATATCCTCCTGTTCCTTTCACATGTGGTTATCCAGCCTCTCGTTAAATGTACCCAAACTATTCCCTTCAACCACTCCCCATGTTAGCAAGTTCCACATTCTCACCGCTCTCTGGGTAAAGAAGCTACTCTTGAATTCCCTATTGAATTTATTAGTAACTACCTTATAAATGGTTGTTTGGTAGCTCAGAACTTGAGTATTGCTGACAAAAGAGACACGTCTAAGCTTTTTCGTCTTGCTCTCATCAGGATACTCGCAAGAATACCAATATAAGGGGGGGAAAAAACAACCATTTATGCTTGTATTGAAGAGAGTGCTGATTAGTTGGCAAGCTGCGTTGCCTCGGAGAATGCACCACTGATGGTGACTGACAGTTAACTGCCAAGCATCGTTTGAAATTTAAAACAGGCGGCTTGACCCTGATTGGTTAAGGTATTGCCCTGAGGGATGAGTCAGCGAATGGCTGTCATTTATTTTGTTTAGCTGTGCAATGTGTGTACATGTTCTTTCTGTCTGCCTGGAACAGGGTCCTGTGTATTAATATATGTAGCTTCCAGTACACGCAGATGTGCCACACTGCAGCCCGAGTGACGATCTTAAATTGGTGGTCAGCGTAATTCATAGCACACTGACAATTATTTAGCAAATGTTGTCCAGTTGCAGTTGGACACTGTGTGTTTTGAGTTTAGTGAGCACGGGCTGGTTGGGTACAGTCTGTACCCTGCCTGTTACAAACAGCGGCTGGGACATGCTGTCTGATTCGATCCGCCAGTCTTTGGAACGTACGGTCTACACACCTAGCACCACACCGGCACTGAAATTCATATACCACGTTACCCATTTGTGTGATAGGTAGATGTAAGTGCCATGATATAGTGCTGCAGCTAAAATATCTCTGGCTTCATTTCGCCCTGTATATCATGAACTGATGAATGGACCTAAGGCCATCACTTTTGGCCCTGAAAAGTGCCCAGTCTGTCTCAGGTTACCCTGGAAGGGCAAGGTATCACAAAAAGTTGAGCAACAGGTGAAGTTTCACGCTACCACCATGCAGTAGCAACACGAGTGATATTCGCCACTAACAGGATGCTGCCGTCAAGCCAAAAAGACGTTCTGCCTATTGCACAAATGGGTAATGTGGTGTATGAATTTCAGTGCCAGTGTGGAGCTAGGTAAGTAGGCCGTATGTCCCAAAGACTGGCTGATTGAATCAAACAGCATGACCCAGCCACTTTGTAACGGGCAGGGTACAGACTGTACCCAGCTCGTGATTGCAAAACTTAAAACAATGTCCAACATTAGATGTGATTCTGCGATTGGACAACATTTGCTAAATAATTCTCAATGTGCCGAGAATTACGCTGACAACAACCAATTTAAGATTGTCAGTTGGGCTTGCAATGTGGCATTTGCATGTACTGGAGCCTACATATATTAATACACAGGGCCCTGTTCTTTGCAGACAGAAAGGACATGCACATACATTGCACCTGTTTCAGCTAAACAAAATAAGTGACAGCCATTCACTGACTCATTCCTCAGGGTAATGCCTTGACCCAGTCAGGGTCAAGCTGCCTGTTTTAAATTTCAAACATCAGTGGTGCATTCTCCATGGCAACGCCACTTGCCAACTGATCAGCACTCTCTTCACATGTAGTATAAATTGTTGTTTTTCCCCTTATATTGGTGTTTTTGCAAAGTATCCCAATGCTTACAAGACAAAAAGCTTAGACACGTCTCTTTTTTCAGCAACTATCGTACATTCATGTCCCCTAGTTCAGGTGTCACCTGCAAGTGAAAACAACGTCCCAAATCTGCCTTATCAAACCCTTAAATAGGAAAGGAATATGACTTTACCTGCAGCAGTTCAGCCTTTGCTTATATCCTCCACCCTTTAGACAGCTCACATGTACTTCCTGCATTCTGGGGCCTGCATTTGATGCACAGAAAGAAATTTCCCTTCGGCAGGAACACGAAATGGTGATCACTGGGAGGGAGTTTTGAAAAGCAGGGTGGGGTTTGCCAGCGGTAACATTCTGGCAAACAGAATTGTAGCAGTGGGAGAAAGGAACTGGAAGAACATCGTATTGTTCCTGTAGGAGAAGCTGGTCAGACACCCTCAGGACTGGTATCCAAGGTTGGTCACGCTGCAGGAACGTCTTCTGAGTTTTTCTTAACCCACTCCCTAAGGTTCTCATAAATTCATCAGCAAACCCATTAACGTGGGAAATGTCCCGAGGCTATTCACTCTCTGGCACTGTTTTTGACTGGAGTTTTATTAAAGATGAGTGTCACTGGACATTGAGGAGAGGTCCTGGGCAGGGGCTCCATGTTTTTTGGAACAAGAGAAATTGAGGTGAAATAAGTGATGTTTTCAATAAGTTGATTTGGGCAAATTGTTTACCATGTGACAAGTTCAAATAGCAAAGGGCAGATGTTTACAAACGAGGGGAAATCTGGCAGAACCTTATCCTGCACAGACCATTGAATAAGGATAACAAACTGTAACATATACAGGGCTCCAAGACACACCCGTGGTCCATTTCTGTCAAGGGGAAGTGCTGTTAGTCAGACTGTTGCTAATCATTCTGGTGAGGTATGAGTGCGCTGTTGAACACTGAGAGTCCCTCCCGTCTCTATAACCAATCTTCTACTGGTCTCAGGATCCTGGAAATGCAAGATAGCGGGGACCTGGACGTGTTCAAGCAGAAGTGGTGGCCAAAGATGGGTCGATGTAACCTGAAGAGCCACGCGAATGGCCAGCCTGATGGACGGGCGTTGAAACTGCAGAGTTTTGCTGGTGTTTTTTGTATCCTAGCAGCAGGATTGCTCCTTGCCTGCCTGGTGGCGGCTTTGGAGATCTGGTGGAACAGCAACCGATGTCAACAGGAAACACCCAAGGAGGTAAAACTCAGTGTGCGGGTCTCCAGCGAGCTGGCCTGTGCTTTTGGGGGTGAAACCTGTGTGCATGCAGTGAAAGGGGTCTCAGTATACAGCCCAGCAGAATCATGTGTCCCACAATTTGAGCTGATGATTTGTGTATTTCTGGTATGTTTGATCCAAAAACTTCTCAAGTCAAAAGCAGCCAGAGGAGCTGATGCTTAAATCACTCCCTCCTCCCCAGGAACCACCTATTGCCCAGGCGGAGAGGTCAGGGGGATTGGAGAGCCCCAGGTCCAACCATCTTTGTATTGGTTTGGGAGTACGGGGCTTGTCCCTAGGAACAGAACTGGGCTCACACCTGCCTGAGTTTCCTGTGTTTACAGCAAAGCAAAGCCCTTAGTGTGGGCAATGGTAAGATTCGACCAACAAGGTAAGGGCCATAAGACATCCCCCCGCTCCCTCTCATTCACCGTCTCACTCTTGCTCTACCTCTCCCAACTCCCCCTCCCTCTGTCCCGCCCTCCCTTACCCATCTACTCCTCTCCCACTCCCCTCACCTCACACTCCCCTCCCCTTCCACACTCCTCCCCTCCCACTCCCTTTCCTTCTCCGTCCCCTCACCCTTCCCCCTCCCTCTGCCTTCCCTCTCCCTCTGCCTTCCCCTTCATCTACCTCCCCTCACACTACTTCCTCCCCTCACTCCCCTCCCTCTCTGTTCCTCCCCCTCCCTGCCACTCCACTCCCTCTAACCCTCTCCCCTCCCTCGTTCTCCCCTCCCATGTTTTCCCCTCCCCTCCCTCTCCCTCTCCCCTTCCCTCTCCTCTCCCTCTGCCTCTTCCCTGCCTCTCTCTCTAGCCTGACTCCCTGCCCCTCTCCCTCCTCTCCCCTGCCTCTCCTCCTCACCCCTTCGTCTCTCTCTTCCTCCCCCTCCCCTCCCACTGGCCCCGCATCTCCTCCCCCTGTCATCCCCTCCCCCCTCCCCCTCTCTCCCCATCCCACCCCATCCCCTCCCCTCCCCTCCTCAACTTCCCCCTCTCCCTCACTCCAACTTCTGACCCCTCCCCCTCCCCTTTCCCCCTTCCTCCCCTTCACCCTCCCTTGCTCTCCCATCCCTCCCTCTCCTCTCCCTGTCCTCTCCGCCTCCTCTCCCTCTCCCCTCCATCTGCCTCTCTCTCTAGCCCCACTCCTCCCCCTCCCTCCTGCCCTCCACTTCCTATCACCCCGCCTCTGACTCCCCTCCCCTCGTCCCTCTCCCCTCCACCTTCTCCTCCCCCATCTCCCCCCTCCTCCCTCATCTCCTCCCCATCCCGTCCTGCCATCCCCTTCACCCTCCCACCCTCTCCCCCTCACTCCCCCTCCCTCCTCTCTTCCACCCCTCTTGCCCCCTTCCTCCCACTGCCCTCCCCCCTCCACTGCCCACTCCATTCCCCTTCCCACCAGCGCCTATCCCCTTGCCTATCGCCTCCCACATCTCTTCACCCATTTCCTCCCCCTCCCCTTCCCCTCCCTCCCCTCCACATCCCCCACCCTCCCCCATTCCTTCCTTCTCCTCCCTCCCATCTCTCCCCTCCTGTCCCCCACCCTCTCCCTCCTCTCTCCCTCCCTCCCACTTCTCTCCCCCTCCCCCACCCGTCCTCACCTCAGTCCCCCTCCTCTCCCCTATTCCCTCCTCTCTCCCCTCCCCCCTCCTCAACCCCTCCCTCTCCTCCTCCCTCATCCTTCTCCTCTCTCTACCTCACGCCCCTTGCCCATCCAATCCTCTCCATTCTCCGTCTCCCCTCCTCTCACCCCATCCCCTCCCCTCACTTCCTACTCCTCCTCTCACTTACCCTCATTCACACCCTCTACTCCCCCTCCCTCCCCCTCCTCTCCCACCTCCCTCCCACTCCTCTCACCCTCTCATCCCTTCCCTCTCCCTCCATCCCAGGCCTGTACCCCTCCCCTCCATTCCTTTCACCCTCCCTCCCCTTCTCCACCCTCTCCTACTCCTACCTCCCCCTCCCTCCCCCAGCCCTTAGCTACCCTTCCCTTCCCACTCCACCCCCACCTCTTCTCCATTCCCCACTCCCTGTTGCCCCCTCCCCTCCCCCTTCCCCTGCACCCTTCCCTCTTCCCCTTCCCCCTCCTCCCCTCACCACTCCTACCTCCCCCTTCCCCTCCTCCCCCCTCATCCACACCTCCCCCTCCTCTTCCCCATCTCCTCTTCCCCCTCCTCTTCTCCCTGTCCCCCTCCTCCCCACCCTTCCACCATCCCACTCTCCCCTCCCCCCCACCTCTCCCCATCTTCCCCTCCCCCACATCCTCGCTCCCCCCTCACCCTTCCTTTCCTCCCTTTGCCCCCTCCCCTTCCCCCTTCTGCACCTCTCTCCTCCCCGTCCTCCCTCCTCCCCACCTCGCCCCCTTCCTCTTCCCCCTCCTTTCCATCACCTCCCCTCAAACCCCTACACTCCTTCTCACCCCTCCCTACCCCCTCCTCTCTCCACTACCTCCCCCACCCCCATGCACCTCCTCCCCTCACCCCTCTCCCCTCACCCCCCTCCCCTCACCCCTTACCCCCTCCCTCATTCCCCTCTCCTGCCAACCCCCTCACCTCACTTCCCCTCCCCTGACCCCTCCTCCCATCACATGCTCCCATCACCGCCCCTCCCATCCACCTCACTCCCTCCCCCCACCTCCGCCCTCCCCCTCCCCTCACCCCCTCTCAACCCCTCCCCTCACCCCCTCCCCTTAGTCCCCTCCCCTCAGCTCTCCTCACCTCTCCTCCACCCTCCCCTTCCACTCCTCCCCCTCCATTCCACCCCTCCTCACCCCCTCCTCTTGCCCCCTCCCTTTAGTCCTCCCCCCTCACCCCCTCCCTTTAGTCCTCCCCCCTCACCCCCTCCCCTCCCCTCCCTGCCCCTGCCCCCCGCCCCCCGCCCCATGCAGGTGTGTTTTGATATTTTGGTACAACCAAGAGGTGTGAAACGAGTCTAATTTCTCTCCGAGTTTTAAAATAAAGACAAAAACACAATGAAATGGAATTTACACTGAGCTTCCTCAGTAATATCCTCAGTATTGGTTAATTCGTAAATTGGTTTTCTCCGTGATGATCCCAGTCAATTCACATCTCAGGTCCATGATTACTCTCAGAATTGTTTTGTACTTTGACCCAGGAGCTTGAGTTGTTGGGAAGGACGTCTTTCAAGAAGTCACAGAATCAGACTATTTCCCCCCTCCACCCTCACCTCTCTCCTTCTCTCTCTCCCACTTTCTCTCTCTGCTCTCTCCTTTTTTCCTCTCTCCTCCTCCATCACCCCCCATCCTCTCTCCCTCCCCCTCACACTCACCCGCCCTCTCTCTCCCTCCTCTCTCTCCCAACCCCCTCTCTCTCCCTCCTCTCCCTCCCGACCCCCTCTCTCTCCCTCCTGACCTTCTCTCTCTTTCCCTCCCCACTCTCTTGCCCCCCCTACTATCTCTCCCTCCCCACGATCTCTCCCTCCCCACGATCTCTCCCTCCCCCCCACTCTCTCCCTCCCTCCTCAGCCTCCCTCTCACGCTTCTCCCTACACTCTCTCTCTCCCACTTCATCCTCTCTCCTTCCCTCCTCACCCTCTCTCTCCCTTCCCACCCTTTCTCTCTCTCTCCCCTCACGCTCTCTCTCCCTCTCCACTCCCTCTCTCTCCCTTCGCACCCCCTTTCTCTCCCTCCTCACCCTCTCTCTCTCCCTGCCATGATCTCTCTCGCCCTCCCCATGCTATCTTCTCCCTCCCCACCCTCTCTCTCTCTCTTTCTCCCCCCACACACTCTCTCCCCACCCTCTCTCTCTCTCCCTCCCCACCCTCTCTCTCTCTCTCTATCTCTCCCTCCCCATCCTCTTTCTCCCTCCCCACCCTCTCTCTCTCTCCCCACCCTCTCTCTCTCTCCCCACCCTCTCTCTCTCTCTCCCCACCCTCACTCTCTGCCCCCAGTCTCTATCTCTCCCCGCCCCCCCCTCTCTCTCTCTCTCTCTCCCTCCCCGTCCTCTTTCTCCCTCCTCACCCTCTCTCTCTCTCTCTCTCTATCTCTCCCTCCCCATCCTCTTTCTCCCTCCTCACCCTCTCTATCTCTCCCTCCCCGTCCTCTTTCTCCCTCCTCACCCTCTCTCTCTCTCTCCCTCCTCACACCCTCTCTCTCCCCCCAGTCTAATGCCATGTTTCTTGTCCAGGATAAAGAGGTGAACCTAGAGCAGGTTCACCGCCGCTTGAACAGTCTAATGGACGATGACATGGCTCACAAGCAGATCGCAGCTGCGGCCATTGAGATCTCAGCCCTGGACATTGGCAGCATGCAGACCAGCCAGAGCCTGGAGCCGTCACGAGATTACCAGAACACCCAGATCTCAGTCAGCACTTTTTTACCGGAACAAACTCACGCTACAAGTAGGAAGCTTTCCTCCTTGGCCAGCACCAACCTGCCGCTGCCTCTCAGCAGTTCGGCCACCCTGCCCTCGATACAGTGCAAACACCGATCACCAAATGGAGGACTCTTCCGCCAAAGCCCCCTCAAAACCCCCATCCCCATGTCATTCCAGCCTGCCTCCAGCCCCGGGGGCCTCCCCGAAGCCATGGAGCCCTCCCACGGGACCTCCATATAATTTCAAAACGCCGCATGGCAGCATTTTTAATATAAAAAACTTACAAAAAAAAAATCTAGCATTTTCGTGTAAATACCTGTAAATAAATTCAAGAATGAAGTGGGGTAAAGTGTATTTTGAATATTCTCAATTTTTGAAGTCAGTAGATGATGTATGAATGACTTTGTAAATTCTGTTCTATACAAATAAAAAGCAAATTACTTGTGATCGTTACTGGGTGTCTGTGAGAGCACATTTATTGGTCTGAGGAGAGTACCTTTTATCTCTTAATTAAATCGTTTCCTGGTTTGTAATGCTGTTCCCGGCTATCTTTGGGACAGTTTAATTCTTTCCTTAAGGCAATTAAACCGATTCTGCTAATTTCACTGCCCCTGTGTGCACAGTTTGAAAAGCCCATCTGCCAGTGTCCACACTCTGCCCTCCGGCTCCTGAGCAGCCTCGCTTGACCAGCTGGAATGTTTGAATTAGGCAATTCACCTTCGGGCGAAATGAAAGCCCCCCTCACCCACTCCCACGACCTGTGTCGGACAGTTTGATCGTCCCAAAGATCAGTGACCATTTAGATGGGGATTGGGGGCAGCTTTGGTGGCGGGAGCCAGTTTGCGCAGGTCTCTCTGTCCCCTGTTCAAGCAGCTGGGGCTTTTCCGATACAATCCCGTGTAACCTGATGTTAGTGAATGCCAGAGAATCTGCCCCAAGCTACAATATAACTGGATGAAGCTGGCACAGAGCTCACTGGTTAAGGCAGACCCCAAAGGACCCTATTCTGGAGCCATTGTCAATGAGCAGCCAACACCTCTTGTCTCTCTCTCTCTCTCTCTCTCCATCAGCTGTCCAAGGCCTCAATTCCACCACTGCCCTTGCCACAGTATCCAGGCTGATCCTGGAAAATCCAATGGGATCAGGTGAGCTTCCCTGCGCTGCGGACCAGAGTCAGATTCCAACAGGAAGGTTTACAGGTGTTGCTAACCTCGTCCTGCGCACAGGCAGTTTTTATCTTAACGATGGGTAATGATTGATTTACAGACCTCAGGGACTGTTCTGTATGGAAGGAAAGGGTCGTCTGAGATAATCTTACCCACCTCATTGTGAAGCAGACAGTGATCATGATGGATGATCACAGGTACTGTCGTAAAGTGATTATGTTACTGGACTAATGAGTGAGACATGGATTCAGGTTCCACCATTGAATAAAATCAGACACACCTTGTAGCATTGACATGGGCACCAGACCCAGCCAAGACATACCCCGGCCAGCAACCCTGCAACACCCTCCTCATTTGGGGATTTGTGCCAAAATTATGAGAGCCAATCATTAGCCCCACAGACAAGTCAAGCAACAGCCTGACATATACTCACAGAATAACAACTTTCAACCAATGTCCTAGACACTACCATCACTGGCAGGACAGACCCACCAGAGATGGTGATGCAGTGGGGTACAGTCCAAGAGGGCATGGCACTGGGAATCCTCAACATTGACTCCAAACCCCATGAATGCCAAGGTAGCAGGTCAAACATGGTCAAGGAGATCTGCAGATCTACCACTCTCCCTCAGTTGCTCAATCAGTGCTCCTCCATGTTGAACACCAATTGGAAGAAGCACTGAGGATAGCAAGAGCACAGAATGTGCTCTGGGTGGAGAAATTCAATATCAGGAGCACCACTACTGACCGAGCTGGCTGAGTCCTAAATGACATAGCTGCTAGACTGGGTCTGCGGCAGGTGGTGAGGGAACTAACAAGAGGGAAAATCCTACTTTACCTCATCTTCATCAATCCACCTGTCACAGATGCATCTGTCCATGACAGTATCAGGAGGAGTGACCACCGCACAGTCCTTGTGGAGGAGAAGTCCCACATTCACACTGAGGATACCCTCCATCGTGTTGTGTGACACTACCACCGTGCTCAATGGGATAGATTTCAAACAGATCTAGCAATTCAAGACTGGGCATCCATGAGGCGCTGTGGGCCATCAGCAGCAGCAGAATTGTACTCAAACACAATCTGTAACCTCATGACCCGGCATGTCCCTCACTCTACCATTACCACCAAGCCAGGGGATCAACCCTGGTTCAATGAGCAGTGTGGAAGAGCATTAGTAGCACCAGGCATAACTAAAACTGAGACACCAACCTGGTGAAGCTACAAAATTTGACCCACTGGCATGATAAATAGCAGAGGCAGCATGTCATAGACAAAACTGAGCAATCCCACAGCCAATGGATCAGATCAAAGCAATGCAGACCTACCACATTCAGTCGCAAATGGTACTGTAAGTTAGACAACTAATTGGAGGAGGCTCCACAGCCATCATCATCCTCAACGATGACGGAGCCTAGCATGTGAGTGCGGAAGACAAGGATGAAGCACTTGCAACATCTTCAGCCAGAAGTCCTGATGGATGATCACCTTGGCCTCCTCCAGAGGTCTCCACCATTACAGGTGCCAGTCTTCAGACAATTGAGTTCACCCCACATGATATAAAGAAATAGTGGAGCACAATCACAGCAAAGGCCCTGACGACAGGCCGGTTGCAGTGCTGAAGACTTATGCTCCAGCTGCGCATTAAACCGACCTGTCCCAATACACCCACAATACTCACATCCACACAACAAAGTGGAAATTTGTCCAGGTATCTTCTGTCCACAAAAAGCAGGACAAATATAACCCAGCCAATTACCGTCCATCAACCTACTCTTAATGAACAGCAAAGTGATGGAAAGCGTCGTCGACAGGGCGACAGTCAAGTGGCATTTACTCAGCAATAACCTGTTCATTGATGCTCAGATTGGGTTCCACCAGGGTCACTCAGCTGCGGACCTCACTGTAACATTGGTCCAAACCTGGATAGAGGAGGCAAATTCCATCGGTGAAGTGAGAGTGACAGCTCTCAACAGCAAGGCAGCATTTGACCGAGCTTGGCATCAAGGAGCCCTAGTAACATTGAAGTCAATAGGAATCGGGGTAAACTCTCCATTGATTGGAACCAGGACAAAGAAGCTCATTTGATTGGCACCCCATCAAACACCTTCAACATCCACTCCCATCACCACCGATGCACAGTGGCAGCAGTGTGTACCACCCACACGATGCACTGCAGGAACTCACCAAGGCTGCTTCGACAGCACCTTCCAAATCTATAAACACTACCACTTAGAAGGCAAGGGCAGCAGACGCATGGGAACAGCAGCACACACCATCCTGTCTTGGAAATATACTGCCGTTCCTTCACTGTCGCTGGGTCAAAACCCTGGAACTCCTTCCCTAACAGCACTGTGGGTGTACCTACACCACATGGACTGCAGCGGCTCAAGAAGGCAGCTCACCACCACCTTCTCAAGGACAATGAGGGATGGGCAATAAATGCTGGCCCAGCCAGCGACGCCCACATCCCGTGAATGAACGAAAAAGCCCATCAATGAAGTTTGAGGAGGACTATAATCGCATTGAATGGCTGCTTCTGTTTTAGAAAGAATGAAACTGAATACTAATTTTGGTCCACACATCCTGGAATATTCCCAGAAACTAAACCTCACATAAAACTTTGAGGAAAAGGTTTGGTGAAAGAAGTAAGATTTAAAAAGGTCTTGATGGAGAAGAGGGAGAGGTGAAGGGTTTAGGAATGGAATCCCAGATGCTCAGGCCAGAAGAATGTTGCAGTGGCCGATTGGGAGGTAGCGAAACCATGAATGAGATTTTCACTAGCAGATGTGCCTTAGAAATTAATATCTCCCTCATCACAGCTCAGAAATTTCCCCAAGCCTTTCGGGTGTAATTAATTAATTAATTTTAAATCAGTGACTACATAAGTGTGGCAGACATTTTGTGAACAGCGAAATGCAAAAATAACAATAAAAAAAAGGTCAGCTGTGGTAAAGTGGAGTGCTATGTACCTTTAAGAGAATGTCACTCTATTGACCAATCGCTACACAGCACGGGCTTCTTGGGTAACAGGAAGTCTAGAGCTGGAGGTGATTGAAGAAGCACACATTGGGTTAGTGCTCTCTTCTTAGTTCCAATAAAACACCAGTGTTTGTTCAGTTAATCGGACTCTCTGTCTATATTGATTTTAACACCAACTAATGTGTTAATTTTAAGGGCGCAGTTCACGCTCACTGGACAAAGTGAACCTGATAACCTAAAACATAAAATCAGTGAATCTATTTCTGGTGATTTGGTGAGTGATGGAGAGTTGAACAGGACACGGGGATACGATACATCCTTTGAATAGTGCCATGGAATCTTGTACACTCTCTGGATCAGGAAGATAAACATTGGTAAAAGATTTACCTGAAGGACAGTTTCTATGACAGTGCAGCACTCTGCCAGTACTACACTCCAATATCAATCTAGATCTAATCCCAGATGGGAGAGGTTAAGGGTAGAGAAGAGGAGCAGACACTGTGCCTTAGTGATTTTGTTCTACATCATGTATTCACACACTCACTGTGGTCATTAGACATTGCAAAGTAAGCAATAGTAAATACCCAGGTGAACAGGAGGGAAACTTGTAAAATTTAGGAAATCACAACTGGCAAACGAAAATCCTTGACTTATGCTAATAACAAGGAAAGCAAAATGGAACAGCTGATGGTGGTTAAATTATTGCACTCCTAGGTAATCAGTAAAGCAGACAAGTATAGTTACCTGTTTACAAATTGCTTAGAAACTGAAATACTTAAAGACTGCTAGAGCACGGACTTCATTTGAAATTTGTGGAGGTGTGTAAAAACAATAACAATAGGGCAATTATATTAGTGATTTCAACTTTCCCAACGTTAATTGGGATAGACATAGTGTTAAGGACTTGGATGGAGTGGATTTCTTGAAATGTGTACAGGAGAACTTTTTAGGTCAATATGTAGAGGGTCCAACAAGGGACCTAACTCTGGGGAATGAAGCCGGACAGGTGGCTGAGGTGGTGGTGGGGGAGCATTTTAGTGATAGCGACCACAACATGGTACAGTTTAAGCTTGTTATGGATAAAGAAATAGACAAGCTGCAAAAAACTTTTTTGGATTGGGGGAGAGTGGATTTTAGTAAAATAAGGCAGGATCTGGACAAGGTAGACTGGGAACAGCTACTTATGGGGAAATCTACAGAGGAGCAGTGGAGGGTGTTCAAAAAGGAAATGGGGATGGTACAGGCTCAACATGTTCCCTCTAGGGTGATAGGAAGGAGTAACAAGCCCAGAGAACCATGGATGACCAGAGATATTCAGGTTATGATGAGAAGGAAAAGAGAGGATTTTAGCAGGTACAAGGGAAGCAAATCAGCGGAGGCATTAGTAGAGTACAGAAAGTGCAGGGTGGAGCTTAAGAAAGCAATTAGGAGAGCAAAGGGGGGATATGAGAAAGCTCTGGCTGGTAAAAGTAGGGAAAATCCCAAGATATTCTATAAATATATCAATGAGAAGAGGATAATCAGGGAAAGAGAAGGGTCCATTAGGGACCAAGGGGGCAATCTATGGGTGGAGCCAGAGGACATTGGTAGAGTGTTTAACGAATACTTCACATCCGTCTTCACCCAAGAGAATGAGGATGAAGGTATCGAACTTGAGGAGAGAGACTGTGAGGTTCTTGAGCAAATTGCTATAGGGAGTGACAAGATATTGGAGGTGTTGGCAGGCTTAAAAGCGGACAAATCTCCAGGTCTGGATGATTTGTGTCCCAGACTGCTGAGGGAGGCAAGGGAGGAGATCGCAGGGGCTCTGACCCAAATTTTTAATTCCTCTCTGGCCACGGGGGAGGTGCCAGAGGACTGGAGAATAGCTAATGTGGTTCTGCTATTTAAGAAGGGCTGTAGAGATAAGCCAGGGAACTACAGGCCAGTGAGTCTCAAGTCAGTAGTAGGGAAACTATTGGAGAAAATTCTGAAGGAGAGAATCTATCTCCACTTGGAGAGGCAAGGTTTGATTAGGGATAGTCAGCATGGCTTTGTCAAAGGGAGGTCATGCCTAACAAATTTGATTGAATTTTTTGAGGAGGTGATCAGGTGTGTAGATGAGGGTAGTGCAGTTGATGTAGTTTATATGGATTTCAGCAAAGCCTTTGACAAGGTGACATGGGAGACTTATAAAGAAGGCAAATACACATGAGATACAGAGTAATTTGATAAGGTGGATTCAAAATTGGCTTAGTTGTAGGAGGCAGAGGGTGATGACAGAAGGATGCTGTAGTGACTGGAAGCCAGTGTCCAGTGGCGTACCATAGGGATCTGTGCTGGGTCCCCTATTATTCGTCATTTACATAAACAACATAGATGACTATGTGGGGGGTAGGATTAGTAAGTTAGCGGATGACACAAAGATTGGCCGGGTGGTTAACAGTGAGGTTGAGTGCCTTGGGTTACAGGAAGATATAGACGGGATGGTCAAATGGGCAGATAAGAGGCAGATGGAATTTAACCCCGAAAAGTGAGAGGTGATTCATTTTGAAAGGAGTAATTTGACAAGGAAGTATTCAATGAACGGCATGACACTAGGAAGTTCTGAGGAACAAAGGGACCTTGGCGTGTGTGTCCATAGATCTCTGAAGGCGGAGGGGCATGTTAGTGGGGTGGTGAAAAAGGCATATGGGATACTTGCCTTTATCAATTGAGGCATAGATTACAAAAGTAGGGAGGTCATGTTGGAGTTGTATAGAACCTTGGTGAGGCCACAGCTGGAGTACTGTGTGCAGTTCTGGTCACCACATTATAGGAAGGATGTGATTGCACTGGAGGGGGTGCAGAGGAGATTCACCAGGTTGTTGCCTGGGATGAAACGTTTAAGTTATGAAGAGAGGTTGGATAGACTTGGGTTGTTTTCATTGGAGCAGAGAAGACTGAGGGGTGACCTGATCAAGGTGTACAAGATTATGAGGGGCATGGACAGAGTGGATAAGGAGCAGCTGTTCCCCTTAGTTGAAGGGCCAGTCACGAGAGGACATAAGTTCAAGGTGAGGGGCTGGAGGTTTAGGGGGGATGTAAGGAAAAGCTTTTTTACCCAGAGGGTGGTGACGGTCTGGAATGCACTGCCTGGGAGGGTGGTGGAGGCGGGTTGCCTCACATCCTTTAAAAAGTACCTGGATGAGCACTTGGCACGTCATAACATTCAAGGCTATGGGCCAAGTGCTGGTAAATGGGATTAGGTAGGTAGGTCAGATGTTTCTCATGTGTCGGTGCAGAATCGATGGACCGAAAGGCCTTTTGTGCATTGTGTGATTCTGAGAAATACTGAGAGGGTGAGACGACAGCGAAATCTTTGTGAAGGGAATGTTTTCAGGAAAATAACAAATATTACACCAACATGATGCCGAGGATGATAAACCTGTTCACTTGATGAATACAATGAGAGAAATCTGGAAGTCAGTCTTTCAGGGAATGATTCTAGATAGTAAAGGTCAAGAAGAGTTGCTGAAGCAAAGGACATTCCCAATAAACATTGGATGTCCCTGAATCTTTCAGAATTGCAGCTTAAAAGAAATGTACAGCTACAACATCCCTTTATTTTCAAGAATCTTTTCAGGAAGGTCACAGGAAGTTTAAGCTGATGTGAAAATCAAATTACAACCGCTAATTAAATTAATTGGCTAAATTAATGAAACCAAATAATGAATATTCTAACTGACAGCAATGAACAATTCTTTGGGCATTAGTTCTAAAGCCACTATTCAAACTACACCCATATTTTCACAGATCCTCTCCCACATGTAATGAGTTCTTTTGCTATTTTGTGGAGCTACCCATACTTCCTGGGCTCCTAACACCTTAGCACCGATCCTGGGATCTCCCCTCCCTCCATACTGACCCACACCCCCTGGGGACCTCCCCAACACCAGCCTAAACTCCCTAGGGACCAGCCACCCCACCCCCACCCCACCACCCTGTACCAGCCCACACCCCCTAGGGAACCCCAGTTGCCAGCCACATCTCTTGTGGAAGACTCAGACCCCCCCCTGAAAACACTGCAGTACCAGCCCATACCCTCTGGGACACCATTAGCACCATCCCAGAACTCCTGGAGACCCCCCCCCAGAACTGGCTCAGAATCCCAGGGGACCCCAGTCCAGACCCTGTGAGGTCCCCATTGACAGCCCCAACCCACAGCCCCCCTCTAGGAACCCCCAGTACTAGCCCACATCTTTGGGGGAGACCCAGCACCGCCCCAGACCCCCAAAAACACTGCAATAGGAAACCACAGCCCATGGGAACCCCCACCACCAGCCCACACCTCTCCCACCCTCAAAACCTGTGGTGCAGTGCCCTCCTTCATCAGCTGTTGTCTGAGAAATGGGGATCGGTGGTTACGAACAGAAATGATCAAACTCTGTCTAGCCACTGTCAGCCATCCACGATTAAATATGGAACAAGGTCTTCCATGTCCACCCAGGGTCACAGGGACAAAAACAGAAAATGCTGGAAAAACTCAGCAGGTCTAACTGCATCTGTGGAGACAAAAAAAAAACAAGAGTTAACATCTCGAGTCCGTATGAGTCTTCTTCAGAGCTAAAGAGAAATAAAAATGTGATTAAATTTATAGTGTTGTAGCAGGTGAAACTGGATAGAAGGCCAGTGATAGGTGGAGGCAAAGGACAGATTGCCAGAGATGTCATGGACAAAGGGACAAAGGGATGTTAATGGTAGTGGTACTGGCTAAAGGAGGTGCTGATGGTGGCATTAAGGTCAGAAAGCAGAATGTGATAATAGCAGGACAAGGGTAAACACCCTGGAAAGAACAACATGAACAAGTGACAGATGGCCCTAGTGGGGGTGGGGTGGGGGGAGGGGATGGTGGTGGGGAAAAAAGATCAAAAATAGGATAAAAGGTGGGGATAAAACAATGAATAAAAATGAAAACAAATAAAAATAAGTGGATCACAGGGACACTGTCTGAGAATAATATCCATCACCCCTCAGTGCTTGTATGGGCCTCTTGGGCACATAGGAAATATATATGGTATAAATATATATGTTATTTCCAACTAGAATATATATGGTATAAATATATATGTTATCTCCAGCTAGAATATATATGGTATAAATATCTATATTATCTCCAGCTAGAATATATAAGGTATAAATATATATGTTATCTCCAGCTAGAATATATATGGTATAAATATATATGTTATTTCCAACTAGAATATATATGGTATAAATATATATGTTATCTCCAGCTAGAATATATATGGTATAAATATCTATATTATCTCCAGCTAGAATATATATGGTATAAATATATGTGTTATCTCCAGCTAGAATATATATGGTATAAATATATATGTTATCTCCAGCTAGAATATATATGGTATAAATATCTATATTATCTCCAGCTAGAATATATATGGTATAAATATCTATGTTATCTCCAGCTAGAAAATATATGGTATAAATATCTATGTTATCCCCAGCTAGAATATATATGGTATAAATATATATGTTATCTCCAGCTAGAATATATATGGTATAAATATATATGTTATTTCCAGCTAAAATATATATGGTATAAATATCTATGTTATCTCCAGCTGGAATATATATGGTATAAATATATATGTTATTTCCAGCTAGAATATATATGGTATAAATATCTATGTTATCTCTAGCTAGAATTCTGAAATCTGTTCACATTCAGTGAATGTTGACTGTACTTCCCTGTATTGCTTGTTTGGAAATGTGTTCAAATATTGTTTAATAGATTTCTGGACATTGGGGTCAGGCTTTTCAATTGTGTCTGCTTTCTGTGAACAGTTAAATAGAGGGAAATTATTAGTTGCCACAGACATATTCTCATTAATCAATTTCCACTCTCCTTGTGTCTCAGTGAGGGATAAGCATTCCCAAAGGGAAGGATCATCAATAAACGTTACTACATTTGATGTAATTGAGGTGCCTGTGCAGTTCGCAGTGAATTGCATTAGCTTCAGGCTCACTGAAGAATTTCTTTTAAAAACAACTGTTCAGCCAGCACATCAGGGAACAAACTTTCGTCTAGACTTTCTAATAAAGACAATTCATTCAGCCTCTGAGGCTCTGAAGGGATGAAAACTTGATCTGTAAGATGAATGTTCGACACACGTACCTGACACAATGTGCAGCAGTTCAGTTGGATGAGGAGATGAGACCCGTGATGCGAATTGACTTCACTTTATTGGGAGTTTTTTAAAAAAAAACCTTCACACGATCAGAAATTTGAGGGAGCAAAACAACAGTTGGACTGAAACATTGCACAATGTGAACAGGATTACCCATCACCCAGACCTCCCTGTCGCTTGCCATTTTAACACTCCACCCTGCCCTCATGCCCACATGTCCGTCCTTGGCTTGCTGCATTGTTCCAGTGAAGCTCAACGCAAACTGGAGGAACAAGCACCTCATCTTCCGACTAGGCACTTTACAGCCTTCCGGACTGAATATTGAATTCAACAACTTTAGATCTTAAACTCCCTCCCCCATCCCCACCCCCTTTCCGTTTCCTCCCCCTCCCTTTTGTTTTTTCCAATCATTTATATAGATTTTTCTTTTCCCACCTCTTTCCATTATTTTTAAATGTATTTCCACCCCTGTTTATTTCACCCCACCCCCACTAGAGCTACCTTGCTCGTCCTGCTTTCCACTCTTAATTAGCACATCCTTTTAGATAATATCACCACCTTCAACACCTCTTTGTCCTTTTGTCTGTGACATCTTTTGGTTATCTCCTCCTGTCACTGCTTGCTTGTCCCAACAACACCCCCCCCTTCTCTCCCCCCACCCCCCACCCCTTAAACCAGCTTATATTTCACCCCTTTCCTATTTCTACTTAGTTCTGTTGAAGGGTCATGAGGACTCGAAACGTCAACTCTTTTCTTCTCCGCCGATGCTGCCAGACCTGCTGAGTTTTTCCAGGTATTTCTGTTTTTGTTCTACATTCACTGCTTTGTATTCCAGATTCCAATTGGCTGAAATTGCTGGTACCCAGCTACCAGTTAAAGAACCAGCTCCAAGGATCAAAGCTTCACAGCTTTGTAACTTTGTGAGGTTTCTTAGTTCAAGTCTGATTGTGCAAAACATTAATTAAATATTGGAATTAATTACTCTTTCCTCTCCCGGTACTGTGATCATTGGAAGCTTACAATTGGCCGGCTCTATTCAATGAGGCACAACCCGATGGCAAATTTAAAAAAGAACATGCATTTCTCCAACACCTTTCACAGCTGTAGGATGGGCAGCCAGCACACATAGCAAATCCCCCAAACACCAAGAGGCTAAATGACCAATTAAACTCCTTCAGTAGTGCTAGTTGGCAGAATAAATGTTAGCCAGGACACTAAGGGAGAACACTTTGTTCTTCAAATAGTGCCATGGGATCTTTTATTTCCACCGGAGAGGACAGATGGAGCCTCTTATATGAGAAACGGCACCAGCGACAGCCCCGCACTCCATCAGTACTGCACTAAAATGTCAACTTACATTATGTGGTCACGTCTGGCATGGGGTTGTGAACCACCAAGAAGAGAGAGTTTCCACAGCTCACGCTGACCAAATAACTCTATCAAGCCGAGTATTCCCAATGCTGAAAATCTGGGACAAAACAGAAAAAGGTGGCAGGACCTAGTCAATCAGTATGTGTGGTGAGAGGATGGACAGTTGTCATTTTAGGTGAGTGTCGAGGTGATTAGCTAGCCTGTTCATAATGGTACCTTTTCGTAACTCAGCCACTGAGCTCTGACAGGAGTGGCAGGAATGGTCTCCATGTATAAGGAAATTTCCGGATCTATTGTACTATCAGTCCAGTGTTACTGCAGAACTATTTCAGGAGGGACTATTTCTGGAGCTGTGTCTTGACCACACTGTGTGTAGGATTGTCATGAAGCCATGTTGGGTAGACGATTTCATACCACATGGGCCAGTCAGTGTGTGGAGTATAAACTCCAGTGCAACATCAAACTAGATTTTTTTAAAAATTCATTCATGGGATGTGGGCATCACTGGTTAAGCCAACATTTATTGCCCATCCCTAGTTGCCCTTGAGAAGGTGGTGGTGAGCTGCCTTCTTGAACCGCTGCAGTCCATGTGGTGTAGGTACACCCACAGCGCTGTTAGGGAGGGAGTTCCAGGATTTTGACCCAGCGACAGTGAAGGAACTGCGATATATTTCCAAGGCAGGATGGAGAGTGGCTCGGAGGGGAACTTCCAGGTGGTGGTGTTCCCATCTATCTGCTGCCCTTGTCCTTCTAGGTGGTAGTGGTCATGAGTTTGGAAGGTGCTGTCTAAGGAGGCTTGGTGAGTTCCTGCAGTGCATCTTGTAGATGGTACACACTGCTGCTACTGTGCATCGGTGGTGGAGGGAGTGAATGTTTGTGGATGTGGTGCCAATCAAGCAGGCTGCTTTGTCCTGGATGGTGTCAAGCTTCTTCAGTGTTGTAGGAGCTGCACACACTCAGGCAAGTGGGGAGTATTCCATCACACTCCTGACTTGTGGTTTGTAGATGGTGGACAGGCTTTGGGGTGTCAGGAGGTGAGTTACTCACTGCAGGATTCCCAGCCTCTGACCTGCTCCTATAGCCCAGTATTTATGTGGCTAGTCCAGTTCAGTTTCTGGTCAATGGTAACCGCGCCCCCAGGAGCAGGATTCGGTGATGGTAATGCCATTGAACATCAAGAGGTGATGGTTAGATTCTCTCTTTTTTGGAGATGGTCATTGCCTGGTACTTGTGTGGCGTAAATGTTACTTGCCACTTGTCAGCCCAAGCCTGGATATTGTCCAGGTCTTGCTGCATTTGGACACGGATTGCTTCAGCATCTGAGGAGTCGTGAATGGTTGTGAACATTGTGCAATCATCAGTGAACATCCCCACTTCTGACCTTATGACGGAAGGAAGGTCATTGATGAAGCAGCTGAAGATGGTTGGACTGAGGACACTACCCTGAGGAACTCCTGCAGTGATGTCCTGGAGCTGAGATGACTGACCTCCAACAACCACAACCATTTTACTTTGTGCTGGGTATGACTCCAACCAGTGGAGAGTTTTCTCCCTGATTCCCATTGACTCCAGTTTTGCTAGGGCTCCTTGATGCCACACTCGGTCAAATGCTGCCTTGATGTCAAGGGCAGTCACTCTCACCTCACCTCTGGAGTTCAGCTCTTTTGTCCATGTTTGAACCAAGGCTGTAATGAGGTCAGAAGCTGAGTGACCCTGGCGGAACCCAAACAGAGTGCCAGTGAGCAGGCTATTGCCAAGCAAGTGCCGCTTGATAACACTGACCCCTTCCATCACTTTACTGATGATCAAGAGTAGACTGATGGGGCAGTAATTGGCTGGGTGGGATTTGTCCTGCTTTTTGTGTACAGGACATAACTGAGCAACTTTCCACATAGCCGGGTAGATGCCAGTGTTGTAGCTGTACTGGCACAGCTTGGCTAGGGGAGCGGCAAGTTCTGGAGCACAAGTCTTCAGTACTATCGCTGGAATATTGTCATGGCCCATTAGCCTTTGCAGTGTCCAGTGCCTTCAGCTGTTTCTTGATACACATGGGGTGAATCAAATTGGCTGAAAACTGGCATCTGTGATGCTGGGGACCTCCGGAGGAGATCCCTGGAGAAGTGATTGACAAGTAATGTGCATGGTGTTTCCAATTGACACTAAATGACCCGTTAAAGAGAGAAAGTGCAATCTTGCAATTACGCTAAGGTCTGTATTGCTTTCTTAATTCATTAACCAAATATTCTTGTGGGTCTGGAACTGAAAGCAGCTTGCTATCATCACACCAATACAAGTGTTCATTTGGAGACGAGCAAGAGTGGTACCTGGGACTTCCTAATCTCTATCTGTGCAGAGTTTTTTTTGTTGTAGAGTTTAAGACTGAAAATGGCCACGCCTACATTCTCAGAATAATTAAAATTTACCATTTGGGACTGGAGTTTCATGTGTTGATAAGGCTTTTCCCAAATCCAGAGAGTTCAGTTGAATGGGAGTCAGACACTGACAGGTGAATGTAAAGTCTGTATCTCAAGTCGGAGGTTGTAAGAAGACGCCAGCTCCGATGAATTGTGTACACTCCTTACCCACCATCCTGTCATCGTTTACATCTCATTTTGTCGATGGACTTTAATTAAGAAAAATATTGAACCTCAATATAATTTACCATTTTCACCGGGAAGTGTCAAAACCCACGGGAAAAGTCTGAGAGGGTCAGAGGTGAACCTTTGTAAGAAACGAATATACCAAACAGCCTGAATCAATCTATAACTTTGATCCCAATGTGCTTGTATGTTCCTATAGGCAGCAGTGACTGAAAAATCCTTTATTCCTTTTCAGGTTGTTGTGTTATTAGGGTAACTGTGCTGAATGTTCATGATTAGGTCTCTCTTGGGATAATAGCAAAGCTTTTCAACTGAGGAGCTGTCACTTAATTTGAATATAATGGGTGTCAGTATTCACAGGGGGGTCCCCGGGGAGTGTGTCAGTATTTACAGGGGGTCCCCGGGGAGTGTGTCAGTATTTACAGGGGGGTCCCCGGAGAGTGTGTCAGTATTTACAGGGGGGTCCCCGGGGAGTGTGTCAGTATTTACAGGGGGGTCCCCGGGGAGTGTGTCAGTATTTACAGGGGGGTCCCCGGGGAGTGTGTCAGTATTTACAGGGGGGTCCCCGGGGAGTGTGTCAGTATTTACAGTGAGTCCCCGGGGAGTGTGTCAGTATTTACAGGGGGGTCCCCGGGGAGCGTGTCAGTATTTACAGGGGTTCCCTGGGGAGTGTATCAATATTTACAGGGGGGTCCCCGGGGAGTGTGTCAGTATTTACAGGGGGTCCCCGGGGAGTGTGTCAGTATTTACAGGGGGTCCCCGGGGAGAGTGTTAGTATTTACAGGGGGTCCCCGAGAGTGTGTCAGTATTTACAGGGGGGTCCCCGGGGAATGTGTCAGTATTCACAGGGGGGTCCCCGGGGAGTGTGTCAGTATTCACAGTGGGGTCCCCGGGTTAGTGTGTCAGTATTTACAGGGGCTGTCCCGGGGAGTGTGTTGGTATTTACAGGGGCTGTCCCGGGGAGTGTGTCAGTATTTACAGGGGGTCCCCTGGGGAGTGTGTCAGTATTTACAGGGGCTGTCCCGGGGAGTGTGTCAGTATTTACAGGGGGTCCCCTGGGGAGCGTGTCAGTATTTACAGGGGGTCCCCTGGGGAGTGTGTCAGTATTTACAGGGGGTTCCCTGGGGAGTGTGTCAGTATTTACAAAGGGTTCCCAGGGAGTGTGTCAGTATTTACCGGGGGTCCTGGGGAGTGTATCATTATTTATAGGGGGGACCCCAGGAATGTGTCAGTATTTATGGGGCGGGTCCCTGGGGAGTGTGTCAGTATTTATGGGGTGGGCCCCTGGAGAACGTGCCAGTACTTACAAGGGGTCCCTGAGGAATGTGTCAGTATTTACACGGGGTCACCAGAGTGTGTCAGTATTTTTACATAGTCTCATCCCAAGTTGTAGTTAACCTTTTAAAAATTTGGGATAGAATTGGCTGATCTTTTTAATACTTTCTTAGGATGTGGATGTCGCTGGCTGGGTCAGCATTTATTGCCCATCCCTAATTGCCCTTGAGAAGGTGGTGGTGAGCTGCCTTCTTGAACCGCTGCAGTCCGTGTGGTTTAGGTACACCCACAGTGCTGTTAGGGAGGGAGTTCCAGGATTTTGACCCAGTGACAGTGAAGGAACGGCGATATATTTCCAAGTCAGGATGGTGAATGACTTGGAGGGGAACTTCTAGCTGGTGGTGTTCCCATCTATCTGCTGCCCTTGTCCTTCTAGATGGACAGTGGTCGTGGGTTTGGAAGGTGTTGTCTAAGGAACCTTGGAGAGTTTCTGCTGTGCATCTTGTAGATGGTACACACTGCTGCAACTGTGCATTAGTCGTGGTGGGAGTGAATATTTGTGGATGTGGTGCCAATCAAGTGGCTGCTTTCTCCTGGACGGTGTCAAGCTTCTTGAGTGTTGTGGGAGCTGCACTCATTCAGGCAAGTGAGAGTATTCCATCGCACTCCTGACTTGTGCCTTGTAGATGGTGGTCAGCCTTTGGGGTGTCAGGAGGTGAGTTACTCACCGCAGGATTCCTAGCCTCTGACCTCCTCTTGTAGCCACAGTATTCATATGGCTAGTCCAGTTCAATGGTAACCCCCAGGATGTTGATAGTGAGGGATTCAGCGATGGTCAACATGACAGAAAGTTAATAATTAGAAATAGCAAATAACCAAGGCTAAAGTAATGAATTAATATGGGATTATTTTAACAAGTCAATAAGATGAGTTTGATTATGTGGGGGAAATCTTCATTGATTGATTGCAAATTGGAGTGAGGAAACTAGTCTTAAATGAGGGCTAGGTTGATTTATAGACAGATTGCTGAGCTAATTCTGTATATATCTACACAACAAAGAAAGACTTTCAATTATATAACACCTATCACAACCTCAGGCCACCGCAAAGTGTTTCACAACCGATGAAATGTAGTTTTGAAGTGTAGGAATAAGAAGCCTTATAGTAACTAATATTTAGCAGTGACCCAGGAAAAGACTTCAGACACAGCCTCATTAAATTTCATATTGTGGGACCGAGGGACATAAAATTGAATCACTAGGTGGAAGGAAAACCTATTTCCAAACCATTAACTTTGAGATGTGTGGGGCGGGGGAGCCTAATAAGGATGGAATACTTTCCCTTGGTTGCAATGGAGACATTGCAAGTTGAATATATCTAGAAATAACACATTAATACTTTAAACCTAGAGCTAAATGGGAAGAGGGATGATAATGAAAAACACAAACCGACGTTAGGAAACTGAAAAGGAGAAAGAGTGGGGAAAATCGAAACCAAGGCAGAGTGGTCAGCGCTAGCATTGGAAATAGCTTAAGTTATTGGAGCTGTAAATTACATTAAAAAATGAGATAAGGTTAAATTAGAAAATAGTGTTTTTCTAGGTGTTGAAGTGACTTTTTTAAACATATGAAGGAGAGAGAATGAAAGAATAAATGGGCACCTTAAAGAGGAGATTGAGATTGGGGAGTAAGAGACCAGGTGGGGAAAACTGATGGGCCTTTTCAGGGTTTTGGTGCAGGCCAGATTTTAGCTGTTGAGAGGATTTTGAAGGAAATGGTTCCAAGTTTAGAGAGAAACTAACCATTTCCAAGATTAAAATGTCGGAGTGATTGACACTGTGACAGCTTCCCCAAAATGCCAGTGAACACAATATTCCAGGTATCGGGAGCAGTGTGTAATCCTTCAGTAAATACTGGCTCCAAAACAATAGTTAGGAAACCACAGAAAAAAAATAACCATCGGGTGTCCGAATCTTTGAAAGGTTGTCATTTTGAATTTGTCCCGTCCTTTAAAAGCTCAGTTAAAGTTCTTCCTCTTTAAGATCCTGAGGGGTACGGACAGGGTAATTCATGAGAAACTGTTCCCACGCAAGAGAACATCAAGAACTAGAGGGCATGGATTCAAAATAATTGGCAGAAAGAGTAAATGTGACATGAGGGAAAGTTTTTTTCACCCAGAGGGTGGTTGGAGTCTGGAACAAACTTCCTGAGTGGGTGGTGGAGGCAGGTTCGAGCGAGGTATAGCAAAGGGAATTGGACTGCTATCTGAAAATAAAGAATGTGCAAGGTGATGGGGATAAGGCAGGGGAGTGGGACTAGGTAGAATGCTCTTTCAGAAAGCCAGTGCAGACTCGATGGGCCAAATGGCCTCCTTCTGCACTGTAAAGATTCTGTGAATTTGGGTGAAAGAGCTTTCACTTTGGTAAAACCGACTCTCTGAAGCAGCTTTTGCTTCCCTTTGGGATTGTCAGCTGCAGAATGTGATGAATGAATCTCCTTTTAGGTTGTTGACACTGGCCAAACACAGCTGAGAACCTGGAGTCATATATAGGCCACACTGGGTAAGGACGGCAGATTTCTTTTGCTCAAGGACATTCCTGAACCAAATGGGTTTTAACAACAATCTCATAATTTCATGTTCACCATCATTGTGCCTAGCTTTTTATTTCAGATTTATTAACTTAATAGAATTTAAATAGTCGTTTGGTAGTACAGAACTTGAGTGTTGCTGAAAAAAAGACACATGATGTTGAAGCTTTTCATCTTGCACTCAACAGGACAAGAAAACACCAATAGTAAAGGGAACAGCCATTTATATCGCATGAGCAGCGATTGCTGATTGGTTGGCAAGCGGACTCTGATTGGCAGAGGTGCTGCCATGGAGAATGCATCAAGAACAGTTAACTGCCAAGCTTTTGTTCAAATTCAAACCAGGCAAGTCAACTTTGATTGGTCAAGGCATTGCCATGGAGAATGAACCAGGGAATGGCTGTGCCCCAAGCTTTTAAGTTGAAAAATGTGCAATGCGTGGACATTCTGCTTCTGTCTGCAAGGGACAGCGTCCTGTGTGTGAATGTGTGTAGTTTCTAGCACGTGTAAGTGAGCCACACTGAAAGCCCGACTGATAATCTTAAATTGGGTTTCAGTGTAATTCTTAGCACAATAAGGATTGTTTAGCAAATGTTGTCCAATTGCATAATCACATCTAATGTTAGACACCGTGTTTTGAGTTTTGCAAGCACAGTCTGGTTGGGTACAGTCAGTACTTTGCCTGTTGTGAACAGCCGAAGGAACGTGCTGTTTGGTACAATCAGCCAGTCTTTGGGACACGCAGCCAAACATACCTGGCCTCACACTGGCACTGAAATTCATATACCACGTTACTCATTTGTGCAATAGGCAGAACATCTTTTTGGCTTGAAGGCAGCATCCTGTTAGTGGCCAATATCACTCATGTTGCTACTGTATAGTAGCGGCATGAAATAGCTAGCTTCACCTGTTGCTCAAATCCTTGAGACACCTATACCTTCCAAGGTAGTCTGAAGTCGACTGGGCACTTTTCAGGGCCAAAAGCCTGGTGACCTTAGGCCCATTCATGGATATACACTGAGCAATGATCTGATTGGTGTAGCCATTATCCTGCAGCATGGCTTTGATGTGCCTGGTTTCAGCATCAAGCTTGCACAGTGAGCAAATGGCTCTAGCCCTATATACAAGATGCCGATAAGGCCTATCTTATACAGGTAGTGAGTGAAACTGTAGGAATCCCAACCTGTATATTGACAGTGAAGGTAAGCTTGCTGTAGACAGTAGTAGAGAACCCATTGGCAGATTTCTCAACTAGGATGTCGAGGAAAGGGAACTTATTAAACTGCTCCATTTTGAAGGTGAATTTAAGTGCAGGATGGAACCTATTAAGGTGTGTAAGGAAATCCTTATATGCAACTTCAGATTCAAATATAGTAAATGTATATTTATCCATCAGAAATATGCAAAGAGCAGAAGGTCAGGGGTCCAAAATTGTGTTTCTTGTGGAAACCAAGAAAGATGTTGGAGTGAGCTGGGCCTAGAGGGGATCCCATGGTAACACCATCTATTTGGGCGTACATGAAGTAGTTAAAACTGAGCTCAACTACACAAGTTGCTGAGCTCATAAATACAGTGAATACAGATTCAGACAATGACGATGCGTCTAGATTGCCATGATATAATGGCGTGGTGCAAATCTCTATGGCTTATTCAGCAGTACGTTGGTGAACAGGCTAGAAATGTCAAATGAGCACATGGACACGATTTTGCTATCGAAATGCAAGTCCTGTATGATCTTCACAAAGGTGATGGAATCCGTCACCGTGTACATGCAAAACTTGCGCAAAACTGGTGGTAACAATTCACTCAGCCATTTGGACAATTCATGTGGTCAGAAGAGGTCATAGATTTTTTTGTATTAATTTAGGGGTGTGGGTGTCGCTGGCTGGGCCAGCATTTATTGCCCATCCCTAATTGCCCTTGAGAAGGTGGTGGTGAGCTGCCTTCTTGAACCGCTGCAGTCCATGTGGTGTAGGTACACCCACAGTGCTGTTAGGGAGGGAGTTCCAGGATTTTGATCCAGCGACAGTGAAGGAACGGCGATATATTTCCAAGTCAGGGTGGTGAGTGACTTGGAGGAGAACTTCCAGGTGGCGGTGTTCCCATGTGCCTGCTGCCCTTGTCCTTCTAGATGGTAGTGGTCGTGGGTTTGGAAGATGCTGTCTAAGGAACCTTGGTGAATTCATGCAATGCATCTTGTAGATGGTACACACTGCTGCTACTGTGTGTCGGTGGTGGAGGGAGTGAATGTTTGTGGATGTGGTGCCAATCAAGCGGCTGCTTTGTCCTGGACAGTGTCAAGCTTCTTGAGTGTTGTGGGAGCTGCACTCATCCAGGCAAATGGGGAGTATTCCATCACACTCCTGGCTTGTGCCTTGTAGATGATGGACAGGCTTTGGGGGGTCAGGAGGTGAGTTACTCGCCGCAAGATTCCTAGCCTCTAACCTGCTTTTGTAGCCATAGTATTTATATGGCTAGTCCAGTTCAGTTTCTAGTCAATGGTAACCCCCAGGATAGTGGGGCATTCAGCAAAAGTAATACCATTGAATGTCAAGGGGCAATGGTTAGATTCTCTCTTGTTGGAGATGGTCATTGCCGGCACTTGTGTGGCGTGAATGTTACTTGCCACTTGTCAGCTGAAGCCTGGATATTGTCCAGTGTCTTGCTGCATTTGGACATGGACTGCTTCAGCATCTGAGGAGTTTCGAATGGTGCTGAACGTTGTGCAATCATCAGCGAACATCCGCACCTTTGACCTTATGATGGAAGGAAGGTCATTGATGAAGCAACTGAAGATGGTTGGGTCGAGGACACTAACCCTGAGGAACTCCTGCAGGGACGTCCTGGAGCTGAGATGACTAACCTCCAACAACCACAACCATCTTCCTTTGTGCTGGGTATGACTCCAACCAGCGGAGAATTTTCCCCTGATTCCCATTGACTCCAGTTTTGCTAGGGCTCCTTGATGCCACACTCAGTCAAATGCGGCCTTGAAGTTAATTGCAGTCACTCTCACCTCACCTCTGGACTTGAGCTCTTTCGTCCATATTTGAACCAAGGCTGTAATGAGGTCAATAGCTGAATGGCCCTGGGGAACCCAAACTGAGCATCAGTGAGCAGATTATTGCTGGCAAGTGCCGCTTGATAGCACTGTTGATGACCCCTTCCATTACTTTACTGATGATCGAGAGTAGACTGATGGGGCAGCAATTGGCCGGGTTGGATTTGTCCCGTTTTTTGTGTACAGGACATACCTGGGCAATTTTCCACATAGCCGGGTAGATGCCAGTGTTGTAGCTGTACTGGAACAGCTTGGCTAGGGGCGCGGCAAATTCTGGAGCACAAGTCTTCAGTACTATTGCTGAAATATTGTCAGGGCCCATAGACTTTGCAATATCCAGTGCCTTCAGCTGTTTCTTGATATCACGTGGAGTGAATCGAATTGGTTGAAGACTGGCACGTGTGATGCTGTGGACCTCTGGAGGAGGCTGAGATGGATCATCCACTCGGCACTTCTGGCTGAAGATTGTTGCAAATGTTTCAGCCTTATCTTTTGCACTGATGTGCTGGGCTCCTCCATCATTGAGGATAGGGATATTTATGGAGCCTCCTCCTACAGCGAGTTGTTTAATTGTCCACCATCATTCACGACTGGATGTGGCAGGACTGCAGAGCTTAGATCTGGTCCATTGGTTGTGGGATCGCTTAGCTCTGTCTATTACTTGCTGCTTATGCTGTTTGGCACACAGGTGGTCCTGTGTTATAGCTTCACCACATTGACACCTCATTTTTAGGTATGCCTGATGCTGCTCCTGGCATGCCTTCCTGCACTCTTCATTGAGCCAGGTTTGAATCCCTGACTTGATGGTAATGGTAGAGTGGGGGATATGCCGGGCCATGAGGTTACAAATTGTGTTCGAGTACAATTCTGCTGCTGCTGATGGCCCACAGCACCTCATGGATGCCCAGTCTTGAGTTGCTAGATCTGTTCAAAATCTATCCCATTGAGCACGATGGTAGTGCCACACAACACGATGGAGGGTATCCTCAATGTGAAAGGGCAGGTGAATACAACAAACACTGGCACTTCTTTCCAATGTCATAAAAGTTGTTAATGGAATTTCTGCTGACAAAGTATTCTATTTGGGATAGCAGGAAAGATTACAAAAGGTGAAGAGGACCTGATCACACCTTCGAGAAGTTCATATAGAATAAATTACTTCAAACTACTCCACCAGAGGAATTAAACTGTTTAAAGCCGTTGATGAATACTCTGTTAATCTAGTAAAGGAGGGAATTATGTGAGGGGATTAGAAATTCAAACACCACTACCCAGTATTTCAAAACCTTCTATTAAATTCTGCTACCGTACACATTCTGAAGCTAGGCCAGAATTTCTGTAATTCTCTGAATACAGTCCGGATAGGACAAATTTTCCTAATCAAAATCCTTTAATAGATCAACCCCGTTACAGTAAGAAAATAGCTTGCAATATTGATAATAAAGTACTGCTTCAGGGCAGTACACCAGGGAGTGAGCAACAATCAGATATACATTTCTTACAGAATGAACGTTTGGATATTATTTCAAACATAAAGATGAACACAACATGTGTCACAGGACAGATGTTGCCTTGAATCTGCCAATGTTTTGTCAATCAAACACCAGCCAAGATAAACTAGGCTCTGAAGAAGAGTTACACGGACTCAAAGTGTTAACTCTGCTCCTCTCTCCACAGATGCTGCCAGACCTGCCGAGTTTTTCCAGCATTTTCTGTTTTTTATTTATTATTAAAGTTGAACTGTGTTTCTTCGATATCAATTCCAACAATTTGATTCTGTTGTCAATATTGGGTCATTAGCCCCTTGGACCCAATGATTCTGCCTCAATCTGTGGCCGGGTTCCCAGGAAATTCATTTTCCAAAAGTGAGTTAAAATTGTGAGTTCGCTGAGATATATTTCTAATCAGTCTGATCCGCGGCTGTGAGAACACTGAGGTGCAGGGTGAGATTATGATTGACATGAAGCACTGAAAAAAGGAAAAGAAGGAAAGAAAACAGTAAAGAGTCAAATGTTTTTGAAATGTGGTCACTTTTCTAATGTATGGATACGCACACAGAAAAATCCCAAAAACAAAAATGTGCAAAAACAATCTGCTTTTTTAATGAGTACTTTGTAAGTTAAATGGTTCTCAGACAGCAGGGGGAATACCCATTCCCTTCAAACTCGGCCATTAACTTAACAGCCCCAACAGTGCAGCACCCCCTCATTACTAACCCTCTGACAGTGCAGCACTCCTGCAGAACTGACCCTCTTACAGTTTGGCACTCCCACAGCACTGACCCTCTGACAGTGCAGCACTCCCACAGCACTGACCCTCCGACAGTGCAGCACTCTCTCAGTACTGACCCTCTGACAGTGCAGCACTCCCACAGCACTGACCCTCCGACAGTGCAGCACTCCATCAGTACTGACCCTCAGACAATGTGGCACTCACTCAGCACTGAGCATCTGACAGTGCAGCACTCCCTCAGTACTAACCCTCCAACAGAGTGGCACTCCCTCAGCACTGACCCTTTGGCAGTGCAGCACTCCCTCAGTACTGACCCTCTGACAATGCAGCACTCCCTCAGTACTGACCCTCTGATGGTGCAGCACTCCCTCAGTACTGACCCTCTAACAGTACAGCACTCCCTCAGTACTGACCCTCTGACAGTGCAGCACTCCCTCAGTACTGACCCTCTGCCAGTGCAGCACTCCCTCAGTACTGACTCTCCGACGGTGTGGCACTCCCTCAGCACTGACCCTCCAACAGTGCGGCACTCCCTCTGTACTGACCCTCTGACAGTATGTCACTCCCTCTGTACTGACTCTCTGACAATGCAGCACTCCCACAGTACTAACCCTCCAACAGTGTGGCACTCCCTCAGCACTGACCCTCCAACAGTGCGGCACTCCCTCTGTACTGACCCTCTGACAGTATGTCACTCCCTCAGTACTGACCCTCTGACAATGCAGCACTCCCTCAGTACTGACCCTCTGATGGTGCAGCACTCCCTCAGTACTGACCCTCTAACAGTACAGCACTCCCTCAGTACTGACCCTCTGACAGTGCAGCACTCCCTCAGTACTGACCCTCTGCCAGTGCAGCACTCCCTCAGTACTGACTCTCCGACGGTGTGGCACTCCCTCAGCACTGACCCTCCAACAGTGCGGCACTCCCTCTGTACTGACCCTCTGACAGTATGTCACTCCCTCTGTACTGACTCTCTGACAATGCAGCACTCCCACAGTACTAACCCTCCAACAGTGTGGCACTCCCTCTGTACTGACTCTCTGACAGTGTGGCACTCCCTCTGTACTGACTCTCTGACAGTGTGGCACTCCCTCTGTACTGACTCTCTGACAGTGTGGCACTCCCTCTGTACTGACTCTCTGACAGTGTGGCACTCCCTCAGTACTGACTCTCTGACAGTGTGGCACTCCCTCTGTACTGACTCTCTGACAGTGTGGCACTCCCTCAGTACTGACTCTGACAGTGTGGCACTCCCTCTGTACTGACTCTCTGACAGTGTGGCACTCCCTCTGCACTGACTTTCTGACAGTGTGGCACTCCCTCTGTACTGACTCTGACAGTGTGGCACTCCCTCTGTACTGACTCTCTGACAGTGTGGCACTCCCTCAGTACTGACTCTCTGACAGTTTGGCACTCCCTCAGTACTGACTCTCTGACAGTGTGGCACTCCCTCTGTACTGACCCACTGACAGTGTGGCACTCCCTCAGTACTGACTCTCTGACAGTGTGGCACTCCCTCAGTACTGACCCACTGACAGTGTGGCACTCCCTCAGTACTGACCCTCTGACAGTGTGGCACTCCCTCTGTACTGACCCTCTGACAGTGTGGCACTCCCTCTGTACTGACTCTCTGACAGTGTGGCACTCCCTCTGTACTGACTCTCTGACAGTGTGGCACTCCCTCTGTACTGACTCTCTGACAGTGTGGCACTCCCTCTGTACTGACCCACTGACAGTGTGGCACTCCCTCTGTACTGACTCTCTGACAGTGTGGCACTCCCTCTGTACTGACTCTCTGACAGTGTGGCACTCCCTCTGCACTGACTTTCTGACAGTGTGGCACTCCCTCTGTACTGACTCTGACAGTGTGGCACTCCCTGTGTACCGACTCTCTGACAGTGTGGCACTCCCTCTGTACTGACTCTCTGACAGTGTGGCACTCCCTCTGTACTGACTCTCTGACAGTGTGGCACTCCCTCTGTACTGACTCTCTGACAGTGTGGCACTCCCTGTGTACCGACTCTCTGACAGTGTGGCACTCCCTCTGTACTGACTCTCTGACAGTGCGGCACTCCCTCTGTACTGACTCTGACAGTGTGGCACTCCCTCTGTACTGACTCTCTGACAGTATGGCACTCCCTCTGTACTGACTCTCTGACAGTGTGGCACTCCCTCTGTACTGACCCTCTGACAGTGTGGCACTCCCTCTGTACTGACTCTCTGACAGTGTGGCACTCCCTCTGTACTGACTCTCTGACAGTGTGGCACTCCCCCTGTACTGACTCTCTGACAGTGTGGTACTCCCTCTGTACTGACTCTCTGACAGTGTGGCACTCTGTGTGAGTTACAACTTGTAAACGCAGCTTCCATTGAATGAGAATTTCCAGGATGCTAATTGACAGTTTGAGGAGAGCTTTCCGACTCCAACAAACCCAACAGTTATCCTCACAAGCACGTGTCAAGTTTTGGTTCAGTTCTTTACAGAGCCCCACCCAGATGATTATTTTCTGTTGCCAGGCGCTGAGCTGTTGGAAGATTGGTTCAGAATGGAGAAAATGTTCAAGCTGAATGAGCGAAACTTGTACAGATGGTCTAAATTCCCAACCGTGATCGCATTACTGAGAGACTAATCGCAATGCACAGTTTGAAGTATTTTTAATGAAATTCCTGCTGTTCTCGAGCTGTGGTTTAGTTTCTAGTTAATCAGGGACATGGGCAGCATTTGCCAAACCTTGTTCAATTGAAACCTGGAGAAATGACGGGAGGGTGAGAATGGTGCTGGAAATGTCGCTGAAATAGCTGGAGCCTCAGCAGCAAAGGGAAAACCCAAAGAAAAATCAGTCTTGCATTTACATAGCGCCTTTCAGGTCCTCGGGGTGTTCCAAAGTGCTTCACAGCCAATGAAGCACTTTTTACAAAGCCCAGTCATTGTCATAATTTGCTGCCAATTTGGGCACATTACTGAGGCAATGATGGGGTAAGTTGTTTTAATGATGCTGCTTTGAAAGAGAAGGATTGGCCAGAAGAACCAGGAGAGTTACTCTGCTCTTCCAAAATAGTGTCTTAAGGTACGAATCCAGTCACCCAGTCCAAGGTTCAGTGAGGGAGGGCCGCACTGTCAGAGGGTGAGTACTGAGGGAGTGCTGCACTGTCAGAGGGTCAGTACTGAGGGAGTGCTGCACTGTCAGAGGGTCAGTACTGAGGGAGTGCTGCACTGTTGGAAGGTCAGTACTGAGGGAGTGCTGCACTGTTGGAAGGTCAGTAGTGAGGGGGCACTGCACTGTCGGAGGGTCAGTACTGAGGGAGTGCTGCACTGTTGAAGGGTCAGTACTGAGGGAGTGCTGCACTGTTGGAGGGTCAGTAGTGAGGGAGCACTGCACTGTCGGAGGGTCAGTACTGAGGGAGTGCTGCACTGTTGGAAGGTCAGTAGTGAGGGAGCACTGCACTGTCGGAGGGTCAGTACTGAGGGAATGGTGCAGTATTGAAGGGTCAGTACTGAAAGAGTGCTGTGCTGTTGGAGGGTTAGTAGTGAGGGAGTGCTGTGCTGTTGGAGGGTCAGTACTGAGGGAGTGCTGTGCTGTTGGAGGGTCAGTACTGAGGGAGTGCTGTGCTGTTGGAGGGTCAGTACTGAGCGAGTGCTGTGCTGTTGGAGGGTCAGTACTGAGGGAGTGCTGTGCTGTTGGAGGGTCAGTACTGAGGGAGTGCTGCACTGTCAGAAAGTCAGCACTGAGGGAGTGCCGTTGTGTCAGAGGATTCATTCTTTAAGTGAGATGAGATGTTAGCTTTGTCTAACTGCTCGTTTACGATACCCGAGGCACTATTTAAAGAAGAATTGTCGATTTTCTTGTTGTCCTATCCAACATTGCACTCTCATCCTTAGCAAGTTAATTGGTCATTCATCTCATTCCTGTTTTTTGGAATCGTTCTGTGCTCAAAATAGATATCAAATGGAGCTTTCACTCACTCGACATGGGTCCCTGCAAGATGCAATCAAACTGCTGCTCCTTTATTATACCATCTCGTGCTCATACACCTGTTTATGGAAGGACTGGTATAATATGTCAGGGCGAATACATCGGGTGCGAGATGAGGGTCGGGATTTTGTGGTGGTAATGACGATGAAACAGTGAACGCTGGCTGAACCTGACAGCAATGTTAGCGGCCCACACGTCGACAGAATAACTCAAAACACAGCCGCTGTTGTCACTGGAGGTTTCTCCTCAGGGTCTAACGGTGAAGATGCCGCAGAATGTAACCCCAAAGTAAATCAGTGAGTTGACAAAATCTATCAAACATGAGGTGTTCAGCTCACAATAAAAACTCTGGAAATATTTACATCTTTGTTCAATGAAGCGGAGCTGGATTTGTTCCAACTTCATAGTTACTGCTGAATATCTTCAACAGTCTGACATACTAACTTTATATTTGTGGGATGCCAAATTTCTCCATTATGATAATAGAATTCCCCATTTAAAAATTATTTTAAGGCTTGTTTGCCATATTTTTTTGCTCCTATCTGAATTCAATCATAATCATTTATTTTTCTATCTAAAAATTAAAATTAAAGTTGAAAGGATTTGGTGCTTTTAACTTCCTGCTTTGCCTCCTATGAGAATTATTCAGTGTGATTGGCTGTTTAGGCTTGGTTTGCTCATATCACTGCTGTGGATGACTGGAGATTCCTTTAACCGGTATCAGATTCAAAGTGACATCAGGAAAGGGGAAACCCACGGTATAGAGAATGATGGGAGAGGGAGAAGGGAGAGGAAGGGGAGTGATGAAGAGCCCAGAGCCATTAAAGTAGTTATTTTCTTATTATTATCAACCAATGGCTAAACAGAAAAAGCAATTTAATAAAAGTTGAATTTATCAATTATGATTTTGATGTTATCAACTTGTCCAAGCATCAAGTTTATAACTTTGCCCTGTGAAATCATCAGGAGTTTAATATCCTTTGTATTGATGCAAATTAACATTAGTTCTTAATTTTTGCAAGAGATTTGCGATCAGGTGCAGCACATTAACCATATTGTTAATGACTCCTGAACCATTTCACTCTATCTGATAATGGCACAAAATTAGCAAGACCCATCTCATTCTGAAATTTTGCCAACTGGAATGACAAAAATGGTCAAGTGGAAGGAGGGCTGAGGAGACAGTTGGTTCATTCATCAAATACTGCCTTCAACTAATCATTTCATTCACAAACCTTTGACACTGAACTCCTGTGTGTTACAAGAAGGCTCTGGATCAGGTGAAAGAGCCAATGTGTGTGGCAGAGAATGAGGTTTGAGTGTCCTTAGAGTGTGCAAGTGACAGTAGCATGTGGGTTATTGGTAGCGAGGAGGATAAGAATATTGTGACACGAGTTCCCTTGTGCCTATTCTGCTATTTAGATCGTGCCTGACCTGTAACTCAGTCCATTTATTAGACTTCGCTACAAATGCTTCAACCCAACAAAAATCTCTTGATCCAAGCGTTGGATATCTTGCTGCAGTATCCACAGCCTGTTTGGGAGATGAGAGCCCTAGATTTCCACCAACGTTATGTTTTTCTTCTTCATTCATGGAATGTGAGCATCGCTGGCAAGGCCAACAAGGCAAAGCTCATCCCCAGGTGCACATGAGCTGCCTTCCTGAACCTGTGTGGTGAAAAATGCTCGCCCAATGTTGTTTCTTTTCTCTCTTTTGTGTTATATTTTTACCCAACATTCCAGCGATGATGAAGAAAGGTCCATATATTTCCACATCTGGGATATGTGTGAGGAATGTTGACTTTAGTTTCTGTTTGCTGTCTGTGGCCGGTCTGTTGCACTGCTCAATCCCTTCACGATGGCTGCATACCCACACAACATAGAGGAACCAATGTGTGTGATTTAGAGGGGAGCTTCCAGGTGGTGGTGTCCCCATGTACCTGCTGCCCTTGCCCTTCTAGGTGGTAGTGCTCTTGGGTTTGGAAGGTGCTGTTTAAGGAGCCTTGGTGTGTTTCTGCAGTGCATCTTGTAGATGGTACACACTGCTGTTACTGTGTGTCAGTGATGGAGGGAGTGATGATTTAGGATTTAGTGTGTGGGTTGTTTATCAAGCGGGCTGCTTTGTTCTGGATTGTGTCAAACTTCTTGAACGTTGTTGGAGCCCCATTCAGTCAGGCAAGTGGAGAGTATTCCATCACACTCCTGACTTGTGCCTTGTAGATGGTGGATGAGCATTCAGCCCATCTATCTGTTGCCCTTGTCCTTCTAGGTAGTCAATGTCGCAGGTTTGGAAAGTACTGTCGATGGAACCTTGGTGAGTTGCTGCAGAGCATCTTGTAGATACTGCTACTGTGCGTCAGTGGCAGAGGGAGTGAATGTTGGAGGTGGTGGATGTGATGCCAAACAAGCGGGGCTGCTTTGTCCTGGATGGTGTCAAGCTTCTTGTGTTGTGGGAGCTGCACTCATCCAGGCAAGTGGAGAGAATTCCATCACACTCCTGACTTGTGCCTTGTAGATGGTGGACAGGCTTTGGGGAGTCAGGAGGTGAGTTACTCGCCACAGGATTCCTAGTCTTTGACCTGCTGTTATAGCCACAGTATTTATATGGCTAGTCCAGTTCAGTTTCTGGTCAATGCTAACCCCCAGGAAGTTGATAGTTGAGGATTCAGTGATGGTCATTGAATGTCAATGGGAGATGGTTAGATTCTCTCTTGTTGGAGATGGTCATTGCCTAGTGTAGTGCAAATATAAGTCGCTTATCAGCCCAAGCCTAGATATTGTCCAGGTCTTGCTGCATTTGGACATGGTCTGCTTCAGTATCTGAAGAATTGTGAATGGTGCTGAACATTGTGCAATCATCAGCGAACATCCCCTCTTCTGACCTTATGATAGAAGGAAGGTCATTGATGAAACAGCTGAAGATGGTTGGGCCGAGGACACTACCCTGAGGAACTCCTGCAGTGATGTCCTGGAGCTGAGATGACTGACCTCCAACAACCACAACCATCTTCCTTTGTGCTAGGTATGACTCCAACCAGTGGAGAGTTTTCCCCCTGATTCCCGTTGACTCCAGTTTTGCTAGGGCTCCTTAATGCCACCTTCGGTCAAATGCTGCCTTGATGTCAAGGGCAGTCACTCTCTTGAGGAAGTTTTCGAGCAAACAGCCTTACAGGGACAGGGTACATGAGCAGCTGACTGTCACAAACATGCTCCAGAGCAGTTTTCAGTCACTGAAGCCACGGAAAACCAAATAGCAATATGTTACAAGCCTTAGAAATAACAAGCTTTATATTTCAAGATACTCCTTCGTATCTATGTGAATATCTCAAATAACTAAAAAAAACCAAATAAGAAGCACTTTCTCCAATCATTCACAAATGTATCACAAAGCTGTAGTAAACCCTTTGAGTGCTCATGGATATTGGCACAGGGCAGGCACAGGTCGCTTCCAGGTGCACTCCACATGTGAATACCCCAGTCCATTTGTCACATTGCCTCCTTGCCCCTGCAGTTCATTTACATCCAGATCAACAAGTAATAAGTTCATTTAACTATTTTAACTTCAACGACATGAAACTCTGTAAGGATTTTCCATCCTCTGCAGTCTGCTTATCCTGTTCACATAACATAGCACATCTAAACTGAAGGACAAGTTGAACAAGAGCCCCACTGAATGCTCTGAATGTTGAAGCAATCACATTACACAGCGTCTATCCTAACAGAGGAACTTCGCAAAACTGAACTTTGAGAAGTAGAATTAAAAAGCTGAGAGCCAAAATACAAAATGAATTTGCCCCAACTTGTGTTATAAAGTTTGGGTGAAACTCCTGAAATGGTTAATGAGAAATGGGGCAGCCAATTATTTGCACAGCAAGATCCCACAAACAGCAATAGTGGAAACGTTTTTCAGTGATGTTGGCCCAGGACACAGGGGAGAAATCCTCTGCCCTTCTTCAAATACTGGCCATGGGAGAACTTGCAGAGCCTCACTTAAATGTTCCAACCAATGGGCAGCACCTCCCACAGTGCAGCACTCCCTCAGCACTGACCCTCCAACAGTGTGTCACTCCCTCAGCACTGACCCTCCCACAGTGCAGCACTCCCTCAGCACTGACCCTCCAACAGTGCAGCACTCCCTCAGTACTGACCCTCCAACAGTGCAGCAATCCCTCAACACTGACCCTCCAACAGTGCAGCACTCCCTCAGCACTGACCCTCCGACAGTGCAGCACTCCCTCAGTACTGACCCTCCAACAGTGCAGCACTCCCTCAGTACTGACCCTCCAACAGTGCAGCACTCCCTCAGCACTGACCCTCCAACAGTGCAGCACTCCCTCAGTACTGACCCTCCAACAGTGCAGCACTCCCTCAGTACTGACCCTCCAACAGTGCAGCACTCCCTCAGCACTGACCCTCCAACAGTGCAGCACTCCCTCAGTACTGACCCTCCAACAGTGCAGCACTCCCTCAGTACTGACCCTCCAACAGTGCAGCACTCCCTCAGCACTGATCCTCCAACGGTGCAGCACTCCCTCAGCACTGACCCTCCGACAGTGCAGCACTCCCTCAGTACTGACCCTCCAACAGTGCAGCACTCCCTCAGCACTGACCCTCCAACAGTGCAGCACTCCCTCAGCACTGACCCTCCAACAGTACAGCACTCCCTCAGCACTGACCCTCCAACAGGTGCAGGAACAGAGGGACCTCGGCGTATATTTACATAAGTCATTGAAGATGGCAGGGCATGTTGAGAGAGCAGTCAATAAAGCATATAGTACCATAGACTTTATTAATAGGGGCATTGAGTACAAGAGTAAGGAGGTCATGTTGAACTTGTAAAAGACAATAGTTAGGCCTCATCTGGAGTACTGCATCTAGTTCTGGGCACCACACTTGAGGAAGGACGTGAAGGCATTGGAGTGAGTACAGAGCAGATTCAGAAGAATGAGTCCAGGGATAAAGAACTGTAGCTATCAGGATAGGTTGGAGAGGTTGGGGTTGTTTTCCTTGGAGAAAAGAAGGCTGAGAGGAGACTTAATAGAGGTATTCAAGATCCTGAGGGGAATGGACAGGGTAAATAGTGAGAAACTGTTCCCACTCAAAAGAACATCAAGAACTAGAGGGCACAGATTCAAAATAATTGGCAAAAGGATTAAATGTGATGTGAGGAAAATTGCTTTCACCCAGAGGGTGGTTGGAGTCTGGAACAAACTTCCTGAGAGGGTGGTGGAGGCAGGTTTGATCGAGGTATTCAAAAAGGAATTGGATTGCTACCTGAAAAGAGAGAATGTGCAAGGTTACGGGGATAAGGCAGGGGAGTGGGACCAGGTGGAGTGCTCTTTCAGAAAGCCAATGCAGACTCGATGGGCCAAATGGCCTCCTTCTGCACTAAATAATCTGTGATTCTGAGAACAGGCAGAAGATGCTGTCATTTCTTTCATCACTCATGGTTACTTAGACTGGATCTAACCTGCTCATAAACATCAATATCAATGTCAAATCTCGAGTATTCTGTCCTTCAATTTAAACTTTTCACCAAGAAAACCAAATCTAAAAATGGCTGCATATAAACACGCTCCTTCTTAACAAGCCTACTTGATACTTGAATACAATCGAAATAAAAGTCACTGTTAGAAATTAAAACCAAATGGAGAGTTTCAGAAAATAACTGGGTGATTTAAGAAGCAAACTGATTATACGTGACTTTTCTACCAAGGGGAACTAATGAAGAAACAGAGCATGTGGTGAATGGACTGCTATTGGGAGCAGTTCAGGAAAACAGCATGGGTGTGTCACTCAAGGTGTGAACAGATGACACTCTTGTGGTGTCACTGACCTGCTTCCCTCCCCACCCCTGTTTGCTCAGCGCGTTCTCAGTCCCTCCATCTGTGCTGCTGAGTTTGGAAGGAATGTTAACCTTACTGCCACCACATCAGAAGGAAGGTGGCTTGTCTGACATAGTGGGAAGATGCACTTTGCCACACAATGATAGGCCGCTCATTCATTCTCCTGAGTTACTGTACAACAGAAAATCTACAAACCCTGCCAACTTCTGCCATCATTGGCAGACAAAGAGCAGCAGAGCTTGGAGGTTTGGCACAGAATGAGTGGGCATTTGCGATCCTGTTGTAAGGGGAACAGATAGACGTTTCTATGGCCGCAGACGTGACTTGAGGACGGTATGTTGCCTCCCTGATGCCAGGGTCAAGGGTGTCACTGAGCGGCTGCAGGACATCCTGAAGGGGGGGACGTGAATAGCCAGAGGTCGTGGTCCATATCGGTACCAACGACGTAGGTAAAAAGAGAGGTGAGGTCCTGAAAGCAGAATATAGGGAGCCAGGAAATACATTAAAAAGCAGGACCTCAAACGTAGTCATCTCAGGTTTATAATAAAAGCAAAATACTGCAGATGCTGGAAATCTGAAACAAAAGCAGAAAATGCTGGAAAAATCAGGAGGTCTGACAGCATCTGGGGGGAGGAAAAAACAGTTAATGTTTTGAGTCCATATGACTTCTTCAGAGCTAAAGAGAAGCAAAAATGTGATGACATTTATACCTTTTAAGGGGGGGTGGAGCAAGTGAGGCTGGATAGAAGACCAGTGATAGGTGGAGGCAAAGGAGAGATTGCCAGAGATGTCATGGACAAAAGGACAAAGGGGTGTTAACAATAGTGATACGTCTAAAGGAGGTGCTGATGGTGGCATTAATGTGAGAAAGCAGAATGTGATAATAGCCAGACAAGGGTAAGCGCTCCAGAAAGAATAACGTGAACAAGTGACAGATGGCCCTATTAGGGGTGAGGTTGGGGGGAGGGGATGGTGGTGGGAAAAAAGTTACTAGATGGGGTTAAAACAACGAATAAAAATGAAAATAAGTGGATAAAAAATAAAAATGAAAATTAATATTGAAAAAAGGGAATAAAAAGGGGGTGAGGAGGATGGAGGAGACAGTTCATGGTCTGAAGTTGATGAATTCCATGTTAAGTCTGGAAGACTGTAAAGTGCCTAGTCAGAAGATGAGGTGCTGTTCTTCCAGTTTGCGTTGAGCTTCACTGGAACATTGCAGCAGGCCAAGGACAGACATGTGGGCGTGAGAGCAGGGTGGAGTGTTAAAATGGCAAGCTAAGGGAGGTCTGGGTCATGCTTGCGGACAGACCGAAGGTGTTCCGCAAAGCGGTCACCCAGTCTGCGTTTGGTCTCTCCAATGTAGAGGAGACCACATTGGGAGCAACGAATGCAGTAGACAAATTGAAGGAAGTGCAAGTGAAATACTGCTTCACTTGAAAGGAGTGTTTGGGCCCTTGGACGGTGAGGAGGGAGGAGGTAAAGGGGCAGGTGTTGCACCTTCTGCGGTTGCATGGGAAGGTGCCGTGGGAGAGGGATGAGGTTTTGGGAGTGATGGAGGAGTGGACAAGGGTGTCCCAGAGGGACTGGTCCCAACAGAATACTGACAGGGGGGGGTGAAGGGAAGATGTGTTTGGTGGTGGCATCATGCTGGAGTTGGCAGAAATGGCGGAGGATGATCCTTTGAATGCAGAGCTGGTGGTCCCACCACCGACCCCTCCCCCCACCCCACCCCACCCCGGCTAGGACAATCTGTCACTTGTCCATGTTGTTCTTTCCAGAGTGCTTACTCTTGTCCTGCTATTATCACATTCTGCTTTCTGACCATCATGCCACCATCTGCACCTCCTCTAGACACTACCACTATCATTAACACCCCTTTGTCCATGACATCTCTGGCAATCTCTATTTTGCCTCCACCTATCACTGGCCTTCTATCCAGCTTCACCTGCTCCACCCCCCCACCCCTTTAAACAGTATAAATTTAATCACGTCTTTACTTCTCTTAATCTCTGGATTATTCCTAGTGTCACGTGCTAGTGAGGTCAGGAATAGGAGAATAGACCATTTGAATGTGCGGCTGGAGAGATGGTGTAGGAGGGAGAGATTTAGATTCCTGAGGCAATGGGACCGATTCTACGGAAGATGGGACCTGTACAAGCTGGATGGGTTGCACCCCAACAGGACCAGGACCAATATCCTCGGAGGGATATTCGCTAGTACTGTGGGATAGGGATTAAACTAGAGTGGCAGGGGGATGAGGAGCTGAGTGGGGAGACAAAAGAGAGGGAAACAAAGATAGGAATAAAAGACAGAGACGTAAAAAGCAAATGTGGAAGGCAGAGGAAACAAGGGCTAGCAGCAAATAGGGCCATAGTACAAAAAAACAAGTCTAAAGGCACTGTACCCGAATGCTGAATATCGAAGGGTACTCGATATTTAGGATGGACAGGCAAAAAGGAAAAGGAGGTGGGGTGGCGTTGTTAATTAAGGACGAAATCAGTGCAATAGTGAGAGAGAATATTGGCTCAGAAAATCTAGATGTAGAATCAGTCTGGGTGGAGCTAAGAAGCAAGAACGGGCGGAAAACATTAGTGGAATTTGTCGATGGGCCTCCAAACAGTAGTGGTAAGGTAGGGGACAGTATTAAACAGGAAATTAGAGATGCATGTAACAAGGATGCTATAGCAAGCATCGGTGGTTTTAATCTACATTAGACTGGACAAACCAAATTGGCTATAATACTGTGGCAAATGAATTTCTAGAGTGTATACGAGATGATTTTTAGATCAATATGTCAAGGGACTGACTAGGAACAGGCTACCCTAGATTTGGTATTGTGCACTGAGAAGAGGATAATTAATAATCTTGTTGTGCAGGGCCCTTCAGGGAACAATGACCATAACATGATAGAATTCTTCAATAGGATGGAAAGTGAAACAGTCCAATCCAAAACAAAGGTCTAAATCTAAACAAAGGGAACTATGAAGGTATGAGGGGTCAGTTGGCTAAGATGGATTGGGGAACTTCATTAAAAGGCCTTACAGTGGATAGGCAATGTCTAATATTTTAAGGAATGAATGTATGCATTGCAACAGTTATACATTCCTTTCTGGTGCAAAAACACAACAGGAAAAACGGCCCAACCATGGCTAACAAAAGAAATTAAGAATAGTATTAGATCCAAAGAGGAGTCATATAAAGTTGCTAGAAAAAGTAGCAAGCCTGAGGATTGAGAGTAGTTTGGAATTCAGCATAAGGAGGGACCAAGAGATTGATTAAGAGGAGAAAAATAGAGCATGAGAGTAAACTTGCAAGGAACATAAAAGTGGACTGTAAAAGCTTTTTTAAGTATGTAAGAAGAAAAGATTGGTGAAGACAAATGTAGGTCCCTTACAGTCTGAAACGAGAGAATTTATAGTAGGGAACAAGGAATCGGCGGAGCAATTAAACAATTGCTTTAGTTCTGTCTTCATGGAGGAAGACACAAATAACTTCCCAGAAATGCTAGGGAGCCAAGGGTCTAGTGAGAAGGAGGAATTGAAGGAAATTGGTATTAGTGAAAAACAGTGCTGGAGAAATTAATGGGACTGAAAGCTAATAAATCCCCAGGGCCTGATAAGTGACATCCCAGGGTACTAAAGGAGGTGACCATGGGAATAGTGGGTGTGTTGGTTGTCATCTTCCAAAATCCTGGAGTTGGTGGACAGGCGGCCTTCGCAATTCTCATGAAACTTCATCCACGGGTGGCATGAGGTTTCATGAAGCGTTTATTAAATTAATAAATATTTTTTCAACATTTCATAAACATGTCCCAGCTTATGTGACACTGTCACATGAGGGGGCGTGTCTGAATAATTTTCTTTTTCATTTTTTCCAACTTTAAAACCGAACTCAACCTCCCTGAGGCAGCTCCGTCCCCCAGGGAGATTGCTGCACTCTTTCACGCACATGCACCCACCCGCGCCTGCTCCCGACAGGCAGGAGATTTTGGTTTTGTTGCAGTTTTGGTCTCCTTACCTAAGGAAGGATATACTTGCCATAGAGGGAGCCCAACAAAAGTTCACCAGGCTGATCCCTGGGTTGGCAGGATTGTCGCATGAGGAGAGATTGGGCCGACTAGGCCTCTATTCACTGGAGTTTGAAAGAACGCGAGGGAATCCCATTGAAACCTATAAGATTCTGACAGGGCTGGACAGACTGGATACAGGGATGATGTTTCCTCTGGCTGGGGGGGTCTAGAACAAGTTGGTCACAGTCTCAGGATACAGGGTAAGCCATTTAGGACTGAGATGAGGAGAAACTTCTTCACTCAGAGACTGGTGAACCTGTGGAATTCTCTACCACAGAGGACAGTGGAAGCCAAGTCATTGGATATATTTAAGAAAGAAATAGATAGAATTCTGGACTCTAAAGGTGTCAAGGGGAATGGGGAGAGCACAGGAGCATGGCGTTGAGATAAAGGTTTAGCCATTATCATATTGAATGACGGAGCAGGCTCAAAGGGCTGAATGGCCTACTCCTGCTCCTATTTTCTATGTTTCTATATTCTAATTGGTGCAGAATCACAGGATCTTTACAGTGCAGAAGGAGGCCATTCACCCCACTGTGTCTGCACTGGCTCGCTGAATGAGCATCATGACTTAGTGCCATTCTCCTGCCTTTGAACCCTGCACATTGTTTCTATTTAAGTAATCAATGCCCTCTTGAATGCTTCGATTGAACCTGCCTCCACCACATTTCTAGGCAATTCATTCCAGACCCGAACAACTTGCCATGTGCAAAAGCGTTCTCGATCCTTTTATGAGTGGGAACAGTTTCTCCCAATCTACTCTATCCATCCCCCTCATGATTTTGAACACCTCTATCAAATCTCCTCTTAACCTTCTCCTCTCCAAGGAGAACAGTCCCAACCTCTCCAATCTGTCTTCATAACTGAAGTTTCTCATCACTGGAACCATTCTTGTAAACCTCTTCTGCACTCTCTCCAATATATTCACTTCCTTCCTATAGTGTGGCACCCAAAACTGTGCACAATATTATAACTGAGGCCTAACTAGTATCTTATATAAGCTAAGCATAACCTCCCTGCTCTTGTACTCTATGCCCCTATTAATAAAGCCCAGGATACTGTATGCTTTCTTAACTGTTCTCTCCACCTGTCCTGCCACCTTTACTGATTTATACACATTTATACCCAGGTCCCTCTGCTCCTGCATCCCCTTTAGAGTTGTACCCTTTGTTTAATATTGTCTGTCCATGATCTTCCTACCAAAATGCATCACCTCACACTTCTCCGCATTGAAGTTCATCTGCCACCCTTCTGCCCACTCCACCAACTTGTCTATGTCCTTTTGAAGTTCAACACTGTTCTCCTCATAGTTTAGAATGCCTCAAGTTTTGTATCATACACAAACTTTGAAATTGTCCCCTACACACCAAGGTCTAGATCATTAATATATATCAGGAAAAGCAAGGGTCCCAATACCGACCCCTGGGGAACTCCACTACAAACCTCCCTCCAGCCCAAAAAATATCCATCTACCAGTATTTGCCATTTCCTATTTTTCAGCCAATTTTGTATCCATGTTGCTACTGTCCATTTTATTCCATGAGCTATAACTTTTCTCACAAGCCTGTTGTGTGGCACTGTATCAAATGCCTTTTGAAAGTCCATGTACACCACATCAACAGCATTACCCTCATCAACCCTCTCTGTTACCTCTTCAAATAACTCCAGCAAGTTAGCTAAACACGATTTCCCCTTTAGAAATCCAAGCTGACTCTTCCTTATCAACCCATATTTTTCCATGTGACTATTAATTCTATCCTGAATAATTGCTTCTAGAATGTTGCCCACCACTGAAGTTAAACTGACTGGTCTATAATTGCTGGGCTTATCCTCACAGCCTTTTTTGAACAAGGGCATAGTGTTTGCAATTCTCCAGTCCTCTGGCACCCCCCCGTGTCTAGGGAAGTCTGAAAGATTATGGCCAGTGCCCCTGCAATTTCCACTCTTACTTCCTTCAATATCCTTGGATGCACCTCATTCAGTCCCAGTGCCTTGTCAACTTTAAGTACTGACAGTTTATTCAATATCCACTCCTTATTAACTTTGAATCCTTCTAGTGACAAAGTTTCCTCCTCTGTAACCATGGCCTGGGTAGTATCTGCTTCCTTGGTAAAGACGGATGCAAAGCATTCATTTAACACCTCAGCCATGCCCCCTGCCTCCATGTCTAAATCCCCTTTTTGGTCCCTAATCGGCCCTACTCCTCCTTTTACCATCCTTTTACTATTTATATGCCTATAGAAAACTTTGGGATTCCCCTTTATGTTGGCTGCCAGTCTTTTCTCATAATCCCTCTTCGCTTCTCTTATTTGCTTCTTCACCTCTCCTCTGAACCTTCTGTATTCCTCTTGGTTCTCAATTGTATTTTCTACCTGACACCTGTCCATAAGCACACCTTCCCTTCTTTATCTTAATTTCTATCTCCTTTCTCATTCAGGGAGCGCTGGATTTATTTGCCCTACCTTGCCCTTTTGTGGGGATATACCTTGACTCTGCCCAAACCATTTCTCCTTTCAAGGTAGCCTATAGTTCAGCTACAGTTTTTCCTGCCACCTTTGGTTTCAGTCTATCTGGCCCAGCTCCTTTCTTGCCCCATTGAAGTCGGCTCTCCCCCAGTTAATTATTCTTACTCTGGATTGCACATTGCCCTTTTTTAACATCATCCTAAGCCTTATGATACAATGATCGCCGTCTCCTAAATGTTCCCCCATTGGCACTTGATCTGCTTGGCCCACCTCATTTCCAAGAACCAAGTCCAACAGTGCATCCTTTCTTGTTGGACTGGACACAAATACTGCTGTAGAAAATTCTCCTGAACACACTTTGGGAACTCTCACCCCTCTCCACCCTTTACATTACCACTGTCCTAATCTACATTCGGGTAATTAAAGTCCCCCATGTTAACTGCTCTATAATGTTTGCACCTCTCTGTAATTTCCCTGCATCCTCTACATCCTTCCTATAGACTACACCAAGCAATGTATTTGCACCTTTTTGGTCTGTTCTGATAATGAAGCCTTAGTGACCCAAACTCTTCTCTGTGTTGTTTTGCCACAGGCACTAAGCTCATTTCTTGCTCTCCAGACTGATACTAATGCTGCTCTTGAACCAACCTCAAGGAAGGTAGAGGGTGACTTGCACTGACAGCACAGCTGGAGGGATTGGATGTCTGCAGACACTGTGTGAAGTCATTGTGGGCATCTTCATAAATATTTCCTTATCACTATTTCAAAGAAAATCTCAAATAGATTCTACAAGAACCAGGTTTATATTTCCAGTCAAAGGAATCTTCCTGAGAGGAGCTTGATGTGACGTGTACATTAACCAGATGGGTAACAATAGAGTGAGAGGTGAGTCACAGGAATGTCATTCTCTAGTGAATCTCCCTCTGTCTCACCTGTTTTGGAGTAGTGATATTATTTGCTTGTGCATCACAAAGAAATATCAATAAAAAACCTGATTTATTACGGATCATATAAGCATGGAATTTACATAAGCTACAATTTCAAACTCTGAATCTGTCTTAACCTGAAAACTGCCACTTACAGCATTGGCTGACGATGCTAAATATCTTATTACTGAGTCTATCAGCACACCAATAACCAGGTTCTAATGTACACCATAATTACCCCTGATTAGTCTCAAATTGAATTCCACCAAATAACTGAAAAGGAGGAAAACAACTTGATTTAAATTGTGCTTGCAATTAAAATCATTTTTAATATCCTTATGTGTGATCTTTGCTGTCGTACATCATTTGAATAGTGCAGGGTGAGATAGCTCCACAACCTGCAACTGACGTTAGCTACTGATAAAATGAGTAAATAGATGATGATAGCTTGAGTTACAAGCTGGTAATGAAAACGAGAGTATGCAATGGTTTGTGTCATGAATAATGGTGCCTTAGACTGATTGCAAGACAAGAATCTGATCAAGACGCTTAACAAAGAGAATAATACAGAGCTGGGAATGACTCGCAGGTGGGAATGAATTGATATGGTATCAGTACACATCAGCAAAGAAGAAATCTTGACAGCATTCATTCCCCCAGTGTGTGCTTTCCTTTTAAACAGTTATATACACGGTTTAGGTGAGAAGGTGGCACAGTCTAGCTCCAGGAGATGATAAGAACCACAGTGCACGCTGTGCCGAGTTCCAATCATGCCAAGGTTCACATATGTAAGGAAGGGATCAGCAGAGAGTCGTTGGCAGCAGTTTCCAGGAGGGCTGTTTGTGGAGGGTGATGGTTCACTGTTGCCTCTCCAGAAATCTTGGAAGGAGAGACACAACAGGAATTGTTTGTGATTAAAGCAAAAATGCTGCGGATGCTGGAAATCTGAAACATAAACAAAAATTGCTGGAAAAACTCAGCAGGTCTGACAGCATCTGTGGAGAGAAAGACAGAGTTTACATTTCGAGTCCAGATGACTCTTCAGTACTAAAGAGAAGTAGAAATGTGGTGAAATATACACTGTTTAAGGGGAATGGGGTAGGTGAAGCTGGATAGAGGGCCAGTGATAGATGGAGGCAAAGGAGAGATTGCGAAATATTGTCATAAACAAAAGATGGAAGGGGTGTTGATGGTGGTGATACTGGCTAAAGGAGGTGCTAATGGTGACATTAAGAGGAGAAAGCAGGATGAGCAAGTGACAGATGGTCCTAGTGGGGGTGGGGTGGAGGGAGAGGAGGATGTGGGAGAAAAGATCAAAATAGGCTAAAAGGTGGGGATAAAACAATAAATTTTAAAAATAATGATAGAAATAGGTGAGGAAAAATGTATATATAAAAATTTTAAAATAAATATTTGAAAAAAGGGGATCAAAAGGGGGTGAGCACGGAGGAGAGAGTTCATGATCCGAGTTTGTTGAGCTCAATATTCAGTCTGGAAGGCTGTAAAGTGCCTAGTTGGAAGATGAGGTGCTGTTCCTCCAGATTGCATTGGGCTTCACTGGAACATTGCAGCAGGCCAAGGACGGACATGTGGGCATGAGAACAGGGTGGAGTGTTGAAATGGCAAGTGACAGGGAGGTCTGGGTCATGCTTGCGGACAGACTGAAGGTGTTCTGCAAAGCGGTCACCCAGTCTGCGTTTGGTTTCTCCAATGTAGAGGAAACTGCATTGGGAGCAGCAAATGCAGTAGACTAAATTGAGGGACGTGCAAGTGAAATGCTGCTTCACTTGAAAGGAGTGTTTGGGCCCTTGGACGGTGAGGAGAGAGGAAGTGAAGGGGCAGGTGTTACACCTTCTGCGATTGCATGGGAAGGTGCCAAGGGAGGGGGTTTGAGGTAGGGAGTGATGGAGGAGTGGACCAGGGTGTCACGGAGGGAACGATCTTTACGGAATGACGCCAGGTGGGGGTGAAGGGAAGATGTGTTTGGTGGTGGCATCATACTAGAGTTGACGGAAATGGCAGAGGATGATCCTTTGAATGCGGAGGCTGGTGGGGTAATAAGTGAGGACAAGGGGGACCCTATCATGGTTCTGGGAGGGAGAGGAAGGTGCGAGGGCAGAGGCGTGGGAGATGGGCCGGACACGGTTGAGGGCCCTGTCAACCACCGTGGGTGGGAAACCTCGGTTACGGAAGAAGGAAGACATGTCAGAAGCACTGTTTTGGAAATTGGCATAATTGGAACAGATGCGATGGACACAAAGGAACTAAGAGAATGGGATGGAGTCCTTACCGGAAGCAGGGTTGGACGGACAGCGAAAAATTCAAGTCAATTAGTTCCTTAAGGACCTTAATAAGCGGCTTAACTGTCGTTGGGCGTGTTGCCAACTCCTGAGCGCGCCCACCAACCAAACTATCGCACGAGTGCGCGATGATGTCATCATGGTTTTGGGGTCCCAGTTAAAGTCTAGATTGACATGTGTGATGCCGGAAATAAGAAACTGTATTTAAAGGAGAGGTTTGAGTAGGGAAAGCTGAGAGAGATTTTCCCATAGCCTCAAACCTGCCACATGTATTTGTACAATTTTCCTTTAAAGATGCAGGTGGTTCCAGCTTCAATAATTTATTTGGCGAAGCCCTAAGAAACCTCGGAGGGAAGAAATTTCTCTTAGCTTCTTCCAACATTCTTATAATTTAAAATTGATGACGGCTTTTACATTGGCTCCACTATCAGGGGATCTCATCTTTCTCAAATCACTTTATCAAAAGAATAAAAGGGAGACTTGCACTCAAATAACATCTTTTCACCACTGCAGGATGTCTGTAAGGGTTTTACAGCCAAAGAAATACATTTTTTGAAGTGAGGTCATTGGCTGCCGCAATTGTCACACTTAGAACAATTTGTGCACAGCAAGCTCCCACAAGCAGCGATGAGGTGAATGACAAAATATTCTGACCGGAACTCTGCTGCTCCTCTCTGAGGTATTGTCACGGGATCACTGAAAGGGCAGATGAGGCCTCAGTTTAACAGTTTAACAGTGCAGCACTCCTTCAGTACTGCACCGGAAATCTCAGCCTCCATTTCGTGCTCACGTCTCTGGAACGTGACTTGGACCCACAAACCTCCTGACTCCGAGGTGAGAGAGCTACCACAGCTGACACACTGCATAATTCTTAAAAAACCCAATTCAATCTTCTCTTAGCCTTCTCAGCTGCAGTGTAAACAGTCCAAGTATCTCAACTCTCTCCTTGAGTTCAAATTGCCGGCATCATCCTGCTGAATCTATAATGCTCATTCTCAAGAAAACTGTACAGTCTCAAACTGTGGTTAAAACCCATTGTTTTGTACGAATTCACCATCATTACCCCTTTATTCTTGTACTTTATGCACAATTTAGAAAACTGAAAGGTGCCTTTGGTCTCTTTGATGGCTTTATCTAACTGTGTGGCGATGAAGTTTATTAATAATTTATGATATTGGCAAAGTGATCTATCAGAGTCCTTGAGGCCATTGTGTAATTACACAGCATGGGGTCAGACTTTAGCTGCTCAACCTATGTCTCTGAAATGGTTTCATCTGCAGAAAGGTAAAATGTCCGAATAACTGTCCATTGGTGATGCCAGCAAGCAAACTGGAAGCTGAGCTTGTGTCTGGGAATCTTTGGCAGCCAGTCTGTGTGTCTCATTTAGTGCACGTCTGAATGGTGGGGGACTGTGGGATCTACGCACAGGGTTTGATATAAATCTAATGTAATTGATCATGACTGAGGTGACTCGAGTGTTACAGTTTTAAACACTTACCGCGTTTGACTCTCTCTGTGATCATTAAGAAAAGATCAACAACTAAGTCTGGCTCATGAGCTACAGTTCACACTGGGGCTATTACTTCTGTTCATATTAGAGCTGAGATTTACCTTCACCTGCCCAGAAAGCTTGTTAAAAAGTTCTGTCTAGGAACTGCTACCAGTCTCCTTACATTTTTACTTCATTCTTTGGAATCCTGTTATTCACTTGTCACTTTTTATGTTACACTTTCCCTGTAACTTCTTTTCTTCCTCCACAATCTCTCTCTCTCTCTCTCTCTCTGTCTGTGTTTGTTCCGAACGATTACTGCCCCATCCAATTTCATTCCCCATGAAAGTGGATTCAGAGCGAGTGACCGGGGGGCAACTACTCCTCGATGAGAAGTAAAGTACTTTCAGGAAGGGCATCAAGGGGTCTGGAGTCAAGGGTGTAAACTGATGCAAAAGGCAGAAAGTGCTGGTAAAACTCAGCACATCTGGCAGCATCTACGGAGGGAGAAACAGAGTTAATGTTTCAAGTCCAACATGACTCTTCTTCAGAGCTAAAGTTGATTACATATCAACCATGATCTAACTGAGACTGGGGTGGAAGGTTTATCCTGGTGGAGCTCCCCAGGGATTGGTGTTCTTCCTAATATATGTTACTGACCTAGACCTTGGTGTACAGGGCACAATTTAAAACTTTACATTCCAACATACGAATTAGAAGCAGGAGGAGGCCACTCGGCCCCTTGAGTCTACTCCGCCATCCAATAAGATCAAGGCTGATCTGAATGTAACCTCAACCCCACATGCCCGCCTACTCCCGATAATGTGTCACACCCTTGTTAATCAGGAATCTATCTAGCTCCACCTTAAAAATATTCAAAGACTCTGCTTCCATTGCCTTTTGAGGAAGAGAGTTCCAAAGCTCACGGCCCTTTGAGAGAAAAATATTTCTCCTCATCTCTGTTTTCAATGGGCGACTCCTTCTTTTTAAACAGTGACCCCCCTAGTTCGATATACTCCCATCCTCTCCACGTTCACCACGTCAAGACCCCTCAGGATCTTATACCTTTCAATCAAATCAGCCCTTACTCTTCTGAACTTCAGTGGATACAAGCCTAACCTGTCCAACCTTTCCTCATAAGATGTGGATGATACGAAACTCAGAAGCAATTGTGAACCATGAGGAGGGTAGTATAGAACTTCAAAAGAACATAAACAGGTTGGTGGAATGGCGGGCAAGTGGCTGTTGAAATTAAATGCAGACAAGTGTGAAATTATTTATTTTGGTATGAGGAACGTGAAGAGACAATATAAAACAAAGGGTACAACTCTAAAGGGAGTGCAGGAGCAGAAAGACTTGGGTGTATATGTGCATAAGTCATTTAAGGTGGCAGGACAGGTTGGGAGAGTGGGTAATACAGCATGAAATCTTTATTCCAGTGCCTCAGGCCTCTTGTGCAGCACCTTCCCTGCTCCCCACTGAGTTTTCACCTACCCCCTTCCCAACCCACACTCTCCCTAAACCCTCGCACTTCCCCTTTAAGGCCGCCTTTGAAATCAACTCTTTGTCAAAGGTGTGGGTCAGGCATTTTCATCATGTCCGGCCTTGGTTAAGTGGCCAATTTTTCTATCCAGCTGTGTGAAGCACCTTGGGGTGTTTTGCTCCATTAAAGGTGCTATATAAATGCAAATTGTTGTTTGAAATAACAGGTAAACAACCGGCAGACTGAAGGGTCATGGACAGTGGATAGGAGAATCCCCTGAGATCACTTTGGTCCCAAAAGTCACAATTTGCACACCTTAAAAGACAGCTGGACAAAATGAACATGGAATAAAACATATTCTGGGTAAGGAAAGAATCATTTCCAGTTACTGACACTTCATCTTCCAGATGACTGAAGACTATTAACATTTCAGTTCTTTATTTACTTCAAGCGAAAGAATTATAACATGAAAGAATCTTTAGGGTATAAACCCCAACATGTGAATTTCAGTTTTCCAATCTGGAAAAAGTAACCAAGTCAGGAGCTAGTGTTGCCCAGATTCAGCTTTTCATCTTAAAGATGTTCGAGGAGACCTGACTGTCACCTTCAAAGAGCACATTGACTATCAGGGTCAATTTCCAAAAAGGGTATAACATCTTCTGATTCTGGTCTGATCCTCCTTAAGTATGCTGTTAATCTTCTGCTTCCATGTATTAGTTGCATGCAAATAAATAAGACCTAACAGTTTTAGCCTGTTTGTATTGGTCTGGTTAAGAGTGGCACTATGCTCTTAGCCACACGTTCTCTAGCATGTATTCTAAAAGGATCCAGGGTTAGTGATTAAAGCGCAGTTCGTGAAACCATTCATGGGTTAAATAGAAAGGGTTCCATTCACCAAGGGGAAAAGGTTGTTGCGAAGAATGATCAAGTGCTGTTAATGCTCAAATGATAATGATTAATGCCCATCTCCCCTCTCTTCAGCTGACTCACTCACAGATTAGCCTCAAACTATTTCAATTCCTTAAATCATTCAGAAAATGGATCTGGATCCTGGTTTGGATCCTGGTCACCAGTTTTTTGGGACTGATGGATCCGGGTTGCTTGCTTGTTTTGGGATGGCCAAGTTGGTGCAATCGACAGAGTAGATCAGTAGACACTTTTTAAAAGGAACACATTCTGTTTATTTACAAAGGTATTCAGCAGCTACACTTGCGTGCTTTCAACTCAAACTCTGTCTCTACACTACAGACTCCAACTACAGATTACTGACTACTAAGGTAGCCCGCGCTACTCCTCTATCGGATACTAAAATCGTGTAGTCTTCCATCTTAACATTCTTCTTGAAGGTATATTACACATCAGGTTACCACGCAAAGTGACTGAAGAACAGAAGGTTCAGCTGTCTGAAGAAACACTGAAACTCTGCTACAAATGTTCCGGTAACAAGCTGCCTTTCATGATGAAAAGAAAAAGAACATTCTTCCCTTCTCCTTATTCCCACAGTGGTGGCTCAAAATATTGAAACCCTCAAGTCCTTAATGTGCATCCTGAGTATATTCTCCCTCAGAAATTCATTAACTAAGATCAGTGTGAATTGCATTTACCAGCACAATGTTTTCCCTTTATATCCAGTTCTTTCTGTTATTCTAGACTCTTACTCCCGTGCGGTACAATGATGCGTTATTGAGGAGGTTTTTGTCCAGAGTGATATGTTTATCTTGTTCATATTACACTCCAGTGCTGAGGTAACCCTGGTGAGGACTTTAAATGATTCTAAAGGTTGTCACGGCTGCTCGAAGATGAGTTGCTTGCACCAGAGCATGGAAAAGTTAGAATTGTGAATCATTAAGTTCCGGAACGATTGAAGAGCAGAGGCTAAGAATGAAGGAATGTTTCTGGAATTGGTGAGGACTCTGCTGTCCCAGCGATCTCTGTTTGATTTCTCTTCCATGGACCTGACTGTGAAAACTAATGGAACAATATTAAAATTTGCTAAAAATGCCCAAATTGGGGTCAAATTTGAAGGTCATAAATTAAGAACATAAGAAAAAGGAGCTGGAATTGCAGATTTCAGGAGAATAAAGAATAGCCATTTACCCCTTGAGCTTGCTTCTTCATTCAATAAGATCACGGCTGATCTTCTCCCCCAACTGCACCTTCTCGCAATATCCCCCATATCCCTTCATTCAATTAGTACCCAAAAATCTACCAGCCTCTGTCTTGAATATATTCAATGATTGAGCAACCCTGCTTCCTGGGATAGAGAATTCCAAAGGTTCACAATCCTCTGACTGAAGACATTTTTCCTCATTTCAATCCAAAATGACTGACTCCTTATTCTGGGGCCGTGGTTAGCCACCCTGTACATGCTGGAGCCACCCTGGGCCCTTGTGCAATCCTTGGGCAGAAAAGTTCTTCCTGATGAACAAAAATTCACTCTTCAAGTTTGGTTGGAAATGTTAATTTTATTTGCAATCTCAGGCTGTACAAAATACTATTTGTTTCTCTAAATGACAACATTGACTACACTTCATCAGTGATTCATTGGCTGTGTACTCTCCAGTGAGAGTGATAAGTCACTATATAAATGTAATTCCTTTCTTTCTGTTAATATTTCCCAATTTACAGTACTAGCATTCAGTGAGGTGGAACACAATTTTTGAGATTAAAGAGCTGAGAGTCACTGTTCTATTGAAAGCTGTAACTCACAGGTATCTCAATAATAGTTAGCTGCCAACTAGAAAGATGAATTTGCTGCAGCCAATCTCCCCATGCGTCCAACTTTCCAGTTAATGGCCTACAGCAGCAGTGTTAGCATCTTTGTCAACTCTGTTTTATGCTTTTAACAGTAAATATGGAAAAGCTCATAGAATGAAATCGCCCTTGGGCAATTTGTGAGCAATGGAGAAGGGCTAGACTTCAATAGGAGTTAAAGGAAAGGTTAGGTTACAGTGGGAACTCCTGCTGGACCAGCACAAGGGTTTGGTTATAACTCTCACTGGGTTACAGGTTCCACACACTGTCAAGGCTCAGTGGGGATAGTGCGCTGCCAATATCAAGCCTCACTGCTCTCCGGGCCATGAGAAATGTGAAAAAATTTTACCAGCCCACCTAATTGTTTAACTTAGGTTAACAGAATACGAGCACCAGGTTTGTAAACTCAATAAGTAAATAACTTTATTGAACAAATTGTCTTTAACCAGCGGCAAAAGAAAGAAAAAAATATGAACTGCTAATTTCTAACTCTACTCCTATACACACATACAGGACACCTAAGACACGCAAAAACATGGATTTTAAGGGTGGGATAAAACAGTTCAGTAGCACCAATTCCGGAGTACAGGATTCAATGGGTTGATTTTGATTGATGTCTTCCAAATTCCTTTCAGTTCTTTGTTGATGACACGAGGTGGTCTTCCAGCACTTTCAGTATTTAGTTCGCTGGTTGAGCACTTGCCTTTCAATGGCTCTAACAGTGATTTTCCCCTTTGCCTCTTAACAGGGGTTTTCAGAGGCAGAGCAGGTTATAGAGATGTGAGAAGAAAAATCCAGCTCGCTATTATTGTAGCATTGCTGGAATCTTCCACACACTGGAGATAGAGGTTTTAGGTATTTTTCCTTTCAGGCTAAGAGATATTCTGCTGCACTGCTCTCACACAAACCTTGGTCACCTGGTCAGGAGCCACTTAAAACAATGTTGCCAGGCAGTTCCGCATTAGACCGGACTCCTTCTCAGCACCAAACTGTCTTTCATGGCACACTCTGTTCTAGGGCAGCAATATTGTATATGTCACTCACACTGCTCCAGTAGGCATGTCTTTAAAACTGCAGCCATGGCAATTTTGATTCACAGTCTAACAGAAATAAAAAGATATGTTCTTTACAACACACTGACTCAAACTGGGGTAAAGGTCCCACACAGACTGACTCTCACTCAGGTACAGTGCCCACACACACTGACTCTCACTGAGGAAAGTGTTCCACGCGCACTGACTCTCACTGGGGTACGGATCCCACACACACCGACTCTCAGAGGGGTAGGGGTCCCACACACACTGATTCTCACTGGGGTATGTGATCCCACACACACTGACTCTCACTGGGGTACAGGTCCAACACACACTGACTCTCACTGGGGTACAGGTCCGACACACACTGATTCTCACTGGGGTACGGGTCCCACACACACTGACTCTCACTGGGGTACAGGTCCGACACACACTGATTCTCACTGGGGTACGGGTTCCACACACACTGACTCTCACTGGGGTACGGGTTCCACACACACTGACTCTCACTGGGGTACAGGTCCGACACACACTGACTCTCACTGGGGTACGGGTTCCACACACACTGACTCTCACTGGGGTACAGGTCCGACTCACACTGACTCTCACTGGGGTACAGGTCCGACACACACTGATTCTCACTGGGGTACAGGTTCCACACACACTGACTCTCACTGGGGTACGGGTTCCACACACATTGACTCTCACTGGGGTATGGGTTCCACACACACGCTGACTCTCACTGGGGTGTGTGTTCCACACACACTGACTCTCACTGGGGTACGGGTTCCACACACACTGACTTTCACTGGGGTACGGGTTCCACACAGACTGACTCTCACTGGGGTACGGGTTCCACACACACTGACTCTCACTGGGGTACAGGTCCGACTCACACTGACTCTCACTGGGGTACAGGTCCGACACACACTGATTCTCACTGGGGTACAGGTTCCACACACACTGACTCTCACTGGGGTACGGGTTCCACACACATTGACTCTCACTGGGGTATGGGTTCCACACACACGCTGACTCTCACTGGGGTGTGTGTTCCACACACACTGACTCTCACTGGGGTACGGGTTCCACACACACTGACTTTCACTGGGGTACGGGTTCCACACAGACTGACTCTCACTGGGGTACGGGTTCCACACACACTGACTCTCACTGGGGTTAACATTCCCACAGTCTCACTCTCTATGAACAAACCCCTTTAATAAAAGAGTGTTCAGGCCAGTGATAGATCTCTCTTCAGCAGCAACTCGTATTTTTCCAATGCCTGAGGCTGTGTAAAGTAAATGGGAAATGTAAAATGAAAGGTTTCTCCGCTGGGAGTTTTGAAAAAGATTGGTGTTTCAGATAGAAACGCAGGCTCTGTGTTTGGAACCAAATTGAATTGATGCTGCTGTGGTCTCCGCTGGTGGCACTTCCTCTGAGGAGGAAGTGAGGGGCAGAAGCAAGAGGAGGCCAGGGGTCCCAATGCAGCTTCCAGGGGAGGGACCTGTGGGAGGAGAGGCGCAGGCACAAGGGGCGCAGGGTCAGCAGGGAGTCCAAGGCTGAAGGTGCCAAAGAAGATCCCACTATCCCGCTGCCAGGGTTTACAGACGGTAATGCAGCTACCTCAATATGTCTGAGGTGCAATGCTGAAGGAGGCTCTGCCTCTCCAGGGAGACAGTGACCTCCATTTGTCAAATGATTGAGCCTGAGATCAGCTCCAGCTGTGTGGGTGGACACCCCATGCCAGTGCCTCTGAAGGTCACAGCGGCCCTCAACTTCTATGTCTCCGGCTCTTTCCAGGGGTTAGTGGGAGATCTGTGTGGAGTCTCCCAATCAGCTGTCCACAGTTTTGTGAAGCTGGTGACAGATGCTCTGTTCAGGCGGGTAATGACCTTTATTCTTTACCGTATAGACAAGGCCAGCCAGGCAGAGCGAGCCAGAGGCTTTGCAGCGATTGCTGGGTTCCCCCGCGTCCAGGGTACAATCGCCTGCACACATGTGGCCATCAAGGCGCCAGCGGGTGAGCCCGGTGCCTTCGTCAACAGGAAGGATTCCACTCCATGAACGTGCAGACAGTGTGTGATCACAGGATGCTGATTCTACAAGTCTGTGCAAGGTACCCAGGCAGCTCCAAATGACGCCTACATCCTCAGACACTCCCAAGTGCTGAGGCTCTTCAGTGTTCCAGCCCAGCTGGATGGATGGCTGCTGGGTGACAAGGGCTATCCCCTCAAAGGGGGGCTCATGACGCCTCTACACCACCCAGGAACGGAGGCAGAGAAGCGTTACAATAGGAGCCACGCCTCCACAAGGGCGGTGATAGAGAGAACCATAGGTCTTCTCAAGATGTGCTTTAGATGCCTGGACCATTCAGGGAGCGCACTCTAATAACCCCCAGATCATGTGTCACTGATAGTGGTTGCATGCTGCGCTCTCCACAATCTGGCACTGGCAAAGGGGGGAGCCACTGGAGGAAGAGGGTGATGGTGCAGATGCACAGGCCCCAGATGGTGAGTTCAGTACTGAGTCAGAAGAGGAACACGATGAGGAGGATGATGAGGGCACGGAGGCAGACCTCGGTAACCTCCAGGTGGGCAGGGACACCAGGGACACCCTGATCCAACGCTCCTCCAGCTAGGCTGCCAAATAAGAACTACCACCTCATGTCAGGGAGAGGATGAGGAGGTGTGGGGGTCCTCCGCCAGTCGCCGAGCTTTCAATGTTGTTATGGGATGTCTTCTCCTGAAAGGACAGAGGAGCATTGATTAGTTCACTCTCTACCTGCAGCGCCATTGCAGCCTGGCCAACTCCGCCTGAGGAACACCTCACAGGGCACATCCAAGTCATGGCCCTCGAGGCACAAGGCACTCAGTCCAAGCAGCCAGGGCTCACCCCCTTGGCCAGCTCCAGCGTCATTGACAGTTGGCACTCGGACTCTAACACCCCTGAGCTCCAAGCGGGGGGTGGTGGGGGGCTGGTGGGGGTGGGTGGGGGGTGGTCTGCCCGAAACAATTCGACACACTGACCCATGCCAACACAGCACTCACCCTTCCTGAGTGCAGCAGGTCATTGAACCACTTCCGGTACTGCACCCAGGTGGACCGCACCACGCCACGGCTGCCACCTCCTCCCATGCCCTCTTGGTGAGGTGCAGTGGCCTCCTCCTCCCATCTCTAGGGACAAGGGTGTCCCTTCTGGCAGCCGCCTCCTCCAGGAGGGCAGCGAGGCACACGTCAGAAAAACGCGGAGGGGGTGCTGAGCGCCCAGTCGCCCTCACCTCCCTCCTGGTCTCTGCATCGTCGTTTGCAGCCACGACCCAGCCACAGCTCCAACTTGGGCAGCGTCCCTGGAGCTGCCTGTGCCGTTAGTGAAATGGCAGCCAGCGTTCACAGTGGGCAGGCCTTAACTGGCCCACCAGCGTGAAACCGTGGTCCGGCCCCGATAGCGGGCAGCGGGCAACTTCCCGGCCGCTCCCGCTTGCCCCCGCCGAGCCCACCCAACGAGAGCAAAATTCTGCCCTGAGTGTTTGTAGAATTTCAGTGACATTGGTAAAGATGCTCGGGCGCCAGTTCCAGTCTCCAATGTGAGAACAGGGGAGGAGCTGCCGAAATCCTTATTGCAACAATCACAATTAATCACAATAATTAATTTCAATAAATAATGAATTACATTAATTAATTACAATAATCAAACGATGATGCACCAATGTCCCAGTGGCTGATTCAGGTGTCTTAAGCATTAAGGACTGATTATTTCAGCTAAACTCATCTTTCTCAGTTGTGTTTGGCACTGCCCGTCTCATCGCCATTGGGAGTGATAGTGAGGTTTCCCATGTTAATGAGCTGTTTCTCCTACACCGATTATTCCTTGTGATTCTCCTGCAAAAGGGGAAATGGAACCTAAGCTGTCACACCACCCCCACCCCCCCATACCCCAAACGCCCCACCACCCCAACCCCCACCCCCACCCCGACACCCACACCCACCCCCCCATCCCCCAAATGCCCCCCCCACCCCAACCCCCACCCCAACCCCCACCCCCACCCCCCATCCCCCAAATGCCCCCCCTCCCCAAACCACCACCCCATCCCCCAAACACCCCCCATCCCCCAAACGCCCCCCAACCCGACCCCCACCCTCAACCCAACACCCACCCCCACCCCCCCATCCCCCAAACGCCCCCCCACCCCAACACCCACACCCACCCCCACCCCGACCCCCACACCCACCCCATCCCCCAAATGCCCCCCCACCCTGACCCCCACCCCCACACCCACACCCCCACCCCCCATCCCCCAAACGCCCCACCACCCCAACCCCCACCCCCACCCCGACACCCACACCCACCCCCACACTCACCCCCATCCCCCAAATGCCCCCCCACCCTGACCCCCACCCCCACCCCGACCCCCACCCCCACACCCACCCCCATCCCCAAACCCCTCCCCCCCACCACCAGTTCTTCGAAAACAGCAGCTTGAGGCATAGACGCCAAAGGCTTTTCACTCTGATTAGATCTTAAAAATGATCCTTACGCACAGCTTTTGCTCCTTTATACCTATTTTCCCCTTTGAGTGCAAATTCTCATTGTTTCACTATGTCTTTGGACTTTATCTTTCTGATAATAAAAATTTCTCATAGCACTAAGCCTCACCAGTAATCTTTGGGAAAAATAAACATACTATTTCTAAACTTCACCTGGCTGTGTGATATTTCACTCCCTCTTGTGAAAACAATCTAGTCTGGTTTATTTAAAAATGCAAATGTCCTTTTATACCTTACATTCTAAACTTCCCCCGTGTTTATATCAAAGCCTTCAGACCAGCTGCCTTTAATCCAAATAAGTCACACACACACACCCACACACACTATATTGTGTTCACCTAGGGCAACGATTGGATGGGCAGACGAACAGGTTAGTCCCAGATCCACCTTCCATGAAGCCCCTGAGTTCAGTCTCTCTCTCTGCCCCTCATTATTTGCCCCCATCTGGCGGCTTTGAAGGGCTTTGGGCTGGGTTTTATATTATAGGGACCTCCTCCAGTTTGTGTCAACTCGGTTCTGCTAAGAGTTTAATGTTTTACAAGCAGAGAAACAACTAACGAGTTGTACATGCACGTGGGTAAGTACTCAATGTACTCAATGGGATATGCGGCGCTCTGAGTGAGAGACCATATTTTGTGACACATGGATTCCTAATACTTAGTACAAGGTCCTAGCGACTCATGTTACCTTGATTGTCTTCTCTGCTGACCCAACCAAACTCCTTCAGCATTTGCAGAGTGGTAACTCTCCATAACTATCCATTCTGTACAGCACACCTTGTACAAGTTACTAGTGGTATATAGAATCCTGCTGCAGAAAAAGAGCTTCCCAAATCAATGAAAATGAAAGGAATTTCTCCAATACTTCTGAAGTCCAGGTCAGGTGCAGCAGAAATACAAGTTGATTTGTCTTTACAAAAATGCAGCTGGACCAGTGTATTTATAAAATATTAGAAGAATGCATTTACCTGTCGAGCTGAGTTGGGAGAACAATGTTTGATTTTGGTGATCACCAAGACATCTTGGGGTCCAAAGAGTAAAAATTGAATAATCTGCAATGGTTGGGAGAATCAAGTTTTGGAGGTTAAGGGTCAAATTGTATTCAGTCTGTGGCAGGGATGGGCTCTGAGATGAATTGTTCCATGAAACTGGTTCTGCTCTAACAATACAGATGATGTAAAATGAGCACAAGCTTCAGCAAGTAGACCGTGTGATGTTTTGAGTTACGATGGTGAAGTTCAGTGGTTTATGTGAAAGGGAGGTCTCCGGAATTAACATCTAAAACTTTATCTAGAATAAACACTTCTGATTTTGTTTTTACTTTTTTTATTCTTTTGCACAGAGTGGACAGATTGGTCTAGAGTAAAAGATGAATCAAAGTTGCTGGTCACACTGCCGCTTTGCACTTTATGAGATGTGACATCGCATTAGCAAATACTGGGCTATAAACTCCTTAACACAAAGGATTAATTCCCCCTTAATTAGTAAATGGCGATAACATTACTTTCTAACTTTTATATTCTAATCCTTTAGAATTGAATCCGAGCACTTTTTGCTCTTGTAGTGCAATCAATGTGTTACTGTTACTAATTTTAGATCTCTGTATACCAGGATCTGTATACTTCTCTACTCCACTTAGTTTTACACTTTTCAAGGAATAAGTGGTCTTCTTCTGAACCAGCTTACACTTTGCTCTATTGAATTTCATCTTCCATTTATCCACTTACTCTACAAACCTGTTTGCTTCTTTCTGGATTTTTCTCCAGTCCCTTCCCCCATTATTAACTATTATTAACTAGAATCGGCTCTGGTAGAAATCAGCTGACTAGAGCGTTTTTTTAACCTTTCCATTCTGTCCCTATTTTCTCTGAGTCTGATCTTCCTTTCACTCTCTTCATTTATTTTTCTGTACCTGATTTGACTCTTTATTCCTCCAATTTTCTTCTCTGTCATTCCCTTGTTTCTTCCTCAATCCTTAAGCCTCATTGATTGAGGAAATGAACTGCTGGTCCCATCAATCACTGAAGTCCCAGACACCCCATTACCCAGGCTGAACCGTTTATCAGTTCAAACTCCCTGCAGGTTACAGGACAAAAAGCTCTGTGCTGAGCAGAGAAAAACCTTACTGTACAATCTAGGGCAAATATCTTAAGTCTCACTTGTTGAAAGATCATCGGCCTAAAGTGCTCTCTTTCCAGATACAGCCTGCGCTGAGTATTTCTAGAACATTGCTTTTATATTCTAAATCTAATATCTTGGTCTGAAGAAGCCAGAGGGAAGGAAATTTCTGATTCTGTTAGCTTGACTTCAGAATAGGGAGCTTCATAGACCCTGGAGCCCTTAGGCCTGAGATGAAGTCTCCAGGAAATGGGTTCATCCCAATTACCATCAGCCACTGGACAGCTAACCTGTCTCTCTAATTCCCAAATCTGTGTTTCACTATCCCACCCACACTGAGGACCGTGTAAGTAATGGGAGTTGTGATGGTGCGAGCAGAGCCAAGAGATGGGGGCTATTCGCTGGGCTGTGCCTCCAGTCTCAGCTCTTCCACACAACATTAATGCTTGCACTGGGAGGCTGCCTCCACAGTCTCAGCGGAGGCTGCGTGACTGGGTCTCTGAAGCTCTAATTCCCCGAGCTACAAAGGCTGACAACCAAACGGGTTGAGTCGGATTAACCGTGACCTGCCCTGCCTACTCTCTAAATGTTCCGATCAAAGTCCCCGAGCAAATCCAGAGGGAAGTGACACTGGACTCCAATCCATGCTTGTTTACATGGTTAACATTGATACTGAAGTTTCATTCTGTTCATCCCCTACAGAAAAAACATATAAATAGAAATCTCTCTTAAAGATTACAAACTGTTACATTTTGCCAGTTGAAGCTGAGAATGTTCCTGGAGCTGTTAAACTCCTTTCTTTCATCATAGATACGAGTCCACCTGCTGTGTAATTCTGTCATTTCCAACGCTGCCAGTCTTATCTTCTTTTACTGATTGAGAACAGAGGGACCATAAAAACAAGAGAGGGTGGTGGTTGTTCTAAATGAGGGGCCATCAGAACTGGGAGAGATGAGCAGAGAATACTGCAGACGGCAAACCTGAGAGGCCAAACCAATCAGGAAGCTACTCGTGAAGTAAAGCGAGAAGCGTTGGAACTGGGGACATCTTACAAAGAAAAAGAGATGGAATCAGAACGGGGTTTAGGAATTTTAAGAGGGATATGTCAGGGGAGATGGCGCGGAGAGAACAAAGGGGAATGCGGAAAGAAATGCAGATGCCCGGGGGACAATGAGAGCAAGAGAGAAGTGGGAGAAATCAGCAGAGAAAGGGATTTCAAAACAGATACTGCAGTCAGACTATAAAATACAATGTGTGGCGCTGACTTTCACTGAGAACATTGTCTGATTTCATTGTTTTGGAGTCAGGGTATGGAGATTATGGCTGTCCACACATGGCTTAAAGCAGAGACATTCCTCTTGTTATTGGGTCAACCCAGCTGTATTTATATAATACAGAATAAAACAACATTGGGTTCAGCACAGTTTTAAAAATAGTGACGTATTACAGGCCGGGAAATCAATTGCTTTGGGGTGTTTCTGAAATGTAATAACCGCTGGGCAAACTCAACCCTGAAATATCAGGTTTCGTATCCCTGGACCAGCAGGTTTAATTTTAACTCAAAGGAGGTGTACCATTTGTGTATATTGTATTTGTATATTGTATATTGACCTGAGAGGAATTATAATACAGCCTGGCATGGCAGAGCCTGGCGTGGTGCAGCCTGGCGTGTTGGAGCCTGGCGTGACACAGCCTGGTGTGGCAGAGCCTGGTGTGGCGGAGCCTGGCATGGTGGAGCCTGGCATGGCAGAGCATGGCGTGGTGGAGCCTGGCGTGTTGGAGCCTGGCATGGCACAGCCTGGTGTAGCGGAGCCTGGTGTAGCGGAGCCTGGCGTGGTGGAGCCTGGCATGGCACAGCCTGGTGTAGCGGAGCCTGGCGTGGTGGAGCCTGGCGTGGTGGAGCCTGGCACACTGGAGTCTAACATCCTAAAAACTGATAGTTTTAGGCAGGAAAGATTTCCTTGAATTTGAAGGAACACTTGTTGATTTCTGTATCCAGATGCAGGAAAGAATTTCTAATGTTCTGTCAAAGAACAATCATAATCTTGTTGCTGAGAGCTACGGTAATTAACTTTTGTTCCCCATTAACCTCTGCAGTTAATTACTTTGCTTCTGATCTGTTAAACAATCCCTGGGACACTTATACCAGAGAAAGTTGCATAGTGAGGCTGCACAGCAAACTCACAATTCAGTGCGAAGAAATGATACAGTGTATATGTAAACCCCGTCGTTACACAGCACAGACTTCTCTCGTGGTCTCTTCCCATGCTCTTTGGAAATTGGCTCCCTTCACTTGGTCAGAACTAGTCTTGTGACATTGCAATTTATTCCCATTAATTTCAACACGTTCCTTGGCACTTGTCTAAGAGTTCACGGTTCAGTGGGTAGCACTGAAATCTCCAAGTCAGAAGCTTATGGATTTAGTTAGACTTTGAACATAAGATCTAGTCTGACACTGGTGGTACAGTACTGAGGGAAAGCTGCACTGCTGTAGCTACTGTCTTTCGGATGAGGCATTAAATGTCTACTCTCAGGCGGGTGTAAAAGATCACCTGGCACTACTTGAAGAAGAGCAGGGAAGTTATCCCCAGTGTCCTGACCAATGTTTGTTGTTTATTCCTGAAGAGACCAATGAACCGGTCAATCCTATTGTTGCCTGAGGACTCTTGTCCACTCCCCCCACCTCCTCCAGCTCCTTCTCTGCAGCCCCAAGTGGAATCCTGACATTACACTTTGATTATTCCTTCTCTCGTTCTTTGCTTGGTTGGTCAGTTGGGATTTGGGCTCCTTTCAGAGTCTGAGCCAAACCACGATTCTCTCAGGAAAACTTTACACATTTTCATGTTGACCAGACAGGATTGGGACAATTATCATGTGACCCTTTCAGGACTTGACATTGGCCAGTATTTCTGAACATCACATATTTTGTAGACTTTTCCCTGGAATTGTCTTGGTCATAGTTGTGGTTGTCAGCAGTTTGTGTAAGTGTCCTTTGTACATGTGGATTAGGAGAAATGATGTCATCTATAGTTCAGTTATGTTATAGATCAAAGCATTGGGACCTATTGGCCGACTGTCTGCCCTCTTGGAATATGTGGGTGTAGTTCGGAAGCCACTTGGTTTCTGGAAACAATGAAGTGTCAATGGATTTCAAAAGGGTTTGAATTCCCATTATGATAACACGTGGTTTAATGTATATAGACTTGGATATTATAGATGTTAAACCATTCTCAACGAAATCGGACACACTCACTTGTTGCAATAAGGCCACTCAAGATTGATCCCCACAACCTTTCCAATTGTTAACAGCTTTTATCTCTTAATTTGATAGAAGTTTAATCTAGTTCAGTAACTAATAAAGCAAATGCTCTGTGCAAGGTTCCATTCCTCTAATCTTTCAGCTCGAAAGATTGAATCCAATATAAATTACTTGGGAAACATGTCTTATTGGAGAAAACAAGCCACTTCAAAGTATCGGGTGAGTGTTTACAGTAGTAAACACAATGATGTGTTCAATTTTAGAAGGTGCTACTGGGTACAATGGCCTTTCAGCAAGAGGTTATAGTGCAGTTATCGGGCTGCTAAATCCTTGATGCATAAGTGGATGTACCAATCATTCATCGATTAAATTTCTTAAAATGTTTCCGTTCTTGGAGCGAAGCAGCAGTGAGTGTCTTGCTCAAAGTGGGTTCTTTGGATCTTCCCAATACATGAAGCCGTTGATTGAAGACGTGAATAGTTGTGTCCAGGCTATTGAACGGGGGTGGGGGGTGGGGCAAGAATGAGTGGGATAGTGAAACCAATCGCAACCACGTTTAAACTCAGATCTCCTAAATGTAAGGGACACAACAGGCCCATCTCCTCTGACGATAAATGTTGTGTTTGTTTTAATAGATGCTCCGTTTGTTGTTAGAGGAATACCCACTGACACATTGTTCTGACTGACTCAATCAGCAGGCAATGCAAAAGTCATGAACGTTCAGTGAGAAATTTCACCCCCACTGGATGGTGAACATGTGAAAGATGCCCAGAGATGAGGTTACTTTAGGACCAATAGGCAGGTTTTTAAATGATTTGGATCCTCATGGTTAAATTATAACAGAAAAGGTGGCCATTCAGCCTGTCCCTTTCCTGCCAGCTGTCTCAGAGCGAGTCCCACCCTCCTGCTTCCTCCCTGCAGCCATTCCTCTCTTTTTGAATAATTATCCAATTCCCTTTTTGAATGCTGCAGTTGAACCTGCCTTTGCCACACTCTCAGGCTGCATGTTCCAGATCCTAACCACTCACCGCATTGAAAAAGAAGTTTTTCCTCATTATCGCCATTGCTTCTTTTGCCAATCACCTTAACTTGGTGTCCACCGGTTCTCAATCTTTCCACCAAAGGGAGCATTTTCTCCCTGCCTACTCTGTCCAGGCCCCTCGTGATTTTGGACACCTCTATCAAATCTCCTCTCAACCTTCTCCTCCAAGCAAAAGAGTCTAATGTACCCGCATGTAACTGAAGCTCCTCATCGCTGGGAGCAGTCTTCTCAATCCTTTCTGCGCTCTCTCCAACGTCTTCACACTGAGAGTGTCCGAGGTATTTGCAGTACAGGGTGGAACTTGGGCTGTGTTCATGCTGTATTTGTAGATCTTTGTGGAGTCTTTCTTCCCTTGTGAAGCACAATTTCTGTGTAAATACAGCACAAGTCCAGCATCAGCGCCTAATGAACAGAGAGTGAAGCAGAGGGTAATGTTTCTGGAGATTGCTCACAGTCGCCCACAGAGGAGGTTCTGTGCCAGCTATCATGCCCAGGAAACCGTTTCTAATCGCAGTTATAATTAGAGTATTGCAGGACTGGACGATGCAAGCAGTCATCAGAAAATATTTACAGGAAAACTAGAAAACTGTGGGCATTCATCCGTGAAATGAAGTAACTGAGGATGGAGTTAGAGACGGAAAACAACTACAAACTGTGGCAAAGGGTGAGGGGAGAGAGTTCAAACAAGCGAGAGGCAGGTTTAGGATTGAAATCAGGATATTCTTCACACAATGAGTGGTTTACGCATGAAACATACAAACAGCGGGAGGCCATTCAGGCTGGGTCACTGGGACGGGGATACAGTGGGTTTAGCAGCAAGGGCAGTGGGTAGCTCTCAGTGCCCCCCCAAACCCCCCCTTCCCAATGTCCAATCAGGCACAGAGTGGGCCCCCCCACCCCACGGCCTGGGAGGTGACCACACGTGCACACTGCATGGCAACAACCCAGCCGCAGGTGGGTTAATATGGGCAGCGGAGGAACGAGGCCCCTAACTGGTCAGTAATTGGCCACTTAAAGGCCTCAATAGGCTGCAGGATTGGGAAGGTCGACCAGGGCCTTCCCGCCCAGAACTTCATTCTGACAGCGGTGGCGGCGGCGGCGGGGAGGGGGGGCTCTGGTGGTACGTCACCATTACCCCAAATTACATTACCTAAGGCCAAGGAGGCCTTACCCACCTCCAAGCTCACCACCAGCGAGAGCCCGAGATTCCAGCCTATGAGCTTATCCTGGACGAATGGGATGAGCAGGTCATCTTTGACACTTTGATCTGATTGGAATGTCGCACAGTCCAGTCTGAATTTGGAAAACAGTTAAAGGGTGAGAAGCTGCGTCTTTTTGCCCCTAACTTTTGGCAATGTTCAAAAAGCCACACCCCTTTTTCCACTGGATACCAATCAGATCGAGTCTATCCCTGTCCATTGGGGATTGGGCCTGTACTCATTGGAGTTTAGAGGAATGAGAGGCAACCTTATTGAATCATATAAGATTATTAGGGGGCTTGACAGGGTAGATGCTGAGAGGTTGTTTCCCCTTGTGGGAGAGTCTAGGACCAGAGGGCATAATCTCAGAGTAAGGGGGTCGCCCATTTAAGACAGAGATGAGGAGGAATTTCTTCTCTCAGAGGGTAGTCAATCTGTGGAATTCTTTACCGCAGAGGGCTGTAGAGGCTGGGTTGTTAAGTATATTCAAGGCTGAGATAGACAGATTCTTAATCAGTAAGGGAATCAAGGGTTAGGGAGAAAAGGCATGAAAGTGGAGTTGAGGATTAGCAGATCAGCCATGATCTCATTAAATGGCGGAGCAGGCTCGATGGGCCGAATGGCCTACTCCTGCTCCTACGTCTCATGATCTTATGGATTGAAGTCCATCCCTTCGTCAGGGGAAATGGAGATTAAAAGCCACATCATCACTGCCTCATTTAAAAAGAAATCTGTATTCTCCCAGTTATCTGAGGTGCTATTAATAATGTGATTTAATGGTCACATTAATGGGACTCAGTTATCTGGAAATTTTTTATATTGATTTTTCTTCCTTCACAGTGAGTATGAAGGTCTTGGCCTATTAAAAGCCTGTGTGAAAATGAGTTTTAAGCTGCAGTATTTCAGGCCCCAGTTGGCAAAACCAACCTACAGGGCAGGGCTGTTGTCGTGTGAGGCACCTAAAAACTGGAGCAGGGAGCTGGATGTGAAGAGGTGTTAGTGGGATGGTGAAATAGAGAGGAGCTTTTGGATTGGAGTGGGTACAATCTGCATCTAGGCGAGAATGAGAGAGAGAGAGAGAGAACCCAAATTCTCCACTTCCTGAGAACCAGCTCCTTTTAAATAAAGCAAAAGGAAACAGAAAAGTCACTGAAACAAAATACAGGGGCTTGGAAATCAGAAATAAAAAGAGAAAATACTGGAAATCCTCAGTCCGCATCTGTGGAGAGAGAAGCAGAGTCAACGTTTTGGGTCAGAACTGGAAACAGTTCAAAGTGTAACCGCTTTTAACAAATAACAGAGGTGCAGGGAGTGGGGTAAGTCAGCACAAGCGAGGTGATAGGCGAAAGGGATGATAGCGCGAGGCAAAAGGAAGTGATAATGGACAAAAGCTGGCTCTACAATTACAGCAGAAACACTAACACGAGCTGTCTGATAGAACGAGAGCAGAGATGAGTCAGATTTGTTGAACGGCCGTTTCAAGAGGCAATGGGCATTGTTAAACATCCCACTGAAGCAGCAAGGCCTCTGGTATCTCTTCCGCTGCATTTGGCTCTTAGGCCTGGAAGATGTGAGTGGGGCTTGAACTCTCAGCCCTCTAAAGGCACCTCTCTCTCTCTCTTCCCTCATGCAGAAGGTTGTGAGTTGAAGCTCCACTCCCGAGGCTTGAGCACAGATCCAGGCTGAGACTCCAGGGCAGTACTGAGGGAGTGCCGCACTGTCAAAGGTGCTGCCTTTTGAAACTGAAGCAAGCCCCATTCTCAAGTTGACATAAAAATCCCAGCGCATTATCTTGAAGAGGAGCAGGGGAGTTCTTCCCATCGTCCTGGTCAATATTTAATGCATCAATCAACATCATACAAAACTATTTGGTCATTGTCAGGTTGCTGTTTGCGGAGTTGGCTGGGAGCGGATTGGCTGCCACGTCTCCTGTGTTACAACAGTAAATACTTCACTGAGCACTTTGGGGGCTTCCTGAGGTCATGGAGGGTGCTATATAAATGCAAGTTGTATGCCGACACTTTGAGATTTATAGCAGCTTTTAAGTGGAGCCGTGTCTACTGGGGTATGTGAGTTTATGGTGGTTTCAAAGCCGACTGAATGTCTGCCTGGAGGATCCAGGGCTGAATCCCAGCCTGAAGGCTGAGTGAGAACGCTGCTGCTCTCTGCTGCTTCCCAACAGCATTACAGTGTCCCAGCCTCCCTGCTCTTGAAAGGAATTAATCTGACATCGCCCCTGCTCACCTGAAGCTGTGGAAATGGATGTGTTCCTGCACTTTTAATTTCAGATGGAATATTAATTGTTCTATTTATTTCATTATAACCATTATCATTCCTCATAGCTGAAGCTGTTTACTGAGCTTAACATTAAAAGCTGCTGCAGTAAAGGTGGTTATGTAAAGTTGGTTAGTAATTGTTTAGTTATGGATGTTCTGGTTAATTTATAACCAGCCGTTATCATGATCCAGGTGAATAATTTGAGAAGATTTGGGCCTCTGATTATGATATGACAGGTCAATGTGACTTGAGACCAATCATTTGAAGGAACCTTGTATTAAACCCATTGACAGTACAAATGCCCCCTTGGGGGTCCCACAGAGACATTGAGCAGGAACCCTAATCTTTCCTAACAGCGCCATGGGTGTACCCCCACCACGGGGACTGCAGTGGTTCAACAAGGCACCTTAACCACCACCTTCTCAAGGGGCAATCGGGGATGGGCAGTAAATGCTGGCCCAGCCAGCAAAGCCCACATCCCGTGAAAGAATATATTTTTAAAAAGCGTTTGCAGCAGAGTTTTTGTGGGGGGGTGATTGCTGTGCCCTGGGGTTGAAGGGAGGGGAGATTTTTTTTATCCGTTCGTGGGATGTGGGTGTCACTGGCTAGGCCAGCATTTATTACCCATCCCTAATTGCCCTTGTTCAGAGGGCATTTAAGAGTCAACCACATTACTGTGGGTCTGGAGTCACATGTAGGCCAGACCAGGTAAGGTCAGCAGATTTCCTTCCCTAAAGAACATTAGTGAACCAGATGGGTTTTTCCTGACAATCGGCAATGGTTTTATGGTCATCATCAGACTTTTAATTCCAGGTTTTTATTGAATTCAAATTTCGCCATCTGCTGTGGCAAGATTCGAACCTGGGTCTCCAAAGCATTACCCTGGGCCTCTAGACTGCTGGTCCAGTGACAATACCTTTGCAGAGACTTGGTCGCACAAGGCCAAGGAGGGATTTAACCCATCAGCGCAGGCAGGTTGGAGTGTGTGAGATGGCAGGGTCCTGGATGAGTTGGAGTTTATGGAGTGTGAGACACCAGGTTGGAGAAATCCAATCTCCCAGCTAATGGGAACTTGGGAGTTTGAGACAAGTCTTGGTAAAGTGGAGTTCAAAGGTCAGCTTGGCTCAGGATGAAACAGCATCAGATTCATTGCTTTCCAGCAAATAGCTTGGAAGAGGAGAAAATAGCTGTCTGAAGCATTAGAGGGAGCTGAACAGGATTGACTGGGCTCTGGTGAAAGATGGCAATGTAAGTCATCTGACCTGCAGCGTAATTTATAAAATCACAACTGTGGGCTTGGATTACAAGATAATGGTTATATCCAACCTGCATTTGCATGTGTTTGAGTAACTAGTCTGTATCAGTGTGTTACTGATGCTTCCATTTAATGGTTGCTATGGTTGTTACAGCAAAGCAGGAGGCCATTCGGCCCCTTGTGTCTGCCTTGGCTGTCTGAAAATGCTCTCTGCTTATTTCTATTTCCCTTGCCTTGAAATTTATCCATTTTCTTATGAAAATCTGTTCTAGCTTCTGCTGCTTCCTCACCACTTTGAGTCTTATTAACCCTTTGAACAAAACCAAATTCGCTGAATCTCTTTCTCTTTGATGAGAAATTTGTCCTCTAGTTAACGTCCCACCGACCAATAGATTGTCTCTGTTTAATTTATTTAAAACCTCCTTTTGATTTTGAACAACTTTCGGTATCTCTTAATTATCTCTTAACGATCTCTGCAAGAGTCTCACCTGCAAATTGAAGCCGCTCGCCTCCTGGGGCCCCGTGAGTGAATTTATTCAACATCCTTTTCAAGACGTTTAACATCTGCCCAGAGGAAAATCTCCTAACCGCACAATGTTCTAACTGCAGCCGAATGAATTCACTGGCATGGCGCTCACTCTCTGCTCACATATTCTATCATCCAATTTTATAAAATCTACAATCCTACTTTATCAACCTGCCCTCCCACTGTTAGAGGTTTGAGCTTAGGTCTTTCTGCCCTATAACTTCCTTAACATTTATTATTTATTTCGTCCCATGTACCTCATTTCTCTGTATTGTATTTCAGTTGACATTGAGCTACTTGATTGGTTGACCTGAAATCATTGTGCCTTCCCAGTTAAACCTCTTCACCTTCCTTTTGTCACCTTCAAATTCTGATCTTGCACCAGCGATGGCTCAATGGGTAGCTCTGTCTCCTCTGAATCTGGAGGTTGTCGGTTCATAGTCCCGCTCCAGAGAGTTGAGTGTAAAATCCACTCCGGTGTAGCACTGAGGGAGTGCTGCGTTGTCGGAGGTGCTGTCCTTCCGATGAGACGTCAAACTGAGGTCCCTGTCAGCTCTCTCAGGTGGATGTGAAAGATCCCATGGTATTATTTTGAAGAAGAGCAGGGGAGGTATCCCTCGAGCAACATCACCGAAACAGATTATCTGGTCATTGTGACATTTGCTGTTTAAGGGAGCTTGCTGTGCGAGCTGGCTGCCATTTAGTCTTGGGTTACGACAGTGACTAGGCTGTTAAGTGCTTTGAGGTATCTGGTGGTTGTGAAAGTGCTAGAGAAATGCAAGTCCTTAATTTTTCTGTTCCTACACCATTAACAACGGATTAATTGGCCATTGATTTCATGGCTAATGCTGAAATCTGGCTGCAGGAAAACTGGCTACAACATTTACTTAACCAGCTAACAGTGACTGTGCCTTGTGAAGGGACACAGGTGTAAAACAATTCTGTCTTTCTTGGACTTCCTAAAGATGAAAGGGCAGCTGAATTTATCACAGACAATATGCAAACCTAGTGTAAGATCTGCAATAATTGGAACATTAATTAACCAGGCTAATGGCAACTGGGGGAAGGTTTGGAGAATTAATTTGTCTGCAAGGTATCAAAGACTGGTTAGCAAAGCATGAAACTAAGATAAGCTCATTCACTGTGGAATGTAAGAAGCAGGAACTGACTATTCAGGAATAAAAAAATAAGGTAAAATTACTCCTCAAACTGTTTGGATAATGAAATTATTCAGACAAGCAATATTTGGGTCATTCACTGTGTACTTCACTTTGTTTTACTGTCTGCACACTTTACATTGCAAATGGGAATGTGACAAGTGCCAGTGTAACCTGTTCACACTCCAGTATCATCAGGAAACAAGTATCTTCATTTGGAGCCTCTTAGGGGATAGTGACAGTGATGTGATAGTCCAAAAAACAGCCCCTCACCTTCTCCACCCTTCAACAAGATCCTCAACTCCGGTTTCCTGCCCAATCCCCATATCCTGTAATTGCCCAGAGTAAGGAAGCTCTGTCGATCTCATCATCCACAACCCTGTGGGGCAGAGAATTCTAAAGATTCACCACCCTCTGAGTCAAGAGATTTCCCCTCATCTCAGTCTTAAATTGCTGATAATTTATCCCAGTTCTTGGCTCTCCAGCCCCATGGGTTACAACCTCTCCACATCAACTCTGTCAAACCCTCTCAGAAGCTTTGTTTCAATGAGATTACTCCTTACTCTTCTAAACTCCAGAGACTTTCAGCCCGGTCCACTCAATCTCTCCTAGGACAGCCCTTTCTCCCAGGAGTTAGTCCAGTGAACCTTTGTTGCGCTCACTCTAAGGCAAGTGTATTCTTCCTCAGGCACAGAGACCAAAACTGCACACAGTAGTCCAGGTATGGTCTCATCAATGTCCCTGACAATTGTAGTGAGACTTATTTAATCTTGTATTTGAACTCCTTGGCAATAAAGGCCAACGTGCCATTTGCTTGTTGTACCTGCAAGTTAACTTTGTTTCTTGCAAGACATCTAAATCCCTCTCTACACTTAATTGTTGGCGTTAGCTTCTCACTGTTTAAAGATAAAATCAATTTTTGTTCTACCAAAGTGAATAATCTCACATTTCCTCAAATACTCTTATCTACTTCCTTCAGGCCCATTTACTCAGCTTGTCCCTCTGCAAACTCCTCCTCATTTCTCCACCTTGCTTTATATTATCAGCAAAAGTTGATGCATTACACATCCAAGTCGGTAGTAGAGATCAATTACTGAGGGCCCAACACCCGATGCTTGCCGTATACCCCACTAGGTTACAGCTCTGTCAACCTGAAAACGACCCCTTTGTGTGCCGGTGCTGCTACTGAGTAGAACTGCAACATTATCCTTACCCTATTTGATTGCTGAGCACTGTCCCTCAGGCTGAACTCGGCACAATGCAGTTTATTTATCAGCACAGTACAGTCCAGATTTGAGCGCTGCGAGTGAGCCTGTTTGGAGATCTCCTATCAGGGGCTAAATGCACCAGCACCGGTTTGCTTTGTGCTCCTAAATTCCCTGCAACACGTCCAAACTGCAGAATCCCTGCCTTTTATCCATGTGTCTATTAGATGGTTCTGTTTACGGAATGTCATTGCTTCTACTGATTTGAACCGATCACGGGTATTAATCCCAACGAACTAGAGCATCAAACGCTTGGAAATACTTCTGTAGAACTGAAAAATCAATTTCTTTCTCCAGCCGTTGACTGGCCTGCTGCCCCTATCCAGCATAAGTTTCCTTTTTTTTTATAAAGATAGATGTTTCTTACCAGAACAGTTTATTTCTGAGGTTATGAATCACTGCTGGGATATTAGACCATGCTTCCCCATGCTTCTGTACCATCCACTATTCTGACAATCTGAAAAAATCCCTGTCTAAATGAACGGGGGGCAGAGGAATGTTTAGAAAATACTTGGGGCTTCTCTCTATTTCTTCTTTGAGCAGTGATTTGTAGCTTCTAAAATGTACAGAGAAAAGGAGTGTCTAAAATAAAACCCAGCTTGCAGTCTCAAGATACTCGTTCTATCGACACCTGAAAGTTTGATTGACGAGACTTATCCTTCAGATACTTTGGGAAATATTATGACAGAACCTCATTGTGGTGATTGATTGGCCCAGCAGCAAAAAGCCAATATGTTTACAGTCCATTCCGCTGTGGATCCAGAGATTTGCCTCCCCTCCATTGATCCGTCCCATTGACCAGGAAATGGCGGATGAGGTTTTTTTTTCACTCTTGGATTTTTTTATTTTGCTGATTCTGTTGAGCAGCTGAGTTGAGATCCGCTGAGCCCTGTACTTGATAAATGTTCACTTCTCTTTACTGTGAACACTATCAAAATGTCGCCGCGCACACAGTTTATTTCTTGTCTAAATGTCACGTGGCATTTGTTTAAGGAACGCAGGCAGAGATGAGGGAAGATCCAGGAGGAATCAAATCTCTTTCACCTTGTTATTCCCAGGCCTCCAGTAAAAGGCCAACATGAATGATGTTCAGCTTCTATAGAGTTTCACATCATTGCACTTGTCTCTGGCCGGCCGCACTACATTGCTTTGCACACATGACCTACTAATTATAATCCTGAATTACACTGAAATCCAAAGGAGCTTGAATTTATTTACAAACCCTGGAGTATTTTAAGCTGATGGATGCTTTTTGCTTTTACAACATTTATCAATGGGCAAAGCATTGTCCATATCGGAGGGATGCTGGTTGTGGTAATATGCCTTTAAGGGGTAGCAGCATGCCATTGTGATATAAGCGTGTTCAAGCAGAGCAAGGGTTAATGTGGGACAGGAGAACAGTGTTTCCCACAGTATGATGTAGACAGTCCCGTGATCCTAGGCGGTGAGTAGCGGAGTCCGGAAGGAGCCAGGTCCTGTGCAACGGCTGATTGGAGATTTATATAGTTATGGGTTTCCAAAAAATGGTTTACGTTCAACCACATAAACCTCCAGACCTCTTAGTGAGACACCAAACAACCTTACAACAGCAATGTAGTGGTAATATTACTGAACTAGTAATCCAGTGGCCCAGGCTAATGCTCTGGGGACATGGGTTCAAATCCCACCACAGCAGCTGGTGGAATTTAAATTCAATTCATAAATTTGGAATTGAGAACCAGTCTCAGTCATGGTGACCATGAAACTATCACTGTAGTAAAAACGCATCTAGTTCACTAGTGTCCTTTAGGGAAGGAAATCTGCCGTCCTTACCTGGTTTGGACTACATTTGATCCCAGACCCTTCGCAATGTGGTTGACTCTTAACTGTCCTCTAAAATGGCCTAGCAAGCCACTCAGTTCAAGAGCCATTGGGGGTGGGCAACAAATGATGGCCTTGCCAGTGATGCCCACATCCCATAAAAAACAGAATAACGTACAGTGGTAGCTTAGCGACTGGTAATCACAGCAAAGCCAATCCATTAAATTCAAATTCAAGCATGCTGGGGATTGTGTTTGTACGTGTTTAATTAGCAGCCTTATTTGCATTCTGGATACAGATTCAAATCTTCTTTGTCCCACTCGCATTCTGATAGTTTAACCCACCTTGGCATTCTCATTAAGAAGCTATTAGAAACCAGCCAGGTCAATGAAAGTACATCACTGAATCATCACATCAGTTGAACAGGACAGAGACCTTACAGCAGTACCTGTTCACTGCTGGCCTCTCCGATCCTCGCCCGATCCTCCTCTCGCTGTTCCCACCCTGACCTATCGCTGGTCTCTCTGTTACACGCTCACCAAAAACCTGCCATCCTCATTTGCAAAGGACCAGCTGTTTGAGCATTTCCTACCATTCAGTTAGATCATCTTAACTCCATCAACCCACCTCACTCTGTAACCCTAAGTAATTTCACTGTTTTGAAATTTTCAATGAACACCTAAGCCTTAAAAACCTTTTTTTAGGGGAGAGTTGCCAGATTTTCACTCCCTATACGTGAAGAAGTGCTTCCCAGTAATTACATTTTGTACTCGTGCTTGTTCCTGCTATTCAAACTCCAAATTGCACCATTACCTCCCTCCCATTTACAATCAAATCTGGTGCTATTGGGTTGCTTCACTGCATTGAAGGGATATGTAAATGGAAGATGTTCTTGTGGAGTACAGACTGCAGTGGAGCAGCTCCTGTTGCTGAGACATGGTGTCCACCAGGAGTGAGCTGGTCACTTGACTGGTATTTGCCTGAAGATTTTAAATATAGAAAGAAACATATGTTTACGGCAAATAGATCAAAGCAGAGACGCAAAAGTCTTTGGAGTCACAATCTCAGGAGGGTACAGTCAGCTTGTTCATCCTTCTAGTAAAGAGGGATAATAAAGACTGGGGAGGGTGAATGAGGGGGTTCTGTAAAATAAATGCACAAGAAACACAGCATCAGATTTAATTCTTCAGTTCTGCCGAAGGGTCATGAAGACTCGAAATGTTAACTGATTTCTTCTCCACCGATGCTGCCAGACCTGCTGAGTTTTTCCAGGTAATTCTGTTTTTGTATCAGATTTAAGTGTTGTTAGGGAAACAAAATCAAGCAGAACAACCATTCAACATCGCCTATCAGGCCCACTCTCCCCTGCTTTCCACCTGAAATACTGTTTAGTGATGTGATTACCTTGCTGACTGACGGTAAATTGCTGACTGACTGGCTTGCTAAATCTGGCTCTGATGCTGTACATTAATCAAAGGTGGACCAGTTTCTGGGTAATCTGCCCGAGGCACTGTGTGCTATACAGGACCGTGAGGCTGCATCGGGGATGGGTGACCCACAACGAAGGATCTCTGTCCTACCTCCCTGCTCAACGTTTCATCAAAATTAACAAAATGATCCTCAGTCATTTTCAAAGCCTCGCTCTCTCAGTTTCCAGACTCTCTTAGATTCTGCATTGCGATTCCAACCACACTTTCAATCAGGGACCTGGTCAGATTTTGACACTGCTCATATTTATCATATGACACATCAGCCCTCCAATATATCAACGCTAAACACGAACATCGAAGAGTGCGATAGCCTCCTAACCCCGAGGTGCTGGTTGAGGGAGAAAATCGATCAGGAGAGCAGGAGAACTCCCCAGCTCTTCAAATAGTCTCCCAAGGTCTTTAATGCCCTCCAGTTGGGACAGACAGGGCCTCAGTTTAACTTCTCATTCAAAAGAGAGCACCTCTGACAGTGCCGCACTCCCTCAGCCTGGACGTTGTGCACAAGTCCCTGGAGTGTGGCTTGAACCCACGACCTCCTGACTCAGAGAGAACAGAGTTACCACTGAACTGACCCTTGCATTGAAGCTTTTCACCTGCGCACTTTCAATGCTACCTACACGCACAGGGGTCCAGTGCGAGGTTCCTGGCGATGTTGAGAGGAGTTTAGGTTCATTGCAGTCTCGTCACAAACAAACATGTTAATCTGGCGTTATCAGTTTTTGTGTCCCAGAGGTTTGCGATGGATAATTCTAATTAGCATGCAAATTTTCTACCAGCAGATTTAAAAATAGGCGTTTATCGATGTACAAGCTAATCAAGTGAATACATTGTCCTTATCAATGACAATTCTCCCAAAACAATTCGAATTCATCCCTGCATCTCATTTGGCAACTACATCCAGATAGACAGATATTTGCATTGTACAATAAGGGTTGGGAGAAGGTGTCATTTTCTGCTTTTCACAAGTCTAATACATTGGTATTAGTGTGTGTTTAATTGGCACTAATTATTATGCAAATCATCTCATCAATTTGCCTTGCATAAGCGAAAAAAGTTCAACATTTTTAGATCACATCCACTTTCAGATGCCCTGTAGGCCTTAGAATAATTATTGATACACTTTAGCAGATATTTTTTTCGGATGATTAAATAAGGTGAATCATATTGCAGATTTACACTTAATTAACTTTTGAGATTATAATTATATTTCACCCATAAACTTGCAACACTTCCCAGAGAGCAAACCTGATGGTGTTTCTTCACAGGCATCAATGCTTCTGAAATGGAGCACACGAATAACAAGTGGTGAAAGTCTCTCCACTTGCAGCTAATGCAATTGCCTAATAATATATTAAAAACAGTAATAATTACCAGATAACATACATTCTTAGGGTCCAAAAAAAGCTGGACAGTAAATTCGATGGTGTCACAAACTCTAGCTAAGGCAGAAATTTGGACTAGGGAAGGTGAAGAATTTGGATTTTAGCGGTGAAGAAAGGCTGGAACAGACTGACCACAGGGAGATGGTCTAAACCCACAGAGTGTATCACCGTTGAATACATAAATACAGTTCAGTGCTGATTGATATGCTAATGATGGCCGGGAGGAGTGAGAAACTGTCAGTGCAGCTAGATTGGAAGAGCGTGTTTGCTGGTGTCAACTGTGACCAATTTATGAAATAATCTTGTGTTTTGAAGCAATTTATTAAAAAAAAAACACCTAAGCCTTGACTGGTCCATGTTCGGTGAACATATTGTTTGAGATTGGAGATTTCAGGATATGGAGTCATTTTGACTTTGGTTTGTAACCGGCCTCCTCCATCTCACAGAATCGTCAACATTTTAAAATCTCAATTTCCTTGAATTTACCCAGACTCAATGCAGCTCATGGCAGTGAATGGGTTTCACTGTGAACTCATTGTAAGATAAACTGTGGAGCACCCTGATAGGATGAGTTACTGTAACGCAGTGTGATACCTGGAACAAAAGAATGCAATCACCATCAGGCACTTGGCAAATGAAATCACATTCATGGAGTGGCAAAGGTAAGAGCAATTTAATTAGTAATAGAGTCGCATTTGGAGATTGAGAAGTTTCAGTCCAGGAGGCCATTCTGGCATGTTGAAAGAGTTTGAATGCAGAACAGATTATTGCTACAGGTGAAGAGGAAATGAGCTCAGGACTAGAAGCAGAAAAGGGGGAGGGAGAAGTGGTTTCTTCACACACTGGATTATTAGGATATGGAATCCGTGACTTTAAAGAGCCAATGACAGCGTTCTAAAGAGAAATCAGTAACATTTGAAGAACGTGAAAGAATTTGTAGAAGTGGGTGAATAGGTTGGATTTTCACGGCCTCCTCGAATTTCTGTCATTCCGCAGATACAAGTTTTATTGGCTCAGGACAGAGGTCACTGGGCGTTAAGAGTTGTCAGTCTGATTGTTGGGTGAGAAGAGCAATGGAATGTTGAAGACAAGTATCCTTGTTCTCTCCATGGCCGAGATTCAATCTGATAACCAATAATTGGATCAATGTCATTGCTTGACCAACCTTATTGATCATCTTCATCCCAAAATATCAATGGAATTTAACAAGATGAAGGAAAGCAATCATCGTGTGGCTGTCCCTCAGATCTCATCCAAAAGATTGCGCCTCTGGCAGTGTAGCATTTCCTCAGATTTGCTGTTGGGGGTGCCAGCCCAAATCATAGATTCCAATCTGGTATAGCTGATAGAATCATCCAAGACAGGGGGATCCAGCGGGGGGGAAGGGGTGGGATCAGGCTGAGGGACGACATAGTTGGTGGCAGTGGGCGGGAGTTTGAAAGGGACAGAGATGTCCAGAAGAATGAAATCCTTGCAGTAGAAACGAGGGCGATGTGATCTGGAATCACCATCACCCCATCAGATGGAAGTGGATTCCATCTGAACTTTCAGAAAGCAATTGAACAGAATTGGAGTGGGCTAATTGGATATCTCTTTCAAAGAGCTGTCAGAGAATGATGGGCCAAATGGCCTCTATGCTGTAAGATTCTGTGATTCTATGTGCAGGATTGTTTGCTTGGCGTGCGGGCGCGCGGCCGATACACTTGAGCGTAAAATAGTGCGCGATGATGTTGTGCGAGCATCCTGACAGCATCGCGCACTCCCACGATATTTCGGTCGGCGGGCGCGCGCTAAACTTGGAAGAGCGCCCGCCGACAATTAAAAGGGCAATTAAACCTGTTAACAACGCAATTAACTGGGATTTTGCGCAGCCTGTCCAACATCACAGTTGGCGGGCAGGCAAATCGGCCAGGCGGCCTTTGCATTTTTCAGGAAACCTCATCCAAGGACAGGATGAGGTTTCCGACGTTAGTTTTTTTAAAAAAAATGTTTGCACAGAATTTTCATCATCCATACGTTCTGGCGGCTGATGCTTGGGCTTTTTCTCCCGGTTTTTTAAATCTTCATTTTTGACATTTAAATTCGTCAGCTCCCTGAAGAAGCTCTCTGCCTTCGGGGAGCTTTCATTCCGCGCTCCCCTCGCGCACCCACGGTGCCTTCAACACTCGCCCTCCTCCTGCTCACAACCCGGGCAGCACTGGTCATATCAGCGCGCGCTTCATGCTGGATAGCCGTTTATTGACCAGCCAGTGTGACATCGCGGTCGGGGACCTATGGCAGTCGGCAGTCCGTTTCCTGACGGCATCTGGGCCCTCCCACCGAGCCGAACATTCAGGCGATGTCTACGTTTTGTGTTTGCAGTGAGGCCACGGCTCAGAAAGAACTCCGGACATCAGGAAGTTAGTGCTCACACTTAACCAAGTGGAACTCCCAATGTCTAACCTGATACCCCATCTACATACAAAAATCCAAAATGTTAAAGAGTTTTGTAACAGAAATGGGAAGTGATGAAGCCAAATTAGTTTATTTAATATCTTTAATTAAATAATGCTTCATCAACCTCGGAGAAGGTGAATCCAGTTCCAATTAGGGAAGCAGGGAGCTGGATGAGTTCTGAGACCGATTGCCACTTCCCCCGCTCGATTTAAAGCTGAAACATAGAATGTAGAGTGTTGTTGTTTTTAAAAAGGGGCTTTGGCTAAGGGTCAGGGTTTCGCAAAACAGTCCCCCATGGGAGGGAGGGGATGTCAAACACCCAAACACTGGGTTAGGTTGGACATCTTACCTAAACAATATGTGGCCATCTCTTTTCCCACTTGGATCAAGTTAATTATAAGATCAACTCGCCAACCATCTCGGGCTAGGCTGAGAGGCTGAAAAGACTCAGCTCCCTGTTGGCCAATGTTGATCAGTCAGGAATGGGCTGTTACCATTCCTGCAGGCTCAGAGACTTCCACCTTTGAAAACTCGGGGCTGGGGTGGGTGTGGAAGGAGGGAGAATCCTCATTATTTTGTGTATTCTGTGGTCTTGCCTTTGGGGGCTGTTTGTCTTGTGGTTCTCAGGAGTGACCCGCTGGCGCTTTGATGGCCACATGTGTACAGTTGATGGCACCCTGGACATGAGGGAACCCAGCAATCGCTGCAAAGCCTCTGGCTCACTCAGCCTGGCTGGCCTCGTCCATACAGTAAAGAATAGAGGTCATTACCCGCCTGAACGGAGTGTCTGTCACCAGCTTGATGCAGCTGTGGACAACTGATTGGGAGACTCCACATGGATCCCCCACTGACCCCCAGGAAAGAGCCGGAGGTGTAGAAGTTGAGGGTCACTGTGACCTTCAGAGCCACTGGCATGGGGGGTCCACCCACACAGTTGGAGCTGATCTCAGGCCCAATCATCTGGCAGATGGAGGTCACGGTCTCCGTTGAGAGGTGGAGCCTCCTTTGGCATTGCACCTCAGACATATTGAGGTAGCTGCATCGCCGCCTGTAAACCCTGGCAGCAGGATAGTGGCGTCTTCTGTGGCCCCTTCCGACTTGGACTTCCTGCTAGCCCTGCGCCCCTTGTGCCTGCGCCTCTCCTCCCACAGGTCCCTCCCCTGGAAGCTGCACTGAGACACCTGGCCTCCTCTCCCTTCTGTCCCTTTCTTCCTCCTCAGAGGAGGTACCTCCAGTGGAGAGCACAATCCCCGTTACCAGGGTAATGGGAGCTGTCTGATACCTGGAAGGGTCCACATGGTCTGAATCCTCCAGGAGTCTTGGAGACAACAATGAGTCCTGAAATGAAGTCTAGAAATGCTAATGATGAAGCCCTGAACAGAGATGAAGCTGCCAAGTAGCAATAAGCAACCAGCAGCAAGTGATGTAGCAAACTCCCCACTACCGACACTGGCAATGCTGCTGACCCCTTTAATTCAGCCCGTGGATGGGGTATTTTAAGATGTCGCTGGCCACCTGCCCTTTCAGCCTGTGCGACCATCACGAAATCACACGGGCACAAAAAATCAGCGTCAATTTGCTTTTTAATGGCCTTAAGTGGCCTCTTAATTAACGATGGGTGCAGCTCCGACTCCCGCTCGAGCCCTCCCACCGGAATATCGCGCGAGTGCCCGGTGACATCGGGGTGCTCTCCCAACGTCAACGCTCACTGTTTTACACCCGATTGGGTCGGGCAGGCGCCCGCCCACCCGCAGGATGTAATATTCTGCTCTTTAGCTCTGAAGAAGAGTCTGACGGACTCGAAAGGTTAACTCTGTTTCTCTCCCTCCACAGATGCTGCCAGACCTGCTGAGCTTTTCCAGCTTTTTCTGTTTTTATTATTATTATTTCAGACAGGTTGGAGCAGTCTGGATAAAAGTGAGTTTCTTGCTGTGATTTGGCGGGTGGTGGTTTCTGAAAGAGTGGGGTGGGAAATATACAAGTAAACAGGGATTTAAGGGAATGTGGCCCCTTAGGGCTGCAAGCGGTCTGAAAATATTCAAAAGAAAGAAGTGGCTGGAAAGTGTGGAGACGTAGGGAGCAGTATAGCCCCCATCCACGTGTTCAGTGGTGGGTGAGCTGCCAGTATGGCTATGTGAGGATGGGTGTCTTGATTGGCATGTCTGGTAGGATTGGCTATTGCCCTTGGCGCTGTCTAGAGCAGAGGCTCCTTCACCTCAGACTCGAGCCTTGTAAATTCTCCCTCCTGCTGCCTTGGCCCATGGTGCACCATCTGAAATTGGGTTTCAATGTAGGTAAACACGAGGCCTTGAACTTTCAACCAGAAAAGGATAAAACAGGGTCGTTTCTGCAAATAGCCCATAGACCCAAAGTGATTTGGGCTCCAGGCACATGGGTCATTGAACCATGACGAACAGGGGCAGGAAATTGGCAGGAAAGGAAATGGAATGCTGGCCTTTATATCCCCATTCCACAATCGGTTGGCATCACAGGAATTATACATTGGGAATTTCCCTCAGCTTCTCTGGATCTGTCGTCATGTGCAATTTTGACCTGACAGTGCACAGAATTAAAAACAAAAAGCTAAAAGCAACTGCGGATGCTGGAAATCCAAAACAAAAACAGAATTACCTGGAAAAACTCAGCAGGTCTGGCAGCATCGGTGGAGAAGAAATCAGTTAATGTTTCGAGCCTTCACAGCCCTTCGGCAGAACTGAAGCATAGTTAGGAGAGAGGAGAAATATAAGCTTGTTTAAGGTGGGGGGGCGGGGGGAGAGAGAAGTTGAGGGTGTGGTCACCCTGTTCTCTTGCCCACATGTCTGTCCTTGGCCTGCTGCATTGTTCCAGTGAAGCCCAACGCAAACTGGAGGAACAGCACCTCATCTTCCGACTAGGCACTTTACAGCCTTCCGGGCTGAATATTGAATTCAACAACTTTAGATCTTAAACTCCCTCCCCCCATCCCCACCCCGTTTCTCCCCCTCCCCTTTTTTTTTCAATAATTTATATAAATTCTTCTTTCCCCACCTATTTCCATTATTTTTAAATCTAAAACTAAAACCTTGTCAGTCTTTCCACCCCACCCCCACTAGAGCTGTACCTTGAGTATCCTCTCTTCCATTCTTAATTAGCACTTTTCTTAGACAAATATCACCACCTTCAACACCTCTTTGATCCTTTTGTCTGTGACATCTTTTGATCATCTGCTCCTATCACTGCTTGCTTATCTCCACAATCACCCCACCCTCAACTTCTCTCTCCCCCCGCCCCCCCACCTTAAACCAGCTTATATTTCTCCTCTCTCCTAACTATGCTTCAGTTCTGCCGAAGGGTCATGAGGACTCAAAACGTTAACTGATTTCTTCTCCACCGATGCTGCCAGACCTGCTGAGTTTTTCCAGGTAATTCTGTTTTTGTAGTGCACAGAACTAGCCAGGATGTTGCCTAGTCGGTATCTCAGTGTGGTTTTGAGGGAGTGTTACGTTTGTAGACTGTCTGTTTCAGTTGGATGATGGTAATGTTAAGAAAGCAGGTGCCTCAGTCTCCCCACTACACTCATCCCCGAGACATTTCATATTTTCCCCCCATTTCCTCCCCCCCACCCATCAATTTCTAGTTCTCACCTGTCAGGTATTCCTTGGGTTTGGTGAAAGGTAATTTAATGGGCAATTCCTGCACAGAAGCACCTCCTGTTCTACCTGTGTGAAAAGTCCATTTCTCATTCCAGCAAATTCACTGCACTCGTCAAAACAAGCTGTCAGTGTCATTCTCACCCCTCTTCCCCAAACAAGCAGACTTGCACAGCCTCTGTCTCTCTCTCTCTCTCTCGCTCTCATGTTCACATCTTTATTACTCTAAAGTTACAGGGCACACGTACAGCCACAACAAAAAATTGCTTATGGATTTTTATAATTTCAGTCTGTTAACCAAGTGGAGAGTAATTTCCTCAGCTTAAGTGTTTGGATTGACAGGAGAAATTGGGTTCGCGGAGAATTCACCTGTGGCCTATACCATTGAGCTGCAGGGTTACTGGATAGAAACCACTGATGCTGTTCTTTGGATTTTGAATATTTGCACTTACTCCTGGGACAGCGAGGAGTGTGAGAGAGCGTCAATGTTTGCAAGGGGGTCCCCAGGAAGAGAGTGTCGGTCTTGACAGGGGCAGGGAGGTTGTTCCGACAGTTTCCACACCTCTGCTAAACCAGACTTCCAGCTTGATTTAGATAATCATTCAACAATAGCTGAGATTTCTTGCTGATGGGGGTCACTTGTGGATTAGGATGAGATTGGAGTGAAAATCTAAATGTATCTCTTTTAACAGGTCGCAGAAGTAGACAAGCCCAGAGAAATCATTTACAGGGAGAGCATGACGGGGTCCCCAGAATTGTCCCCAATGATGATGCTGCTGCTCAAAGTGCTAAATCTGAATTCATCAGCCACATGTTTTTCTTTGTTGGATTTTTGTGCAGGTGTCAGAAACAATGTGGAGCTGGATTATTCAAAAATACTGCTGAGCAACTGCTGAGGAATTCAATACAGCAGGAAGAAAGCTCCAACACATTAAACCTTAGAATAAGAGATTAGATCTCTGACCAAACTGATTGCAATGATCCTTTGTGAGAGCAGCCTCTGAGCTCTGTACATGCTCGAGCATTGACTACATCGAAACGCAGTTTGTTCGATCTTTCAGCCCGAAAATCAAGGGATGTGGGGTTGAGGCAAGAAAATGGAGGTGAGGCAGGGAATCGGCCGTGATCTTATTGGAGGGCGGAGGCTGGCCTGCTCCTCTTGGTTTTCAGTCCTTACAACCATGTACGTGTTAAGTGAGCCCCTTGTATTGTACAGGGATGCAGGGCAACGTCCATAAAAACAAAACAGATGGGAATGAGAAACTGAATCCAAGCCAAGGATGCTCGAGATTGGCTAACCAGGCAGAAGCAGTAATTTGAACAGGGGAATTTAAAAAGCCAATTAAGGCAGTAAACCTGTTTGTGTGTTTGATTTGTGTACAGTCAATTCTTATGCGACAAATTTAGACAGAAATCAAACTAATTTACTTGAACCAAATTAAGGTTAGAGTTTGGCAGGTTTCATCTTTGAAAGGAAGCTGTATTATCATATCCAAGACTCGTTAGTTATATTCCATCCCGGGCTGTTCCCCCATCACCACATCCTTGCTCACCTCTTCCCATTTTCTCAGGACATCAGCTTTCAAAGTTCTTCATTTCCGTTCGGAATCCCTCTTCAGATATTCTTCCCCCCCAAGTCAGCAACATTCTCCAGTCCTACGCCCTACCATGCGCTCAACTCTTGAAGTCTGCTCCGGGACCTCCCCGCTCATTCCATGGTTTCAGCCATGGCTCAGTTGGTTTAACTCTGACTTCGGAATCATAGGTTCGAGTCCCATCCAGAGACGTGAACACAAAATCCAGATCGACACTCCCAGTGCAGTACTGAAGGAGTGTTACGCTGTCAGAGGTATTGCCTTTCAATGAGGCATGTCTGCTGCCTTGGGTGGATGTAATTGATCCCGTGGCGCTATTTTTAGAAGAGCAGAGCAGTTATCCCCAGTGTCCTGGCCAAATACTTTATCCCTCAGTCGACATCGTAAAAAGATTATCTGGTCATTATCTCATAGCCACTTTTGGGGTTATGCTGTGTACAGATTGGCTGCCATGCTTCTGACATTATAACAGTGACCACACTTCAAAAGTATTTCATTGGCTGCTCTGAGGTTGTGGACGGGGCGATATAAATGCAAGGTTTCTTTCCTGAGAGTTGATGCCAGACGTGCATTTCAAAGTGTTGGGCCAGAAAATAACAATCGTTTTCAGAGTCTATCACTTATTTTCTGTCCCTGCTTCATGTATTGGCTGCACTGAATGAATGTCCTTCTGAATGGGTTGAAGTTAATTAACCCATCAATTCTGTCTATCAATTTAATTGTTTATTTCAAACCTCTGGGAACCAAAAGAAATAGTCAACAATTTTACATTCTCTGAAAGCTCCAGTGTACTTCCAGATCTCCACATGCTGTGGGACAATAATGAGTCATGTGGCACTCTGGATCTACACGTATACCTACACATGACAAGACAGTTCCTAAATTTTGGAATAATATAACATTCGTTTTTCTTTGAACTAGGCAGACAGAAAAGTATCACCCTGGTGACTGTCTGTAATTTCGTGACACCCTGGGTGAAGGTTACACTGAGAAAAGACTGACCATGTGGATTCACTGTCCTTGTTAAACTTCATTTACATCTCACCAAAAGAAGCAGAGAGGGCAGCAATTACAGTAAACTGCCATCCCCTCTTTAAATACACTTGTACATTAAAATATTACATGAACATAATTTGGCAGAATTTAATATGACTAAACTAATGTGAGCCATGCCTAAAATTTAACAGATGACCTGGAAATTAGTTACTGTAATCACAAATAAAACACCTCTGACCAATACTTTGCGTAATTTACATGTTTTAATTTTTTTTTCCTTAACACTGTCTGGTCTTTAACCAAAAGTATCCTTTGATTAGAAATAATGAAAGGAACAACTTGCTGCTCCTTCTACCCTTCACACTGGCAGTCAGCCCATCTAGCTTCTTTCTCCGTCTGTCTGGGTATCTCCAATTTCCATTACCTTAACTCTGCACTCTCAATATTGGTGAGATACAGTTACTCTGGGAGTCCTCAACATTGACTCCAGACCCCATAAAGTCTCATGGCATCCGGTCAAACATGGACAAGGAAACCTCCTGCTGATTACCACTTACTGCCCGCTCTCAGCTGATGAGTCATTATCCTCCATCTTGAACACCACCTGGAGGAAACACTGAGGGTGGCAAGGGTGCAAAATGTAGTCTGGGTGGGGGGGGGGCTTCAATGCCCATCACCAAGAGCGGCCTGGTGATACCACTACTGACCGAGCTGCCTGAGTCCTAAAGGACATAACTGCTAGACTGGGTCTGCCGCAGGTGGTGAGGGAACCAACAAGAGGGAAAAACATACTTGACCTCATTCTCACAAACCTGCCTGCCACAGATGCATCTGTCCATGACAGTGTCAGTAGGAGTGACCACTGCACAGTCCTTGTGGAGACGAAGTCCCGCCTTCACATTGAGATACCCTCCATTGCGTTGTGTGGGACTACCACCGTGCTAAATGGGATAGATTTCAAACAGATCCAGCAACTTGAGACTGGGCATCCATGAGATGCTGTGGGCCATCAGCAGCAGCAGAATTGTATTTGAACACAATCTGTAACCTCATGGCCCAGTTTTATGTTTTAGGTTATCAGGTTCACTTTGTCCAGTGAACACGAGCTGTGCCCTTGATATTAACATATTAGTTTGACGCTTGAAACAATATCGACAGAGAGACCGATTAGCTGAACAAACACTAGTCACTTATTGGAACTAAAAACAGAACACTAACCCAATGCGTGCTTCTTCAATCACCTCCAGCTCTAGACTTCCTGTTACCCAAGTAGCCCGTGCTGTGTAGTGACAGTCACATAGTCAGTTAACTACATTCTCTTAAAGGTACATAGCACTCCACTTTACCACACCCAACATATCCCCAACTCTACCATTACCATTAAAACAGGGGTTCAACCCTGGCTCAATGAAGAGCTCAGGGGGGCATGCCAGGAGCAGTGTCAACCTGGTGAAGCTACAATACAGGACTATTTGTATGCCAAACAGCATAGGCAGCAAGTGATAGGCAGATCTAAGCAATCCCACAACCAACAGATCAGATCTAAGCTCTGCAGTCCTGCCACATCCAGTCATGAATGGTGATGGACAATTAAACAACTCACTGGAGGAGGTGGCTCCATAAATATCCCCATCCTCAATGATGGGGGAGCCCAGAACATCAGTGCAAAAGGTAAGACTGGCCTTTTGATATCAAGAAATGGCTGAAGGCACTGGATACTGCTAAGGTTTTGGGCCCTGACAATGGCCCAATAAATGTTTGCCTCACCAGCAATGCCCAAATCCCGTGAAAGAATAAAAAATGTTTTGGCCCAGTTTAATTGTATTTTCTTAAGCCAATTCCTTCCCAGGGAGACTTTGTTCCCTCCTACCACAACCAATGGCAAGTAATAGGATGCATCATCATATTCCACTCTAACACTAACTTCACCTAGCAATAGGTTATTGTTATTGGAATTTCACACCAATTTTGCATTAGAGAATGTGATTTCGGGACTTCTTGTGCTCTCCTTCCAACAGACTGTACTGCAGCTGTATCAAGGATGAAGGTAAGTTGTGAATCTCCAACTTTCATTTTTATTGTGGGTGTTGGAATTATATCTTCGGCCCTTTTACTTTCATCTTCCAAGTGCTGTTTCCTTGCTTTTTGAGTACACCTCTTGATCTTCCTGCTCGATAGCATCAACTTCTGTTTCCACAACTATGATATGGACATTGGAGAATTTCCAGACTCCCAAACCAGCTTTAGATTGACCATGACCTTGACCTGGTACATTGCTGTGACCTGGAGCTTTACCATGACCAAGGACATTACTGTTCCCTCGACTCCTGCATCATTGCCATCTGAATATGATCAATTTTCCCACAGACGTAGCACTTTGACTGGAAATGAGGACATCGAGATGGATGGTGGTTACCACGGCTAAAGCAGCATCTACATTCCTGACTCTGAGGCTGTGATCCTGGCTGCTGGGACCTGGGTCTTGCTGAAATCTGGTGGATCTTTTCTGCCGGCTCAGGAAGGAGTTTGCGTCTATCTCGTTCTGCAATTTCCATGGATGTGGCCACATCACAAGGGCTCCTTCTATGTCGGCTTATTGTCTTTGCTGGCCTGGGTTTTATTGTTCTTTAGGCCTCCCTTGAACATGTTTCTAAGGTCGGTTTCTATGTTTGAGCCATACCCACAGTGACGAGAGTTTCTTTAATTTGAGAATATAATCTGCAACAGTCTCGCTTGGCAACAGCTTCCTTCGATGGAACATAACTCGCTTGGCAATTCCATTCTCAGTCGTGCCATAATATGAGTCGAGAATCTCATTAATTTCATAGCACTGGGGTCTCTTGAGCAACATTGGGTAGACCCCAACTCAAAAGCATCTGGCCCCATCATGGTGAGGAAAACATTTACCCATATCTCCTAGTTTATTCGCTTTCAGCCAATATATAACCTTCGTTCATAATTACATTAATCTTCCTTGTTCAAGGTTGAATTTCCCCATTGTCCCCAAATGTGTCTTCAGTGTCATTTTGATTCTATTCGGTTACATACTGTGCTGACTCCGAATTGTTCATGAACACGATATGGGGCGTGACGTGTATACATGAAGAATTGTTCATGGGCGTGACATGTACACATGAAGAATTGTTCATGGGCGTGACGTGTACACATGAAGAGTTGTTCATGGGCGTGACGTGTACACATGAAGAGTTGTTCATGGGCGTGACGTGTACACATGAAGAGTTGTTCATGGGCATGACGTGTACACATGAAGAGTTGTTCATGGGCGTGACATGTACACATGAAGAGTTGTTCATGGGCGTGACGTGTACACATGAAGAATTGTTCATGGGCGTGACGTGTAAACATGAAGAAACAATCTTTCAAATTGCTCAAACATCCTCAAAATCAAATTTTAAAGTTCCAAAAGTGCCATCGTGTTCTTCAGTCTTAATTTCTCTGAAATGTAAAAAAAAATTCCATCGCCAGCCTTAGTGCAATACACGACAGAAAAATGGCATTGAGAGAAGACTCGCCGTGTAGACTCGGTGTTAGTCCCACCCCTCTGCCCTTTCCCCTACAGGGTCTGCAAATATTTCCCCTTGACATATTTATCCAACTTGTCCAATTCCCTTTTGAGAATGATGATTAAATCCAGGTTGGAAATGGAGCATGTGCCACAGTTGGGAGGAAATTAGGGACAGTGAGCAGAGAAAACAGAGCATGGGGATAGAGCGCAGGGGTGTGGGGACAGTGGGTGTGGGTGGGGACAGCGGGCGGGGTGTGAGGACAGCGGGCGGGGTGTGGGGACAGTGGGCGGGGTGTGGGGACAGTGGGCGGGGTGTGGGGACAGTGGGTGGGGTGTGGGGACAGTGGGCGGGGTATGGGGACAGTGGGCGGGGTGTGGGGACAGTGGGCGGGGTGTGGGGATAGTGGGCGGGGTGTGGGGACACTGAGGGCAGTGGGCAGGGCTTGGGGGCAGTGGATAGAGTGGGCAGTTCAGTTTGTTTAACTGTGAGTATTAAAGTACTTGAACAGAACAGAATATCATTAATGTAAAAATTCAATATTCTACATAATGTGCCTCAGGAAATTCACAATTTGTGGCGTCAGGCTGTGATAATTCTCATCCAGATGAATCAAGAAATATTGGTTTAAAGCCGGTGTTAGACAGCTGGCTGTTCTCACGCTGTCCATATTTAGATTGAAGTTGTTGGTTACAGTGTGTTGTTTTGATAAGGTTAACAGTGATTGTAATCTCGCTTTATCACCAAGTGTTCTCTCCAGACTCGAGCAGAAAGGTCCTGCTCTCAAATGGATGGTCAAGTGTTTAAAGTTGCATTCTCGGACTGCCATTTCCCCCCGATTGTAATCTGGCAGATCACCTCAGCTGCTGCTGCTTTTCCACAGTTCACTCTCATGTTGTTCAAGGAATGTTTTCACTAAATTGATGTGACTGTGTTGTCAATTGGGTCAAGGTTGTGCTAAATGACAGTTCTCAGGATGGAACATCACTTGCTACAGACAACAGCTTCAGTCACAATCACTCCCAGGTCAGTGGAGGGCAAATGGGGATCCAAGTCAGACTGCAACTGACCTCCCAAATATTGTACCTTAACCTCAGACTCTGAGAAGAAGCATCTACATTATCGACACTGACATGTCAGTTATCCTGGTGGCTTGTGAGTGGCACTGTCAAACTGACATCCATTCAGTCTGATTCTGAATAGTTTGTGCTGTGCATCCAATGAAGTCCAGGCTGAAAGTGACCTGAGTCCGTGTTGAGTCAGTGCACAGGAGAATCACGTCAGTCTGGCTGTATCCAGAGAGGGAATAACAAGTGCCCTCATTGACGGCATTACTGCTAACGTGTAACAGTACAATAAAAGCAAAATACTGCGGATGCTGGAAATCTGAAACAAAAACAGAAAATTCTGGAAAAACTCAGCAGGTCTAACAGCGTGCGTAGAGAGAAAAAGACTGAAGAAGAGTCATATGGACTCGAAACGTTAACTCTGTTTCTCTCTCCACAGATGCTGTCAGACCTGCTGAGTTTTTCCAGCATTTTCTGTTTATGTAACAGTACAGGATGTAAGCGGTCAAACGTTAGGGGAGGGAGTGGGGAAAGAACGAAGATAAAGTGTTACCGGGTAAGTTAAGCTAACCGTCAGGAATTAGCGCTGAGACTCGGTAAACAAACATTTGCATAATTTAGTGAATTATTTTTCCTTGTGTTGAGTTTTTTCTGGTGTTTAATTGACTCCAGAGATCACGTTGACCTTTTTAAACGGAATGTTCTCATTCTCTTCAATCATATTTACTTATTTATTCAATCATAGATATTCATTTTTGTGGCATTTTGCAAATGATCAAGAATTGCTGAAGTCAATATGGGGAAGTTTCTAAATGCACCTTCTGAAAGCAGTGGGCAGGGCTGCCCTGTGGAGTTCAGTCATTTCCAAATTACTCACAGACTTTTCACTGTTATTTGGGGCTGAATTTTGCCGTTGGCGAGCAGGGGGCGGGGCCCACTCGCCAACGCGTAAAATGACGCGGGATGATGTCGGGAGGAACCCCTGTTGTCACCGCGCCCCATTTAAATTTTCAGGATGGCGGGCGCACAGCCAAATCAGCTGCGGGCCCGCCAACCGGTCAATGGCCAACTGAGGCCATTGACAGGATAATTAAAACAATTAAAGGACCAATTAAAGGTCGGCCAGGAGCCCCGGCGGCAAATAGATAAAACATGAAACCTCATCCAGCGGCGGGATGAGGTTTCATGTAGGGATTTAAGAAGTTTAATAAACTTATAATTTAAATTATGAACATGTCCCGTCTCGTGTGACACTGTCACATGAGGGGGACATGTTAGGGAATTTTTTTATTTTTCTATTTTTAATGTTCGAACAACTTTCAACGATTTCCCTGAGGCAGCACTTAGCCTCAGGGAGATGTGCGCTCTATCGTGTGCATGCGGAAAAGAGGGCACTCTCGCTTTTGGGGAATCCCCTCCCGCCCGCACAGAGAGTGCATAGCGCTTCCCGCCGGACGTCACGCTGGGCGGGCCTTAATTAGCCGCCCACGTAAAATGGCGGCGGGGCCCGCTTCTCCGGCGGGGATCGGCTCCTCGCCCGCCGGAGATTGGGTCGGGCCCACCCACCCGACGGGCAGAAAATTCTGCCCTTGGTGTCGGAGCAGGTTTTGAGTTTTAAGTTCACAAGGCGTCAGTTCTGGTCCAGTTTGTAGCCCACTTGAAGGTCAAGAATTCAGGTCTCACTCCAGAGACTTGAGTCCATAATCTGCAATGCTGAGGGAGTGCTGCACTGTCTGTGGTGTCACCTTCTGGTTGCTCTTGTAGCCCCTGGGCTGGCAGTAACAGAGCCCGTGGCAAATTCTTGTGGAAGGGGAGCTTTCCCTGGTGTCCTGGTTAATATTCATCGTTAGAACAGGTGATTGGATCATTCTTTCTAGATGGGAGTTTGTCATGAATGCCATGTTTTCCACACTACAACAGTGACGATATTTAAAGGACCTCATTTGGCTGTGAGCAATTTGGAATATCTTTGCGAAGGGTGCTATAGCAATGCAGTTCCACATTACCACTTGGCAGCTGCCCAGAGTGAATCCCGGACCTTGTTCGGAAGCTCATTCCCACCCAGCCTGAACTCCGAAACAAGGACACATGGATCGGGGAGGGGCGGGGGGGGGGGAGGGGGGGGTGGTGGGGGGGAGGGGGGGGAGGTGGAGTGGGGTGATGGGGAGCGAGAGCATTGGCTGAATCAGTGAAGGTGAGGTCGACAGGTGGGAGGACGCCCAGGCAGTAGGAAGTGGGCGGGGGTGGGGGGTGGGGGGGTGTACACAAGGCCAGCATATTATTTTGGGAATATTAACAGCTCCTCAATAGGTATCACATGGCCCTGAGGTACATTTCCCAGTTGGATGCTCTCCTGGTCCAGACTGGGACTCTAACCCTCTGCACGATGACAGGAGCCCAAATCCCAGCATAAATGCGGCTGTAAGTGACTTTTTCGAGGCTGTTTACATTGGAGAGGTAAGAAAGTCCAAAGCAGCCTCCCTGAATGTGGGGGACATTCCTGGACTTGAAAATGATTGGCTCAGCATCGGTTTTAAGATAGTGGGCCAAGGTGGACTGATCTTACTCATTGTGTTCCTCTATTCAGCAGGCACGCCAACAAACTCTGCTATAAAGGAGCGTTCGAGGCCTCGCTGTCTGTCTGTCTGAATATTCGCAGCAGCTTCTAGGCAAAGGGTGGTGTCCTTATTGATGAAGGGCTGTGCTTTTGTGCTGATATTGTAAATGTATCACACCTCTCAACCTGTGTCCATATTTCAGCCACTAAACTGCTGCAATAATTCATAATCATCAACGTTTGGTTGGAAAAAAAAAGGGCAAAATTAATGTATTTTGGGATCTTTGCCATGGATATGGGGTGACATTGAGCTGAGAGATTTATCTGAAAATGTCTCACTCCCCAGAGTGTGAGAATTAACTGGCATTTGTTAGCTTTGGCCACAAGCCATTTAGCAGCGAGAGTGTGACAGGATTGAGGGCAGGACTGGAGTAATGGTCAGAGCGCATTGCAATGTATTAAATGCAGCACATTTAATAATGGAGGAATCCTTTTTACACAGTGCGCGATTTATTCGGTGCAGGTTCACAGGTTTCTCCGTCTATGCCACTTAGTACATGTGTTTCTGTGAATATTTGGCTCTGATTGTTACCCTGTGGGGGAAGGGGGGTGGGGGAGTGGCAGGAAAGAGAGATTTTAACAGTGGGAAGAAAGAATTCCCCAGAGTTTCGGCAAAATGTCACGGCAGGAATTGATTTGAAAAGTCTTGATTTGCTATTGTTGGGGGTGAGGGTGGGGGCAGCCCACAGACAATGCTGGGAACAGAATTACCTCCTGGATTCAGCCCTTCAGCTGCTAAGACCACCTGGTGGCAGGTACTGCTGGAGATAAGTGCCCTCCCCCCCCTCCAATTTAGAGACTAGCCCACCACTACCTGTGACCAGATTGGGGGTGTTAACCCCTTGGGTGTTGGGTTCAACCAGCAAGACTCCCTCAAAATACTGGGCAAACTGGTACTAAATTCCTGCCTGTCTCTTAATGGGATAATCCCAACGTTAAAATAGTGCAGAGAGGGGAGCTTGGTACAAATCTCTTGAACATTCTGACGAGAACATGAGTGATTGAAATCCAACAGCACCAGTCTCGAGTAGATGGGCTGAATGGCCTGTTTGTGTTTTCTGTAATTCTTATCATGTGAAAATAGAGGAGTAGGGCAGACAGCAACATAGTTCACTGATAGCACAGAGCCTTAACTCAACAGGGCAATGTCTGCATAAAGGATTTCATTCTGACCGCGTGATGTTCAAGATACTGAACCGAGCCAATCACAGGATATTGAAAGTGGGATTCGGTGAGCCAGCTGATGAAAGGTCACAAAGCTGAAACACTAACTCTCTGTTTCTCTCTGCACAGATGCTGCCAGTGCTGCTGGCTGTTTCCAGCATGGTGCTTTTTTAATCATCAGCAAAAAATCATAATTCTCATAATGTTATTGGAATTTATTGTAAGATAGGAATACTGGGGTCTGGGTAGCGTGTGTCTCTGTGTGGGACTTAACTGAATTAAAGACAGCTGGTCTGAAGGCTTTGATGTATCAAAAGAGAAGCTAGGTTTGAAATATTAAATAGGTAAACGTGGCTGAAGTTTTAGAATGTGAGGTCTAAAGAGAAAATTAGCATTTTTAGATAAACCAGCACAATTTGAATTTCAAAAGATGTGGTGTAATGTTACACTTAGCCAGAAGAAGCCAAACAGTGTATTTATTTTTCCCAAAGCTTACTGATAAAATTGGTACTATGGAAATTTTTATTATTAGAAAAGTAGGGTTGAAAAGACATGGTGGGACACTGGGATTTACATTAAAAAGGGGGAAACCTGTATAAAGGAGATGAGGTTATGTGCAAGAGGAAGGCATGCTAAGATCTAACATGAAAAGCATCCAGACACTAAGCATCGAATTGCTGTCTACACAAACTGAAGTGAAGAAAACTCACTTTGAATTCAACTGTTCAGTGTATCATGTTACTTTTCCTGGATCTTTTAAAATCTGTGTTTTACTGTTGCCTTAATGGAGTTGTAACTGGGAGCTAGATTAACTAGGGGAGCTAGGAGTTATCATAGGTAATTTGTAAACCTATGTATGTGCTTAAAGTCATTTTTTTATTAATAAAGGTTTAATTTAGGTTTGTAAGAAACCTATAAGACTCGGTGGTCTTATTATTACTGAATCCAAGGCACGCATCTCGAAATAAATACAAATTGTAACATAGTTGTGGCAGTTGTTTCAAGTTTCCCTCTGGGATTCATTGCCTAGTTGGTGTTAGCCCCACAGCCACTGAATATAATTTTGTCTCTTTCTGTGGTGGGATCTCAATTTGCAACATCGGGATTGGTTGAGTAGCGGAAATGTCTTGAGCACCGGCAAGCGACGTGCACACCAGAGAAGAGCTCAGCATTTACCATCCGCTGTGCCTTAACATTTATATACAAGTTATATGTATGTATATGTGGCTCTACACGCGCTCAGTTTATGTACAACTGTCTGTACCAGTTTGGGAGATATTACCGGTTGGTTTTTCTTGACCTGGGGAGAGGAGATTTGGGTTTTGAAAACCTCTCTCTCTCTGCAGCAGTGAGTTTCTTGGTCACGCTGGGGAGGTTGTTTGCCCTGTTATTTAGCTGTGAGTCGAGCATGTACAGCATTGTAAGCAGTTCCGTGCAATAACTCCTGCACATGCTGCTGACAGGAACAGCCTGAGTACTGTGTGTGTCCTATTTATTGGGTTACTTTGCTTTAGTGGACAAGGAACACTAAAGGAACAGAAGAATCATGTTCAAACTGCATAAAGCAACTCATCAGCTCTGGTCACAGGACCGTGTACATTGGAGGTCATGTGAAACGTGAAAAGCAATGGGAGTAGACAGGGGAAAATTGACTGGTGGTTCAGAATCCACTGCCAGAAAGAATGGGACAGGTGGAAACACTGGACGGGTTTTTAAAAAGTCCAAGAACAGGAATTGAAACGCTAAAGGATGGAAGTGTGCAGAATGATAACGGTGAGAGGAGACACACAAACCCAAACAGCATTTGAATTCTGCAGTTTTGTGCCCCGACTCCTCCAAGGCCTTAATCCCGGGCCTCTTCACGACATTGCCACTCTGTTGCTGGGCAGATTAAGCAACTCCAGAGAAACATTACAACCGAAATGATAACTTATTCGCATTTGCAAAGGCTGTTATTTAAGGGATGATAATGCACTTAAAAATCAATAAAAACGCGTTGCAGCTGAAAGGGAAAGGGTGTTAACATAATCAAGGGTTCGGAAACAGAATCGTGTTAGAAATCTTTTAATTAACTGGCCAACTGAACAGATTCCTTCAAGATGCTTGTCAGAATCTAAATGTCAAATCATAATTGCTCCACCATTGCAGCCAAGTCCTTTGTGAAAACTCGTTTAAAAATACATACGAATATATTTTCATTGAGCTGCTGTGTTTACAATTGCTAATATCCTCTTGATCAAGGAGACAGAAAGTGATTTTTCTGTTGTTACGTCACATATCTGGCCCACCCCCACAGACAAATCCATTCCCCCTGTTGGAACATATGGCAGCCATTCTGTGCAGAGCAAGATCCCACAAACCCACCAACAAGACGTACGCCAGCTCTACTTGTTTTGAAAAGGAAAGTTGGTTCAGAGAGTGCGTCGACTCTCCTCTGGTGTGCGCGTCGCTTGCCGGTGCTCAGGACATTTTCTGCTACTCAACCAATCCCGATTTGCAAATTGTGATCCCACCACAGAAAGATACAAAATTATATTCAGTGGCTGTGGGGCTAACACCGACTAGGCAACGAAAACTGCCAACTGTGTCGGACATCCCCGAAAGGAGGGAACTTGTATCGCTTTCTCCTCCCCAATTCAATCTGCTCCACACACGGCCCAGTTCCATATTTGGGGACGGTTTGAATTTGAGCTATTGGTTCGGCGATGACATCAGGTGGCATTCTCACTGTCCTTCAGAACTGTGCCATGGGTTTTTACCTGTGAGAGGACCTCAGTTAATGCCTCAGCTGAAAGACTGACCTCAGAGTGCAGCCCTCCCACAGGAGCATCGGTCTGGCCTGGAGAGCTGATTCCATAGTCAGGCACACACTGTGGAGAGCTGTACGCACAACCCCATTCCCTCCAAGGTGAGTGACTGGGGCTGCCTGATGTGTGAAAAGAGGTGACTCTAACCAATAATTCACAGGTAACGCTGCACTTGTGATCTTATAGATCACTGGCAGTTCAGGATGCAAACAGGCAATGATCATTCTAGAAATTAAACGATCAAATTCCAAAGTGAGAGCACTGAAACAACCTCATTGCTGAGAACAAAATTAAACGAGATCTTAAGACAATGGAATGTTGGTTAAACAAGGAACAGAAAACAAGAACATATAAAAAAATGCAAAATTATCAATCGAGCCTTTTGCAATGATCCCATTGGCACAGGAGAACATGTGTGGAGCCCATTGCTGCAATTTCACTTTAAAACATATGCAAACCGTGCAGACATGTTAGTGCAGAACCAGAATGAAAATCACTATGTGACCAGCAGGCCTGTTGTTGTGTTGGCAGTGGTTGTTGAGCTCTGCTGTAACATGTGTATACATATTAGTTCTACTCTTCAAATAAATAAAAACCACCTCCAGTTTACCAATCCTGAGGGTGTGATTGGTGAGTTTGCAAAATGACGCCAGAAATGCAACATGGTGGCTGCGTTGTGAGTTTGACGACCACAGGCGGAGATGCAGACAGGAGTCGGTGCAGCACAGGTTGCCTGCAGCAAAGGCCCTGTAGCAGAGGCTGTCTCCCTACATTACTTTACAAGGCCCTTGAGTACCTCATTTGTGGGATAGCCAGATCGGTGGCGAGTGGGACCAGCGACCGAGTTCACTCTGTGCATCCGGTTTTGAATCGGGCAGAAAAGCTACAGGGACCATGGCGATGTCCTCGGGCGCCATTCCCACACCAAGCGAAAAAGCCACAAAGCAGGAAAACGGGTCCCACTGGGGACGAGTGCGGCAAAGACCAGAACTGCAGGGAAGAGAATTTTTAAAAATGAAAACAACAGTTGCATTGTTTACTACCTCCGGAAAAGGCAGGGACCAGCAGGGAGGGGACCACCAAACTCCCCAGCGTGAATCACGAGGCCACAGACTTCCTACCCAAATATATCGGATAAACAAGCGGTGAAAATAAAGTGACAGTGGATTGCATGGAGTCAACATTTGGGGCCTGCCCGAGGAGGAACCTGCCAAGCTGTGGAACATGTTAGCAGATCAGTTTTGTGCGAAGGTGAACTTTAGAAACGCTGTTTAAAGCTGACAGCTTACAGACAACAATTGATCAGTTCATCAGCAGCGAAAGGACAATGACTGTGGTTTGTAGAGACAGAGCTGTCTGAACAGATAATGGAGCTGATTACAGCTGCAACACTGATCAAAGCCTTTCCAAAAAAGAACTTTCAGAATAAAACAAAGGACACCGATATTGACCCATCGCTTAAGGGCAGCAGAAAATATTGAAGTCACTGTGGCTGGACAACAACACCTGCAAATAGCCAGTAGAGTCTGGCTGCACCGGCCGCAGAGCTGTCCTTTGTAAAGGATGCGGTGGAAGAGGAGGGTGGGCACAGCAATGCAGAAAATCTGGTTCCAGAGGCGACCAGATACAACCAAACAACAATTCTGTTCAGCAACAGGGAGTGTGTCAGAGACCCCCATAAACACAACAGGGAGTGTGTCTGAGACCCTCATAAACACAACAGGGAGTGTGTCAGAGACCCCCATAAATACAACAGGGAGTGTGTCAGAGACCCCATAAACACAACAGGGAGTGTGTCAGAGACCCCCATAAACACAACAGGGAGTGTGTCAGAGACCCCCATAAACACAACAGGGAGTGTGTCAGAGACCCCCATAAACACAACAGGGAGTGTGTCAGAGACCCCCATAAACACAACAGGGAGTGTGTCAGAGACCCCCATAAACACAACAGGGAGTGTGTCAGAGACCCCCATAAATACAACAGGGAGTGTGTCAGAGACCCTCATGAACACAACAGCGAGTGTGTCAGAGACCCCCATAAACACAACAGGGAGTGTGTCAGAGACCCCCATAAACACAACAGGGAGTGTGTCAGAGACCCTCATAAATACAACAGGGAGTGTGTCAGAGACCCTCATGAACACAACAGCGAGTGTGTCAGAGACCCCCCATAAACACAACAGGGAGTGTGTCAGAGACCCCATAAACACAACAGGGAGTGTGTCAGAGACCCCCATAAACACAACAGGGAGAGTGTCAGAGACCCTCATAAACACAACAGGGAGTGTGTCAGAGACCCTCATAAACACAACAGGGAGTGTGTCAGAGACCCCCATAAACACAACAGGGAGTGTGTCAGAGACCCCCATAAACACAACAGGGAGTGTGTCAGAGACCCTCATAAACACAACAGGGAGTGTGTCAGAGACCCCCATAAATACAACAGGGAGTGTGTCAGAGACCCCCATAAACACAACAGGGAGTGTGTCAGAGACTCCCATAAACACAACAGGGAGTGTGTCAGAGACCCCCATAAACACAACAGGGAGTGTGTCAGAGACCCTCATAAACACAACAGGGAGTGTGTCAGAGACCCTCATAAACACAACAGGGAGTGTGTCAGAGACTCCCATAAACACAACAGGGAGTGTGTCAGAAACCCCCATAAACACAACAGGGAGTGTGTCAGAGACCCCCATAAACACAACAGGGAGTGTGTCAGAGACCCTCATAAACACAGTTGTGGAAATTGTGGAAAACCAATCTGCGTGCTGATCATTCACAGGATGCCATTGCAGCTACAGGTCAAGAACACCAAACTGATGAGCCTAGACCTTAGCAAGGTTACACTGTCATGAAGGTTAGTCAGCCATCTGCACATTTATACAAACTCAAACTCTTAAATGATGAACAGAGATCTGCCTTTTGCGTAAATAGTTTTCACAACCATCTTTCTGAGCATGTATATTTACTCTTACTTTATTTGGAAAAAAAGGGGATGTGGTGATATCGCTAAGAGAATATACAAATGGTGCACATGTGACCAGCAGGCTGTGTTGTGTGTGTGTGTGTGTGTGTTGAATCCCTAGAGTAGATCTGTTTGTTCAGCTCTCCTGTAATGTGTCCACATATTAGTTCTAGTCTTCAAATAAATAGAACCTATTTCTTGTTTACCAAATCCTGTGTGTGTGAGAATGGCGAGTTTAGGTAAAGAAACCAGAAACACACCACCTAGCCCTAGGAATGGTTATTAAATCTGTGCTCATCTCCTCGAAAGAATTATGAAACTATCCAGTTCAGACCACAACGTTACACAGCCTCATTCAAAGGCCCTTCAAATCCTGACTGACTTTCTCAAAAACTACACAGCAAGTCCAAATGAGGATGCATTTCAATATTTATATAGTGCCTTGAGTATAAACAGATGTGCAAACATACTTCACTGTGGCACAAGAGAACTGGAGACCGAGTCCAAATGAGATTAGGAATGTTGACCAAACACTTAGTCAAAGAGGCAGGCTGAGGTGAAGAGAGAGGGGTCTGCAGATGGTGAAGTCAACATGGTGAAGGCACAGCAGGTAAATGTGTGGTTAAAGGTGGAAATGGAAAGGTAAGATTAGAGTTAGAGGATTAGAGGTTACAGAGAGAGGGAAAGCCAAGTTCATGGAGGAATGTAAACAGAAGGACGATTGAGAGGCAATTGAAGTCATAGCTGATCTTGGGCTTCAACTTCATTTTCCTGCCCACTCCTCACACCCCTTAATTTGCTGTGATCCGTCTATCTGTCTATCTTTCTATCCCAGTCTTAAATGTATTCAACGATGGAGCAAACACAACCCTCTGGGGTAGAGAATTCCAAAGACTCACGACCCTTTGAGTGAAGAAATTTCTCCTCAGCTCAGTCCGAAATGATCGGCCGCTTATCCCGAGACTGTGCCCCCGTGTCCTAGATTTCCCGGCCAATGGATGCAACCTCTCAGTGCCCACCTTTGTCAAGCCTCTTCAGGGTTTTGTAGCGATCAATGAGATTGCCTCTCATTCTTTTAAATTCCAGAGAATGTAGGCCCAATTGACACAGCCTCTCATCATAGGGCAACCCCCCACCCCTCATCCCAGGGGCAAACCTAATGAACTTTCAATGGGCCACCTCCACATTAATCAAATCTTCTACCCGGGAACAAATTTGGCAGAAAAAATGTAAACTAGCGGGAGGAAGATGAAAAGCTGCTTGATAGAAAAATCTTCAGCCTGAAATGTTTCAAATAAACTGGCGAAAGGAACAGCTGAGTTTTACAGCAGCTCCAGTCAGTTATCCCAAGCCTTTAAAACCTCTTTAACAGAATGGTTAGGAGAAACCTGATGGCTTAATTACAAGTGGAACAATCACTAACCACAAGCTTTATATACCCCGAGGATTACAAGGTCAGCGTGGGGCTAGCCGTTTAAGATCCAAAATATAATACCAAGGCTGCAAGAGCAAATTCCCCAGACACTTAAAGGGCAATTAAATTACTTTGACTGAAGTTTTGAAGTGGAGCAATGTATTTTCCAGGCTTTCAGCTTCTCAGCGTTTTCACAGCGTTGTTGCTGCGCTCAGTACCAGATCCTATCACATCCTCTTAAATCACTAAAGGATTCCTGGAACATTCTCCCATACACCCGACAACAGGACCCATTCGTTACTCACCAATAAGAGCATCCATCAGACAGTCGTGCGCAGCCTCCTATTGGCTCAACCTATCCCATTGGTACTGGGGTTACTGACTTCCTCCACTTTCTGTTATTATTTACAGTTGGTTTAAGCCCCGGGCTCAGGTGACCAGGAGATCAATTTCTTGTGTGTTTTTGCAGAGACTGTAGAACCGGGTGAAGGATGGAGGACCGGGCGGGGCTTTGGAGGACCGGGTGGGGGGTTTGGAGGATCGGGCGGGGGTTTGGAGGACCGGGCGGGGGTTTGGAGGACCGGGCGGGGGTTTGGAGGACCGGGCGGGGGTTTGGAGGACCGGGAGGGGGTTTGGAGGACCGGGCGGGGGGGTAGAGGACCGGGCGGGGGTTTGGAGGACCGGGCCGGGGTTTGGAGGACCGGGCGGGGGGATAGGGGACCGGGCGGGGGTTTGGAGTACCAGGCGGGGGTTTGGAGGACTGGGCGGGGGTTTGGAGGACCGGGCGAGGGTTTGGAGGACCGGGCGGGGGGATGAAACTCACTGGGAGCAGGCACTATTCCCAGAAAGCAGCGTAATGAGGAATGGGCCAGTTAATGGGGCTGTTGGTTGGACTCTGGACTCTTGCCAGCTTTGCATTTGTGCAGTTCTGAGCTGCCCAGTGGATGTAGCATTGTCTGGTATCATTGTGCAGTGACTCTAGTAGATTAGCCAACACTTTAAATAATGCTATCAAAAGGAGGAATGAACTTGCATTTGTATAGCGCCATTCATTCACAACCTCAGGATGTCCCAAAGCACTTTGCGGCCACTGAGGTACTTCTGAAGCGTGGAGACTGCTGTAATGTGTGAAACACAGCAGCCAATTTCTGCACAGCAATATCCCATAAACAGCAATGGAGTAATAACCAGATAATCTGTCCCCATGAGCACATTCCTTAGCTAATCTCACCACCGTCAACAACCCCTTTGTCCTTTTGTCTATAACATCGTTGGCAACCTCTTCTTTGCCTCCACCTATCACCGGCCCTCTATCCAGCTCTACCTGTCCCACCCCCTCAACCAGCTTATATTTCACCTCATTTCTACATTTCCTCAGTTCTGATGAAGAGTCATACGGACTCGAAACATTAACTGTGTTCCTCTCCGCAGATGCTGTCAGACCTGCTGAGTTTTTCCAGTTATTTTTATTTTTGTTTCAGATTTCCAGCATCCGCTTTTGTTTTGCTTTTAATCTGTGTTTAGCTGTTGGTTGAGGGATAAATATTGACCCCAGGATAGTGGGTAGAACTCCTCCCTTCTCCCTTTCATTAAGGGGGTTTTTTACTCTCCTGCGATACCAGGCACAGCTTCAGTTTAAGGTCTTGTCTAAAAGATGGCATTTCCACAATGACCCTTGTGTTCGAGTCTTTAGAATGGGTTTGTTTCCTTTATTCTTTCATGGGATGTGGACATCACTGGCAAAGTCGGCATTTGTTGCCCATCCCTATTTGCCCTTGACAAGTGGACATGAGTCTCCTCCTTGAACTGCTGCAGTCCATGTGTGTAGACGTTAGTCTAGCATTTTTGGTACAACTGAGTGACTTGCTTGGTCATTTCACAGAGCAGTCAAGGGTCACCCGCCTGGTGTGGGTCTGGAGTCACGTGTAGGCCAGAATGGATAAGGGTGGCAGGTTTCCTTCCCGAAAGGGCATTAGGGAACCAGATGGGTTTTTACAACAATGGCCGCCCTTACTGAGATTCGCTTTTAATCCCCGATTCATTAATTGAATTTAAAAATCCACCAGCTGCCTTGGCGGGATTTGAACCCATGTGCCCAGAATATTAGCTTCTGGGTTACTAGTCCAGTGACATTAGCACTACACCATCAACCCCTCATTGTCTCAATGCTTTCTAACTCAGAGGCGATAGTGCCACCTCTGTCCGCCCTGTAAAAATGGGATTTAGATTTAAAAACGGGGGTTACATTCGCAACCTTCCAAACAACATGGATCATTCCCAGAATCTAGAAAGTTCTTGAACATCAAAACCCACCCATCTGCCTTCTCTGCGATAAGAACATAAGGACTAGGAGCAGGAGTAGGCAATTCAGCCCGGTTGTTTTTGGGTACTGGTAAAAGGAAAAGTTTTATTTATCTGTCACTGAGCTGAAGCCAGGCCTCAAGGGGCCTATTTCCCACCCCTAGCCCTACCTCACCTCACACGGCAACCGGAAGAGCAAGTTCCTGTTGCAGCCGACCAGAAAGGTGATGATGTGTTTTTCAATGCAGTCAGTGGCACAAAGCACAGATCCAGCACCGACCACAAGATCCAGGCCAATATTCTTCAATAGAAAATAAATCTCACCGTGCATAAAGTGGCTGCTATGTTCACCTGCGCAGAGGGATCTGAGGGAGAACGTGGGCAAGTCTTTGAAGGTGACAGGAGTCAGGAGAGAAGCTGGTTAAGGCGGAATCTTTGACTTTATAGACGAGTATCAAGGCTTTCCTTAGGAACAGGGCTGAAGCCCAGCTCAAATATTGTGTTCAATTCTGGGCACCCCCCCACCCTCCCACAGGCCTTCAAGGTCTGGAAGAGGCCGGGCGCTGAGAAGCTTTACTCGAATGTATCAGGGAAGAGGGATTTCAGTTAAGAGGAGAGTTCGGAAAAGCTGGGGTTGGTTTCCTTGGAGCAGAGGTTAAGATTTGATAGAGGAGTTCAAAACAATGGAAGGTTTTGATAGAGTAAACGAGGAGGGCCGGTGGTCAGGGGCACAGATTTAAGGGGATTGGCAAAAGAACCAGGGGCAACATGTGAGAGGAGAAAATGCGGCCGAGTTATCACAATCTGGAGCGCGCTGCCTGAAAGCAGATTAAATAGCAACTTTCAAAAGGGAACTAGGTAATTATTAGAGGAGGGAAAATGTTGCAGGACTATAGGGAGAGAGCAGTGCAGTGGGAGCAATTAGATCGAGCTTTCATAGAGCTGGCACAGCTATGATGGGTTGAACGACCTCCTTCTGCGCTGCGTCATTCCAAGCAGTAATGTTTGAAAGACGCGTTGGCTGATGCAAATATGTTTTGTTCATTCGACCTACGAAACAGTGTAATGAACCATGTTTGTTATTTTCGCTCCATATTCAGCGTTCTGATGCATTCCTAATTCAATCTTGCTCTGTTAGTTTGTCAATTAGTTCCATTGTAATATCACTTCAGTTGAAGCTTTCAATATTTCAGTCAGACTAAATGGTCCACTGGTGCAGGTTAATGCAATCGTACATTGGGAGATTTGCAATTCATTGAGATTGACTGCGACTCGATCACAACAGAACTGATTGTATCAAACAGGAATGGTTTTGGCCAGTGAATCTTTCTCGATGCTGTCTGTGTTTCTCTGCTACAGTATCTGTGAAGTTTGGTTTTATTTCCTAGTCACAGCAGCGAAGAGTTACATTAGGTCAGTAAAATAGAGGGCTGATGTCACTGCTAACGGTTGTGATTGGCTCCTTCCTACAAAGCAATTAGATTTAACACAACAAAAAATGGCTCCTTGTGTTAGTCCACACCAGACTTTGTCATGATGATAGTTATTTTCTCCGTGGGGTGTGGAGAAAGCCAACCGCCTCAAGGAACTCATCCAAATATCACGTTTTCTAGAAAATCACCCGGTCTTTGGTAAGTTCCATTGTTCCTCTGTTCAATGGACCTCAATCCTCCATCCTCACTCTAAATCTTTTCACTGTTTCACTTAATGCCTCAGCTGATTCCTGGGATGAAGGAGTTTTCCTACGAGGAAAAGTTGAACAGGTTGGACCGATACCCATTGAAGTTTAGAAAGGTCAGAGGTGATCTTATTGAAACATAAAAAGGTTCCGAGGGGGTTTGACAGGGTAGATGCTGAAAGGATGTTTTCCCTCGTGGGGGAACCTAGAACTAGGAGGCACCATTTCAAAATTAGGGGTCTCCCATTTAAGACGGAGATGAGGAGGGATGTCTTCTCTCAGAGGATGGTTAATCTTTGGAATTCTCCTCCTCAGAGAGCAGTGGAGGCTGGGTCATTGGATATATTCAAGGCTGAGTTAGATAAACTTTTGATTGACAAAGGAGTCAAAGGTTATAGGGGGGCAGATAGAAAGTAGGGTTAAGGCCACAATCAGGTCAGATATGATCTCATTAAGTGGCGGAGCAGACTGAGGGGCCAAATGGCCTATTCCTGCTCCTATTTCTTGGATTTTATGTGACTGAAGTGACCTTCTCTAGCTGTAGGGGATTAGGCAGATTGTCAATGGAAGGCAGGAGGAGGGTACAATCTTGAGGGATTGTCTAGGTTATAGTTCAGGGGTTTGGAAGAAAAGCCTTTGCTCAAGTTGCCCTGGTGATGATTAGATGCCCATCCATGGAACCAAACCAGGACCAGTGTCACTGAGCTGGATAGGGCTATGGTCAGAGAGAGATTATGCACCTCAATCACAGCAAATGGCATTTATGGCTTCACTTTGCAACATTTCAATAGGTGGAACAGAATCCCGATTGGAGGAGATGTGCAAAAGATGGACAAACTCTGGGAGATAACAACATGTTTGAGGGCTGTGTGGAGGAACTGGAGGATGGTAATGGGATGGTCATTAGCGAGCACAGAGAGGTCAAGGTTCTTTTTTTAAAACAAGGAGATGATGACAATGGTTTTGAAAGGAGAGGGAATATCAGGTAAAACAGGAGACAGGCACGAAAACTCAGAAGTCCAGTGTGTTTGTGATCAGGGATAAGGATATGGGTTTCAATAATGAGAAGAACATAAAAAGGACAGAGAGAGAGGAAGGGGAGAAATTAGAGAGAAGCAAGGGCTTAGGGTTAGAATGTGGCCTGGACTGGGGTTCATGATAGTAAGAAAGTTCCCTTCTATCCACAATGACTTCAGTTTTTGACAGTCCAGTAGTTATCTTTGTAAGAATGTAAAGGCAGTGTGTACAATGAACATATTTCTATTATGATGGCTGATTCCTGCAGATTTTTCTCTCCCTCCCCACCCCCACTTTATTTACGAGATGCAGTAATTGTCTCCTTCCTTCACTTGTGCCTACTTATTTGCAACAGATTTACATTGGATATTTGGACAGACAGATTAATGAGGGATCAGGGTGTATAAAGCTGATTGACATTCCTGAAAACCTGTTGAATGCGAAACAGAGCCTTGACTTGCGGGGATCAGAAAGGATGCATTTCATCTTTGAGCTCCATTGACAATTTAGTTTCCAATTCTGTCAGTTCCTCCTATATTGTGATGCAGATTTAAATAAAATATCAAAAAACGGCGCTGTAGAATTGTCTGCAGATCACTTCACTGAACTGTTCATCCAATCTACCTATTCATGGGAAAAAGCTCCTTTCACAAGTGATGTTATCCTTCAGTGCTCAGTGATTTTATAATTTAATTACCCAGCCTGTAGAACATATGAGCAACTGAAGACAGTCTCACATCACTGCTAATGTGGTGTCTGTGCAGCTCTCGAAATAACACTATCTACACGTAAAACGACAGAAATCGGAGAACTGTAAAATGATCCAAAAACAGAAGCAAGATGTTCAGCCCATCTAATTAATTCTGCTGTAATTGTCCATTTTTTTTTTCCAGTCCTACTCATTAACCTTTGAATGAGCAACAATGCAATTCCATTTTGAAAGAAGTTGGGCCTTGTCTCACTGACGAGTGGAAATATCCATTCGCCTTTTAGTTTCTCACAACCTTTACGAATCTTGAAGCCTTCATCAGCCACTCAGCCCAACCTCTAGCTAAAAAGAGCTAACTTAGAGGATCCCTCTTTGCTTTAAGCCCTTATTCGTTTTAACTGAGACCAAATTCACTGTTGTCCATCACTTTAATATGCCCTCAATAAGAAATTGCCCAAAAATTTGTACACAATGGCTTATAATTTCCCCGATCTCACTTACGCTGAAATTACACCAGTTTCTGTCAAACTTGCTGATGGGAACTGTTATGATCCCCGGAAGGTGGATAAATTTTAGAAAAATGTTCGAGTTTCCTGTGACTGACAGGAAGGGTCACAAAACAACATTTCAAGTTTTAAGGCTTTTACTGTAACAAATCAACTAAAAGCGACATTAACGAAACACTATTTCAGAAGGAAACTGATACTGTTAATAACAGGAAAGTTTCCCTATTTAACTTTTAGAATGACCAGAAATTCCCCTGCCACAGTTATACTTTACTCTGTCCCATAAGTGAACATTTTATCCTCCCAGAACCAGTCCAAAATTCTCAGCTCCCGGTGTCTTTCTTCCTTTTTCCTTCCAGCCAGGTAACTTCTCATCCCTGAACAAACTTTCACGTCCAGGGTTACCCTGGAGATTCCTCCCTCTGGCCAAAGCTAGGTGAATCTTCCAGCCTCGATTAAAACTCATCGATCCAAGCATGAGCTCCCACTCTCATTTTGTGTGGTAAACAATAAAGAGTTGATGCCTCGATCTCGCCGCTTGCTCTTTTTCTCTCTCTCTCTCTCTCTCTCGCTCTATCACAAATTCTTGTAGATTGACTCTCTCCGTGAGGATCAGTGATATTTTAGGAAAACCTGTAACCCAACCCGACAACGGCTTCCTAGGGACTCTTCCTCTCTTAAAGCCCATTTCCATGGCAACGTGAATCACATGGGCTTTGCACCCAGTGAAACAAATATCTAATTCATAATTCTTATGTTTTAGAATTTAACTTTTAGTTTCAGGAGATCAAAGTAGATAAAAAGAATATTATTTAACTGGACAGAGACTACAGAGAGCTGCAGTGAAAAGGGATCTGGGTAGAGCCCCCTTGTAGAGGAATCCTGAAACATAAGCATGCAGGTACAGCAAGTAATCAGGAAGACAAATGGAATGTTGGCCTTTATTGGGGGATGGAGTATAAAAGTAGGGAAGTCTTGCTACTGTACAACTGTACAGGGCATTAGTGAGACCACACCTGGAGTGCTGTATACAGTTTTGGTCTCCTGACTTAAAGAGGAATATAATTACATCGGAAGCTGTTCAGACAAGGTTCACTCGGCTGATTCCTGGGATGAAGGGTTTGTCTTATGAGGAAAGGTTGAGCAGGTTGTACCCATTGGTGTTTAGAAGAATGAAAGGTGATCTTGTTGAAATATATAAGATTCTGATGGGGCTTGACAGGGTGGATCCTGAGAGGATGTTTCCCTCGTTGGGGAATCTAGAGCTAGGGGAGCACAGTTTCAAAATAAGGGGTCTCCCCTTTAAGACGGAGATGGAGAGGGTTTTTTTTTTCTCTCAGAGGGCATTAGAATTCTCTCCCACCGCCCCCCCTCCCAGAGCAGTGGAGGCTGGGTCATTGAATATATTCAAGGCTGAGTTGGACACATTTTGATCGGCAAGGGTTTTGGGGGACAGAGAGGAAAGAGAAGTGGAGGCCACAATCGGATCAGTCATGATCTTATTAAATGGCAGGGCAGGCTCGAGGGGCCGAATGGCCTACTCCTGCTCCTATTTCTTACATTTGTCTTTATGAGGGGCCAGGGCGTGTGCCAAAAACTGGGAGGAGTGGGTAGCCACAGTGAAACAGAAACTGGACACATGGGGTGAGGCACTTTCTCCATTGTGGGTAAGAACCTGATCACAGGTGTGAGGCACTCTCAATGTTTCTGTACATGACTCAGGTCTGGCCCATACCTCAATCTTGCACCGCAGAGGTCACCTGAGCCATCTTCTGCTTTGTCTAGTGATTGAAAATGGATTGTGTTCACACGATGTACAAACCTCTTAGGAAAAGGAGGGAAAAATGAGCCCGTCATTCTGATGGCCAACTTTGTGTGTGGCTGCACCAAGCTGTGTGTGGACCCTCGGTGCGCAAACACCAAGTGTCACCATGTGCTGAGGTTCTACCTGTCCCCGGTGTTGTGAAGGATGGGTCTGACCACACTGCAGTGGTATGCTCCATGTCATTGGACTGTGCTGTATCCCTATCCCTCATGACTACAACTCCATCAGGCAGTGGTCTGCACGTGACATCCTTGAGGCACTGCGGGAAAAGGAAATGGTGGATCCTGTGGAATGGTTCCCTGAGCAGATTAAGGCAGAATCCCGCATCACCAGAACTTTCAAACAAGCACCAAGACATAGCTTGGCTGGTGGTGAGAAAGGCCCTCCCTGTCAGACCCTTCCTACACATCTGGAGCCTCACCCTCTCCGCACGTCAGCCTTGAGGTGGCTGCAGTGGGGAAGAGACCACTGCCCACCTCCCTCCGGAACGTGGCATTGCAAAGCCAGGCTGGAGAGAGATGCAGTGGTTGCTGTTCACCTTGTGCAGCTCTGTCCCAGGACTCTGTGCTCTACCAGCTGTTCCTAAGGATGCAGACACACACTGAGATGAACATCAACTCAGTGAAAGATGCTCTTTATCCTGCCTGAATCCTGCTGGTCTTCCGGGGCAAAGAGCTGTCAGTGAGGGAGTCCTTTTTTCACTAATCAGGAACCCTCAACATTTCTCCTTTTTCTGCCCCAACCCTCAAGTAATCGCCGTGTTCCTACTTTCAAGTTGCCTGCCTGCTCTGCTGTGTTACACAGAAAGAGTTTAGGTCTAATCGCTTCCTCCTCAGAGCCGCAACATATCAATCCCCGTCCGCCGGTTCGATTTCCGGAGCTCTTTTCCACATGTACTGCTCTCCACCTTTGGTATATTTCAGGAGTTCAAAAACAAGGTGCCCACAATTTTCTGTTAAGATGACAGGACAGAGGCTTGTGGGCCCAAGGTGGTTGCAGCTTATTACTGAGGTGAAAAATTGGAACTATCGGTGATGGTGGGAGTTCCATTGACCAGAAACTGAACTGGACTAGCCATATAAATACGGTGCCTACAAGACCAGGTTAGAGGCTGGTAATCCTGCGGTGAGTAACTCACCTCCTGACTCCCCAAAGCCTGTCCACGGCACGAGTCAGGAATGTGATGGAATACTCCCCACTTGCCTGGATGAGTGCAGCTCCCACAACACTCAAGAAGCTTGACACCATCCAGGACAAAGCAGCCCGCTTGATTGGCACCACATCCACAAACATTCACTCCCTCCACTACCAACACACAGTAGCAGCAGTGTGTACCATCTACAAGATGCACTGCAGAAACTCACCAAGGCTCCTTAGACAGCACCTTCCAAACCCACGACCACTACCATCTAGAAGGACGAGGGCAGTAGACACATGGGAACAACACCACCTGGAAGTTCCCCTCCAAGCCACTCACCATCCTGACTTGGAAATATATCGCCGTTCCTTCACTGTCACTGGGTCAAAATCCTGGAACTCCCTTCCTAACAGCACTGTGGGTGTACCTACACCACAGGGACTGCAGTGGTTCAAGAAGGCAGCTCACCACCACCTTCTCAAGGGCAATTAGGGATGGGCAATAAATGCTGGCCCAGCCAGCAACACCCACATCACTTAAAGGAATAGAAAAAAAGATCAGTTTCCATCTCCAGTCACTGCCATCACCAGTAAATGTCCTCCTGATCTTGGTCACCATCACCACTGCTCTTCCATAAAGTTAACCACAAACTCAGAAGTTGCAGTAAATATTATTCCTCTAATCTTCGCACTCAGGCCATTCACATCCAAGCAGAACAAGACAGGAATCCCTGGGGTTCATCCCAGGAACATTCATTTCTCCACCCTCATTCTGTCTGCTCTGTCCATGGGCCCCTTCCCTCTCACACCTTGGCAGGGCTGGAGACCCACGTTTGCAAGTATAGTTTGCCAACATTCTTTCTAATTACAGTTTTTGATTGGTTTTCCAGGTATCTTTCGATTGCATTCCTGAAAGGCAAATCCATTAATTAGAGCAGAACGATTTCCTCCTCAGTAATCCTGGATAGGCTTTTTTTGACAGAGTTTCTCAAACATTTATTTTAATATTTGCATCATTCACCCAGCACGAGGGACAGCTGAAATTTTAACATAAGTGGAACATGTTGCATATCTCGTTCTGGGCATCATTCCTTATTCTACAATGCTTTGCATATGATTAACTTTGTTTGAATTGCTTCTTCAATGTGGGACAGGAAATGTAAATCATTACAGGACAGAATAGCCCTTTTTTATTTTGCTGGTGTGTTTTTTATATAAATCATTAATCCAGTCATCACCCCAGGAACCAGTGCAGTGAACGGTCAACCTGCTCCAGTATTTGTATTTTCTCCAAATCACTCTCCTCACTTTTTAATTACAGGACCAAGAAACAAATACGTCAATCAGTCACCTAGAAAGTGAACTCTCCTCGTACACTCGCATCAGAAACAGGAATATAGGCTGCAAACACTCAGTGCCTGTGGAGAGTGGGTTAACCTTTCAGGCTGATGACCTTCAGTTGGAAACATGCTTGTGACAATCGCCTGCATTTAATCAGAGGGCAGAGATTCCAGGTGAATGAAAGAACCAGAGACCACGCAAGGAAAAGGTTTTTACACAGCGAGTGGTTAGGAGCTGCCAGAGGGTGCGTTGGAGGTAGATTCAATTGCCGCTTTCAAAAGGGGATTGCATAAATGCTTGAGGTACAAAAGATTGCAGGGATATTGGGAAGGTTGGGGGGTGGTGGGGTTGGGGTGTGAGGGGGGGGAGGCGATAGATCAGGATTAATGGGTTGCTCCGTGAAGGAGCCAGCATGGAGTCGATGGGCTGAGTGGCCACCCTCTTTCGGCACTGAAAGGAACGGGAGGTAATTGGCTCTCCAACTTCCTGGCCATCGCTCCCTGAGAGAACCCCTTCCTGCTGGATCAGCCAATCAGGGGACTGAGGACTCAGCAGTTTTCCTGTTTGTTGATGATGTCACCAGCAGAAACGGACACACCCCTCACAGGTTTCACTGGCACTTTGAAACCCCCTAAATTAGATCAGGTTGAACAAACTGGTGACAAAGTAATAGTTACATTTTTTTTTTGGTCGTGTACCTCCTGTAATCTGTAGGTCCAGTGACATCACCAAAAGCTTCAAACATTTCGACATGACTTTAAAAAAAAAATCACAACAAAGTTCCATCTTTAAACAACTCTTTTCTGTCCTTTTCAAGATACTTGGTGCAGGAGCATTATTATGGCAAGAATCCCGTTTCCTCTGTTTCCTGCCCTATCGTGGAACTGGTGCTGGCTGCGAACATTTCCCGCACCAAATCTTCACTTATCAATGTGCCCTCAGATATATCAGCTAATATTTCACATATAATTGCGCAAAAATTCAGCTGCTCGAAGAAGGAACGTTTCCTCACTTCACTGGCTCTCACCTCCACTGGCTCTCACCTCCACTGGCTCTCACCTCCGCTGGCTCTCACCTCCACTGGCTCTCACCTCCACTGGCTCTCACCTTCACTGGCTCTCACCTTCACTGGCCCTCACCTCCACTGGCTACCACCTCCACTGGCTCTCACCTCCACTGGCTCTCACCTCCACTGGCTCCCACCTCCACTGGCTCTCACCTCCACTGGCTCTCACCTTCACTGGCTCTCGCCTCCACTGGCTCTCACCTTCACTGGCTCTCACCTCCACTGGCTCTCACCTCCACTGGTCCTGGAGACTCCCACCAGGGGAAAATCATACCCACTTGAGTGAATCCTTTCAAACACCTCAGTTAAACTATATGGTGGACAATTAACGCGCAAATACTTTCACAGTACTGACGCTTGCAGGGGCTTGTGATACAAATCAATGGACAGCCAGCTGTTGGAACCTGAAAAGAAATGTAGGCTTGTTTATCCGTTACAATGGGCGAGTCGGTGGGAAGATAATGAGCTGCTGGTTTCCGCTTACAGAACCTGGTAAAACGTAATCTGAGATCAAACGCTGAGTATTGGCTGAGACAGCTCCAAGCTGATTGAGAAACATTGCTCACAGCAGGGGAGGTCACATGTTGTCCACTTGAATAGCATCACCAAAATGAACTCCCTGTCACACTCTGACACGCCAAATCCATTCTGAGCTCCTTGTAGAATATTAAAAGCAAAAGTTTCCTGTAAATTAACAAACCCTTAATTTATTGCTTGTCTTCTCTGTAGTTGTCCGGGTGAGATTTGGTTCCATCACTGTGAAGCACACCCTGAGTTCTGGGTGGAATCTGTGCTGCCATGAATGTCTAGGCAGCCAAATTCAAAACACCCAACTGTGACGTCACTTAGATCCTCATCAGACACAGACAAAACAACATGGGATTCAAATATAAAACAAGGTGCAGTATGTGTCAGACCCTGTACCAGTTTATACAACACACGGTGCAGTGTGTGACAGACCCCGTACCAGTTTATACAACACACGGTGCAGTGTGTGACAGACCCCGTACCAGTTTATACAACACACGGTGCAGTGTGTGTCAGACCCCGTACCAGTTTATACAACACACGGCGCAGTGTGTGTCAGACCCCGTACCAGTTTATACAACACACGGCGCAGTGTGTGTCAGACCCTGTACCAGTTTATACAACACACGGTGCAGTGTGTGTCAGACCCTGTACCAGTTTATACAACACACGGTGCAGTGTGTGTCAGACCCTGTACTAGTTTATACAACACACGGTGCAGTGTGTGTCAGACCCTGTACTAGTTTATACAACGCACGGTGCAGTGTGTGTCAGACCCTGTACTAGTTTATACAACGCACGGTGCAGTGTGTGTCAGACGCTGTACCAGTTTATACAACACACGGTGCAGTGTGTGTCAGACCCTGTACTAGTTTATACAACACACGGTGCAGTGTGTGTCAGACCCGCACCAGTTTATACAACACACGGTGCAGTGTGTGTCAGACCCGCACCAGTTTATACAACACACGGTGCAGTGTGTGTCAGACGCTGTACCAGTTTGTACAACACCCCACACCATGTACAACACCTACAAAGGGTGGCAAACTAGGGCCATTAAACAGGTATGGCAGGGTGGTGGCCGGATGTGGGGGTTGGGATGGGGACACAAGGAGGTCATTTACACCAATAATCACCCTCTCACCCACCCATCTTACACAACCTGTCATGTCCCCTCTCCCTGTGGCTGTGGAGAAAGTTATTTCAGTGCAACTCAAGTTTCTAACTGAACAGTTTAGAATTTGTCTGTTGAAAGCATTAGAATTCATGCCGGTATTATGGAACTAGATGGAGTTACATCTTGGCCGGACTCTCAGTGAGGCAGGTTTGCTCTTCCTGACACGTGTTCATGAACCAATTGGGTTTTTGAAACCATCTGGCAGATTTAATGCCAACCCACAGATTATTTCTGAAATCCAACTTCATGATTCACCTCATTGGGGTTAGAGGAACACAAGGGTTTTACCACATTGTGGAAAGATGGAGGTGAAGACTCTGCCTTGAGTTGGATGTTGTACTGAGTAAGATTCCAGTCAGAAATCTACACTCCACAGTTACATCTCCCCATGTGCAGGAACTAGAGAAATCTACCGTTCTTCCAGAATGCCTTCGGAAAATGGTTTATAGACTGTAAGACATTATTTGATGCTCACAAGAGCAACTTTGGCCAATCTATCCTTTTTACACAACAAAATTCCAGAACAGTACACAATGTTCTCGATGTAGTCTAATCAGGGCTCTCTATAAGAATATCCTCTTCTTTGTGTTCATGCCCTCTCAATATAAAGGCTAACATTCCATTAATCTTTTTGCTTGTTTTTCACTCTGGACTAAAACATTTGTGTATTGTGTACATGGATCCGTAAATCTCTTTGAACTTGCACTGTTCCTAGCTTTTTGCTATTTAAGAAATACCTCACACTTGACTGTGCTGAAATCCATCGACCATAGTCTCTCCACTCACTTAATCCATCAATGTCTGATTGTAATTTTATGCTTCGGTCTACAATATATACTTTACCACCGATCTTTGCATCATCAGCAAAATTTGATATTTGGCTGTCTGTTGTGTTATTTATGTCATTAATAAATATAGCGAATATAGACAAGGTGCGAGACAGAAACTCACCAAGCCTTCTTTGACTGCACCTTCCAAAGCCACGACCACTACCATCTAGAAGGACAAGGGTAGCAGACCCATGGAAACACCACCACCTGGAAGTTCTCCTCTAAGTCACTCGCTATCCTGACTTGGAAATATATTGCTGTTCCTTCACTGTCACTGGGTCAAAATCCTGAAACTCCCTTCCTAACAGCGCTGTGGGTGTACCTATACCACAGGGACTGCAGCGGTTCAAGAAGGCAGCTCACCACCACCTTCTCAAGGGCAATTAGGGGTGGGCAATGAATGCTGGCCTAGCCAGCGATGCCCACATTCTACAATGACCTAAAAATCAAAATGTTAGTTTCCAGCACACATCCCAATTCGATTACAATCTCCATGATCACTTGTCTTGGTCTTCCAATGTCTCATCAATCTCCTGAACTGGTTTTCATTTCCATGAGCTTTGGTTTTAACTAATAGTTTCTCACCTAGAACCTTATTCAGCATCACAGAATCATTACAGGGCAGAAGGAGGCCATTCAGCCCATCGAGTCTGCACTGGCTTTCTGAAAGAGCACTCCACCTGGTCCCACTCCCCTGCCTTATCCCCGTAACCTTGCACATTCTCTCTTTTCAGGTAGCAATCCAATTCCTTTTTGAATACCTCGATTGAACCTGCCTCCACCACCCTTTCAGAAACTTTGTTCCAGACTCCAACCACCCTCTGGGTGAAAAATCTTTCCTCGCATCACATTTACTCCTTTTGCCAATTATTTTGAATCTGTGCCCCCTAGTTCTTGATGTTCTCTTGAATGGGAACAGTTTCTCACTATTTACCCTGTCCGTATCCCTCAGGATCTTGAATACCTCTATCAAGTCTCCTCTCAGCCTTCTTTTCTCCAAGGAGAACAGTCCCAACCTCTCCAATCTATCCTTATAGCTACAGCTCTTCATCCCTGGAATCATTATTGAATGCATTTTAGAATTCTAAATACACAACAACCAATGACATTTGCCTGCCTACTATCTTAGGAACTTGCTCAAAAAATTCAATTAGGTTTGTTATAGATGACCTACCCTTTACAAATCCATGTTGGCTCTCTCTAATCAGCTCAAATTTCTTTAAGTACTCAGTCACTCTGTCCTTAATTATAGATTCCAATAACTTCCTGACAACAGATGTTAAACTAACAGGCCCATAATTTCCTGATTTCTCACACTCACCTCTCTTAATCAACAACAACAGATGGCAGAGACGAAGATATTAATGGTGAATAACAGGGACGACAGAGATTTCACATCCTCCATCATTTACAGTTTATCAGATGGCTCAGGGGTTTCTATGACTTCAGTTGAAGGGTCTCAACATTCACACAGGGATCCAGAGCTTGGCAGAAATCAGAAATAATACAAAATAACTAAACTTACAGAAACAATATACTGCAGATGCTGGAAATCGAAAATAAAACTCAGGTTAATGATGCGCATTGAATAAATTAAGGGTAAGAAGAAACAGATGAAGGGCATTCATTATTTGAGCAGATATGAAGCAGTATTTATCAACACTAGAGTGGAGAGTAGGGTTAGGAGCTATACACTTGTAATGTTTCACTTTGGGAATAAATCTAAACCGTGTAAAGATTGAATCCTGGTTTCCTTCCTCACCAAACGACTATTAGAAGTTTAACAAGTGAAAGTTCATCGATCTGAAACGTTAACTCAGTTTCTCTCTCCACAGATGCTGCCTGACCTGCTGAGAGTTGTCAGCATTTTCTGTTTTCTATTATTCATAAAATAATTCCCTGCACTTCACCGGGAACGGAAAAACATGGCAAACTTTATCAAAGTGGCAAAGCGTCGACATTCAATGCATTATCCTTTCATTTCTCTGTTTTCTCCCTCAGCCCCCATTACTAAAAACGGATTATCCAGACATTATCACATTGCTGTTTGTGGGAGCTTGCTGCCTGCAAATTGGCTGCTGCATTTCCTGCAGCGACGAGTGCTGAATAAAATGCAAGTCTTTCTTTGTTCTTCAGATGCTGACTGACAAGCTGAGCTTTTAGGGCATTTCCTGCCTTTGGTTCACATACTGAACTCGAAGGGTTAATGCCCCTGGGTCACACTGATGTGTTTACACTCAAAGGAGCAGAGTTACACCAGGCACATCACTAAGACAATGCTAAGAACATGGATGTATTGTGATGGCTTGTGCCCCTCTCTAACTTGGCTGTATCATAGTCCAGAAAGCATCATTACATGAGGAAACTCAGAAATGGAAGAGAGTAGAAAGTCTACTCTCTAAGAAGAGGCCAAAACAATTAAACACTGGGTTTTTTTAGGTCTGGATTTGAATTCAGCCCAGTTAACTGCAGGTGAAATGTCCTTCCCTCACAGGGTGAGTAGAGAGTTGTTATTTTAAACTCCAAGGTCTGGTTTCGAATTCAGCTCAGGGATGGCAGTGAAGGTTTCCTCTCTCACTTGTTTCAGAATGGGTAAGGCTGTGCTCGAGGAAGCTCTGCTTTAACCTACGGGACCTTCGTTTGGACCCAGATATTCAGCATGAAAGTTAGCCCCAGAATCACGGGCGTGAATGGAGGGAGGAGCGATAGGAGATGAAGGTGGAAAACATATGTTTCCTTCAAAAGGATTTTGGATAAATACTTAACGGGGATAAAAATGGCAAGGATAAGGGGGAAGAGCGAGGGAGTGAGGTTAATGAGCTAACTCTTTCAAAGTATCCTTCATTTCCCAATTGTTTAATCTCCCATAGTTAAGGGATCCAAAGTGAAACTAGTTGGTTCAAAAATGAACCTACTTCTGGACTAATGTTAACCAGGACACAAAGCCACATACACGATATGTGACAACACTAAATGCCAGCCAGCTGTTGATCATGGTTCTGATCCAAATTATTTTCCATTATCTGTTCCCTGATCATTTTTAGAAATACTCCCTAATCACAGCAAGCTCCAAATCAATGACATTTTCCACTGGTGCTTTCAAAGTGCCAAATTCCATAGGCCCTCCATCCATGAATTCACATTATAAATGAAATAAATAAAATCAGTTCCAGGAAGAGGTTTACCAGGAGCTGCAGCAACAACCATTCATTCCTGAGTACCTTTTACAGGGATTGAGTATTGATTTCCACTGGAACTCACCTTAAAGAAAACAAATCTTTACCAAGAATCGATCTAAAGGTGAAATGAGTGCAGCATCGTTACTGAGGGGTGTTGATTAGCAATGGGAGATGCCAGCAACTCTACCTGAGTAAAGTACAAAATATCAACATCTTTCATCAGACCTAGCCCGCCGGATGTAAGGCACTTTAGGCTGCAGGGCTGTGATTGAGGCTCTCAACAGGGACATCAGTCAGGCCATCCCTATTGACCTACAGGTCCTTAGGTTGGGTTCTGAGGAGAGGGGAAAGGGAGGGATTGGTGGATAGAGCTGGGAGGGGGTGGGGGAAGGAGGAAGGGTGAGGAAGGGGAAATGATGGAATCAGTCAGAGACCCTGTAATCTATCAACCCCTACCCATATTTTATTTGTGGGGGTGTTGGTGAGAACAGGATGATACTGAGGTCAACAGCTGCCAAGCTCACAAGTGAGGAATACCCACAGGATAAATTATTGGAGGCTGAGACCCATGGGCTGAACCACCAGATCCCCCATTGACCCTCTGCTCCTCCAACTCTACATTAATTTCTGTTCCCAATCTTTTCATTGCATCAACAGAGCCCAAGCTTCACCTCCTTGCCTGTTGGAAATTTCTCTCTTGTTATCTCTCTATTTTCCTTCAAGAATCACATAAGAACCTTGTTAAACACCCAAGAAGCTCAACACAATCCAGGACAAAGCAATCAGTTCAATTGACAGCTTCATCCACCACCTTAAATATCCATTCCCTCCACCACCGATTCACAGTAGCAGCAGCGTGTACCATCTGCAAGATGTACTGCAGCAACTCACGAAGGGTCCTTTGACAGTACCTTCCAAACTCATGACCTCGACCAACTAGAAGGACAAGGGCAGGAGACGCATGGAAACATCAATATCTGCAAGTTCCTGTTGTAAGGGTTTGTTCTGTGTCTCACAAAGAGATCTGGAGGCTTGCGTGGTTTAGCATCAAGTGTTTATTGGTAACATAACTATATACATCTCCAGGGTATAGCCCTAACTAGATACTATCTCCATGCTGGTTTCTGCTAGACTCTACTGTACTCGATTTACTATCACGTGACTCTCTGCATCATACTGTAGGCGGTACTATTCTCCAGTTCCATATTAACCCTTGCTGTGCCGAGCATCCTTTTACTACACCAGTCATGACGAGATATTAATGTATATAATGTTACTGGAAATTATTTTTTTTAAATAGAGGTTTAGTCTGTCTGGGTGTGTTAATTGGATTAAAGCCAGCTAGTCTGGGTGCTTTGATGTGTAGTAGTTTTGAGATGTAAACAGTGAGTTAAAGGGTGCATTTGCATTTTGTTGAATAAACCATTGAAAGACTGGGGGTGAAATCTTGCACCTAGCTGGGAGACATCAAGCAATGTTTATATTACTAATAAAATTGGTACTTTGAAAAAGGTTCAAAGGGCCTGGTGATACAATGAGAATTGACATTCAGTGAGGAAGGCTGGGTATAATCAAAAGGAGTTTGTGTGTGCAGGTCAGAGGTATAAAGGATCTAAGCCTGTAAACCTACCCCTGTGTCTGCAAAGGAGCACATTGAAAGGAACCTCATTTTGAATTCGTAAGGTGAAAATGATTTGCCTGGTGTCTGGTTAAGTCTATTGGTTATTGTTGCCATAGTGGGGATTAATTTGGGAATTTGTTATAAGTTATGATAGTAGTAATTTGCAGCCATCTGTGTGTGTTTAATTTGTTGTAAATTAATAAATGTTTCATTTTGTTTGATATAAAACCTCTTGAGAACTGGTAGTCTTATTCTGAATTTAGAGCTGCAACTCAAAACATACCAATTGAAAATATAGATTATGACTGTTGTTTAAAGTTTCCCTCTGGGGCCTTTACAAACTGCTGGGTCATAACAACAACACCTCCCCCAAATCTTTACCCAAACATATTTACAATACAATCTTTCCCATGCTACTCCTTCTTCCCCACCTCCCACATCTCTAACTTTATAAATTCAGATGGCCTGGAGTCGTGACAATTCTTCCAGATCTCATTCTCATCACAGTTGGAGGAGCAGTAGGCTCAGTTGCTTTGAGCGGGTTTTCTTGGTTTCGAGTTGAAGTCGTAGTATTCTGTATTTCAGGCATCTGGTTGTCTCCATCCAATTCGCTTTTTGTGATCTTTAGCGTTATGTTTTTCTTTGTCGACCACCTGTCTCCTTTGATCGGAGACTATGGGCTTATCCCGTTCCTTCCGGAGGGAATACTCACTCCATTCATTCACAGAGTGGACTCGGGTTTGCTTTTTCCATGGGGTCTCCACAATCTTCCTGGAAGTTAACATTTCAAAAATGGAACCTCCACGTTTCACAATTTCACCCAATTATTTGTTTCCACCCTTATTTTCCAATTGGTTTTCAAGCTGGTTAATCTTTTCATTCAGTTCAGCCCCTACTCTGGAACAAAGACAACTGAACTCACCAGGGTTATCGGTAGAACCCTTATACAAGCTTAACAACTCCACCTGGGAATTCAGTTCCTTTCAGGACTCTTTCTTTCATGGACACTGGCTGCTCCTTAGAGTTTTCCAGTTCACTCATTAGGTCCTCAATCTGTTTTTTTAGAATTTTCCTTTTCTGTTTTTAAAGTCTGGATTTGCTCTTCCAAACCGCGCATCCCATCTTTCACATTCTTCAGATTGGATCGAAGTTCTAGAATTTCATCAGTCTTGGTTGTTAATTCTGCATTCAGCCAACTGTCCTGATTCATCAGCAATTCCTTCTCCTGATCCAGGCATTTCCCACAATACTTAATTGAGACTTCTGACATTTGAAGTTCATCAATTTCTAATTTTTCATTAGCAAACTCATCTTTCACATGTGAAAGTTGGTTCTCTGTACTGAGCAGTTTTCCCTTGGCAGAGCTTAATCCCTCTGTGCTATTCCTCAAGACATTCTGTAACTACACTTCTGCTAATTGTTTCTGAGACTCTCCCCCATGTGAGAACTTTGATTTTCAGTTGGGTATGCTGCAGCAGGGGCAGAGAACGCTTCTTCTGACTGTTGGATTGGACAGTTAGGTTCATTGAGCTTATCTACTTTTTGTTGCTCCTGGACATGAGAATTCTTCATTTTCTCCTTTCCCTCCTATAGTTCCAAAACTCCGTTGTTCAGTGACATTTTCATTCTCTCAAACTCTTCAACAGGACAATTCAAACTCTCAAACTCTTCAAAACAGACAATTTCACATTTTCCCACATTATACTCCATTTGCCAGATCTTTACCCACTCACTTAACCTATCCATATCCCTTTGTAGCCTCCTTATGTCCTCTTCACAACTTACTTTCCTACCTATCTTTGTGTCAACAGCAAATTTAGCAATCATGCCATCTTTCCCTTCATCCAAGTCATTTATATAAATTGTTAAAAGTTAAATCAGCCCCAGCACTGATCCCCGTGGCGCCCGTTACATCCCACCAACCCGACAAAGACCCATTTATGGCTACTCTCTGTTTCCTGCCAGCCAGCCAATCTTCTATCCATGCTGACATGTTACCTCCTACACCATGAGCTTTTATTTTCCACAATAATCTTTGATGTGGTCCCTTATCAAATGCCTTCTGGAAATCTAAGCACAGTATATGTGACTCCTTGAAAGAACTCAAATAAATGGGTTAAATATGATTTCCCTTTCACAAAACCATGTTGACTCTGCCTGGTTGCCTTAAACTTTTCTAAGCTCCCTACTGTAACTTCTTTAATAACAGCTTCTAACATTTTCCCTAGGACAGATGTTAAGATAACTGGCCTGTAGTTTCTTGCTTTCTGTCTCCCTCCCTTTTTGAATAAAGGAGTTACATTTGCTATTTTTCTGACACATTCCCCTTATCTCTTCCTTTATAATCTGTCCGCCTGTGTAGTTATAACTAAGAGGCTTGTACACCACTCCCACAAGTGACTTCTTCTTGCCTTTATCATTTCTCACTTCGACCCACGCCACTCCTACATCCTGGTTTCCTGAGCTTAGGCCGTCCCTCTATACTGCGCTAATGCCATTATTAATTAGCAGAGCTACCCCGCCACCTTTTTCTAGCTTCCTGTCCTTCCTAAAAGTCACGTACACTTCAATACTCAGGGCCCAATCTATGTCATCCTGTAGCCATATCTCTGTAATGGCGATCAGATGGTACTTATTTATATCTATTTGAACTATCAGTTCATCTGTTTTGTTTCAAATGCTACAAGCATTCAGAAACAGAGCCTTTAGTTTTGTCCATTTATTATTTCTATTTTGCTCTGCCTGGTTAGTGCTCTGATTATTTTTAAAAGGTTTGTTGAGCCTTTTAGTGAAGTTTGCTCACCCTTTTTGTGATCTGGCTCAGTCCTTTGTCTCTACGTTCGATCAGGTTTGGCGATGGCTCTCCACATGCTCTGGTGGAGGCCTTTCAGCTGCACAGTGGATCTTTCTTCTGTCCTTCAGCCTCTGTCTGCAATGGAGCGTTTTTAGGTGGCCACCAGCTGTCTCTTTGGCTCAGGTGCACTTCAGTCAGGTCAGGACTTCAGTTTCTTTAGTTTTTCTGGGCTCCTACTCCAGCTTCATCGGTTCTGGGTTTGTGCATTAGCTGCCACCATGTTGTAAAGGTTTGTTCTGTGTCTCACAAAGAGATCTGGGGACTTGTGTGATTGAACATTAAGGGTTTGTTGGTGACGCATCTCCAGGGTATAGCCTTAACTAGGCACTGTCTCCATGCTGGCTTCTGCTAGACTCTACCATCATGTGACTCTCTACATCATACTATGGGTGGTACTGTTCTCCAGTCCCACATTAACCTTTGCTGTGCTGAACACCGTTATACTACAGTTCCCCTCCAAGCCACACACCATCCTGACTTGGAACTATATGGTCGTTCCTTCACTGTCACTGGGTCAAAACCCTGGCATGGTGGGAATTCCTTCACCATATGGTTCAAGAAGACTCATCATCACCTTCGCTGGACAATAAATGCTGGTCATTCAAGTGATGCCCACATTCCAACAATGACTAACAGGCACGCTGAAGAATTTTCCTAACATAAACAATTTTATAAATGCACATTCTAGTTCCAAAAGCAACTTATCCACAAGTTCATGGGACTGGACTGGGCAACCAGTCATTTCACAGAACACCCTTCAGCTTCTGAAAGCTGGATCTGAATCCTGCCCAGACTGCTGTCCGTGCTGTTATTGCACATGGTGAAGTCAGCTTGGACCAATCTGCACTCAGGGAAGACCAACTGACCATTTCACTCTGAGCAATCAGCGCTGGGATAGGGAATAGGAATGTCCCACTGCGAAACAACAGGGAGACCATTTCATATTGAGCCGGGGGGGGCCCACGACTCAGCCAACACAGTCAGAGCCTGTGCACCAGCAGCATCGCCAGGCGGTGGTTAGAATGAGAAATGAGCCTATTGGGCAGCACCAACTTCCCTTTCGCTGACAAGGATAAAAGTTCACTAAAAAATAAAAGAGAACGTTCTTGAATTAAGTCCGGATTGAATTTGCCCAAGGAAAACCTTTCATGAATAGGCATCAGAGAACATCGTCTTAATTAGCAAAGCTTACAACTTGAGTGGAAATGTGGAATTGGCAGTCCAACAATGCGCTTTGCCAGTTCCCTAGTAACAATCACCTTGGCGACCAAATAGATTGTAGAGCAAATTACAAAGGAGAAGATGATCACCCAGACACAGTCCAAGAACTGTGCATTAATGAAACCGTGCTGTCATAAACTCTCCGACATGATCAGTGCTGTGAGCCCCATTAAACCGGTTCAGCTTAAAGATTATCTATAAGCTAATTAAATTTGTTTTTTTTAAAAAACAGGCTGTTGCAGACAGGAATTATATCCCCGTTCCTCAGCTCAGAACTGAGAGCAAAGTCCATCTCTCAGCTTCTCTTGTTCAGTGTCTCAGCTCCAACGGGCAAATATAACCAAAAACTGAACAAAAAAAAACCCAGAGCCCTGTTTCCCTCAGAGAATTGAAAAACACGTCAGGGCAGAGCTGCACATCTAAACACAGCCGCCGATCTTGTGCCAGAACACCGACCAAGGAATTTGTGGTGTAAGCAACTTGAGCCACGCTGACGAATTGCTGAAGGTTCGGAGATTTTGCTTTGTCTCCTTCGATGGAACAGTTGAAAAGTTAATTAGCACATCCGTTAATTGTCATAACACTTAATTATCATAACATCTCATTACCATATCTCCAGTCCCTTATTCCCATCAACTGTGATCACACGTTTGCTGAATTAATGCGACTTTGTTCCTGTACATCCTCACAGTCGCTAATGCACCAAACTCACTCTAGTAAAGAAAACTGCAACATGTCATTGCAGATCTTCACCCAATTGGAATGGGCACTGGTAACCAGTGTTAGCACACTGGGCAAGACATTTTGTTAAATAATTACATTGTGCAACTCAAAGTTATCCTAATGCATCCGGCCCAATAAACAGTGAAAGGTGGAAATGCTGAACACAATCAGGTTGCCAGAGACTGGAGCAGCAGCTGCAATACCTGCCTTAGGACAGGCTGGCCCAGAGCGAGGAGGAACCAGTGCCCCAGGGGGAGGAAGGGGAGCCAGTGTCCCAGGAGGAGGAAGGGGAGCCAGTGCCCCAGGGGGAGGAAGGGGAGCCAGTGCCCCAGGGGGAGGAAGGGGAGCCAGTGCCCCCGGGGGAGGAAGGGGAGCCAGTGCCCCAGGGGGAGGAAGGGGAGCCAGTGCCCCCGGGGGAGGAAGGGGAGCCAGTGCCCCAGGGGGAGGAAGGGGAGCCAGTGCCCCAGGGGGAGGAAGGGGAGCCAGTGTCCCAGGGGGAGGAAGGGGAGCCAGTGTCCCAGGGGGAGGAAGGGGAGCCAGTGCCCCAGGGGGAGGAAGGGGAGCCAGTGTCCCAGAGGAGGAAGGGGAGTCAGTGTCCCGGGAGGAGGAAGAGGACCCAGTGTCCCAGTGGGAGGGTGGGGGAGCCAGTGCCCCAGGGGGAGGAAGGGGAGTCAGTGTCCCAGTGGGAGGAAGGGGAGCCAGTGCCCCAGGGGGAGGAAGGGGAGCCAGTGTCCCAGTGGGAGGGTGGGGGAGCCAGTGCCCCAGGGGGAGGAAGGGGAGCCAGTGTCCCAGTGGGAGGGTGGGGGAGCAGGTGCCCCAGGGGGAGGAAGGGGAGCCAGTGTCCCAGTGCGGGGGTGGGGGAGCCAGTGTCCCAGTGGGGGGGTGGGGGAGCCAGTGTCCTGGTTGGGAGCAGGGGGGGTGCCATGTTGAATTGGTTGGTTTGTTGTACAGGTTTTGCCAAGTTCCCTCTGTCACTGTGACCACCCAGGAGCTCAGTGTGGTCACTTCACAGGGACGTCAGTTGTGTAGTTACTTACAAACATATGAATCAGGAGCTGGGTTAAGCCACTCAGCCCCTCGAGCCTGCTCTGCCATTCAATAAGGTTGTGGTGACCTGACTGTAACCTGACCCCCACATTCCTGTCTATCGCCGGTAACCTTTCACCTCTTGTTCATCGAGAATCTGCCCAGTTCTGCCTTAACAGTCTTCAAAGATTCTGCATCCACTGACCCTGGAGGAAGAGAATTCCAAACACTCTCAACCCCCTGAGAGAAAATAACTCCCCTCATCTCTCTCTTAAATGGGTGACTCCTTATGTTTGTGGCCCCTGGTTCTAGATTCTCCCACAAGAGGAAACATCCTCTCCACATCCACCCTGTCAAGCCCCCTCAGGATCTTAATGGTTCCAATCAAGTCACCTCTTACTCTTCTAAATTCCAGTGGATACAAGTCTAACCTGTCCAACATTTCCTCACAGGACAACCCGCCCATTCTTGGTATTAATCTGGTAAACCTTCTCTGAGCTGTTTCTAATGCATTTACATCTTTCTTTAAATAAGGAGATCAATAATGTACACGGTGCTCTAGATGTGGTCTCACCAGTGCTCTGTACAACTGAAGCATAACCTCCCTACTTATGTATTCAATTCCCTTCACAATAAATGATATATTCTATTAGCTTTCCTAATTACCTGCTGTACCTGCATATGAACCTTTAGTGATTCATGCACTAAGACACCCAGATCCCTCCAAATCTCAGTGCTCTGCAATCTCTCACCATTCAGTGTGGTCAGTTCACCATGCACGGGTCTTCACTGCTGTGCAGTCACATTGCCGTGTGGTCAGTGTTTGATACTAAATTCACTGCAGCAGACGGTGAAGAGAGCGCAAAGTGAAGCAAGAGAGCGCTGTAAAGAGTGTGCAAAGTGAAGAGAGTGCACTGCGAAGAACGTGCACAGTAAAAGGAGCGCACAGTGAAGAGGGCGCACGGTGAAGAGAGCGCACGGTGAAGAGAGTGCACGGTGAAGAGAGTGCACGATGAAGAGAGCGCACGGTGAAGAGAGCGCACGGTGAAGAGAGTGCACGGTGAAGAGAGCGCATGATGAAGAGAGCGCACGGTGAAGAGAGTGCACGGTGAAGAGAGCGCACGGTGAAGAGGGCGCGTGGTGAAGAGAGCGCACGGTGAAGAGAGCGCACGGTGAGGAGGGCACACGGTGAAGAGAGTGCACGATGAAGAGGGCGCGTGGTGAAGAGAGCGCACGGTGAAGAGAGCGCACGGTGAAGAGGGCGCGTGGTGAAGAGAGCGCACGGTGAAGAGAGCGCACGGTGAAGAGTGTGTGCACCATGGAGAGAGTGTGCCCTGGTTCAAATCCTACCACGGCAGATGGTTGAATTTGAATTGAATTAAAATCTGGAACTAAAAGTCTGATGATGACCATGAAACCATTGCCAATTGTTGTATAAATCCATCTGGTTCACTAATGTCCTTTACCCTGTCTGGCCTACATGTGACTCCAGACCCACAACAATGTGGTTAACTCTTAACTGCCCTCTGAAATGGCCTAGGAAGCCACTCACTTGTATCAAACCACTAAAAAGTCAATAAAGGGAATCAAACCGGACGGACCACCCGGCATCAACCGAGCCACTGGAAACGACAACAGCAAACTCATCCCCATCAGCCCTGCAAAATCCTCCTTACAAACATCTGGGGGCCTGTGCCAAAATTGGGAGAACTACCTCACAGGCGAGTCAAGCAACAGTCAGACATAGTCACCCTCACGGAATCATATCTTACAGGTAACGTCCTGTACTCCACCATCACCATCCCTGTCCCACCAGGAGGACAGACCCAGCAGAGGTGAGGACACGGTGGTATACAGTCGGGAGGGGGTTGCCTTGGGAGTCCTCAACATTGACTCCAGCCCCCATGAAGTCTCATGGCAGCAGGTCAAACATGGGCAAGGAAACCTCCTGCTGATTACCATGTACCGCCCTCCCTCAGCTGATGAATCAGTGCTCCTCCATGTTGAACACCACTTGGAGGAAGCACTGAGGGTGGCAAGGGTGCAGAATGTAGTCTGGGTGGGGGACTTCAATGCCCATCACCAAGAGCGGCTCAGTAGCACCACTATTAACCAATCTGGCCGAGTCCTAAAGGACATAGCTGCTAGGCTGGGTCTGCAGCAGGTAGTGAAGAACCAACAAGGGGGAAAAACATATTTGACTTCATCCTCACCAACCTGCCTGCCGCAGATGCATCTGTCCATGACAGTATCGGTAGGAGTGACCACCACACAGTCCTTGTGGAGACAAAGTCCCACCTTCACATTGAGGATATCCTCCATTGTGTTGTGTGGCACTAACACCATGCTAAATGGGATAGATTTCGAACAGATCTAACAACTCAAGACTGGGCAGCCATGACGCACTGTGGGCCATCAGCAGCAGCAGAATTGTACTTGAACGCAATCTGTAACCTCATGGCCTGGCATATCCCCCACTCTACCATTACCATCAAGTCAGGGGATCAACCCTGGTTCAATGAAGTGTAGAGGAGGGCATGCCAGGAGCAGCACCAGGCATACCAAAAAATGAGGTGTCAGCCTGGTGAAGCTACAACACAGGACTACTTGTGTGTCAAACAGCATAAGCAGCAAGTGATAGAGCTAAGCGATTCCACAACCAACGGATCAGGTCTAAGCTCTGCAGTCCTGCCACATCCAGCTGTGAATGGTGGTGGACAATTAAACAACTCACTGGAGGAGGAGGTTCCACAAATATCCCCCTCCTCAATGATGGAGGAGCCCAGCACATCAGTGCAAAAGATAAGACTGAAGCATTAGCAACAATCTTCAGCCAGAAGTGCTGAGTGGATGATCCACCTCAGCCTCCTCCGGAGGTCCCCAGCATCACAGATGCCAGTCTTCAATCAATTCGATTCATTCCATGTGATATCAAGAAACGGCTGAAGGCACTGGATATTGCAAAGGTTATGGGCCCTGACAATATTCCGGCAATAGTACTGAAGAGCTGTGCTCCAGAACTTGCCACATCCCTAGCCAAGCTGTTCCAATACAGCTACAACACTGGCATCTACCTGGCTATGTGGAAATTTGCCCACATATGCCCTGTACACAAAAAGCAGGACAAATCCAACCCAGCCAATTACTGCCCCATCAGTCTACTCTCCATCATCAGTAAAGTAATGGAAGGGGTCATCAACAGTGCTATCAAACAGCACTTGCTTAGCAATAACCTGCTCACTGACGCCCAGTTTGGGTTCCACCAGAGTCACTCACCTCCTCACCTCATTACAGCCTTGGTTCAAACATGGACAAAAGAGCTGAACTCCAGAGGTGAGGTGAGAGTGACTGCCCTTGACATCAAGGCAGCATTTGGCCCAGTGTGGCATCAAGGAGCCCTAGCAAAACTGGAGTCAATGGGAATCAGAGGGAAAACTCTCCATTGGCTGGAGTCATACCTAGCACAAAGGAAAATGGTTGTGGTTGTTGGAGGTCGATAATCTCAGTTCCAGAACATCACTGCAGGAGTTCCTCAGGGTAGTGTCCTCGGCGCAACCATCTTTAGCTGCTTCCTCAATGACCTTCCTTCCATCATAAGGTCAGAAGTGGGGATGTTTGCTGATGATTGCACAATGTTCAGCACAATTCACGACTCCTCAGATGCTGAAGCAGTCCATATTCCAATGCCGTAAGACCTGGACAATATCCTGGCTTGGGCTGACAAGTGGCAAGTAACATTCATGCCATACAAGTGCCAGGCAATGACCATCTCCAACAAGAGAGAATCTAACCATCACCCCTTGACAGTCAATGGCATTACCATCGCTGAATCCCCCACTTTCAACATCCTGGGGGCTTACCATTGACCAGAAACTGAACTGGACTAGCCATATAAATGCAGTGGCTACAAGAGCAGGTCAGAGGCTAAGAATCCAGCGGTGAGTAACTCACCTCCCAACTCCCAAAGCCTGTCCACCATCTACAAGGCACAAGTCAGGAGTGGGATGGAATACTCCCCACTTGCCTGGATGAGTGCAGCTCCCACAACACTTAAGAAGCTTGACACCATCCAGGACAAAGCAGCCCTGCTTGGTTGGCACCCCATCCACAAACATTCACTCTTTCCACCACCAATGAACAGTCGCAGCAGTGTGTACCATCCTTCGGTAGCACCTTCCAAACCCACGACCACTACCATCTAGAAGGACAAGGGCAGCAGATAGATGGGAACACCACCACCTGGAACTTCCCCTCCAAGTCACTCACCATCCTGACTTGGAAATATATCGCCGTTCCTCCACTGTCGCTGGGTCAAAATCCTGGAACTCTCTTCCTAACAGCACTGTGGGTGTACCTACACCACATGGACTGCAGTGGTTCAAGAAGGCAGCTCAACACCACCTTCTCAAGGGCAATGAGGGATGGGCAATAAATGCTGGCCCAGCCAATGGAAGCCCAGATCCTGTAAATGAATATTTAAAAAAAGGCCATTGCATGACTGGTCTGTGAGACAGCTCTCCAAATTTTGGCACAAGCCACCAGGTGTTAGTAAGGAGGACTTTGAAGGGTCAACAGGGCTGAGATTGCCATCATTGTTTCCGGTGCCTAGGTCGATGCTGGGTCACCCATCCGGGTTTCACTCCTTTCTAGCAGTTTGATACAACTGAGCAGCTTGCTAGGCCATTTCAGAGGACATCAAAGGGTCAACCACATTACTGTGGGTCTGGAGTCACATGTAGGCCAGACCAGGACATTAGTGAACTAGATGGGTTTTCATGACAATCGACAATAGTTTCATGGTCATCAGTAGACTTTTAATTTCCGATTTTTATTGAATTCAAACTCCACTATCCGCTGTGGTAGGAGCTCCCCCCAGAGCATCAGTCTGGCTCTCTGGATTACCAGAACAGTGACAATACCACTACATGGAACTATGCCGACACCACCATTGTCTGAGGTTTTTTTTCGAGCAGAATTCACTCCCTGGCCTCAAAAAAAAATCAACAATATCAAAAAATCAACAATATCAAAAAATCAACAATAGCAAAAAATCAACAATAGCAAAAAATCAACAATAGCAAAAAATCAACAATATCCTCTTTTATTGGACCTGCCAGAAAAGTCCATATCAAACGGTCCAGTTGTGTAGCGTAAGCAATAAGTGTCACTGTGTTTGCACATTGCCCAAACCTTGTCAAGAACAGCTCCTTCATTTCTTAATACGGAGACTTATTACTGAGCTATTTTGGCAAAAACACATCAGATGTACAGATCCCTGTTGGTGTTATTTTAAGTCCCTTAATTAGGAGTTCAGAAGCTTCAATTGATAAAGACATGCAGAGATTGTGAACTGAACACAGGGAACAGAAACCTTCATCATAAGCTCCAGGCTAAAATTATCAGAACACTTTTCCTTTCTGCAGCTCACGCAGATATAATGAAGTGTTTCCAACACCCAGCACTTGCTCACACATTGCAGATGTCTGATATTCAAATTGCTCAGAGTGCTGAAAATAGATTGTTGGAAAAGTTAAACAGCACACGCACCAAAAATGGGACCATGATTCGCACACAGAAACTGTAACCATCATTCAAAGTCTGAAACAGGGCGTAATTCCTGTTGCTGTAAATTAGAACCTTTTTCAGCTTTTAAATCAATTTCATGCAGCTCCAGTTACCTCCCTCATTGGCAACAGGTGCTGAGCAAAGTCAGCCCTGTGTCCAGTCTCTGGTGAGAGATCTGTTTGTGATTTTCCAAGTCAAGCTCGCTCAGAACTCCACAAACCAGAGGCCTTCAACACTGGAGCTGTCTCTAATGGATAGATAAAAGATACCTATCCGACCTTTAACAAACAACGCTTTAATCTTCCCTTCAATTGGAAGTGCACTGCATTGCTGAATTAAATTTGATAATTGCTTTTTAAAAGTTTGCTTAATTCATATTTTATATTCTGTTGTTGAAATGCAATATGCAAAAAGTGGTGTCACATTGTAACCTCTCTCCCACCTCCACCCTTAACCCAAATGACAGACTCTGATCCCGACAGACACTGACCCCGACAGACACTGACCCCGACAGACTCTGACCCCGACAGACTCTGACCCCGACAGACACTGACCCCGACAGACACTGACCCCTACCAAACGACAGACACTGACCCCGACAGACACTGACCCCGACAGGCACTGACCCCGACAGGCACTGACCCCGACAGACTCTGACCCCGACAGGCACTGACCCCGACAGACTCTGACCCCGACAGACACTGACCCCGACAGACTCTGACCCCGACAGACACTGACCCCGACAGGCACTGACCCCGACAGGCACTGACCCCGACAGGCACTGACCCCGACAGACTCTGACCCCGACAGACTCTGACCCCTACCAAACGACAGACTCTGACCCCGACAGACACTGACCCCGACAGACACTGACCCCGACAGACACTGACCCCGACAGGCACTGACCCCGACAGACTCTGACCCCGACAGACACTGACCCCGACAGACACTGACTCCGACAGACTCTGACCCCGACAGACACTGACCCCGGCAGACACTGACCCCGACAGGCACTGACCCCTACCAAACGACAGACACTGACCCCGACAGACACTGACCCCGACAGGAACTGACCCCGACAGGCACTGACCCCGACAGACTCTGACCCCGACAGACTCTGACCCCGACAGACACTGACCCCGACAGACACTGACTCCGACAGACACTGACCCCTACCAAACGACAGACTCTGACCCCGACAGACACTGACCCCGACAGACACTGACCCCGACAGGCACTGACCCCGACAGACTCTGACCCCGACAGACTCTGACCCCGACAGGCACTGACCCCGACAGACACTGACCCCTACCAAACAACAAACTCTGACCCCTACAGACTCTGACCCCGACAGGCACTGACCCCGACAGGCACTGACCCCGACAGACACTGACCCCGACAGACACTGACCCCTACCAAACGACAGACTCTGACCCTGACAGACACTGACCTCGACAGACACTGACCCCGACAGGCACTGACCCCGACAGGCACTGACCCCGACAGACTCTGACCCCGACAGACACTGACCCCGACAGACTCTGACCCCGACAGACACTGACCCCGGCAGACACTGACCCCGACAGGCACTGACCCCTACCAAACGACAGACACTGACCCCGACAGACACTGACCCCGACAGGCACTGACCCCGACAGGCACTGACACCGACAGACTCTGACCCCGACAGACTCTGACCCCGACAGACACTGACCCCGACAGACTCTGACCCCGACAGACACTGACTCCGACAGACACTGACCCCTACCAAACGACAGACTCTGACCCCGACAGACACTGACCCCGACAGACACTGACCCCGACAGGCACTGACCCCGACAGGCACTGACCCCGACAGACTCTGACCCCGACAGACTCTGACCCCGACAGGCACTGACCCCGACAGACACTGACCCCTACCAAACAACAAACTCTGACCCCTACAGACTCTGACCCCGACAGGCACTGACCCCGACAGACACTGACCCCGACAGACACTGACCCCGACAGACACTGACCCCTACCAAACGACAGACTCTGACCCTGACAGACACTGACCTTGACAGACACTGACCCCGACAGGCACTGACCCCGACAGGCACTGACTCCGACAGGCACTGACCCCGACAGGCACTGACTCCGACAGGCACTGACTCCGACAGGCACTGACCCCGACAGACACTAACCCCTACCAAACGACAAACTCTGACCCCTACAGACTCTGACCCCGACAGGCACTGACCCCGACGGACTCTGACCCCGACAGACACTGACCCCGACAGACACTGACCCCGACAGGCACTGACCCCGACAGACACTGACCCCGACAGGCACTGACCCCAACAGGCACAGACCCCGACAGACACTGACCCCGACAGGCACTGACCCCAACAGGCACAGACCCCGACAGACACTGACCCCGACAGGCACTGACCCCGACAGGCACTGACCCATCGCCTCTTGAGTGACAGACACTGATTCACTGTCTCAGGAAGGCTGGATTGCTGTTTACCTGAAGAGATACTGACAACCAATGCCTGAAGGAGGACAGGAATAACCATCGCTTTTAGAAAGCCTGAGACTGACTCGAGTGTTGAATATCAGTATTGTCACTGCTGAGTGCATAGGTCAGCGAGAGGGGAGGGGCAAACTCAGCTGGAATGAGGTCAGGGAGCAAAGGTGTGTGGCACATGTTGAACTAAAATGGGAGGGTTGGAAAGCAGTGGTTAAATGGAGGGACAGCAATTTAAAATGACATTGGGTTAAACATAAGGCTGCATTACTCTCCCAAATACTGGATCACTACCCTCGAAGCAGCAACGAGCAGCCCAGCAGGTCACTCATTGCAGCTCGATGCTAAGCTATGAAACTCTTTTGTATTCTGTTCCCACACTCAGAGCCACAGCAGCCCTGTCATATTACAAGCTTTGAGGAGTCAACAATGACATGTTTTTACAAGGCTTTCTGAAGAGTCATTCAATCTGAAAATTTACAAGAAAGGCCACTATTCACATCACGCTTGCTAACACCTAGATTTGGAAGCAAATAAAAATGGGTTACTCACGGAACTCCATTTTAACATTTCAGTGAAAGGGCAGAGAATGCATTCTTGACAGGGGTGGCCAATTAAATGTCAAATGTTTGAAAACATCACTTGTTAAAATAGGGTTCTTTTCATGTCAGACTTCATTTAATTTAAAAAAAGGGCACCCATCAGTAGAGTTTAATCTGCGTTTCCTTTGGTTTAACTTTTTCGGTTGCAGTAAATATTGGGGGTGGGGGAGAGACGGTGGCATAATGGCATTGTCACTGGACAAGTAATCCTGAGACCCAGGCTAAAGCCTTGGGGACATGGGTTCAAATCCCACCATGGCAGCTAAACACGATTAATAATTCTGGAATTACAAAGCTAGTCCCAGTATTGGTGATCACAAAACTATAAACGATTGTTGTAAAAACCCATCTGGGTTATTAATGTTCTTTAGGGAAGGAAATCTGCCATCCTTACCTGGTCTGGCCTACATGTGACTCCAGACCCCAAAGCAATGTGGTTGACTCTGAACTGCCCTCTGAAATGGCCTGGCAAGCCATTCAATTCAAGGGCAACTAGGGATGGACAACCAATGCTGGCCTTGCCAGCGACACCCACATCCCATGAAAGCAAAAAATAAATGCAAGAGTTTTGCAGTGACTATGGCATCAGAAGCTCAGGTTTATGAAATGTTTTCATTCCTCCAAAGCTTTATCCCCACGTTCCTTCCGTTACAATGCCAGAGAGTTGGAACACAGCACAAAGATAGGGAACCAGTTGGAGCTATTTTGACTGTCCATTTTACAGGGCACTTCTGGGAATTTCAAAAAGGTAAAACAATTAACAAATTAAAAACTGATGAGAGGCCTCCTCCTCATTCCCCTCGCTAATTCTCAGGTGGGGTAACTGATGAAACCCTTTCTGCCCTCCTTCAATCCAAAGAAGATTTAACTTTGGAGAAGTTGATACAGATTGTCGGACAATCTGAGGTCTGTCAGCAAAATAGATCCATATTAAGAGGAAATATAAACCATGGTACAGAGCACCCCCAATGATGGTACAGCTCAGGGCAAAGGAGACCGGTACATGGTGGTAAACCACACCAGCAGTGTGGCACCAAAAAGGTCCTGGACATGAACAGTGCCCTGCAAGCATGGCAGGATGCTTCCATTGTGAAAGGCTGGGACACTTTGGGAAAATGTGCAGATCAAAAACCATTAAACTTACAGAGGGTCACCAGCGAACCTTCACACAAAAAGCCATCAACCAGATAGGAGAGTCACACCAACACGAAGAACAGCCTAGCTTCCTCCGCGGGATTAAAGTTCCCAGATATACCTTCTGGAATTCTGACATATGCATTGTTGGGGGCACATTACTAATTTTAAATTAGACACAGGAGCAAGTGTGATAGTCCTGTCAGACAGAGAACCATGACTAGCCAACCTCTGGCTGCAGACAGCAGTCACACCATTATATGGCCCAGGAGGGATCAGACTACCAGTTACAGAAATGCCTATAGAAACACTCCAATATGGGACAAAGCAGATTCTGGACACACTATATGTGATTTACGGACAGGAATTTTCTCTCCTGAGCTGAGACACTCGTGTTGTCCTCAACCTCATCAAAACAGCAGAAGATGTCATTGAGTACACCAAACTGGAGGCCCTTCAGCACTGGAGAAACAGCACTGATGACATCTACTGGGACTTGAGTGCAGAATTTTCGACACTATTTGCTAAGGCAGATAATCCGGCTCCTTTCCAACCAGATGCAGGTAACCGTCTTCGGTCTGAAAGGGGAAACAGACCAGCTGGATCAACGAGTACCTGAATGCGACCACAAATCTTCATCACTTGGCAAATCATCAGGGAGGATGAAGTTGAAACCCAAGTGATAGGAGATGTTGGTACAATCCCACATTCATCTGTCAATATTGACCCCTTAGTAACACTGACCCATCCACCAGGATTGATGGCCCAGGGTGCAAATTATCCAATGGTTTCCAAACTAGAAACAGAACCGAATGAGGTGAGGTCCACCTCTTCTACATTAGAGGGCATTGACCTTCCTATCACAGCAGGGTTACTGCATTTGGAGAGACAGCAAGAGATTAACAAACACCTTCCTTACCTCAGGAGACCACAATCCAGGATTCCCCGAAACTTCGGGAACCAGGGGCTACATGGAATCATCACTCTAAAGGCAAAGCATGGCAGACAAAATCACTAAAAAGAACCAGCGTCAATTCAATGGAAAAGGATAGGGAACATAGTCAACGTAAAGAAAGGGGTAAACCCATGACATCCAACCACGAAAGGGAAACAATTGATTGTGAAATGTACAACAGCATGGGGAGGAAGGAAAGGATCAAGTGTTGAAACTCAAACAAACAGAGCAGCAAATAGTGCAGCTTCTACTGAAGAACAGCTGAGTCAGACAAAGCGATCCATGTCAATATGTTACCTCCTACACCATGAGCTGTTATTTCCACAATAACCTTTGATGTGGTGCCTTGTTAAATGCCTACTGGAAATCTAAGTACAGCACATCCACCGATTCCCCTTTATCCACAGCACATGTGACATGCCTTGAGTTGAAACCTGTACAAACTCCCCATTTAGCAGAAGAAAATGTTAGTGATTGACGGGTTTTTTTTTATTGGACTTCAAAGCAGGCCTTTGTTTTGCCAAAACCTGGCCGAAATTAATATTTTATTTCATGAGATGAACGTTTTCCAAATAATATCAGGGGATCAGTTACCAGAAGGAAATGGACGTGAAAAGTGTTATATTCCCAACAAGTGGAACTAAAGACAGAAACATCTCTCTGTGTATCTGACTCTAACCAGCTTGTTGAGGCTGGGTGGGTTTAGTGAAAATTGAGTTACTGGAATTTTCTAAGTGACTGAGCCCTCGAATCCCCAACTTCAGGTGATCAGCCCGGTCCTCCCGAAACTGAAAAGGTTGATGCTGGAATGGATGAGGAGCACGGAATCGATTTGACTTTGATGACCACGGAAACCGACAGAATTCTGAATGGCAGCCTGAGATATGATCGATTAAGGTGAGTTTCAGATCATTAACATCTAAAATGCCCCCTTTGTCAGCGATAGAAAAATAAAAAAAGCCAATGCTTTGACAAGGTAAAGTTCAGTAGATTATTAAACAGCCAGCATCTGCCAAATGCATCAATTAAACATTTACCACATATCATTCATCATTAATTCCAGACTGGAGCCTAATTAAGTCTTGCAATCTTCAACGTTATTTTCAATACACACTCAGTAGTTCACAGGTAAGTCAAGTCAAACTGAATTCTACCCGAGTATTGTGTCACAGAATATTTTATATCAGTCTGAACGTCTTGTGCTTTCCAAATTGAGCTGATTTATTTTATGAATTAAATTTACTAAAATACAAGAAGTTAAAACCCAGACCAAACGGCGTTTACTGATCCATCAACACATTTCAGACTATTTAACCATGGAATGCTTCACAGCTGATCCCCATCCCACTGTTGCCTCCCATACCCGTCGCTTTCCAACACAGATCAGGGAACATGACTTCCCACTGATCTTTACACCCTCCCTGACTCACAGGTCTGGAGGCTGATTTAAATCCCTTTGCTACTCCAATTTACACCCACTAAGGTCACCAATCCAACCTGGATGCTTCCTATCCTCATGCGCTCAGTGCCACAACCCATAATGCATTTCCACACTGACCAGCCAACCAATCAACACAGCTTCCACAAGTAAAGATCAAAAATACAATCAGTGTTTTGATTTCCAACACAGAAGCCTGTAAGTAATTCCTGGCCAGGTACAGCCTCATTTGACATCCCAACAACATGAACATAGGAAAGTTCTCAGTCACAGCTCTAGGTTTGGTTATTGTAATGGTGTCTCGTCCAAATAATTCATAGAATGATATACACCCATTGTGCCTGTGCTGGCTCTGAAAGAGTTAACCAATTAGTCCCACTCCCCCAGCTCTTTCCCCAGGATCCTGAAAAAATTCATTTTCAAGCATTTATCCAATTCTCTTTTGAAAATGATTCCTCCCGCCACCCTTTCAGTCTCCCACATTGCAGCTATTTCTGATCATTATTTTACATTTAATCAGCGGCATTAATCCACCAATTGATGGACAGGCAAGAGTGAGCTTCAGGGGAGAATTCAGAAATCTGGAGTGCAAAGGGACTTGGGAGTCCTAGTCCAGGATTCTCTTAAGGTTAACTTGCAGGTTGAGTCAGTAGTTAGGAAGGCAAATGCAATGTTGGCATTTATTTCGAGAGGACTTGAATATAAAAGCAGGGATGTGCTGCTGAGGCTTTATAAGGCTCTGGTCAGACCACATTTAGAATATTGTGAGCAATTTTGGGCCCCGTATCTCAGGAAGGATGTGCTGGCCCTGGAGAGGGTCCAGAGGAGGTTCACGAGAACGATCCCAGGAATGAAAGGCTTAACATATGAGGAATGTTTGAGGACTCTGGGTCTATACTCGATGGAGTTTAGAAGGATGAGGGGGGATCTGATTGAAACTTACAGAATACTGAAAGGCCTGGATTGAGTGGACGTGGGGAAGATGTTTCCATTAGTAGGAGAGACTAGGACCCGAGGACACAGCCTCAGAGTAAAGGGAAGACCTTTTAGAACAGAGATGAGGAGAAACTTCTTTAGCCAGAGAGTGGTGAATCTTTGGAATTCATTGCTACAGAAGGCTGTGGAGGCCAGGTCATTGAGTGTATTTAAGACCGAGATAGATAGGTTCTTGATTGGTAAGGGGATCAAAGGTTACGGGGAGAAGGCGGGAGAATGGGGTTGAGAAACTTATCAGCCATGATTGAATGGCAGAACAGACTCGATGGGCCGAATGGCCTAATTTCTGCTCCTATGTCTTATGGTCCCGATGTCACTGAGGGGGGTGGAAAATCAGCCAGGCTCCTGCTCCTGATCTCAGAATGACTGCAAGCTGAGAGTTTGGAAATAGGCGAGTGAGGAGGAGGAGGAAACAAAACACAAGCAAAGGTTTGTTCAGAATTGTAAGGGGTCTTGACAGGGTGTAGGGGGGAGAAGCTGCTCCAATTGGTGGAGGGCTGAAGGACCAGAGGCATCGATTTTAAGTGATTGTCAGAATAACCAGCGGTGAGATGGTCTGAGAGGCAGATTCAATCGAGGCTTTCAAAAGGGGAATTGGACCTTTATTTAAGCAGCCACAGAGAAAGGTGGAGCGGCGGCTGTAGCTGAGTTACTCTAGTCAAGAGCCAGCATCAACACAACAGGCCCAATGGCCTCCTGTGTTGTAAACCTTCTGAAATTCTAATTCCATAAGACAAAGGAGAAAAATGGCATCAAGAGCAGGGGCAACATATAACCTGATCGGGAGATGCAATCCCTGAGAGTCTCAGTCTCCATGGCAACCAGCCAGGCCTCCTGTGTAGAAGGAATGAGAAATCTAAGCTTCTATGATGACACTCACCGGGCAAATTTCATTTTCTTTCGACAATTCTTACTAATCGATTTTGTCCAAAGTGTAGACACATCTGGCGATGTCAGTTCACTTTCCTGGTTTAATATGAGATTCCATTTACACTATCTGGTCCATAAATTAAACTCCTGACATTGTTGTACAGTCAAGTTTCCGTATGTGTTATAGACAGAATGCCAACAAGGCAGTGAAATAAAGAAATAACCAGGCAAGTGAAACAACAAGAGCCAGAGAGAGAGCGGGAATAATTCGACACAATAAGAGGAGAATATGAGTGCCAATTCCACACGAACAAAGTGTGGTTATTTCTTGTCACCGCTATTTAATTAGGCAGCCAGTGCATGTCAGGAGATGCTTTTGACGCTTGTAATTATGACCACTTTGTATTTTCTTTTTTAAAAGTGTCAGGTACCAGGCTTTCACTGCACAAACCTTCCCCACTCACATTAACTCCCAGTATCAGAGCATTGGCCTGATCATTTTTGACTACGGCACACAGCTTTTCACAATGTCATAAAGGGACACGTCACTGGATGACATTCTCCACTAATTAACTGGGAGTTAATGCGAGTGGCACCCGGGGAAGGTTTGTGCAGTGAAAGCCTGGTACCTAACAGTTTTAAAAAAGAAAATACAAAGTCGTCATAATTACAAGCGTCAAAAGCATCTCCTGACATGCACCGACTGCCTAATTAAATAGCGGTGACAAGATATAACCACACTTTGTTCGTGTGGAATTGGCACTCATATTCTCCTCTTATTGTGTCGAATTATTCCCGCTGTCTCTCTGGGTCTTGTTGTTTTTCACAATGTTATAACAGGACACGTCGCTGGATGACATTATCCGCTAATTATTAACACCGATACTTGGCTTAACCTTCTCTGCCGGCCCTGGCCTTTGGTGGGCTAAAGGAAAAGGGCTTCACCATCTCATTCGGTAAAACACAGGCCTGGGTTCTGGTGTTATAACTGCAGAAACCTGCAGCCCTCAAGGTCCCCAGGCTTTCCCCACATTCTGTTCCAAACAACAACTCCCTGTGTTTATGTAGCTCCTTTAACATAGTGAGATGTGGAAAGATGCTTTACAAGGGCATAACTTAGTCAGGAAATGACACTGAGCCAAAGTGGCAGACATTAGCTTGGCTGACTAAAAAGTTCATTAAAGTGCTAGGTTTTAAGGGGTGTGTAATAAACGTGATATGCTGGACTAGTTTCTTGTAAGAAACAGTAAACTTTATTTACAGACTCCAGATGAGGCTACATGCATGATCCAAGACCAAAACTAAAAAACTCTGCTCCCAAAATCCCCAGCGCTCAGGGCTGATTTATCTGTACGGTCACATGATCCCCATAACAGTAAGAAATGGTCTAACTTACAATTACTAAAGAGTGTCTGAGGAGAGAAGCGGGGAGGGCTAGAGAGGGAATTCCAAAGCGTCAGAGTGCTGAAGCTGCTGGGGAATGCACAAGAGAACTGAATTAGTGGAATGCAGGGGGGAGGAGGAATGACTAAGTGTGCAGGGGTGAGGTTGGTGGGGTTGGTGGGGGAACTGAGATGGTAAGGGGTGTGGTGTAAGGGGAGAGGAGAGGTGGGGAGGGGGAAGCAGATGGGTGATGCATTGTGAGAGGCCACTTTCAAGCCTCATTCACTGACTCACTCTCCGGCAGAGTTTTCACACATGTTTCCCCACTCGGGACTCAAACAATGATTCTTATGGCTATAAAACAGCTGGTGACTGATCGGAAGCAGTACTGTGCTTTCACTGGACAGGTGACCTGGAAGGTTCAGCTCAGCGGTTGGTTTAGAACCAAATTTTATGCACCATTTTTGTTGTCTGAGCCTCAAGTTTAATCCATTTTATTACATTTTTCCCGATTTTTTTGGGGGTCCTGTATTTTGCACCCATACTTTGTTGCCAGCTGTGGTTTAAGTTGTCAAGACTGTAATGCAGAAGGTAAGAATCCTAACGGGCTGAGAGATTGAGGGAGATACATTTAATCGTGAACACAAATCTCCACATCCACCATCTGCATCTTCAGGCCAACACGTCACTTCTTAGATACATCCAGTGAGACTCACTTTATCACTGTGACTGTGTCGTGGGTGAATAATCCAGAGAACGCGGGTTGAAACTCCGCCAGAGTTGGAAGCGATGCCTGTGGGTAATCATCACAAGCTGCAGATTTGTCAAATCTATGACTCAGATTCTCCCCATCCCTGAACTCAGAGACACTGACAGGTTTCACCACTCACCCGATTGTATCGCTTGTCCATCACAACCTGACCTAACGAATATCCTCCCCTCTCACCATAAACCACACTGATCCCAACCAACCGACACACTGCAGGTTCTCTCAGGATCGGAGCAGAGGGATAGGAATTGCTGCTGCGAATCAGACCAAGGCCCATCGAGTTGTCCTTCTACCACCTGGTGTTTTCACGATTCAATGATAATGAAATGACTGAAACATCTTGGCAACAAAATCTCTATCAATTGGTCAACAACAGACAGAGGTTGTAGTATTAGGGGGTTTGGGGCTGTAAGAGTTAATGTAATTCTGGGGAAACTGTACTGGCTACATTTTGATGTAGCGTCACATGGGAGTAGTAGAATGTAGTAGTGAGTCTGTAGAAGATGGCATCTAGTGAGGACTCCATCCTGAATATTGTTATGTGTTATTAATAAACAGCTATTGTTCAACCACACAAGCCTCTGGACCTCTTCATGAGACAACAGACATGACCTGAGGATATCCTCAGTGGCTGAGAGGCTATGGTGATCCTTCGGTCCAAATGGAAGTCATTGACCGACCACTTGCTCGCTGAAATATCGGGTCGTACATTCCGATGGAGAGGCATTTGAGTCGGATTGCCACTCCATTTGAAAATCCAGGCAATCCTATCTCGCCTGACCTTCCAACTCAGGCCAGGCGGGAACTGGGCAGTGCAGCATGTCCCTAGGGCCTAGAGTCGAGGGCTGGTGAGTCGAAGGTAAGGAAGCCACGCCCCTTTTTTTAACAGCACTAGTTGCCGGAAACCAGGTAAGTTTAAAGTTAAATGTACAAGGTAAAGTGGGTAGGGTTTGAGGGAGGGTGGGGTTGGGTTGAGTTGGGTTGGGATGGGTCAGATTGGGCCTTTGGGGGAGGGTAGGGATCAGGTTGGGTTGGGCTTTGTGGGGGATGGTTGGGGGAAGTCCTGTGGGCTGGGGGTGGGTGGGAGGAGGAAGTCCTGTGGGGTGGGGGTGGGTGGGAGGAGGAAGTCCTGTGGGGTGGGGGTGGGTGGGAGGAGGAAGTCCTGTGGGGTGGGGATGGGTGGGAGGAGGAAGTCCTGTGGGGTGGGGGTTGGGTGGGAGGGGGAAAGTCCTGCTGTGTGTGTGGTAGCTGGGAGAGTGTCGTGGTGGAGGAGGGAGTGGTCAGGGGTGAGGGGAGCCCCATGGGAGGTGGTGGGGGGTGCGTTCAGTGTGGGTCTGTACAATCATTACCCAGAGGTCAGAAGTGATTTTAATTCTTATAGCTTTTTCCAGGGAGCTATTGATGTGGAAATGTCTGAAGTTTGTGATTTAAATTGTATTTTTGGATGATTCCCAGTGCAGGGCAATTGGCTATCGGAAGTTTGCACTCTCTGGGCGATTGACATGCAATCCTTACCTGGGGACTTCCCGGGGTGGGTACCCAATGCCGTGGGGCTCAGGAGTTACAGCCCATTGTTTACTCAGGTTAGTTTGGGATTTAGCTCCCTCCAAGTGCAGGCCAAAGCCTCCAGTTCTCCTGAAACAGTTTGTCTTGGTCTTCATTATCCAGTTCCTTTAGAATCTTCACACGTGCAGAACTACAAAACAATAAATACTTGGTTGCAAGAGATCAGAATGAATTCTCCGGGTAATTTCCAGATTCAGTTGGTGCCGCTGGCAGAGTTTAATACAATTCCCTGTCTGAAGAAAGAACAGACTCAGAATCAATAAACAGAGGGGCCATGTGGCTTCACATTAAAAAGCAAATTGAATAAAGATGAAAATGTTTTATCAAAACTGTAAAAAAAGGAAGAGAAATGAAAATGGAAACATGGGGGTAACATAGAGTCTGAGAGAAAGTTAACATATCCAAAGCACTGATCTTAATAGCTTCAAACTCTGCCCCCAAGGCAGAAAACAGCTGGTTAACAGCTTGGGAAACAAGGAAACATTATTTTATTGGATAGCAGATAGAAAGAATAATAATTCACTCACCTCTGGGACTGTGCAGTTTGTCTGATACTCCGGCCTGACTCCCACCCATGGATTGGGTTTTGCTGATAAGTATTTGGTTGTTTGGCCTCGCTTGCCTGTGTCAGTGACTCAACAGATGAGCTCCCACACCTCAGAGTCAGAAAGTCATGGATTCTAGTCCCACTCCAGAGACTTGAGCACAACCCTAGGGCAGTACTGAGGGAGAGCTGCACTGCCTAAGGCAGTACCTTTCGGATGAGACACTGAAACCGAGGCCCTGCCTGCCTGCCCGCTTTGGGGAATGTAAAAGATCCCATGGCAGTATTTTGAAGAAGAACAGGGGAGTTGTCCTTGGTGTCCTGATCAATACTTATCCCTCCAGCCACTTCAGAGAAACAGGATTTCTAGTTTGCTCTGTTTGGTCACAAGTTGGCCATCGCATTTCACCTATTACAACAATGACTACACTTCAAGAGGATTTCATTGGCTGTCAAGTGCTTTGGGATGTCCTAAGGTTATGAAAGGTGCTATAGAAATGCAAGTCTTTCTCTCTTTCTCCTGTGTCTCATTGACAGTTCCTGTGGGGAACATCACCATGAAACATGAGGCATGATGGACCCACAAGGACAAGCCAGTCCTGTCCTCTCCAAGATTTTTGTGAGTGTCGTTAGCTCGTAAAGGGGCAGGTTTACTTCCAGCGGGTATCATGGGTGGTTAGTGTGTACCTGGCGATCTGAGGTTCAACCACATCTCAATAGTTGGGAGGAAAATCAGGACCAGTCAAGTCTTTGTTATACTTCCCACCTCACATGCATGCAGCGGTGCCCAGGTGAGAATGGGTAAAGTGTGGTTCATGTGTTAGTATCGGTCTCTTTACATATACAGACTCTCAGTCACTGACTGATACTGTAGGATTTCAATCTCGATATAGTAACCAACTTCCTGAGAGGCAATATTGCATAAAGGCCTGAGCACTGCCCTGTGTTCAGGCATTATTGTAAACTGTCAGAGTTTCACAGTTTGATCATATCCCAGTCCAGATATCTAATGGAAGTCCATTAGAGCACATGGATCTGAGCAGATAATGAGACCAAACAACAAGATATTCAAGGTTCAACAATATTGCATTGGTGATGTAATGTTCACTGTGTTTGTGATGTCCTTTGTGAATGACTGTCCAACCACATCCCAGAATTCCCAGTTATTGCATTGGCAGAGGGGACGGCGCATGACCTTTAACCCCCCCATAAACATCATCGATCTTTACACCAGAATTTCAACAATACATCCAGTATATTAACAATATACTTCCAACTGTGGTGACACTATCCTCACTGCAAAACTCATGCTTCAGCCTTTAAGCAATGTTTGACCACTATTCATCAGCTTGTCATGTATCACAGGGAAGGTGGGTGGGGAATTGGGATTAACAGAGGGCCGAATGGCATCCAGCTAGCCCTCTGGAGCATAAACAGTTAAATCTTACTGGTGCCCAACTGCAGCTCACCAAATTTTGGTTCCGTATCAGGCAGACTCTTCAGTCACTGAGAAGTTGTTGATCGTGACAAGATAGAGTTTTAAAAAATGTTACATTCAAAAGTACTTCAGACTTTAACTTACCCTTTAAAGTGCTTTGTTCTAATGCACAGCAGAGCCTCCTTGACTCTGCTCAAAGAATGAACACTGACCAAGTTCAGAAGGGAACATAAAAATTCCAAAAAAAAGTCGTCTCAGTTTCTACTTGACATGCAAGCATCTCTGAGGGATGATACTCTAGTGCCAACCAGCACCAGATAACATCCACTGGGAACTGAGCTGACATTGTCCAAGTTTTGGTCTGTGCAGCCCCCCAATAGATTGGGGTGGGCGGGGATGCTGGGGAGAGACAGACAGACAGGCAGACAGAGGGAGAGTGAGAAAGACACACAAAGAGAGGGCTGGAGAACAACAGAGGGAAGGAGAGAGAAAGAGAGAGAGAGACAGAGGGAAAGAGAGGGAGAGGGAAAGGAAGAAGCAGAGAAGACTTTTATTGCGCTAATGTAGGCTGCCTCAATGGGACTGAGGGCAGTAACCTGGCTCATAAAGCCTCAGAATTCTATTCTTCATGATTTATATTAAAAATGATCACCTGCTAGTGTCAAAGTAAATGCAGCTCTGCAGTGTGCAGTCAGGAAACAGAAATAAAGCACACTTACAGGCCTCATAAAAATAATAAGTGACTGCCGAGATTGAAGTTGCAACATTACAAACCATTTTGAATATATTTCCAGACTATTTTGTAATAAATATAGATCTGTTTTTTCTTCCAATTTAAATTTGACATGAACCATCGCATTATATCAACAGTGGAGAGCTTGGTATGTTACGTTGCTATCGTGAAGCAAGTTTACAAAGGGATCATAGGGGGAGATTTAATCAAAAAATCACATGGTTTAACAGATGGTTCATAAACTGTCTGTCTCCCATTCTAAACCATCAAAAACACAGTTCGGAAACTCTCCAACTATTGCCCATCGCTGACCTTCCTTCCTCTCAGCGCTGCTCAGATACCTTCCCATTCTGCCTACAGATCCATCCCCTGTACGTCCCTGTACGAACTGTTTGAATCCTCCAGTAAATAGCACTCAAAACAAAACTGGGTGCGAGAAGCATTCATCACCATGAGAGATTTGATGGTGTAGCTTAAAGAGGGATGTTACTAATGTTTGGTCAGGATTGGGAACTTAATATTCCTGGGAATAGCATTTTCAGGAGAGATGCGAGGAAAGAAATGAGATTGGGGTGAAAGCTCTTATAAACAACAGAACCTATATGGATAGATTTATGGACCAGGGAGTGAAACGCTACAACTCTCAGAGTGTGTCATACTGAACAGTATAGATTTATTTGATTTGTTCATGGGATGTAAGTGGATGTGAGAAGGTGGTGGTGAGCTGCCTTCTTGAACTGCTGCAGTCCCTGTGGTGTAGATACACCCACAGTGCTGTTAGGAAGGGAGTTCCTGGATTTTGGCCCAGCGACAGTGAAGGAACGGTGATATATTTCCAAGTCAGGATGGTGAGTGACTTGGAGGGGAACTCCCAGGTGGTGATGTCCCCATACACCCTCTACCCTTGTCTCTCTAGGTGGTAGAGCTCACAGGTTTGAATTAGAGGCAGATTATAGACATTTAGAGAGAGATACAAGAACGAGTTTTAGGGATGGGTAACAAGTGCTGGCCTTATCAGTGATACCCGCATCCCATGGCAGAATAAAGGGGAAAAAAAGTTGATAACTGAGTGACCAGAACTATCCCAAAACAACCTGAAGCAAAATTAATAAACGTGGTCAAAGTGGCAACACTCTTTAGAACACATCCGAGATCAATCTGTTGCTGGGCCAATGAGGGAAGAAACAACTCTTGACTGAAATTGCAAAAATGAACTGGGACAAATATCTGAAGTCAGAGTAGCAGAACACAAAGTGAAAGTGAGAACCAACAGGAGAAATGAGGCCATTTTCAGTTACCTCCTAACCTCCATCTTCACGGGTAGAAGTCTCATTTATTTCCCAAGCCCTTTGCAAAGCATTTGGAGCTCATTTCTGTGTTTCAGGTCTGATAGAAACGTGTTGTTATTATCACCCTGAACCTGCCAAATACAGGATATGATGCAGAGTTGGGGGGTAGTAATTTAAACCAGTGGATATTGAGGGTTTATTAACAATACATAAAGCTACATTCCTCTCCATTTTCAAACTGCACCATATTAAACACCTTCCTCTTCATTTTTGTGTCTCAGTTTTCGGTGGCTGCAGTGAGAAAAAAAAAACAAGGTCCAAGGAGCATTCAGGCTGTAAGAACAACAAATAAAATAATCCTGGTCAACACTTCTCTTTGGCTGCCAAAACTGGATTGGAGGCAACCAAATCGTCAAAAGACTTGGAGCCTTTGAAATGTGGGCATGGAGAAGAATGTCCAAAGTATGTTGGGAAAAAGAGAGTAAAGAATGAGAATGTCCCAGGGAGAATGAAATCCAGAAGAAGATTGATAGACATCATCAGGAGCTAAAAACGGATTATTCTGACCATCTGATGAAGCACAACGATAGACTCAGAACATTGCTCGGAGATCACAGCAATCGTGAAAGGGGCTAAGGAAGGCCAAAAGTTTCCTGGACAAGCACCATGAAGGAATCGGGCAAACCTGAATCACCAGGTGACAGTGAGGACAGGTCACAAGAGAAGTGGCTGGCGCAATGTTGCAACCAACAGTTAGCAAGAGGAAGGATTGTTTTTCCAGGTCCTATGTGTTCCAGATAGAAAAACAGCCATTATCCTCTGCAGCAAAGTTATGGACACAGTGGTGTCTTTTTTATATCTTAGGGAGCAGAGATCCCAATTGGATCCAGTAAGGAGTTGGCAGATTTAGGGTGGCCCAATCTACATGGTCTCCGGATGGAGCGAGCTTGGAGTCAAGTGGCCTTTTCTTGATCCTGAGCTTTGAAATTTACAACAAAAATAACTTGCATTGATACAGCGCCTTTAACGTAGTCAAACATCCCAAGGTGCTTCACAGAAGCATTAACAACATTTAACACTGAATCACACAAGGAAGTATTACAATAAAGAATCTGGACAAGGAAGGAAGATTTCAGGAGCAATAAAGGAGGAGAGAGAAGTAGAGAGGCAGAGAGGGTTTGCTAGGAAATTCCAGAGCTTAGGACTCAGGCATGGCCACCAATGATGGAGCGATTAAAATCGGGAATGCTCAAGAGGCTGGAATTGGAGGAGCACAGAGATCTCGGAGGGTTGGAGGAGTGGGGGAGGTTCCAGAGATAGGCAGGGGTGAAGCCATGGAGGGCTTTGAAAATATGGATGAGAATTTTAAAATTAAGGTGTGACTAGATTGGGAGCCAGTGTGGTCAGTGAACACAGGGGTGATGAATGAACAGGGCTTGGTGTGAGTTAGAATGCAGCACAGGCAGCTGGGTTTTGGGTGGACTCATGTGGGAGACCTGCAGACAGGAATGTGTTGCAATTGTTAAGTCTGGAGGTAACAAAGGGAAGGATATCTAAAGACAGTTCTGTTTCTAAGAGCCACCAGCTCCAGATATGGTGCAGCTCACATTCCCCATCAACCCATACACCAGACATGACTTCCAACCCTTAAACTCACAAATCAACCTCTCTCAAGGAATTGTGAAGGAGTTTAGCAAGTCCTTGCCAATTATATGATGCAATGACTGAGAAAGGGAATGCTTGCTAATAGCTAACGTAATGTATGTGCCAAAAGATTTTCTATGTATTCTCCAGTCCTACCAACTCACTCTGTGAATCTATACAATGGGACAGAATCTAATCTCTCCATCTTGTTAAAGAGCTCAAGCATGTCACACTGACTCTGCATTCCTCCAATCAGAATCGCATTGACTCTGCATTCCTCCAATCAGAATCACACTGGTTCTACATTCCTCCAATCAGAATCATCCTGACTCTGCATTCCTCCATTCAGAATTACCCTGGCTCTGCATTCCTCCAATCAGAATCACAATATGTCACAATATTGATCAAGGAGTCAATTACTGCATTAAGGAGGCATGATATCTCAGAAGGTTCCTCAAATGAGGCCATGTGGGTAGAACTTTAAAACAAAAAGGGGGCAATCCCATTAGGAGTGTACTATAGACCCCCAAACAGTCAGTGAGAGATAGAAGGATAGATAAGAAGGCAAATCTCAGAGAAATGTAAAAATAATATGGTAATAATAGTAGGAGATTTCAACTTCCCTAATATTAACTGGGATAGACAAAGTGTGAATGGTTTAGAGGGGGCGGGATTCTTAAAATCCAGGAGAGCTTTTTAAGCCAGCACATAGAAAGTCCTACAAGAGAAGGGGCACTGCTGGACCTCGTTTTAGGGAATTAAGCGGGCAAGTGGTAGAAGTGTCAGTGGGGGAGCATTTCGGTGATAGTGACCATAACTCAGCAAGGTTTAAGGTAGTTATGGAGATGGGTGGGGAATAAAGGTTCTGAATTGGGGGAAGGTGGATTTTTATACGATAAGACAGGATTTGGCCAAAGTGGACTGGAAGCAGCTACTTGTAGGAAAATCTACATCTGACAGTTAGAGTTATTCAAAAAGGAAGTAGTGAGAGTGCAGGGCCAACATGTTCCCATAAAGGTGAACTGTGGGACCAACAAGTCCAGAGAACCCTGGATGTTGAGGAATGTTCAGGATTGGATAAGGGAAAAAAGGAAACTTATGGTAGAGACAGAGGGCTCAAAACAACGGAAGCCCTAGAGGAATTTAGAAAGTGCTGAGGGTTACTTTAAAAAGAAATTAGGAGAGCAAAGAAGGGCATGAAAAAACACTGGCGGGTAAAATAAAGGAAAATCCAAAGGTGTTTTCTAAGTATATTAGGGCAAGAGGGTAACCAGGGAAAGAGTAGGGTCCATTAGGGACCAAAGTGGCAATTTGTGTGAGGAGCCGGAAGATGTAGGTGAGGTTTTAAATAAGTACTTTGCATCTATATTCACTACAGAGAAGGATGATGTAGGCATAGAAATCAGGGAGGGGTACTGTGATATACTTGAACAAATTAGCAGTTTTAGTGGGCTTAAAAGTGGATAAATCCCCAGGCCCAGATGAGATATATCCCAGGCTGCTGTTGGAGGCAAAGGAAGGGATTGTAATTGTCCTGACCTTAATTTTCAAATCCTCTCTGGCAATAGGAGAGGTGCCAGAGGACTGGAGGACAGCTAATGTGGTACCAATATTCAAGAAGGGTGGTAGGGATAAACCAGGGAATTATAGGCCAGTGAGTCTAACACCAGTGGTAGGGAAACTTTTGGAAAAAAATTCTGAGGGACAGGATTAATCTCCACTTGAAGAGGCAAGGATTAATCAGGGATAGTCAGCATGGCTTTGTCAGGGGGAGATCATGTCTAACAAATTTGATTGAATTTTTTGAGGAGGTGACTAGGTGTGTAGATGAGGGTAGTATAGTTGATGTAGTCTACATGGACTTCAGTAAGGCTTTTGACAATGTCTCACATGGGACACTGGTCAAGAAGGTAAGAGCCCATGGGATCCAAGGCAATTTGGCAAATTGGACCCAAAATTGGCTTAGTAGCAGGAAGCAAAGGGTGATGGTCGAAGGTTGTTTTTGTGACTTGAAGCCTGTGTCTAGTGGTGTATCACAGGGTTCAGTGCTGGCTCCCTTGCTGTTTGTAGTATACGTTAATGACCTAAACATGAATGTAGGAGGTATGATCAGTAAGTTTGCAGATGACACGAAAATTGGTGGCGTGGTAAATAGCGAGGAGGAAGCCTTCAACTACAGGATGATATAGATGGGCTGGTCAGATGGGCAGAACAGTGGCAAATAGAATTTAATCCTGAAAAGTGAGAGATGACGCATTTTGGGAGGACTAACACGGCAAGGGAATACACAACAAATGGTAGGACCCTAGGAAGTACAGAGGATCAGAGGGACCTCGGTGTATATGTCCATAGATCCCTGAAGGCAGCTGCACAGGTTGACAAGGTGGTTAAGAAGGCATATGGGATACTTGCCTTTATTAGTCAAGGCATTGAATATAAGAGCAGGGAGGTTATGTTGGAGCTGTATAAAATGCTAGTTAGGCCACAGCTGGAGTAGTGTGTGCAGTTCTGGTCGCCACACTATAGGAAGGATGTGATTGCACTGGAGAGGGTGCAGAGGAGATTCACCAGGATGTTGCCTGAGCTGGAGTGTTTCAGCTATGAAGAGAGACTGGATAGGCTCGGGTTGTTTTCTTTTGAGCAGAGAAGGCTGAGGGGGTCCTAATTGTAGTGTACAAAATGATGAGGGGCATAGATAAGGTAGAGAGGAAGAAACCTTTCCCCTTAGTGGAGGGGTCAATAACCAGGGGACATAGATTTAAGGTGAGGGGCAGGAGGTTTAGAGGGGATTTGAGGAAACATTTTTTCACCCAGAGGGTGGTTGGAATCTGGAACACACTGCCTGAGGGGGTGGTAGAGACAGGAACCCTCGCAACATTTAAGAAGTATTTAGTTGAACACTTGAAATGCCATAGCACACAGGGCTACGGGCCAAGTGCTGGAAAATAGGATGAGTCGATAGGGGTTTGACAACTGGCATGGACACAATGGGCTGAAGGGCCTCTCTCCATGATGTAAAACTCTATGACTATGACACTGACTCTGCATTCCGCCAATCAGAATCAAGCTGACTCTGCATTCCTCCAATTAGAATCACGCTGATTCTGCAGTCCTCCAATCGGAATCAAGCTGACTCTGCATTCCTCCAATTAGAATCACGCTGATTCTGCATTCCTCCAATCGGAATCAAGCTGACTCTGCATTCCTCCAATTAGAATCACGCTGATTCTGCATTCCTCCAATCGGAATCAAGCTGACTCTGCATTCCTCCAATCAGAATCACGCTGATTCTGCATTCCTCCAATCAGAATCAAGCTGATTCTGCATTCCTCCAATCAGAATCACGCTGATTCTGCATTCCTCCAATCAGAATCAAGCTGACTCTGCATTCCTCCAATCAGAATCACGCTGATTCTGCATTCCTCCAATCAGAATCACGCTGATTCTGCATTCCTCCAATCAGAATCACGCTGATTCTGCAGTCCTCCAATCAGAATCACGCTGATTCTGCATTCCTCCAATCAGAATCACATTGATTCTGCATTCCTCCAATCAGAATCAAGCTGACTCTGCATTCCTCCAATCAGAATCATGCTGATTCTGCATTCCTCCAATCAGAATCACGCTGATTCTGCATTCCTCCAATCAGAATCACGCTGATTCTGCATTCCTCCAATGACAATAGGCACAGCTGCTGGAGTATCTCCTGATAAAACACATGATAAGACTGAGTAATATTTTGATCGTATATCTCAGTCTTTTCATCAAAGCCTCAAAACCTCTTGCACTTGCCAACTGAAATGTTGAGTTTAATGTCATACTCACTAGTGCCCTACTCTGTAAATCAACCTCTTGCTTAATCCCAGCCCCTGAAGACCACCCTATTATTACAACCGTTCAGTATCTTTTTCTGATCCTCTCCTGATTTCTCCTTGTGAGATTTAAATGCCAACTTCTGCCAAATTTTCAATGGTGGAATTTTACTGCATGGAAGGTGAGTGTCACTGTATTTCACTTGGATTCATTACTGACAGATGACCAAGCACAAGTCCTACTGACAAGTATATTCTGTTTAGGCTGCAAGTATGACGGTCAAACCTATTAATAAGTTTGATTTAATTTATACAAATTTATTGTGTGAAGTCACTTTCACTACCCAAAGGAAAATTGTGGTTGTCATCTTAAAAATCCCATTGGTGGAATTGAAGTTAATAATGATCAGCTGTTATGTACATTCTCCAAACAACTACACTTTCTAAATAACTTAAAGCTGGCTTAAATCTCCAGCTTCGTGAATTCAACATCCTAAATATTAGCGAGAGAATGAATGTTATTGGTGAAAGCACCAGGGCTTGGTCACTAATAAGAAACGGACACGTATTCACCTGCTGCAGTTACCTTTTTCAAATCGATTTGTATTTACAGTGTCAATTAGTCACAGCACTTCAATCGACTGTCATTCTGAGCAGGGTTCAATGCAGCATTAACTGGAGGAATACCAGGGATTAGCTGGAATAGAAATTGTCCCCATGTCAGCAACATGGATAAATTGAAAAGTGAGAGGCCAGTGAATAGGAGAATTTTATTCACAGCTCCGGCTCCTCAGTGTATTTCTGCAGGATTAGGAATCTGTTGAGACATTCTCAATCGCTTCTCACCATTGGAAAATGTTTTAATTGTAAATTATGTTGTGATCATTCTGTAAAATTCATGCAGTAAATCACCCGATGCCCCTTACATGGGTATCACCCCCCAATGTCCTTCATTCACACATTTCATCTGTCAGATGGGGTGTGATTGGCTGAAATGTATCATTCTTCACTGAACAGAGACCTCAACGCGATTGACTGGGTCACAAGCATCTCGCACAGTGCACCCATCATCTCGCCCAGCGCACTCGCCATCTCGCTCAGCGCACCCGCCATCTCACCCAGCGCACTCGCCATCTCGCCCAGCGCACCCACCATCTCACCCAGCCTACCCACCATCTCACCCAGCCTACCCACCATCTCGCCCAGCCTACCCACCATCTCGCCCAGCGCACTCACCATCTCTCCCAGCCTACCCACCATCTCACCCAGCCTACCCACCATCTCGCCCAGCCTACCCACCATCTCGCCCAGCGCACTCACCATCTCGCCTAGCGCACTCGCCATCTCGCACAGCGCACCCACCATCTTGCCCAGCCTACCCACCATCTCACCCAGCCTATCCACCATCTCGCCCAGCACACCCACCATCTCGCCCAGCCTACCCACCATCTCACCCAGCGCACTCACCATCTCGCCCAGCCTACCCACCATCTCGCCCAGCGCACTCACCATCTCGCCCAGCACACCCACCATCTCGCCCAGCCTACCCACCATCTCACCCAGCCTACCCACCATCTCGCCCAGCACACCCACCATCTCGCCCAGCCTACCCACCATCTCGCCCAGCGCACTTGCCATCTCACCCAGCTCACTTGCCATCTCACCCAGCGCACTCACCATCTCGCCCAGCGCACCCACCATCTCGCCCAGCACACCCACCATCTCGCCCAGCACACCCACCATCTCGCCCAGCGCACTCACCATCTCGCCCAGCACGATCTCACCATCTCGCCCAGTCTACTCACTAACTTACCTAGTGTACATCTCTCCCAGTGTGCTCACCATCTTGCCCAGTGTAGCCATCTTGCTGAGTGTAGCCTCAGCGTCCTTGATGTATCTGTGACTGTGCACAGCATACCTGTGCATGCCGCTCCAACATTAACTCTGGGTGTTGATCAATCTGAGTTGGAAGGTGATCGATCCGATTCCAATCTTGTATTTGACCAATCTGCGGTTTGACCTGTTCCTGGTCACAATCTGAACTTGTGCATTTCCTCAGGACTCAGTCAGTGGGGATGAATTTCCTGACCCTCCTCATGCAGCTTTTTCATGTCCCTCTCCTGTCTCAGTGAGAGCTCACACTCGCCACGGCTGCTCCCACCATGAGGACGTCGTTTAAGGAGAAGCTGGTTACATATGAAGGTGAAAGGAGTTGAGGAATATGTTGCTGGAGGGTGACCTGATGTCCTGGTGTCCCGACAATTTCCTAAAAAAATAGCTCAAATGTCCCAGTTTTTACCCTTTCCCTTTTGTCAAATGTAACCTGGTCCTGTGGGAAAAACCTGTGTGAAATTTCACCCACCACGTTGCACCGCAGGCTTTGGGCCTGTCTCCCACTCCCCTTCACCACCTGCCTCTCCGAGCAAGTGATCACGAGCTTTTTGGTGTCGCCGTCTCCATTGCTGATGGTGCCTTTTAAATGATCGACAGGATAGGGGTCGCCGACTCCGACTAGACATATTCCACAACATGGCATCACACGACCTCCCACCATCCACCGCCGCTCCCCAGACTCGTGCCATTGGTTGCACAACATGTCAATCATCATGGGGCCCCGCCTTTCCATGACTTATCAATGTGTCCCAGCTTTAATTTTTGGAAACACTGATGGGATAGGATGAAGAGGGCTGAGCGGGGGGGTCATCAACACTGACATGGACTAGTTTGGCTGAATAGCCTGTTTCTGTGTCATAAACTGTTATCAATGCGCAGTTTTATAAGACGATTGTGTTTTGGACTGTCTCTTTAATTCAAGGTAAAATGAAGGAATGAAGAGGGCCATGTGATCTCTACTATGAATTCTGCATGATAAGCCTGGATGGCCTGGTTACCATGGAGACAGGGGTGTCTAGTTTGCGACTTACAGAGAGCCAGGTACAAGGTGTTCACAGCTGGAACAAAGGCAAGAGCAGCTGGGCTAAGTGTGGACAGACATTGGGTCAGAGTTTTCTGGGCAGTAAGAGAGACTCAGGAAGACTAAAGGCTGTGGCTAGTCTGGTCAGCAGAGAGGAGTGAGCTGCCTCTCTGGCAACTACCAGGCAGAATGCAGGAGGGAACACGATCTCTGGTCAAAGAGACACATCCTGTGGCAATGTAACATCTCCAGAAAATGAGTCCTGGTGTGGCTGTGAGAAGGATTTGCTGGGAGTAGCATCTCACTGACAGTCGGTTTGGGATTTTCCTGGAAACTGAGAGAAACGCTTTTTTGACAGTCACTTGACATTATGATGTTAATCTGTTCATTCTTCATCCAAATAAATCAACTGCAAAGCTCACTATTCTTAAATAAAATTAATAATTCATTATATTCATTGATAATTGGAAAAGATTCAAGGTAAAATGTCATGATTATGTTTGAAGCCATCACCCTCCCTTTAGCCACTACACTTCCACAAGAGAACATTCTGGTGTTGCAGCATCACTTGGTTTATTCTCTCGAGAACCTGCTGAATGTGTTCGTCCATGCTTACCGAAGATCAGAGAGAGCCCAAGATCGTTGCATCCTCTCCGCCCGATCCTGCATTCACAGTCCAAAATAAAAGAACATTTTGTGGATCGGGTCTTCAGGTTGGGGGTATCGGCCAATAAAGGACAACTCGTTGCAGTGATCACCAACCCCTCGGCGACACATCATTCAATAGAAAGAGGCAGCAACGAATAAGCTTCAGAACCAGAGCAACAGCTGCCCAGGAACTGTCTCCCACTGGATGAATGAGGACTGGCCAACACCAGTTCCCATTTCCTCCACAGATTATAGCCCAGCAATATCCACAGGCAAAGATCTGAACTACTGTCACCTTCAAAGTACAAATTGGATTCATTATTGACTCCCGAGGCAACAGCATCAGACAACATTAGAACATAAACATCACCGACCTTCCATGTGAAACATGGATCCCAGACAGGCCTCCAAGCAAAACTAAATTGAAGATCATTCTGTGATGGAAGTAATATTTAGTCTGAAACTAAGTTTGCAGTAAAAGCCTTCCCACTTTCTACTCAGCCCTGATAACCTCAAACTCCGATCACCGGTCACATTTAAAGCTGTTGGAATTAAAATTGGAAATTCTCTTCTGCTACCTCCCAATTCATGCAAGAATAGAACTGATCCTCCGACAATGCAGCACTCCCTCAGTACTGACCCTCTGACAGTGCAGCACTCTCTCAGTACTGACCCTCTGACAGTGCAGCACTCCCTCAGTACTGATCCTCCGACAATGCAGCACTCCCTCAGTACTGACCCTCTGACAGTGCAGCACTCCCTCAGTACTGACCCTCTGACAGTGCAGCACTCCCTCAGTACTGACCCTCTGACAGTACAGCACTCCCTCAGTACTGACCCTCTGACAGTGCAGCACTCCCTCAGTACTGACCCTCCAACAGTACAGCACTCCCTCAGTACTGACCCTCTGACAGTGCAGCACTCCCTCAGTACTGACCCTCTGACAGTGCAGCACTCCCTCAGTACTGACCCTCTGACAGTGCAGCACTCTCTCAGTACTGACCCTCTGACAGTGCAGCACTCCCTCAGTACTGACCCTCTGACAGTGCAGCACTCTCTCAGTACTGACCCTCTGACAGTGCAGCACTCCCTCAGTACTGACCCTCTGACAGTGCAGCACTCCCTCAGTACTGACCCTCTGACAGTGCAGCACTCTCTCAGTACTGACCCTCTGACAGTGCAGCACTCCCTCAGTACTGACCCTCTGACAGTACAGCACTCCCTCAGTACTGACCCTCTGACAGTGCAGCACTCCCTCAGTACTGACCCTCTGACAGTGCAGCACTCCCTCAGTACTGACCCTCTGACAGTACAGCACTCTCTCAGTACTGACCCTCTGACAGTGCAGCACTCCCTCAGTACTGACCCTCTGACAGTGCAGCACTCCCTCAGTACTGACCCTCTGACAGTGCAGCACTCTCTCAGTACTGACCCTCTGACAGTGCAGCACTCCCTCAGTACTGACCCTCTGACAGTGCAGCACTCCCTCAGTACTGACCCTCTGACAGTGCAGCACTCTCTCAGTACTGACCCTCTGACAGTGCAGCACTCCCTCAGTACTGACCCTCTGACAGTACAGCACTCCCTCAGTACTGACCCTCTGACAGTGCAGCACTCCCTCAGTACTGACCCTCTGACAGTGCAGCACTCCCTCAGTACTGACCCTCTGACAGTACAGCACTCTCTCAGTACTGACCCTTTGACAGTGCAGCACTCCCTCAGTACTGACCCTCTGACAGTACAGCACTCTCTCAGTACTGACCCTCTGACAGTACAGCACTCCCTCAGTACTGACCCTCTGACAGTACAGCACTCTCTCAGTACTGACGCTCTGACAGTACAGCACTCTCTCAGTACTGACCCTCTGACAGTACAGCACTCTCTCAGTACTGACCCTCTGACAGTACAGCACTCCCTCAGTACTGACCTTCTGACAGTACAGCACTCCCTCAGTACTGACCCTCTGACAGTGCAGCACTCCCTCAGTACTGACCCTCTGACAGTGCAGCACTCCCTCAGTACTGACCCTCTGACAGTACAGCACTCTCTCAGTACTGACCCTCTGACAGTACAGCACTCCCTCAGTACTGACCCTCTGACAGTACAGCACTCTCTCAGTACTGACCCTCTGACAGTACAGCACTCTCTCAGTACTGACCCTCTGACAGTACAGCACTCTCTCAGTACTTACCCTCTGACAGTACAGCACTCCCTCAGTACTGACCCTCTGACAGTACAACACTCCCTCAGTACTGACCCTCTGACAGTGCAGCACTCTCTCAGTACTGACCCTCTGACAGTACAGCACTCTCTCAGTACTGACCCTCTGACAGTACAGCACTCTCTCAGTACTGACCCTCTGACAGTACAGCACTCCCTCAGTACTGACCCTCTGACAGTACAGCACTCCCTCAGTACTGACCCTCTGACAGTGCAGCACTCCCTCAGTACTGACCCTCTGACAGTGCAGCACTCCCTCAGTACTGACCCTCTGACAGTACAGCACTCTCTCAGTACTGACCCTCTGACAGTGCAGCACTCCCTCAGTACTGACCCTCTGACAGTACAGCACTCTCTCAGTACTGACCCTCTGACAGTACAGCACTCTCTCAGTACTGACCCTCTGACAGTACAGCACTCCCTCAGTACTGACCCTCTGACAGTGCAGCACTCCCTGAGTACTAACCCTCTGACAGTGCAGCGCTCCCTCAGTACTCGCCCTCTGACAGTGCAGCACTCCCTCAGTACTAACCCTCTGACAGTGCAGCACTCCCTCAGTACTAACCCTCTGACAGTGCAGCACTCCCTCAGTACTCACCCTTTGACAGTGCAGCACTCCCTCAGTACTAACCCTCTGACAGTGCAGCACTCCCTCAGTACTCACCCTCTGACAGTGCAGCACTCCCTCAGTACTGACCCTCTGACAGTGCAGCACTCCCTCAGTACTCACCCTCTGACAGTGCAGCACTCCCTCAGTACTGACCCTCTGACAGTGCAGCACTCCCTCAGTACTGACCCTCTGACAGTGCAGCACTCCCTCAGTACTGACCCTCTGACAGTGCGGCACTCCCTCAGTACTGACCACATCAATGTGTGAGAGCTGAGGCCGCTGCTGGACTCAAAACAAGAGGCTGCGTGAGGGGAAGCAATTGCTCCTTGTTCTGTGCTACTCACCCTTAGAAATGTAACCACTGCTGTAGTAAGATTGAGAGGATCAAACGTCAATTGAGATTTGCTTCTAACAGTGAGTTTAGTGCCAGGAGTCTGGATAATGAAGGAATTGCTCCTTTAACACCTCGTGCTCAATCACACGCCATTGCAGAAATATGTGAGTGCAGTCCATGTGCAATTACTGATATCTGTTATCCCTTGTGACAGGCAGGACTGAAGTCTAGAGTTGGGGAATGACTGCTGAGGATCAACACAAAGAAAACTAAAAGCTAAGAAGAGGGAAAGGAATATACATGGAAATTTAAATTAGAATATCACTGGTAACTGAAATTTGCCGGCAATGCAACATCATAAATAAACTGCTAACGTGCAAAATATATTGACTTGAATTGAATTATGTTTAGGTTGCAGTTTGGATTTTGGATAATGAAAAACATCAGCTGCAGCAAAGCCTTAAAGACTTTCACAATGGATGAAATCTTTCATCCTGTCACTGTCAGTCTATCAGTAACTACAGGAAGCTGTGGAGCCAATACTGAACCTATGTGGAAGGGCAGTCAGACAGACGGATATTTACACTGCTGTGTCACCACAGACACTGGAGCACATATCTAGGCAGCTACTCGAGTGCAGTACTGAGGGAGTGCTGCACAATTGGAGGTCCCCAGTACTGCCCTCCAACAGGCGCAACATCCACTCGATACTGCTTTATCCACGACCTTCCTTCCGTCATAAGGTCAGAAGTGGGGATGTTCACTGATGATTGCACAATGTTCAGCACCATTCACGACTCCTCAGATACTGAAGCTGTCCATGTCCAAATGCAGCAAGACCTGGACAATATCCAGACTTGGGCTGACAAGTGGCAAGTAACATTTGTGCCACACAAGTGCCAGGCAATGACCATCTCCAACAAGAGAGAATCCAACCATTGCCCCTTGACATTCAATGGCATTACCATCACCGAATCCCCCACTATCAACATCCTGGGGGTTACCATTGACCAGAAACTGAACTGGACCAGCCATATAAATACTGTGGCTACAAGAGCAGGTCAGAGGCTAGGGATCGTGTGACGAGTAACTCACCTCCTGACTCCCCAAAGCCTGTCCACCATCTACAAGGCACAAGTCAGGAGTGTGATGGAATACTCTCCACTTGCCTGGATGAGTGCAGCTCTAACACTCAAGAAGCTCGACACCACCCAGAAACAAAGCAGCCCGCTTAATTGGCACCACATCCACAAACATTCACTCCCTCCACCACCGACGCACAGTAGCAGCAGTGTGTACCATCTACAAGATGCACTGCAGGAATTCACCAAGACTCCTTCGACAGCACCTTCCAAACCCACGACCACTACCATCCAGTAGGACAAGGGCAGCAGATAGATGGGAACACCACCATCTGGAGGTTCCCCTCCAAGTCACTCACCATCCTGACTTGTAAATATATCGCATTTCCTTCACTGTCGCTGGGTCAAAATCCTGGAACTCCCTCACTAACAGCACTGTGGGTGTACCTACACCACATGGACTGTAGCGGTTCAAGAAGGCAGCTCACCACCACCTTCTCAAGGGCAATTAGGGATGGGGCGATATAAAATATAAATATAAAAAAATCTGTCCAGCCCTGTCAGAATTTTATACGTTTCAATGTGATCCCCTCTCATTCTTCTAAACTCCAGTGAGTACCGGCCTAGTCGGCCCAATCTCTCCTCAAAAAGAATTTTTCACTTCGGGCCCCCAGGACACTGAGCTAAGAGCATCAAGGGAGAGCGTCTGAGAGGGAAGGGGCCGGGACAGACAGTAGCTCAACCCCCAACGGACCACCAGCTCCAGAGAGCAAGTGGTCCAATCACCGTGATGACTCTGATCGTCTGATGATGCATTCATTTCAGAATGAAGAATATCAATTTGCTGTGGGTTTGGAGTGATTTTGGGAAATGTTGTGTTGAACAGTCAGTGACCGATGCAACTTTAATTTGAAAATCAGTAAAAATAAATTGAAAGATGATTATAACCAAAACAACAATTGATTATTTTAAAGCAGAAAGCCTGATTCTAAATCGATAAAGTCCTATAGCTTGATTACTATGTTTGCCTGCACACAGCCTGCCGTGTGTGCCTGAGCGGGAGGGAGAGAGGCAGTGGGGGAGAGAGAGAGGGGGGGAGGGGGAAGGGAGAGGGAGGGGGGAAGAGGGAGAGAGAGGGAGAAAGAAGGGGAGAGAGGAAGAAGAGGGGGGAAGAGGGGGGAGAGAGAGAGAGAGGGGCGCGGAGGGAGAGAGGGTGAGAGGGAGACAGGGTGAGGGAGAAAAAGAGGGGAGGGAGAGAGAAGGGCAGGGTGAGGGAGACAGAGAGGTTGAGGATGGAGAGAGAAAGAGGTTGGAGGGAGATAGGGGGAGAGAGAAAGGGGGAGGGAGAAAGGGAGGGTATGGAGAAGGGAGAGGCAGAGGCAGAAGGGAGGGAGACAGCAGGGAGGGAGAGAACGGAGAAGAGGGAGAGAGGGGGGGAAGACGGAGAGAGATGGGGAGGGGGGAGAGAGAAGGCAGAGAGAGATAGAGGGGGAAGGGAGAGGGGAAGGGAGGGGGAAGGGGTGAGAAAGGGGGGAAGGTTAGCGAGCAAGAAGGGAGGGGGAGGGTCAGGGAGAGGGCGGAGAGGGAGAGAGAAAGAGGGGGTGGAGAAAGGGAGGGAGAGAGAGAGGAGTGGAGTGTTATGATGTGGCAGCTGATGAATGCCAGGCAGATCAAATCCACAACGGAAAATTAGCCACGTTATCACAACGTTTTGTCATTTGTATTTATTACGAGAAGATTTGAGTACTGAATTCAGAAGTAATGAGTCCACTTTTGAGATTTTAAAAATTAAATTAAAAAATTTATTAACAAAAGAAAAGATTTCAAGCACATACATAAGATTAGTTACTTAATATTATAATAAATCCCAAAATTCCTAACTAACCTGGCTCCCAACTACATATCCTCTTTAAGGCAACAGTCCAAAATTGATTTTTAATTTAAAAAGCAAGCCTGCACATTTACCATAGCACCTACTCGACAGTGGAATCCCAAAGGCTTTTCTCCAACTTTAGTTCCTGGACACAGCAGACTTTTGCCAAAATGCCTGGAGGCTTCTCCAAAGCTATTTTACACACTCCTGTTAGATCTTACATGGGCCCCAGAATAGCCTTTCATTCCTCTTTAAATATGTTTCTCTCTCTTTAATCTGTAAATTCCATTGTTCTAAGTGTTTTTGTAACTTTACTTTTCCCATAATATAAAAATCTTTCATGTTACCAATATGGTCAGTACCTTTTGGAAAAAATAAACATAATAACCTTGTCCTATTTATCTTGTTAGTTGTAAACAGCCTTAAAATCCCTTTGAAACCCAAACAACTCCTTCACTTATCTAAAAATGCAAATTTCCTTCACACCCTACATGTTAATACCTCATCCATGTTTACACATTAACAGTTCAAATGTCTTTTACCCCAAACGTCTTGTAATAATTTCAAGCTTGCAGCCTGTCTGTCTCTAATTTAATTAAATCACACAGACAGAACTATCTACACTCACACCTATAAACCTACTTTACAATAAACCACAATAGTATTATGAAACTTACTATAGTTTCGTGACAGGGAGGAAGGGGAGGGAGAGAGGAAGTGGAATTTTTAACATTTGCTTAATAATCGGAAACAATTCATTATTGATCAGATCACCTGATGATGACCGATTTGATGTTTTCCTTACAAAACACACAGAATAAACTATGGGCCAGATGGTCCTGCCCATTGGCTATGAAGAGATGTGAAATCTTCTCCTGTGTGGCTGCTGCCTGCCTGACTCTATTCACATGATCATTGTGTTCAGAGGGAGCGGAACAGGGATCCCACATCCCAATGCTAGGATCTCCTTCGCTTTATAATCATGCTCGACAATCCTGTGATGTATAATTTCTACTGAGGTTCTGAAACTGAATATTTGAAGATGTGAAGCATCACCAAGGAGACTCTCATCCATTGGTTAGTGAGTGCACACTTTTAGAATGCTAGGTCTTGCTAAAGTGCTGTATGATGTAACATCATTACAAGGTCTGCATATCATCTCTCATTCTCGATGAAATATCAGCTTGTCCACACAAAGCCAAATATCTGCTCGAATGATGTATGTCACTTGTCGAATTGACGTGTGTTGACACCCAGTCAGCTGAATAGAAAACAGGAATGTTCTGGAGCTGAAGTATTTACAATCCATCTACACAATCTTCCACTGATGGATGTCATTATTTCTTACTGATGCCATTGCACCAGTTGTTGAAAGCAAATCAGACTCACATTTATACAACACCTCATGCAGTCCCCCAAACATGTCCAAGCATTCATTACAACAACTGTTGTACATAAAGCAAGCAAGACGGCCATACAGGGTATAGCAAGATCCAACGCGCCCATTCATCATCACACCTGACTCTGCTTTTCCAGCATTTTCTCTCTGATTTTAGATTACCCGCTTTCACAGGTTATATTTTAATCTTACGGCTCCTCATTTCCTGAGATTGAATTGTATTTGCATCATTAAAATCTGGTCAGCAATGTATAGCTGAAAGGAATATAATTAGGGGAATGTAAAAGTGATTGCAAGATTTGGATGAAATTAAATGTTGAACGTTCCTCGAGGTTCGTCCGAGGGTAGAACTGAGATTTTAGCAAAGGTCAGAGGTTGCACAGAGTAGGAATTTTTCCCGGTTTTTTTTTTGTCCCATTATTATATTTCTCCAGTCTCTCTTGAGCCCTGTGTCTCCACGGGCACCATCCAGGTTCGAAAACTAAAACACAACATCTCTCTCTCCTCCAGAAATCACTGCTTTCACATTCTCACACATGATCTGACTGCATCTAGTGAGCCAACTCAGAGCTAGGAGATCAGAGTTAGACTGCTGGACGCGTCTCACACTCAGATCAGTAAAAACATCTTCTCCGTGTTTGAAGACTCCCGGAGGCTGATATTTGAACAAGTTGCAGGGAGTACCCATTGCCTTGGGTTTATAACGTGGGTGTTGAGTTCCACAGCAAGTTTTTTTTTTATTCGTTTACAGGATGTGGATGTCGCTGGCTAGGCCCAGCCAATGGGCTCCCAGAGTTGGTGTCACAGTGCCTATGATTTGTGGAGAGGTTCACTTCAGATCCCACTCTTGGAGGCGAACTAGGTCCTAAACCACACTTTTAAGCTGAAATTGGTTTACGTTGACTCAAAAGCATGAAGCCAGTGCACCCTCAGCGAGCCAACAGAATGTCACAACTTCAACATCAATCCACAATATTGTCGTGATTGTAAAACACACAGAGGGACATCACTTCAGGCTGGGATGCCTGGGTAGAACACGTCTCGATTAAACATGGACAAGGAGAAATATTGTGCTGCAAGTTTGTCAGCGTGGCCCTCGTTTGCCTGGTGGAACACAGGAGTAAAACTCACCAGTTCTGCAGCGGCTCTAACCAGTGCATCCTGGTTGTCTGTAAAATGGCGAATGTCATGTCAACCTTGGACTATTCTCAGGCATTTGGACAGCCGCCTAAAATAGGTCCCCTTATCTCAGCGAATGGGGGATTATCCCATGTGTCAGGCCACCTGAGGGAAATTGGGCCCAAAAAGAATAAATAAAAAATGTTCATGTGGAACCAGGAGGGGTACAGGTGAGACAATTGACCCACAATTCAGTCCCCTGAAGGGCAATTGCTTGTCGGGGTGTAATATGTCCCAATGATTGAACAGGCCCGGGGCCTAACTTGGGTCTCTCAGGATGGGTACACATTGCCCACACAACATCAAACCTGGGCCTGAAAAACAGACCCAGATGAATTATTACCCCAGTGCGTTGTGCACAAGGCCATGGGAAGTCAGATATATTCCTCAGGACATCAGCATCACTCCAGGGATTTCCCACAGTTTGTGTCAATTGAATCGGAGAGGATTCTGGGGGCACTTTGTGTTTAAACATTAAATTCTATCTACTTATCCGCACAGGAAGAGGCCATTCAGCCCATCAAGTTTGTACCAGTGTTTGTGCGCCACCCTCACACAAACATACACCAGCCTCCTCTCACTCTACTTCTTCCTACCAGCTTATCCTTTGAGTCCTGTTTTTTTGTTGAAAACGTAAAGCTTGTGTGGTATTTAAAAATAGGAGTGTGTGTGTGAATCGGAGAGGGTGAGCTTGTTTTTATTTTAGTAATTGGGGAGAAATGGAGGCTATGTAATAGCTTCATGGGGAATGGTAGCCTAGCGGTATTGTCATAGGACCAGTAACACAAAAGCCTGGAATAATAATCCAGAGACATGGGTCCAAATCCCAACAGCACAGCTGAGGAACCTGAAGTCAGTTCATTAAATAGACCCGGAATATAAAGCTAGTCTCAGTAATGGTGGCCAAGAAACCATTGAGATTGTCATAAAAGCCCATCTGGTTCACTAATGTCCTTACCCGGTCTGGCCTACATGTGACTCCAGGACCACAGCAATGTGGTTGACTCTTAACTGCCCTCTGAAATGACCAAACAAGCCTCTCAGTTATAATCAAGAAGGCAGCTCACCACCACCTTCTCAAGGGCAATTAGGGGTGGGCAATAAATGCTGACCCAGCCAGCGACACCCACGCCCCATGAATGAGCAATAATGTTGCAGACAAGTGAGAACAGTAGAATCCTCCTGCTTTGACATTTCCCGGAATGACAGTTATCTCCAGAGTCACTGATATCTTTTACCCACAGGCTGAACAAAAATTTCAAGTACAGTATTCTGCAAAACCTGGCTTGGTGATGATAGCATCATGTGATTGAAACTCATATACACTAAAAAGAGATTTCATTGATATAACATTCTTAACTCATAGTAAAACTTCAGTAAAAATAGGTTTTGATTTTAAAAGTGGATATTTTAAACCTGAGTTTTATTTGCATGATGATTTCACTGCTGAAGTTTTACTGCATTGATAAAGTTGGAACAATTACATCAGGAAAACAACAGAAAATTCTGGTTAAAATAATTTATAAGGGAGGTAGGTCCAAGTCCGATAGCCTGTGCAATAGAGCTGCAAAGTTAAGGTTACTCATCCAAGTTTCCAGTGTGGGAGGTGGTAATTCGGGCCATCACACTGATGCTAGCCCTTTCCGTTGTTTGTAGTTATGTGATTCAAAAGATGTTTATATCAAACTTCAAACATAGCAGTGAGTCACCACCATCTCTTTATCCCACACTTCCTTTCCACTGTCTTAATATAAAAGGCCTGTTTGAGACAGTTTGCTTCAACACAAAGCAAAGCACATGTTCATTCTCATTCAACAGTGAGCCAGTCTTCGGTAATCAGCGAGAGAGATTGTGCTGCTGTCATGAACGCGATAGTGTGTTGATGAGGCTGCAGTTCAGGACTGATTTCTATTCACTGCCGTACTTCCTGTGAAGTTGCATCAGTCAATCAGGATTAATGCATCTGCACCATGACACGGGGTACATCACAGTCGGTAAATGTGAGGCTTGAATTAGAGTTAGGGAAAACAAATCAATTGGAAGACCTAGGTGTTGAAAACAATTTCATCATTCACTCCTCAGTTGACCCAAAGATACTCATTCAATAAATGCATAATTTGCACAAAAATGTACCATTATCTGGAAATGAAATTTGACAGCACATTCTGGACAATAAAGGGATGAACAATGAAAACAGGCAAAAGCTTCACTACGTTGTGGGAATGATTGGGAATGGTTTACACTGAACCCACAGCACAGAAGCAGGCTCCACAGCCTAACTGTCAATGCTTCACATGAGCCTTCTCCCAATGTTACTTCACCTCACCCCATCAGCATATTGTCTACTCCTTCCTCCCTCCTGTGTTTATCCAATTTCCTTCAAAGGCGTCTATGTTATTTGCCTCAATCCTCTTCAGGCCAGCACGTTACCCACACTTCCCATCGTTTGGCTGCAAGTTTCTCCTGAATTCCTGATTGGATTTATTAGTAACTACCTTATATTTATGACTGTCCCACAAGTGGAAACCTTTTCTCGATGTCTACCCTATCAAACCCTTTTATTGTATCAAAGACCTCTCTCGGGTCACCCCTCTGCTAGAGAAAAAAGGTCCTAAGCCTGTTCAGGTTTATAAATATATCCTCTTGGCTCTCAGGTTAATCATGTGATTTTTTTTTTGCATCCTCCCCAGTGTCTCTGTACTCCTTTTTTATCATTTAGAACAGTTCACAGTATTCCAAGTGTGGTCTAACCAGGTAAGTAGTCAGTACTGATAATCGCCCTCCCTAATCCAATTGGAGGGCTTCAGACGGGCCAACTCAGCAAAGCCTTTCCTGTTGGGTGTGACTCAATTTTCAGCACCTTTGACACTATCACTTTTTCGGAGTTCCCTCTGTGCGACCGGAAGGATTTTTTGCTGTACCTGTAAAATCATCGTGGTCGTTTACAAACGCCTCTTTGTGGCTCTGGACAACTTGTCGATTTTTTTTTTTCTCTCTGTTTGCTTTTTCCTGACTTATTTAATTTAATTTCAGATTACTTTGCTGATCCGGTGAAGATCTTATTCGTTCTGTTTACAAATCCTGGCCATGTATTAATCCGGCTTGTTTCTCAGTATGCCTTTCGAATATCCATCTGTCCTCCATGGATTTGTTCTCAGATAATCTTTCCCAATCTTCCTGCGTTCTGTTAAAAAAAATACTCACTGATTATCCAGCAATTAGGGGTGAGCAAGAAATGCTGGCCTTGCTGGTGAAGCCCACATCTGGTACATGAATGAAAAAAAACCCTCAGCGGTTTGAATCCCAGACCCATTTTTTACTCTTTTCATGGGATTATGAGCATTGGTGGCAAGGACAGCATTTGTTGCCCTTGAACCGAGTGGTTTGGTAGGGCAGTTAAAAGCCAGCCACATTGCTGGAGTCACATGTAGGCCAGACCAGGTAAGGTCGGCAGATTTCCCTCCCTAAAGGACATTAATGAACCAGATGGGTTTTTACAACAATCAATGATAGTTGTCATGGTCACCATTACTGAGATTGGCTTTATATTCCAGGCTTGTGAATTAATTAATATAAATTCCGTGGTGGGATTTGAACCCATGTCCCCAGAGCATGAGCCTGAGCTTCCACTGTCTCCCCCCATATTGAACTTCATTATCAATGTTTTCATTGCTGTCACCAGGAGTCCTCTCCCTTCTTGTTCCTGGGTCACTGACCACTAGGAAGTCATGGTGTGAACTACTTCCCTCAATCAGCAGCAGCGCATGAATTTGTACATTATTAACATGGGTATTGCTGAAAAAAAGAGACATTTTTTGTCAAAGGTTTTCATCTTACATCATCAGGACAACTCACTAGAAAATACCAATGTCAGTGGAAACAACATATTTGTGCTGTAGGAGAAGATTTAATGCAATGGGGGAAGCAATGCAGAGCACAGCTGCACCAGGAGCTCCCACCTGATGTCCAAGCTCAAGGGGAACCAGAGGAAGAAGAAGAGGGTCAGGAGGAGAGACCCAGACAATGGAGGCAAATCGTCAGACCAAGGGTATAGCAAAGCAGACTCTCCTATTTACAAATGAGTCAGACACAGTGCTGGGCACATCTGCGCTTGTTCCAAATTCTGGTACATCACCTCTGCCACACGCTTTGTGAAGACCTGACACCCCATGGAGTGGGAGGCTATCGCCAGCTAGTGGCTTTAACGGTGACCGCCCCACTCAATTTCTTTGCCTCTGGGTCGTTCCAGGGATCCACAGGGAACCTCTGCAGCATCTCGCAGTCCGCAACACACAAATCCATAAAGGAGGTCACAGATGCCCTTTACAGCAAGGTGCATCAATATGTGAGGTTTGCTCTAGGTGAAGGTAGCCAGACTGTGGGATTTACTGGTTTCGCTGACATCTCAGGTTTCCCAAGGGTGCACGTGGGTGCGTTACCACTAAAAATATTGCACGTTTGATGTTTATGTGAGTGGCTCAGTCAATTGAAGGTGTTGTGGTTCTGAACATCTGAATCCTCTTATTTCAAAGTTTAGCCATCCTCATTTAGACTCATTGATAGTCTCCCTTTGTGGGATTCACATTCATGCGATGTCAACTACACTGAAGATAGTCTCCACACCCTCGTGTGATGTCAGGGAGATGGGTTAAAATCTTTCTTAGGATTACGTGATTTTATGCGCAGCCCCCCCGCTGTCCCCCTGAATGACCCCTGGGCTGTCCCTGTCTCTGACTGCTGCAGGATTGTGTCAGCGAGGTGTTCTTCAGAAGGTGATCCTGAGCCTAATCTAGAACTAAGCCTCAAAGAGGTGTGTGTCTCTGCGTTCGTTCTGGTATTGCACTGGAGGGGGTGCAGAGGAGATTCACCAGGATGTTGCCTGGGATGAAACATTTAAGTTATGAAGAGAGGTTGGATAGACTTGGGTTGTTTTCGTTGGAGCAGAGAAGACTAAGGAGAGACCTGATCGAGGTGTACAAGGTTATGAGGGCATGGACAGGGTGGATAGGGAGCAGCTGTTCCCCTTAGTTGAAGGGTCAGTCACGAGGGAACACAAGTTCAAGGTGAAGGGCAGGAGGTTTAGGGGGGATGTGAGGAAAAACTTTTTTACCCAGAGAGTGGTGACGGTCTGGAATGCACTGCCTGGGAGGGTGGTGGAGGCGGGTTGCCTCACATCCTTTAAAAAGTACCTGGATGAGCACTTGGCACGTCATAACATTCAAGGCTATGGGCCAAGTGCTGGTAAATGGGATTAGGTAGGTAGGTCAGGTGTTTCTCACGTGTCGGTGCAGACTCGATGGGCCGAAGGGCCTCTTCAGCACTGTGATTCTGTGATTCCGTGTGTTCACTGGAGTTTAGAAGAATGAGAGGGAATCTCATTGAAACATATAAAATTCTGACAGAGATGGACAGACTGGATGTAGGGATGATATTTCCCCTGGCTGGGGGTCTAGGACAAGGGGTCACAATCTCAGGATACAGGGTAGTCCATTTAGGACGGAAATGAGGAGAAACTTCTTCACTCAGAGGGTGGTGAACCTATGGAATTCTCTACCACAGAGGCTGTGGAGGCCAAGTCACTGAATATATTTAAGAAGGAAATAGATAGATTCCTGGACTTTAAAGGCGTCAAGGGGTATGGGGAGAAAGCGGGAGTACGGCGTTGAGATAGAGGATCAGCCATGATCATATTAAATGGCGGAGCAGGCTCGAAGGACTGAATGGCCCACTCCTGTTCCTGTTTTTCTGTTTTTATATCAGTATTATATACCGACAAGGGACACACACAGAGATCCAAGTTCAAACTCCAAGCAATCCCCAATCAGCCAGTTTGGATTCATTTGGTAATGTTTAAATCTCCCTTGCTCAGTCGAAGCATTTTACAGTTCAAATGATTTGGGGCATTTTTTGATGGCGTTATTGGAAAGACACAAGAGGAAATATCAGCAATCACAACAGAGATTTACCCAGATTTTGGGGTCGGTTATGAAGGAAAAGTGTTGCTGCAGCTGCCCCCAAAGTTTTCTCAGGCGTCCAGTGTAGACTTGCTCCTAATTCAGCATCTGGTGCTGCACTCTGACCTGTACAGGGATCTCTGGTGTGTGAGAGCAACTCAGGGAACAGTGAGGTTCTTCCACCAATCAGATTGAAGAATCCTCACTGAGAAATTTCAAGTCTAAAGCAGGAAAAATAAATTTGATTTTTTTTTTAATGTTTAGAAAGCAAAATAAAGACAGGGAAATACAGACAGGATTAAGGGAAACATAAAAGAGACAGGGGGAAAAAAATGAAAAAAAACATTCATCTCGTTAAAACTCCAACACCAATTTTCTCTCAGTGAATGAGACTCCACACTTGTAAAATTACACCTTTAGGGCCAGAGAGGCTGTTCAGCAATTATTATGCTGTTAAAAACCCACTTATTTCTGAATGCACCAGCCTGAATTTTTCACCCATTTATAGTGTTTAACCAGTTAGCCAAAGTTCATGCCATTATTTTGATTTCATTTCTGAGTCTCTTGGTAATGGCTGTTACAGCACATGAAGGAGCAGGGTATGTCTGACAGGAACTTTCGGATTTCCACGTTTCACAATTTAGACAGCCAGAGTTCCAGCTGTGCGTGTGCAGACGCCAAGATCCATTGTCCGATTTACCTGTTATAACTGTGAGCTCAGTGCTATTCCTACCACAAAATTTGACCCAATATTTTCTTTATAAAGGGTTTGATCAGGATCACACAAGCTACAATGTTCAGGGAATCACACTCGATGGAAACTCCATCATGTTGAATGAAATTGGGGGTAATGTTACAACAGTGAAATTCATCAGCAAAAAAAAAAGAGGGGGAAGAAACCGGAGAGCCATAACCATACCGGAAATTTCCATCAATAGCTTCAATCAGGCAGGATCGATCAGTCGCCTGATCTGTTCCCCTCAATTTACTGTTCTTTAGGTTTGGCTAAAATCCCCTCATTATTCTCGATGGGCCAAATGGCCTACTTCTGCTCCTATGTTTTATGGTCTTCTGAATTATTAAGAGCTACATAAATGAGAATTTTTATTTTGTTCTTCTTTGCTTTAAGAAAATATTCAAATTGTCTAGACTGTGCAAGACCATTAATAACAATGTGGTTTTATCTGGTGGGACCCAGTCGTGCTCTGAAGCCATTCATCAGGACAGGCTAATTGCCTCTTGCATTTCATCTAATTCCCAAAAGGTTACAAAGAACAGTGGCTCATTAGGCCTTGGTTTATATTTCACATGCTCACTAATTTACCCAATTTTTTTTCAAACATGGGCTCTGAGTACCTTTTGATTGATATTCCAATTGTAGTGCTGCCAATAGTCCTTCTCCATGACCTTCATTTAATTGTGGTACATGGTACATCACTGAAATGGAAACGGAACAGCAGAATCCTTCAACTGACTGTAAGATATGTCAATTACTCCGAGATTACTCACGGGTTAATATGATTTTCAGTGGGAGAAATTCCTTAATCAGTCTAAGATTAAGTGTAGTGAGGAGGAACAATTTGTCTCATGCAGTAATGTAATTTGCAGAAAACCAAGTCCCCAAACTCATGAAAATGGCTCCACGCAAATTTACAGCACGACAGGGGAAATGCTTGGTGCAGAATCAGTGATCAGGACCATTTTTATTGGAACATTTCATTCCATTTTGCCTCTTGTCTCAGCTGTGTTCCTGAGAATTTCTCCAAGTCTCCATTAGGAAATTGGCCCGTTGTAGCTCGTTATTTTTTGCCTATTTGAGGTAGCACTGGAAATAGAAACTTGTGAAATGTTTATCCTACAAGACAGCTTCTTGGCATGACCTTCCCTTGTTCCAGAATCAATGCTGCCAGATTCAGCAAGAGAGCTATCGACAGAAGCTTGCAGGCAACCTCTGCCACATCTGCTTTAAGGCGAGGCTGAACTTTGAACTTTAAAACAAACTGAATGATTATGACAAAAAGGAATTAAATGATAACAGATGGAGATTATATTTTCTGCATTTTTATTGATAAAGTCGCACCACAACTGAGAGTGAGGCGGCCGGTGCCCACACTGCACAAGCCCTGGGAAGCCACAATGTCACATAGTGCCTGGTGAAAAAAAATCATCAAATTATTCTAGATCTTCAAGTAGAGGGAGAAATTAGAGTAGGGTCGGTCATCATGAGGAAATTTTACCCACAAGAACAGAATTCCAGGTTCCTTTTTTAACCAACAAAGAGCAGAATGATCCAGACACGGTGGCTCATAGGAACAGGCGGTGGTCATTCAGCCCCATGAGCCTGTTCCACCATTCAATCTGTATCTTAACTCAATCTACAATTGGTTTTGTAACCCTCAATATCCTTAACTAACATTCATCAATCTCAATTTTAAACTTTCTATTGAGCTCCAGCCTCAACAGCTTTTTGGGGGAGCGAGTTCCAGATTTCCACTACCCTTTGTGCTTCTTCGTATCAGCCCGAAACGGCCTAGCTCTAGTTTTAAGGATATTTATTTACTTGGGCTTGGAGATGTGGGCTTCACTGGCTGGGCCAGCATTTATTGCCCATCCCTAATTGCCCTTGAGAAGGTGGTGTTGAGCTGCCTTCTTGAACCGCTGCAGTCCATGTGGTGTAGGTACACCCACAGTGCTGTTAGGGAGTGAGTTTCAGGATTTTGACCCAGCAACAGTGCCACCTTTTTCTCAATCTCCCCCCAGGGAAAATAGTTTCCCTCCATCTACCCTATAAATTCCTTCAGTATTTAAACGCCTCAATTAGATTATCCCTCAATCTTCTTCATTCAAGGGAATGTAAATCTAGTCTGTTCAACCTTTCCTCACAATTTAACTCTCTTAGTCCAGGTATTATTCTGGTGAATCTGTACTGCACCTTCTCCAGTATCTCCTCCCTGAGGTCCGGTGCCCAAAACCGAACACTCACTCCAGATGGGATCTAGAATTCTGTGCAGGTTGTAACATCACTTCCATCCTTTTGTATTCCAGCCACCCTGAGATAAAGGCTAAAACCCCATCAGCCTTTTACATTTTTTTTGTACATGCCCACTACAGTTTAGTGATTTCTGTATATGAACCCTTAAATCTCTCAGCTCCTCCACAGTTTCTAGTTTCTCATCATTTCAAAGATATTCTGATTGGTCTTTTTTAGGTTCAAAGTGAATGACATCATACTTTCCCCACAGAAAACTCCATATGCCACTATTTTTTCCCACTTGTTTAATCTTTCAATGTCCCTTTGAAACTTTCTGCTCCCATCTACACCATTTATTGTACCACCTAACTTAGTGTCACATATTTAAGACTCACTATTCCTTCATACAAGCATTTCTAATTCCAGGGAAAAGCTGTGGCCTCAGAACAGATGCCTTGTGGTCACTATATCCTGCCAATTGGAGTACATGACTATTATCTCCAGTCTCTGCCTTCTGCTTCCTACTCTATTCCCTAGCCAAACCACAAAGTCATTTCACCAGGTTCAATTCAAGGTGATCTCAGTCACCACGTTAGAGGGTTTGAAGATTAATGGGCAGGACCTGGAATGAGTGGGTTGTCTTATGAGGAAAGATTGTACAGGCTGGGCTTGTTTCCACTGGAGTTTAGAAGAGTGAGGGGTGATTTGATTGAAGTATACAAGATCCTGAATGGCCTTGACAAGGTGGACGTGGAAAGGATGTTTCCTCTTGTGGGTGAGTCCAGAACCAGGCGGCACTGTTTTAAAATTAGGGGTCACCCTTTTAGGACAGAAATTAGGAGAATTTTTTTCTCTGAGGGTTGAGAAACTTTGGAACTTCCTGTCTCAGAAGGTGGTGGAGGCGGGGTCATTGAATATTTTTAAGGCAGAGGTAGATAGATTCCTGTTAGGCAAGGGAATCAAAGGTTATCGGGATTAGATGGGAATGTGGAAATAGAATGAAATTCAGCCATGATTTTATTGAATGGTGGAGCAGGCTCAAGGGACCAAATGGTCTATTCCTGTTCCTATTTCTTATGTTCTTATGACTTCAAAGTGAATAATTCAGCAACACTGATACATATTTCAGAAGTGTTATCGAGACACTTTTGGTAAAAGACAACAGCACCAACTTGTGTGGAGATTTTGCCTCAAAAATCATGTTCGTCACATACAATTAATTCACCCTGCCCATTTCACACTCAAGTCCTGGCTGCTTAATTCTGTACAAGTTCAGCCTAGCCCCATTAATACATTAGAGAGTGAGAAAGAACAGAGACAAACAAGAGAAGTGACCTGAGCTACTTTTATTAATTTGAAGAAACCATAAAGAACATGATTAACATTACATCTTCAATTGTCTATGGAGACCGTGAGTGATAATATTATGGATATCGCTCTTGTTGAACACCTTGGAATGTTAAATGCGCTATATAAATGCAAGTTGTTGATGGTAAATCAGAATTACAGTTCTTTAAATGTATTTGAGAGCGATACCAGTTCTTTTACAGTTACAATTTGCATTATGACATACAGCAATGGTATACAGTGGTACGTGCTGCCTCACTTTGCACTGGGACACTTGTCCCTCTACCTCTCCCTGTTTAGTTGACCTCCTTGGGGTTGGCCCTAGTTTCTGAACAACAGAAAAAAGTGAAAGCTGAACAGAAACTGTAACAGTTCCCTGGGATGGTAACTAGAACTGTCAAAATAGAGTTTGCGATAATGCTGATCATTAGGGCAAGATTGATATAAAAATGTTAATGTCTTTAACCAGCCTCCATCCTGAAAGAAGCAGAACTGAAGCACTCACTTGTGATGGTCACCATGGTAATAAGGGGCTGAGTCAGAACAAGTCTCCAGCGAGATGCTTCAACAGGGCAGCCAACAGTGATATGAAGGACACAATTCTTCACTGTTTAAATGTTTAGAGTGAAATTGTGCTAGATATGAGCACACCTACATCAACAACTTTCCACCAAATTCCTCTTTCCAGTCTTAGGGCAACGATATTATGTATTTGCACTTTAGCATACATGCAAAACTCACAATGGAATTTCAGGTTAATTGTTTTAGGTGATTTTGAAGTCAGTATATATATTCACAGAAAAAAGCACTGAGATTCAATTAATGTGAACTCTTTAAATTTTGACTCAGACATGGCACCTTTAAAATGAGGTGTAAACATTTTTTGGAATCACACCTAACCTGAGGAGTGAGCGCTTTGACAGGAATAATCAGTAACAACAAGTTAGCTTCTGAAATAAGAAAAAAAAAAGTACAGTAAGGGCAGAATGCTGCTTTCAAACAGATAAGAAAAACTAATCTGATGCTAAAACAAACTTCCTAGTTTGCAGTGTGCAGTTTGTCCTTATACTAAATATTAAACATAACCACAGTGTTGACTTCTTTTCATACTGTTTTTGTTAAGGACCAGGCAGTAATTATGGGCTTATTTAGTACACAGGGACCAGAGATTGCTTTTTCTGTTTGGGAAGGGAAGAAACTAGCAGTTGCTTAAAGAACAATGACCCTTAAAAGTGCAGAACGGACAATCCAGTTTCCCGGTTGCTTTTACAGTGACATTATAACCAGACTTGTAAAGTTGTGGGAAGTGTTGTCACGGCCCATTGTTTCATGGTTACTGTTTGCACTGCTCCCAATCTCAGCCAGGTTTGCAGAAACAGAAAAATTGCTACAAGAGGAGACACCGTTTGGGTGAAAGTTTGTCACTCACTTGGCAATCGGTGGTCAGCTTGTCCTTTTAAACCTTAGAAAATAAAGTTTACGAGGAAATCCCAATGTATCTCACTGAATTCCTAACAATCTAACAATCAGAATATCCCAATCTTTTTAATATTGGACGACTGTAGTCACTACCCTGCACCCATTGGCGCATGGCTGCCCATTGGCTGATAACTGGACAGGCAGGCAGGGTAACCTCACGCCCCTCCAATACTTGGTCCAGTTTAATAGCAGTTGGGGAATCTGAATGTTAAATCCCTGCTAGGAGGAGGGAAGAGTAACAAAGGACAAAAGTGGAAGGGAACCACAGAACTCCTTTACCATACATTTGACAAGAGATTTCGCAACTCTCCATGTGGGGGAGAAAGCTGTGGAAGCAAAAAAAAAACTTACAAACTTAATTTTTTTCACGTTTCAGAACATGATGGGAATGGAGAAATTCTTCCATGAAAAAGAACAGAGTTTAACCGGAATTAAATTAGGCAGATTGCAGTTCAGGAAAGCAGGGCTTTTCCATAGCTGTAAAGATGGTCAAATTTTCATAGTGAATACGTGAGGGCTTTTAACAGTTTGAGCTTTTAAATCAAAGCATTTGCTGGATCACAACCATTTAAATATTTCTTTATTCAAGTAAGGCTTTGAATGAAACCTCAGCAGGTCCAATGCCAGAAGTAATGGTACCTTCACTTCATCCAGCTGCTCAACTCATCACTGATTTTGCCTGTGAAATATATACCTCGGTCCTGACCTGACATACATTTTACTGTAAAAGATTAACTACAGAAAGGGAAGGAACTTGCATTTATATAGCACCTTTCATTGTCTCAGGATGTTCCAAAGCTCTCCAGCCAATTCAGTGCCGTCAATGATGTAATTCAGGAAATGACATACAGATAAACCGCACCCTTAACAACACATCCTTTTTCCACATAATTTCCCCTCTGGTTAGCAACATGGAAGTGCATTCCTAATGAACAGCCCTTGGATTTTCAGCTCACTCTAATAGTAGAAAAGCTGAACGTGTCCTAATGCTTTTGACCCTGCGTTTTCTTCCCAAGATTGGTACCCAATCCCAATCTGAACAGTTTCCCTCTGCTACAAAAGTTCAACTTCTGTATAATGAGGAGGTTGGATTGTGACATATATCCATTCATTTCCTAACCACACAATCAAATCTGATAAGATGATGCAATGTAGAGAGCAGCAAACAGTGATATCTGTCACTACAGGATGTACAAACTCCTCACCTCCCTTAGGTGGTGAGGTTGTTTATTGTATGGTTTATCAAATGCTTGGATTTCATTGATAAGTGTAGAAGGCTGCAAGTCCCCTGGCTGTCTGGCCTGCATGAATTCTGAAATAATCTGCACTCCTCATGAGATTGCATTTCCAATGATTCATATAACCTGTTTCTTTAAGTAGATGGCTTAGTTCCGATTGGCCTCTTCCCTGTCCCAGGCAGCTTGGACTCTCCTGCCTAAAGGTGCTTTTAGACCCATTCACACTGATGGTATTTAACAAGCATAACTGAGTTAGCATATTTTGTTTTCATTGTTCATGCCATAAATGTACTTAAGGGGAAGTTAGACAAGTACAAGAAAAAGAAAGGAATAGAGGAGTTTGTTGTTAAGGCGAGATTAAGTACAGTGGGAGGACCCTCATGTGCAGCACCAGAATGGACCCGCCAAACAAATGGACTGTTTCAATGTAATTAAGAAAAGTGCACTTCTCAACAAAGATATTGACTGATATACAGGAATTCATTATCAGCTTTTTGTGCCTGACAATGGAATTATCATTTGATTGAAATAATGAAAGTGGTAATAGGAGGAATTTGCTTTAATGCTTTCCTTTTCAATCTGCCTCTTGATTTCCCCCCATTATATCCTCCTTAACAAAGAAATTCAGGCTCCCAATTTGTTAGAATTTGAGAATAATGTACAGGAATGCCATCACAAGATTGGTTTATGTAAAGAAGTTTACAGTGTTCCAGGCCACAAATGGTATTGTCTTTCTATCTCAGTCTTGAACACCCACCTGAACGGACTGATATGCTCTTAGTCTTTACTTTCTCTGCAACATGGCACATGTGGTGCTCCCTCACTGCCCTAACATGTCAGCCTAGATTAAGTACTCAAATTTGTAGGGTGAGGCTGGAATTCTCAACCTTCTGGTTGGGGGCATAAGTGGTACGAGATGAACGAAACCAACACTGTCAAAACCGCATTGATATTAATGAAAGACAACGCATCACACATGAAGCAACGAGTTGCACAATCTCCCTCATGAGTAAAAGAATCGTGTTAATCAACAGTTCAATGCTCTATTCATAGAATGTGTGCCTGGTCTGTGGTACAGTTGGATAGGGACTTGTGTAATAATGAGTGAAGTTCTAGCTGGGTGCAGTGACCTTTTCTCAGCTGCACAATGTGGAAGAGCAAGCAGTAGCTCTCGAAAATGCTGAGGGGCAGATATCACTAGAGTGTTCATTTCATCAATAATTGCTGTTAACCTGTTGAAGAAGGCACAGTGATGGATAATGCATGTACAGGTCCCTAGAACTTGTCTTTGATAGGGAGATATGTTTGGTTAAGTGCTGTAGGTTGTCACATATGTTTCTTTGTGAGTCAGTTCTATGCATTTGAGAGTCTGCTTTTGCATCTTTTTTTTTAATTCATTCATAGGATGTGGGCATCGCTGGCTAGACCAGCATTTATTGCCCATTCCTATTTGCCCTTCAGAAGGTGGTGGTGAGCTGCCTTCTTGAACTGCAGTCCATGTGGTGTAGGTACACCCACAGTGCTGTTAGGGAATGAGTTCCAGGATTTTGACCCAGCGACAGTGAAGAAGCGGCAATATATTACCAAGTCAGGATGGTGAGTGGCTTGGAGGGGAACTTCCAGGTGGCGGTGTTCCCATGTATCTGCTACCTTTGTCCTTCTAGATGGTAGAGGTCACGGGTTTGGAAGGTGCTGTCTGAGGAGCCTTGGTGAGTTCCTGCCGTGCATCTTGTAGATGGTACGCACTGCTGCCACTGTGCATTGGTGGTGGAGGGAGTGAATATTTGTGGATAGGGTTGCCACCAATTAAGCAGGCTGCTTTCTCCTGGATGGTGTCAAGCTTTTTGAGTGTTGTTGGAGCCGCATTCATCCAGGTAAGTGGAGTGTGTCCAGGATATTTAGAGGTAGTCATGGTGGGGGAGTTGGTATCTGGTGCTATTTAGATTCAGGAGTAGAAAACAGCCTTCAGATGAAGACAGCTCTTCCATCCATCTGATCTGCTCATACTATGACGCAGCTGTTTCTTGAATGAGTCCAGTGTCCTGACCTCCCCAATTCCTGGCAGGTCTCTCCAGCTGCTCATGTTCAATCTGAAGAAATAGTTCTCAATTTCGATTCCAAACTTACCCTTCGCACACAGACCCTGTTTGCTCTTTCCCCGAGGTCTTTGTAAGTATTGTTCAGCCTTTATTATTTGTACCCTGTAAGGGGTATTTATTAATTTGATCTTCAAATGGGAGCAATTCTGGAAAATTCACCTCTATTACTCAGCTCTGTATACCTGGAATCCTCCATATGCCTCTAGCAAGCTCCCTCCTTCAGTTTCTTTCTGAGGTTGAAAAAAATCTCATTGTCAACTTGTATCCCTTTCTGACACTGAGGAAACAGCCCAAGTCACACTCTTATTTTCGAGGTGGACTAAATTTGATCGTGCGTGTACCAGCGAGCATGGCTATGTCACATGTAATCTGGCTCATGGGTTCCCAACTAGAGGGATCCATGGTCTCTTTGGGATCTGCCAAAAATAACCAGAAAACAGGCCTTGCTGAACTCTCTATGAGTTTTTAAACCCGTGGTTGAGCACCACGACCATTTGATTTAGCCAATGACCAGTAACTGAACTTCACCGTTCACACAGAGATACAAAGGCTCCCAGCTACAACACATTACTATTGCCTTCCCCCAAACCCTGATTTGGACAAACAGCAGCTGCAATAAGTTTCACATCAAGTAAAACAAAATATAAAATTATTTAACTGTACAATTAATTTTTACGCATAAAAATACTTATGTTACAGGATTTTCCAGGTATTTTTGTAACCTGAGAGGGGGTGAAATCAGAAACTGTTCTGGGCTGTTTCTGGGGTCTCGTTTACATCCAAATTGGTGCTCAATGTAAGTAGTGCATAGTGGTTTGCTATAAATGCTTTACTGCTTTCTTGCATTCCCATTAGTCAATGGGAACTCTATTATGGAATTAATAATAAACTTCATCACTGACAATGAAATAACCTGATCTAACCAGAGTTTTCAAAGTTCATCATTTCCAATTTCAGCCCCCAATCAGTAATTGCCTAATCAATAATCCCGCAGTGAGCCTTTCTAAAAACCAATATTTCTCCTGCAACCAAATTCAGCATGATCTAGGCTAGTTCTAGTCAGGCCCTACTCACACTGCAGCTATACTGAGTGGTTTCACAGTTCTGGATCTTCTCCAGTGTCTATCTATGCCACTATCTGGTCCTCTTCAAAAAGCCAAGCCTTTCATTGTATTTTGTTTTATTGAAGGGGATCAGAAACAAGAAAGTTCCACCCGACATACCTGATGGAATATTTACATCCCATTCTGAGATCATTTGCCCTTAATTTCTCTTGTATTTCAACATAATCTTACACAATGCCAAAATTTGTTTCCTCCATTACAACAGTAACTACATTGTTGACCTATTGGGACTACAGCCAGTCCTTCGCTGGCTGTAAAACACGTTGGGAGGTCCTGGGGTAGTGAAAGGTGCTACATAAATGCAAGTCTTCCTTTCTTTATCTGTTTCCACAACTGTACAGAACAAGGTGAGACATGGCAGCTTTGAGTAAAGAGATCAGTGAATCCACCCATTGCCCAACAAACACTTGTTGTTCAGTTGAAATACATTTATAGCACATTACAGGACTGACTGAGATTACTTGGAGTGGTACTTGCAGTCAGAATGTGCTTGCATTAACTAGCTGTGGAGTAATGGAAAAAGACATGGCCCACTTTGTGACTCTTAAGATCACTGAATCAAAAGCCATAACTTCCATACATAACAGGGAGTTTAGGTCCACAGCAACTCAAAATCTGGGATTTAAATGGCAGCAGCAACTTCACATCAAATGCCCACCCTACTTTGTGGATTCAAAACACACATCCAAATGAAATATGATCCAAATGCCTTTCACTTCCTGGCTTATGAGGTGTTGGCTCATGTTGAATGCTTCACTTCACAAGCCTTCATTCTGTATTGGGACTTGAATCATGGAGGAACTGAATGGAGGTGGTGTAAGTGGCTCAAACAAAGGAACTGATTCTTGGGGTGATTAAATAATGTGTTCACACCATATATGTTGCAGAGATATGCAGGTTTTAATAATAATCAGCTTTGGAGCTCAGGCACTGGACTCAGCTCACCTGCCATGGTTCCCCGCTTCCATATAGATTTGCAATAATGGTTTGGGTTTGAGATGAAATTGAAGAAAACCTGTTTCTTGTCTGAACTGTGAAATCTGAAAATCTGTTGATGTGGAACCTGTTTGGTTTGGCAAGGTCAGAGTGTGTTGGCATAGTGAGAGAAGACATTCCAGAAACTGCTCTCCGTCACCACTTTCTGAGTCCCAGTTTAGGAGTTGGGGCTGGTTTACAATTAATACCTGAAATGTCTATTCTCCCCACACCTCACCCTCTGTAAAGGACTGAGGAGCCTGATTATAATGTGGTGCAATATCAGGATCGTGCATTGATCTCACTTGATAACAATGGCAAAACTAAGAGTCTCCCACTGTCAGAGCAACAAGTGGGAAGATGAAGACATGGAGGAAGAGGAGGGGTGGGTGAGTGTCAGGCAGTGAAGGCCAGCGGTAATGAACCTACTGCTGTTTCCTGTAGAGGCTCCTTAATAAGATGAGCCTGTAATTAGCCAGTTAAATACTGTGTTGACAAACTGTTTACTCTATATTTTCAGGCCAGAATTAATGAATCCTTCATTTCCTGGTTAGAGCAGATTAAGGTTTGTAAATATTGGTTAATTGCCAGAGATGTCTCTTACCTTCCTGCTGACTGCTCATTCTCCCCTCACAGTTCAGACAAGAAATCTAACTAAAGTAGAAAAATGCAAACATTGCAAAACACAACACAAACCACTCTATTTAAACATCACCGCACACACACACACACGCACAGTACAACAAAGGCAGCAACAACCTGATAACTGTCTGTTCATCAATGACTGCTCAATAGTTGAGAATGCCACTCTGAGTCAGGCTTTTTCCATCAGTTCTCCATCAACCAGGTCTTTGGGTCAGAGCTACCCAGTGGGACACCTGGGGAGGAGGAAGGGGTTACCTGCTCCTCTAACAAATAGTCAAGGAAGGCTTTTTTTCAAAGGTGCATTTTTGAAATGCATTTCATTTTGGCTTGGTTAAGAGGGGCAGAGAATGGTTCACCACAGGATTATCTCTACTCCACTTATGGGGAGAGATGAGGGAAAGGGGCCGGAGGTTGGAAACTAAATCTGAGTTTGATTTCTGCTTGGTATCATCAGTGACACTGGGAACTCTCCAGGATGGTCTTTTTGTATCAGATCAAAGATAGATGCACACAATAGGAAAAAAATGATGGAGAAATAGAAATGTAATTTTTTTCCCCCAAGAAAGTCCTCTGATTAATGCTTTAAGCTGACAAATAGCTCAGGTAAACAGTCCAAACAGACAGACAGGATCAAAGCTGCCTCCACTTCTGTCAGACAATTTTATAATAAATTCAATTTGAACACTATCACAAGTTTAAATCATTTCCCTGTCTTCCCTGTAGTCTTTTTTTAATCAAATCAAATAATCTTGTCATTGGAACAAGAGTTACTTATATTAAGGCTGCTGTGGTTACAATTCGCATTTAGATGTGTAACTGGGTGAAGAGGAGCTTGTATTTATGTGACACATTATGATGTCCCTTAGAAAACACTCCAAAGCATCTCACTTTATAATGAATTGTATTGAAGCTCACTTCTGCACACAGTGAAATCCCACAATGAGATGAATGACCATAAATTTGCTTCTTTTAGTCATGTTGGGAAAGTGCTTTTGGTCGGGACACCGGAACAGGCAGACAGAACTTTGGAAGAGTGCCTCAAAAGGTGCCACCTTCAACAATGCTGCACTCCCTTGGTCCATTTAGGAAGAAGGCAATTTGGGATTGTTCCCATAGTGGGGAATATTGGCAGCAAAATCTGGGAAAAGAATCTCTGTTATTTGCAGTAATATCATAAATGTCTTTATCAAGAACACTTCTTCAGGAAGCATCAAACAAAATAAATCTCTCTTGGACCTGGACATGTTGTTGCATCAGTTAATGCATTGCTTGTTTTAATCCATGACTCTGAAAAGGAAATATCTCATGGGTGATGTGAGTTTAGCTTACGTTTTATATTCACAAGAATTAAAACTGCTACCAGCACGAGCTTGATCTTTTTATTCCCACCCCTCCAGGTTTCCATGTTTCGAGTTGGATTTCAGTTCCCATTCTGGAGAAGAGTGATCAGGACCGGAAGAACTGCACGTTGTCCGTCTCCTGACTGAAACCGGAACCGCTGCTGGGGGCTATCGTTAGTACAGTGAGTCACCACATTCCTGTGCAATGATAACAGCACTTACCACCAAAAGTAATAAGCATTTCCAAGAACGAAAGCAAAAAACTGATAAATCCCATGTCTGGGTTGGTACCACTTGCTCAGCATAGGCACAGCTGTATGACATACAATTATTTAAAGTGCAACTCCTTGTTCATTTCATCTAGTATGCAGCTTCAAAGATTTAGTTGATAATTAATTTTGCATATACATATAAGAGTACTTTCTATACCTCATTTTGTTATTAACAACAGTATATATTGCACTTCAACACAGCAGTACATGTTTGACACAGAATTGATTATATTAGCAACTTATAAATCCGCAACGACCTGGGCAATATGCAACTTGTGAACGCCTGTAACGAGGTATATTATCCATATGCACACTATGTATGTACTTACATCTATCATTATATTCAAAATCTGAATGTAGTGCAGTGCCACTATTAGCAAGAGGAATGATTACAATGTGACAAGCTTACATAGACACTTCCATTATAAATGTGGATAATGGAAAAATAAAAATAAGGATAAGAGTGTATGACTTCCAAAAGGGGATTGAGTTTGTATCTCTGCGCACTGGCCCAATAATCCCGCCTTCTAATCCAGTCTGAGCTGAAGACTATACTTGGTCTGTACTCTGCATGTCCAATGTCACAGGGCATCGACCAGTACAACTCAGGAATGTAACAATTTAGATTTGATAGCATTCATACTTTCACCACTGCTACTTACATATGCCATGCAGTTCCAATGGTCATGTATTTGACATTTTAAGCCTAGATGAACCTTTTACAGGATCTCAATTCTTGCCACCTACCCCAGTTTGACTTTATATTTCTGCTATATTTTTAGACAAGAACTATACTTAGAGGAACAGTCCATGGTATCTAAGATAAATATTAAAAAGATGCAGCAAGAGCGGGGGAGTGAGATCAGGGTAGGGGAGCTGTGATGTGGAGCAAGCCTAAGAGTTGGTTGAAGGATTGACTGGTCCCTCTTCAATGCTGAAATTTCTGACTTTACAATCACATTATAGCCCTCTGAGTCTGAAGCTTGAATACAGCGTATTAAACAAAACTGAATTTAAATAACATTCACTTTTCCAGGTTTGCAAATGTGATCTGTGCCAGCAAAGTATTTTCACATGTTAAAATAGAGACTGGGGGGGGTCGGGTGGGGGTGGATTTTCTTTGCAATGAAATCAAGTTTAGCTGTAGTGGGATAGGTTTGGTGGCAGATGTGATGGGTGGGTGGGGGTCAGTAGAAGATTTCCCCTAGTTGCAAAGTGTTGGTGACAATGTAAACGAGACAGTGGCCATTTATGTCCACCATGAGCTCCCCTAAATGGTTGAAACCTATCTCTGTTTGAATCAAAATCCAGAAGCGATTTCACTCCAAAATAAGAGAGAGGAAAACTCGCCTCTGCATGTACCACCACCCAGCCCACCATATGTCCAAAGTATGTGTGAGATTGAAGATATGTCCATTAATACGGAGTGCAGCTTTGAAACAGCAGGACTTATTCCCACAACATGTGCGAAATCTTGCATGAAACCCTGGGACAATTTGTAAAGTCTGGTTTAATGGGAATTGTAGATTTTGCCTTTCTTTCCCCACAATCCAAAAGTAAATGTTACCACATTCAGTAATTGGTTTGCTGTTTGAAGCTGAGGCCACAGGTTTCATGTGATTTCTGTGAGCAGGGCCTGGGCTAGAATTTTGTTTTATATCAGCTGCAGTAATTGAATGCAGGAAACCACAAGCTCAACATTACAGCGAATGAGCTAGTAGAGGAGTCCTGATCAGATGACAGCAAAGTGCCACCCGAGGAGATAGTCATACTAACAAATTAAACATAAGAATTTTTGGTGTTTAGATTCAACAATTGTAAAATATCTTGGCCTTTCCTGAAATAAGTGCAGCATCATTTGGTGATGTGAATGAAACAACACTTTTCTCTGCCATCAGAACCAGTGTACATGAGTGTTCTGCCCAGGATGTAGCATGCCAAGATCATGCCATAGCAACATGGTTCCAAAGTCAGATACAGTTTGTCCAGCACATCAGTAATCTTGGAAAATCAGTGTGGGATCTTTAAATTCCCACACCATCTGCTTGCATTAACCTTTCTGAGGGAGGCTGTCAACTTAGTGTAGAGTTCTGTTCTTTGCACTTGTGTCTACTGGGAACTGGGCTGCAAGACTGTCTAAAAGATTCAGTGAAGCTCATTAAAAACCATAAGAGGCAGGCAAAGAAAAACTTCTTACAGTGATTCTGGCCTGAATTTAAACCCAGGTCTATCAGGGTGAAAGTCAATGCCATGACCAACGGCAGTATTTATATATGGTACTGAAAATCTATAATTGGTAATTTGCCATCAAGATAACATACTTGTTGACAAGTGGCTGTTGCACAGCGACCAGGACATTGAAGAACCTGCATGCACAATTATTATGTGGGTGAGGAATAGAACAATCCCTTTTCACCAAATTATCTTAATATTGCATTTCTCCCAGTCCACAGATGCAAGAGTTGTAATTTAGAATGTGCTCAGTACCATTTCAATTGGAAAGGACTATACTCATCCTTTCAGATATCTTCACTGAGATTTTGGCAATCTATCCTGAAGCACAATTATCTTCTCACTCTTTTTATATTCATGCATTAGACTTGATGTCCCTTCTTTCCCTGAACGGCAATAGGCTTTTGGTGAAAATCCAGCAAGTATGATTCCTGTACCAGGCATTGTAATGCAGAGTTTTATTTTATTACTTGTTTTAGAAACCTAGCCCTCCAGAATTTTAACTTAAATGTATTCTTAAGTTGTTGGTTCTAAACAAACAAAAATGTTGAACTTAGCCTGGCCATTTTAGATTGGGATGACCAGTTTCCCTGTAAAGCTCCTTCTGTTATTGTCTTCCCAATCACAAGATGTTCATGCAGACCAACTGAAATGTAGGACAACGGTATCATTCAACAATTAATATAATATTTGCTTTAAAGAAATTCTGCCCATCGTACCACCATCAACCTTTACACCTAAGTGATTCATGTCCAGGTCATTACAGATTCATAAACTGCTGTACAGCTAACTATTCCACCATCCCACCCTGGCCAAATCATCCCTGCTTCTGATCAAAATTTCCCACATCTGTAGCTTTGTATTCTCCCAAATAAAAAGGCCACAAATTGCAAATATAAACTGTCTCAAGAGTCTACAAATGGCCAAGTCTTTGACAGTACATCAGTCAGGTTCGCAGGAGCTGTCTTTTAGAGTCAGGTCAATAGTTAGTGAAGTAAATTAGGCTAAATTGTCAACAGTTGCCAGCTCTAAATTGATGAAAGCTTATCCTGCAATGTAAATCGTAGTGGAAATGTTTAATACCAGGTTTCAGTCAATCCTGGAAGTTGCAGTTTGAGGGACTGGATACATGCATCTTTGGTTGAGGAAGGCGAGAATGCCGGGCAGAAGTTGCAGACTTCTCTGGCTGGGAATTGTAACCCTGAACCTTTCGCCAATGGTCTTCTTGAAGTGACTGCTTTTTCTGTGGCTTGTCGGAAGCCAAGATCTCAAACTGGGATTCATCCCGGTGCTCGCTGGATTCAACATGCTGAGTCTCCTTGGCAAGTGACCCAGGATTCATCGAAAACACTGTAGTTTTAATGTTTAGAATTGGTGATGACAGGGATGGCGGTAGTTTAGATTTTCTCTTTTGCTGCTCATCTCTTTGTGTTGAAAGGTTGATGGGTACTGGTGGCCGGAGTTGACATTCCGATTCCTTTACATCTCTAATAGATGATTGAACTGAACTTTCTCCAGGGAAAAACTCTGGGTGAGAGACTGCAGCAGCATTCTTTCTAGGTGTGGAGAGTGGAGAAGACTTCATTGCTGAAGTCTGGATCTTGGATTTGACACTTGGATCCCTGGAAGATCGACACTGTCTAAAAGCAAACCTGGGCCGACAGTTTTTATTTGTCGATTCTTCTGTAAATACTGAACAGCTTGGTAAACTGGTCTGCTGCACTGAAACCTGACTATGCACATGTTCCTTGGGTGGGGCATTTAGATTCTGTCTGGTCTTCTTGTACACTGGGTGTTCTTGGACAGGCCTCTCGTTAGAGTCTCCAATCTTCTGTGGGGTGGGTTGAAGGAAGCTGAGTTTAGCTGAATCTGTCTCTGAGGAAACAGCAGCTTTTGCATTTTGGTTGGTTTGGCAGTAATTCTCACATGACGCACTCTCTATACACCTACTGCGGTCCTCGATATGGGCTGGCTTTGCTATTTTTCCCATGTTGTGTTCTTTGGAGCTGCAGATGTGGCTGGAAGGCTGTAGTACCGGAGGCTGTTGGAAGAAAGAGAATTTTAGAACATATTAATCGTATTTTGCTTTTGCAAAGAACAAAAACTCCTGGCAGGGGTCATGCTGGTTTGCTTTGCATTTCTGGACACCATGCAGGAGTTAAACTGAGGGTCTGAGAGAAGCACATGACACAAACAATGTATGAAACATGAATAGTCATCCTGTAGAACTATAATGAAATCCTGAAGCAGATCACAGAGGGAAGGTTTGGAGCTATTGGATTTGGTAACTGTTGAATGATAAAGCAGCACACAGAATGAATAATAGAATTTGTTATAAACACCTGGTAACATACTAGCCTTGCCATGAGTAACATCCATCACAAATTAACATGGTTCAAAAGATCCAAGAGAAATGAGAATTAAAATTCTTACTCTTTAATTATATTGTATTACTGGGCTAAGAATCCAAGAGAATGTATGTGGTCAATATCCAGCTCAGCAACGAGAGAATAAAAATTCTGTTTTAAAATAATTTAGAAATGAAAATGGGCCAGGATTTTCCGGTCCCGCCAGCAATGGGCATTATCGCAGGCAGAACAGAAAAATTTGGAGAGTGGCAAAAGTCCATTGACTTTAGGCCGCTCTCCAAATTTTCCGGTTCCGCCTGCGACTATGCCGCTGCTGGAGGGACCGGAAAATCCCGGCCCTGGTCTCAGTAAAAGTGACCATGAAGCTGCCGGATTATCATAAAAACCCAACCAGTTCATTAGTCTCCTTTTCGGAATGAAACTTGCCATCCTTACCCGGTCTGGCCTGTATGTGAGTCCTGTCCCACAACAGTGTGGCTTACATTAACTGCCCTCTGAAGTGGCCAAACAAACCACTCATAGTCACATCAAACCAGGACAAAGGTGGCAGCTCACCAGCATCTCCTCTGGACAACATGTTTTATTAGTCTGCTATTTAAAGGCCACAAAATCCAGTTGGTATAAATGAGCATTCCCTGAGGTCTATTTGTTTCTCATCAGGGGAATTTGTAGATCAGCAGGTGCTTGTAAATTTGTAACTCCAGGTCAGGAGAACCCAGGGTCAAATAATGTCGCTCTCTTTTGTACCTTGACACCTTAAAGCCTTTGCTTAAAGTCCCTTCGTTATATGATGTTTTCTGGTCCTTTAATCAGTGTTACATGAAAGGTTATTTGAATTTCCAGGCGTGTTAATATCTGATCAATTTGGCACTTGCATTGAGGAACATTTCAGAATGATTGGACACTGGGATGAGGACAGGCCCAGGGCTCAGAGTGCCTCAGAAACACAATGGGCATTTGTAATTCTATTGTGTAAGCTTCACAAAAATGGGCAAATATATTAGTGATTCCTGACTGAGAAGTTAGACAAGAGTACAGAAGACTCCAATAATTCTGATTACACTTAAGCCTATTCTCATTAGGCCTAACTAGTCTTATTTTTTTTGCTGGTCTATGGCACCAAAGTGAGTTGGTTACATTGCTTCTTTGGCTAAAAATTACAATTTACACAGGGCTCAACTCCAATTCTTCTCATGGATTGTGATATTGAAGTATTGAACATTATTTATGTATTAAAATGCTTCCTGATGCAGATCATAACAGATAACTCGGATTCATTCAATACAAGCTCCATTGAAAGGCATTTTCTGCTGTGTAGTATTTGTCACACGCTACAGGCTACACTTCCAATTTCATGTTGGAAATACACAGCAGGTCTGACAGCATCTGTCAAGAGAAGAGATAGGTTAATGTTTTTGCTCTAAGGCTATTTCAGAACTCACAAAGGGCTAAAGCTGAAACATTAACTTATCTTTCCTCTTTAAAGGCCACCTGGTAGACTTGTTGTATATTTCCAGCATTCTGCAGTTTTGATTCAGGGTTCCAATATTTATAGCTCTTTATATATCAGCTTCTGGTTTTCTGTTGCAAACTAGGATTTAAGTTGTGAAGATGAATATGCCAAGGCAGCACAGGTCTGTGAACATTTATTTATTTATGACTGAATATCTCATGGCCTTGCTCAAAAAGCTGCTGGGCCAGAGTCACCCATGGCACAACAGGAGGACTGAGTAGCACAGATTATTGCTCTGTCTACCTTAAAGCATGCATTACAGTTACACTTTAGGCATCGCCCAATGTCACAAACATGTGACAACAGGAAGTAAGCGTGACAGAGAAGTCTGCATAATTTTAATATCAGTGTTTTATTATAGCACCTCACCTGGGAAAGGTGGAGTGAAGGTATGAATAAACACTCTGAGGGTGGGTGCTGTTAATCAATCTATGGCTCATTTATGCTGACAAACTGAACCAATTATGTACAAGAAAGAGTACTATTGGTCACTGTAAAGTTCCTAAATGAGCTATTTCTAGCTTGGCTCTGGGACCACACTGGCCTCGACAATTCAGGCAGGAAGAATTTAAGTAGCCCATCTGTAAACCCAAGCATTCTGATGACATGGCTGCTCAACAGGCAGATGGTGCCCCTCCTCTGACACCCCTTTCCCCAGGTTTTCCTCCCCGCTCTGTACATCCTCTCCAAGTGTGTCAAAATAAAAACTCCTGCACAAGCTTTGATCATGCACCAATTGAATGCTGCCCAAAGACAATAAATGAGGTGAGTTCATTGACTCATCGGTGATACTAAAACTTCTTTCATTGGCCCTGCCAAGGTTAAATCTTGTGTCATTGCATTGGAGTGTTCATCATAAGGGCTGAGAGAGTTGGCGGGAATATATTAGCATGGATGAAGCTTTGGTCAACAGACAGGAAGCAAAAATAAGGATAATAGGGCATTTTCAAGTTGGCAGACTGTAACTAGCGGAGTGCCCTGAGGGTAAGCTGAGGCCTCAGCTATTTGTAATCTATATTAATGCCTTAGACATAGAAACAGAAAGTAATGGATCTATGTTTGCTGACAATGCAAACCTGGGTGGGAATACAAGCTGTGAGGAAGACACAAAGAGGTATGGACAGGTTAAGGAAGTGGGCAACAAGCTGGCTGATGGAGTAATGTGGAGAAGTGTCATTCACAGTATGGTCACCAGAACAGGTTTTCCAGACCGGTTGTGAGCTGCACTTCGAATTCCTCTCTTTGGATGGGTTTTTAAGGGTGAGATATTGATCTTCTTCCTCTTGGACCTTTGGGCCTTAGATGTCTAAGTGCCAGGTGGATGTTCGTCATTGACTGAACAAGTCGATGATCTGTCCAGTTGGTATCGGTTCCCTGCATGGATTGCTGACTTTTTTGTTTTGTAGTGCGAGACTTGGGGGTCTTTGTGAATGTGACGTTTGAGTGTAATGGTCAGCTTCAAAGTTTTATATAAACCAATTCATCCCCTGTGGTATTGTTACAGGAAGTCTTGGGTCTGGACCTAGGGATGCAATGTTTACCTACCATCCTGGATTGTCCCTTTTGGTCTATCACTCAGGTGGGCCCTGTATGCAAGTTGCCTAAATAGGCAAATCATGAGGACAATTGGGGGCTCACTATTGTTTGAGTCGTCCCTTCTTTAGCAGCTGCTCAGCTCCTCCCCAGGTTATATGACGTAGGATTACACAGGATATCCGACACAGAAACAGGCTGCTCAGCCCAACCAGTCCATGCTGGTGTTTACGCTCCAGCCTCTTCCCAACATTTCTCAACTAAATCTATCATCGTAACCATCTATTCCCTTCTCCCTCATAGGCATGTCCAGTTTCCCCTTAAATGTATCTATCCTATTCGCTTCAACCACACCCCGTGATAGCGAGTTCCACATTCTCCCCACTCGCTGGGTGAAGAAGTTACTCCTGAATTCCCTATTGGATTTCTTGGTGACTCTCTCTCATATTGACAGCCTCTGGTCATGCTCTTCCTCACAAGAGGAAACATTCTCTCTCTATCCATTCTACCAAAACCTTTAATCATTTTAAAGGCCTCAGAGTTAGGTCTGCCTTCAGCCTTCTTTCTTCAAGAGAAAAGAGACCCAGTCTGTCAATCCTTTCCTAATCTGTATATCCATATATTTCTGGTATTGTCCTTGTAAAACTTCTCTGTACCCTCTCTAGTGCCTCTATATCCTTTTTATAATATGGCGACCATACTCCAGTGTGTTCTAACCAAGGTTTGATACAAGTTTATGATAACTTCCTTACATTTCAATTTTATTGTATTATAGCTAGAAAGATAGCGCTGAAAAAAAACTTGCAATTTTTCTCAGATGGTTTAGTTTTGTTAGTGTAACACGTAATGTGCATCAGATATGCTCAAAACTGTTATAATGTTGGACACATGTATGAAATCAGTCAATTTCCTGCACTTCAGCCATCCTCTAATACAATAAGATGCCCTGAATACTGTCTCTCAGGTATAAAGTCGATTAATAATTCCACATAGTTCTCTGGCTGACTTCCACCAGTGAGCATTCAGCCTTTGTGACAGGTTAAGTTTAAGAGCTAAACATTACAACTGCACTCAGGGATATCCATAAATCCCACCATGGGAGAAGCAGCTCATTTATAGAAAACTCTAAAGATGCTTCTCATACTTCAAATGTCAGATTTCAAATGCCATCCAATAAACTCTGATCACCAACCTGAATTTGTATCACACTCTATCATGCAGTAAATATCCAACATCCTTGGTGGGAGAAAACTTGCATATTTGGCAAAGTTAGAGAGAGACGAGCTTGTTAAGGGATTGGTGAGTGAGGATGAGAATGGTGAATTCAATGTGCAGAATGGAGGTCAGTGGGGTAGGTTATTCAGGGCGATGAACACAACAATAATATTGTGCACTACATCCTCGACATCACACAAGAGAATGGCATAGGCATCTCTTCTTAATGGAATGACTAAGAATGGGTTTTGTCAAATTGTAGACCCACATACTATACCAGGGCAGTTACATTAATCTGGGGATCCTTTTGCAATAAAGCTCTAGCTTTACCTGGATTATTCTGAGAATCAACATGTGTTTCTGTGAATTCTTCCCTTCCCTGTAAAAATATGGCTTCAACTGTACAACAGATCCTAGTTACTAGGCCCAGAAGTGAAGGAACTGTGACTTGGCTTCAAGATACTAACTGTCCCCGTAACTCCTTCCATAGCCACATTTCACCGTTAATGCACTGCTCCCCTCCAGTGGTATGTCCCTGCACACACACTTCAGAGCTTAGACACTAAGTTACTTCTTGACTCCATTCCCTCTGTAGGTCCTTCTTCAGTCAGAGCATGTTGAACTGCCTCCGCAGATCCCTCATCCCCTCCCTCTTTGCCTTCAAAACTCTCTTCAATCACATGCCTTTGCTGTCCTAACCCTCGTTACCCTCCCTTCCTTCCTTTCTGCTCAGTATCCACCATCACTCCTCTGTTTTAGAAAGCTCCTTCAGGAATCTCTCCTACGAGGAGCAGTCTAAAAATTGTTGTTGGAAAATAAACACTTCCTGACTACCATATTTGTTAATCAACCAAAGTCAAGGGTAAACACAAATAACAGGCAATCAGAACAAGTGCGATGAAGCCTTGTTGTTTATAGGGACTTCTTAGCTGCTTAATTTCTCATGATCAACACCAGGAACATAAGCCTTTGCTGCTTATAAGCAGATGGTTTAGTAACAACAGTTATTGCAGATGCCAGATTCAAGCCCCTTGAGAATTTCTACACAGAAAACAATTTAAAGGCTAACTGTTTATGGCATTCTCACTACGGGACTGAGTTCTGACAAGTGGTCATTCTTAAAGTGTTGACCTCGCAGCTTCTTGAATGTCTTTGAGATGCTTATTTTGGGGGCACAGCTGAAAGGTTAACTTCAAACGTTCACAGATCTGCTGTGTCTATCTCCCATATTCGGCTTTTATTTCCGATTTCACTCAGTTTTTCTTTTTATCCATAAAGATTAAACTGTCTGATGATATTGAAACACAAAGGAATTTACCTGCTAAGCCCAAATCAAAGCCCAACGAGGAAAAGCCGTGTGCTCCGCCCAGAGCCTTTTCTATCACAGCCCGACCACCACCCCCACTGGACAACCCCTCAGACTCCTCTCATATTCTGTTCTCACTGAACTGTCCAGTTTCCAGCAGGTGAGATCAGATAGTGTTTCAGTGTAGGAATGTCGGCTGCTTCTTAAAGGTGATGAAACTTGCCTTTTCATTAGTATTCTCAGTAGTGTCTGGGTGGAATAAATTTGATGGAAACACACATTTGAAGAATTTCAATTAATGTGTTGGAGGATGAATGTTATAACAATCACTGGCTTGTTAGAACCATGTCCCCTTGCTTGGATGTTGTCGGTCTACGAATGGTACTAACTATTTTGCGCAGTATTATAAAAATTTCACATTGAACTGTTCAATTCCAATCATTCCAAATCTATTAGAAAATTAGCAGTAAAGGCAGTAAAATGGCGATTGTTTAATTAGCTTAAATTCTGTTATTGTAGATTTGTTTTTTGCGTAAAATTCACTGCTGTCAGTCTTGGAGCTGCTGGAGAACAATTTTAATAAGGTCTGTACAGGGATGGGGATCACAGCGGAGGTAATGTAAACTACCATTTACATACAGAAATTCAACGAACAGACAGGTGCACTCCATCCATCCTGAACCCGCTCCAGTAAATTAACAGCCTGTTGAGCCCCCACTGTTCAATGGTAAGAAGCTCCCTGCATTGAGAAAATGAATCTACTCAGCAAACAGATGTCTGCCTTTTATCAACTAAATTGTGAAGGCTGGATATAAGGTTGTGTTAAAAATTTTCTAACATCAGATGAGCATTCTTGAACAGGCAAATTACACTTCCAAAACACTTCTGACATTATTCTGATGTACTGACAATATCACCAATCAAAATATGGACCAATGCTAAAAAGCATATTTATCAACTCTGAAATCAGCAACTAGGAGCTCAAATTATTTTCCTATTTTAAAAAATGTTTCCTTAAATGTGATCTTGGGATGCCACATAACTCTCATTATGTTCAGGAAGAAAATCTTTGCATTAGTCCCATTAAGGATTGAGGTTGGATGATTTTTAAAATCTCTCCATGTCACAGGAACAGTTGTGTTTTGTCTCCAAGTTAAGGTGCACATACATACCCTCCTAGTTAGTTGGTATTTCTGGTATAAAAGCAGAGAATGTTGAAAACAGGCACAGGTTCATTTGTATCCAAAAGAGAAAATGGATTTGTGCTTTTGATGTCTGATCTTTTGCAATGAAGGTTTCAGAAGGTTTTACAACCAGTTTTGTTTTTAATTGAGATTTTCCTATTTGCTGCTTCCTTTTTGATCCATACTGATTGATAAGTCACTGATATGCAGATGAAAGTGAACTATCATTTTTGGGCCATATCTATGCAGTATTTCATAAATTACCAGTTCCCGATTTCAATCTCTGGAGAGGAACAACAATTTAGCATTACTGAGCCAAAGCTGTTCCTAGCTGCTGCTTTCAATCCCCTCATGGCTGGTTTAGACCAGGAGCAATTACCCATCCATACCCTTGGGAAAATGAGGAAGGGAAGAAAACACTTCACTGCTCTTCCCGCAATGAGCAGACACGCTGCAAGGGTCTCCTTGTTAACTAGTATTTTGGAATCTGACTCAGGATTTTTGCTCTGTGCCCCAATCCTCCAAAAGAGGATAAACCACGTATGGAGAGTGTTTTTTTGAGCAATAAAAGATTATGGTGGAGGCAGTGGATGGAGGGAGCGAAAAATTAGGGGAGGGAGGAAGCTGAAAGTATGGTTAAAGCAAGGAATGATTTTGAAGGTGGTGGAGTTAGGGAGCAACACAGAAAGGTTGATGATGTGAACAGAGTGCAGAGTGTGACTCTGACAGTGCAACAGCAGGAGTGGGGAAAAAAGAAACAGACCAGAATGTTTCTGAATGGCCCACAGATGTTGAAAATCAATAACATACTTGCTTAACATGCTGTTTAGTAAATAAGTTATTTAACAGCAGTGTGGCTAAGTTGTGGTTTTGTGTCTTTGGGGAAGGCTCAATAGTTTTCTCCTACGCTGTTCATACTTATAATTACTTTAACACTGAACTTTGACAAAATACAAACCTATAAGAAAGAGAAAGAGAGCAGTGTAGCCCTGCTGAGCAATTGTGGTTGGATGATAGTATTTTTAGCATGGGGTCAGAGATATGGTCTTCACCATGCCTGATGGAAAGAACAGTTTGGCATTAACCTGTCTTGGCTTCTATGTCATTGGCTGTCTCTAATCAGAATCATAAAAACATCAAACCTTATTCATTACACAATCTAGGCAGTTAGAAAAAAAACTTCATTCCTGAGCACATGGAATCAAGATCTAGGTTGAAAAGATATTAAACTTGATGAATTTGTCATAATCACTTTCTGACCTTATAGTAGTTCTGCAGCTACCCAGAGAAAATATTCCAGGACCACATTTTGACTTCTCCAATTGGTTAGTTTTCATCCTCAGATTTGGGAGGTAGACGAGTGGCTGGTTTGCAGCCTGGAATGGAAACTTCCCAATCGATTCCCATTTCTACTCAAATCAACCGATATGAAAATCTACGTCCGGTGGGTGATCTGTGCCACCATCTGATCAAAGATGGCAAAAATAGCCCGAAACACCTTTTAGATTCACCTCTTGAAATACCTCCATCTGGATTCTTAACATTGTTGTGGAGTTATTCTCTGTGCTCCTTCCTGTGCTATGGGATTGCTTGGGATAAAGCAAGGGATGAAAACTCCAAATGGATAAGAGAACCAGAGGTGGGAACTTTGACTAATACGTAGTCTCACTATCTGTACATATTCTATGAGAATATAATGGACAAACTTATTGAATGATAAGACGACTCAGTTGAGGAAATCAGGTATCATCATAAACAGCATAAAACATGTGTGGTTTACACTGCTCATCTGAGCAGAAGTTAAATTTCTGCCTTAATTCACTGTGATAGTGGGTGTGATGCACATTAACACATTTTATTTTCAATGTCAACTGCTTCAAGTGCTCGGTGCAATTTTTCTACAGCAGTTGTAGGGTCTAATTAGATAACGTTATAATGTAGAATCTGCTATAATATAGCAGATAATTTCTCACAGTGAATTTCAGCGAGTACATATTCCAGGACATATTACACATGTGCACACAGACTGAACCAGCCATTTCATCAAACAGCTACCAAATGGCATAAGCTTTGTGCATGCAGGGTTGTGCCACACATGCAGCATGCAATAAGCAGTGATTATATTGCATTGTACCATACCACGCCTTATCATAGAAGTAATGGACAACATCCTCAACTCCTTGCATCAGCCAATGAGAAGGGAGAGACAGAGAAAGACAAGGACATGGGCAGTGACATCACAAATGGTGAACTGTATTAATCAGAGCATAGGATAACATTGCAGTTACCAAAAAAAAACTAATTGACCTTTTAACTTAGAAAATGTCCATTTTGTAAGTAAAGTTTTCACAAAGGGTTTGTATTTATAGCCTGACATAGCACGTGTAGTATGGCGCTCCCTGTGTGGTGTAATGCTCAGTATCTCTAGCTTACTGGGTGATGCTGTATGGCATTTCAAGCTCCCGTGTATGGAGCTTGTATGGAGGTCACCTGTCTAATGCACTATTAACAACTTATTATGTACCACTTACTGTGTAATTTATTGCTCTGTATATAGGCTCCCCTGCAAAATACTCTCCTGAGTGCAGAGGTCCCTTGTGTAATGTGCATGTGTTGGTGTAAAACATCTTGGACAATGTATTACTGCACAGTGCACAGCCCTCATGTAATTGTACTCAGTTCAGTAAATATCTGTGTTTCAGAATGCACTAACCTTCCATATTGCCCAGGAGTTGGATCACGGGAGCATTATTTCTACTTGTAACTCGCAATAGCCACTATTAACATTAGTAAAAGCAAAACACATAGCATTAGTCCTCTACCTTCAAGCCCTCAGTGTGGATAGTCCCAGCATTTCACTGTCTCACTCACCGCTGCCTCTTGGGAAGCGAAGTTACTTCAGATGTTTTTTTTAAAAGCTTTACTTGGGAAGGAGTGAGTAACTGAGCCTTTGTTATTTGTGTTTTCTGAGCACTGCTGTGGAGATTGCCAGGGCACAAACAGTACTGGTGTGATGCTTCATAACTTCACAATTATTGTCCAACAGATAAGTTACATTGCAAACATGACAACTAGTGTCATCTAAGGGGCAGAAAACTAGAACTGTGCACTCCTCTTAACCAAGTTACTAATTCCTCAAAACATTTTATTTTAATATCCAATTGACTCCACTTAAATGAAGACCTGAAAATAATAAAATGGACTATTTTCACCCCTTTTTCCAAGTTATTGGCTAAGTACAGCTAAAAACTGGGTCAAAATTTGCACCACAGCCTCTGTTTATGTTGTGTTGAACTAGTTATTGAATGACACATAGACTTCAGAGGGCTGATGCTCTCCTTCAGTCTCCATTGTTCTCATGGAAACATTTAACTGGTAAATAAACCCCCCAAACCATTCCCTATTGGTACTCTTCCATTAATTCATATACATTTCCAACCAAATTTTAAATGTGACAAGTTGAATGACACAGTCATCTCCGAATTGTCCTGCAACGATCAAAAGTTAGAAAATTAAGAGCAATGGCAATGTGAAATCATCTGCAATTTGGGAAACATTCCACTCAGACTTTCACTCACATAGAGCCTTATCATGCCTCTCAGAAATGCCTCAAAGCACTTCACATTTCATGGATCACTTTGAAGTACAGCATAGCCAGATATGGTGGTCACTTTATTCATAGCATGATTCTGAATTGAGAGCTATCAGGCAGTAGAAAGTGCAATTAATATTTTACAGCAAGTTTCTGATTAGTGATATTCTCATCAGCATAATTTTCTGAACAAGAGTTATGCTTTCTGGAAGTAAAGACCTAAGAGCAACTATATTCTAGTTCCTTCCATGCTCCAAAGAAATCTAACTGACAGTCAAATACCACTAGGCGCAGTCAACTGACTGGAATAAAAAAGAAAGGAGAACTGATCATAAAGGTACCCAGCGCCTGGCAAAACAGGGACTGTTATTTTACAGCTGCTGATTGCTGAGAAAATGACAGAGAAGCAAAGAACAGGCCATCTTGACTGAAACAAGGTCGGGTACAGTACACAATTCTGTTCTCCGTTTAACAAGGAGTTAGGCATGAGAGAAGGTGCGAAAAAGATTCACAAGGATGGCACCAGAATGGAGATGATATCTTATCAGAAAAGGCTGAACCAGTTGGAGCTCTTTTCTCCAGGAAAGAGAAGGCTTAGGGTGACCTGAGAGAGGTCTTTAAGACTATGAGAGTGTTTGATAAGGTGGACATAAAGGAGTTGTTTCCACTTGTGGGGGTTCTAGAACTTGAAAACTTTTGATCAAACTCAAGCACTGAGAAATACCAACAGGAAGTCACAGAATAGAAGAAGAAAGAATTTTCTTCTGAATTCCTGATGGATTTATTTCTAAGGGCCTGCTGCTAAGCTGGATAGACATGTCTCCAGCAGCGCTGTAACAGAATGCTATTACTCTCAGAACAGAGTGCCCCCATGCTGCTGTGCCTAACTCCTCTCACTTTTACTGCTCACCTGTTTCATAACAAGTGAGATTGTTAGTCATGGAGGCTAACAATATAAAAAGCAAAGCATGCAACAATTAAACATTGGATTTTATCTGTGGAAAATACGTGGCCACATTAAAATAATCCAGACATTGCATTACCGATTAAAACTTTCAACCACATTCAATTTAAAAATACTGGGCATTTGGAAACAGTGCTAAGGAAAATTTGTGAGGTTTGAAACAAAACCTGAGTGAGTGAAGGAGGTAGCGTGACCTTTGGCGCAAAGCAGAATTTGCATTATTGGGCTTTCTCCTCTCACCCATATGGCTTTCATTTCACAGATCAACACAACAAGCATCAGGAGAACTGCATCCAGAAAGGCAGGGCTGCCAGGCTTCCCAAAAATCAGCTCCTCGCTTATCATGGAAGTCAAAGCAACAGCAGAAATGGTAAGAAAGGGGAATTATTGTGAACTCTACGTGACAGAGAACTGAAGAAGTTCTCAAGGCCATTCCAGGTTTTCCTGTCATGGAGGAGGTGGACAGCAAGCCCGCCATCGTAGAGCTCAACAAGACCACTGACCAGTGATAATGCCCCAGGAAACAATGGCATTCCACCCGAAATCATCAAAAATGGAAAACTGACACTGCTACAGCATCTCGGTGAACTTTTTGTCTCTCTGCTGGACATGTGTGGTGCAAAAATGGTCACCTTGTGCAAAAACAAAGGGTGATTGACTGCAACAATTACCAAGGTATCGCCTTGTCAAGTTGTGGGGAAGATGTTTGTTCGCGTTGCTCTGACCAGATTGCAGACCCTGGCACCACGCATCTACCCTGCGTCTCAGTGCGGACTCAGAGTTGGCAGATTGACATGATTTTCTCACTTTGGGAGTTACAGGAGAAGTGCTACAGTGAAGCCACCCTACATTGTCTCCATGGATCTCACCAAGGCCTTTGACCTTGTCAGCAGAGACAGACTATTTAAACTACCTCAGAAAATAGGCTGCCTGCCTGAACTCCTGGGTGTCATTTCCACATTCCACAAAAACATGTACAGTTTCATCAGTTACAATGGAGCATCATTGGAGGCTTTCAAGATCAGCAGTGGGGCAAGGCAGGGCTGTGTCTTGACACCAACTCACTTTGACATATTTTTCCTCCATGCTGCTATTGTACACTTTCGGCAAATCAGATGAAAGTGTCTACCTGCATACCAATGCTGGGCAAGCTGTTCAACTTGGCAAGACTGCACGCCAAGACCGCACACCAAGACCAAGGTGCATAATGTCCTAGTTTGAGAGTTGCTGTTTGCCAATGACACTGCACTGGAATCCCATACTGAAGCTCACTTGCAACAGCTTGTAGATCGGTTCTCCCAGGCCTGCAAGGAGTTTGGACTGACAATCCGCGTCAGGATGTCAAGCTTATGGGCCAGGATGTAGAGATTATACCTTCCATCAACATTGACAGCCTCACTCTGGAGGCCATTGACAGCTTCACACACCTTGGATCAACAATTACCAGGAGCCATCCCTTGATGCTGAAACCTGCACCTGGATTGCCAAGACTGCAGACTGTCATGTCAAAGTTGAGAGGTCAAGTGTGGACCAACAGCAAACCAACCATGTGTACCAGGCTTGTGTTCAAGAACACAGCTCACCACCACCTTCTCAAGTGGCAATGGACAATAAATGCTGGCCCAGTCAGCAATCCCATGAATGAATCACATCACATGACATTCCCCCTCTATCAACATCCTGGGGGGGTTACCATTTTAAACCATGTGGGCATCGCTGGCTAGCAGCATTTATTGTCCATCCCCATTGCCTTTAAGAGTCAACCACATTGCTGTGGGTCTGGAGTCACATGTAGGCCAGACCGGGTAAGAAGGGCAGATTTCCTTCCCTAAAGGACATTACTGAACCAGATGGGTTTTTATCAGCAATGGTCATCATCAGGCTTTTAATTCTTATTGAATTCGAATTCCATCTGCCATGGCAGGATTCGAACCCGGGTCCCCGGAACATTACCCTTGGTGTCTGGATTACTAGTCCAGTGACAATACTACTGCGCCATCGCGTCCCCATTGATCATGGCGTTTCAGCCTAAAAGCATAAAGGTGGCACAGAATAATCCTTTTTTTAAACCAATAACTCCCCAAAAACGGAAAATTAACACTCATTTAGAAAAGTTAAAATGTTGCTTTGTGTGCTAGTCGGGGATTAGTTGGTAGCTCTCTTGCCTCTGAGTCAGAAGGTTGTGGATTCAAGTCCCACCCCAGGACTTGAGCACAAGAATCTGACACAGCCATGCAGTACTTAGGGAGTGCCGCGCTGTCAGAGGTGCTGTTGTTTGACATTAAATCAAGTGCTCTGTCTGCTCATTCGGGTGGATGTAAAGGACCCCATGGCATTTCGGGAAGTTATCTCTGGTGTATAGGCCAATATTTATCCCTGAATCAACATCACAAAGTTAGATTATCTGGTTATTATCACATCGCTGTTTGTGGGAGTTTGCTGAGTGCAAATTAGCTGCTGCATTTCCTAGTGGCCACACTTCAAAAGTGCGTAACTGGCTGTAAAGCACTTTGGGATGTCAGGTGACCATGAAAGGCACTAGGAAATGCAAGTTATTTTTGTTTGTATACTTAATTTCTTGCAGTCATATAGGCAAGAGCCTGAAAAATTTGTTCAGGACATCCACGCTTGGTCTCAGAGGGGGAAATAACTGTAACTTCTGCAAATCAAATGCTTATTGATCTGCAATCAATTAAACTGCCATTGTAAGTCTTTGTGTAGAAATCATAAGACACTTTGCACATGAACTTGGCCACTGATCTCCACCATGATACCACCAACACAAAGAAATGAACCAAAACAAAACGGACTCTATCTACAATGTATACACGTGCACACAATGTGTAAATCCAGATAAATTATTAAAAATATTGTGCATGTGCACACTTCCTGGATCTAGTTTCCAATTGTTTTTTTTGTCACGAGTTTATGTCAACATTTCACATTGAAACTGCCTATGTAATCTTTACAATGGAAACCCATGCTGTAAACAGTTAACTGTAATAACGCAGGGTGCAGATTTGGGCCTTTAGCTGGTGCATGTTGTGTGCAATTTATGAGGTATTATAAAATCTATAGACAGTTGAGAGCAATCACAAGGTGTTATTTCATTGGTGAGTGGGAATAAGTGACATCATGAATGATCAAATATGAGAAATTTCTATCCTACCCACCGAAGCTTGTCTCTGCTTTTCTAATTCTATCAATGCAGCATCAAGTGGATTATGAATATCTTTGTCTCTCCCCCTGTGCCTGTCAAACTGTTCCAAGCATTAACCACCTGCTGAATAAAGCCATTTCTTTTTAATATCTACTTTAAATTTACTTTTCAACTATTAAAAATTGATGTCCTCTCTGATCCTTCTGGCCAGAAATACTTTAAAGTAATGTCAATTGTACCTTATCCACCCTATTTAATATTTCATATACCTCAGTAAGGTATCTTATTAATTCCTTCTTTAGATTATAGAGCTAGTGCTTCTCTGATCTTTGCTTGTAGTTCAGTCTTTTTATCTTGGGGATGCCTCTTGCTTTTTCTACAGCTTTTTCTATGCGTTTGTCATTTTTATGGTTTGCTGATCAGGATTGAGCACATTATTCCAAATGTGGTCTGCATAAGCATTGTAAAACCTGGGCATAACCTTCATAATCATACATTTCATAGTTCTGGCTCTATAAGCCAGTATTCCGTGTATTTTTGAAATTAGTTTGCCATTCTGGCTAGACACAAAGTGATGGATCTTCCATCACTCTCAGGTTTTTTACATCAGCGCTGACGCCTCAGTGATATCACTCTCGCTTCTCAGAATCAGAAGATGGTACAGAACTTGAGTATTGCTGAAAAAAGAGGCAAGAGGAAAAAAAGAGGCTTCTTGTCTTGCACTCATCAGGACACTTGCAAGAATACCAACATCAGGGGGAAAACAACAATTTATAGTGTATGTGAAGGGAGTGCTGATTGGCTGGCAAGTGGATTCTGATTTATAGAGGCGTTGCCATGGAGAATGCACCAGTGATGGTGACTGACAGTTAACTGCCAAGCATTGTTTGAAATTTAAACCAGGCAGCATGACCCTGATTGGTCAAGGCATTGCCCTAAGGAATAAGTCAGCGAATGGCTGTCACTTATTTTGTTTCGCTGAAACAAGCGCAATGTATGTTCATGTTCTTTTTGTCTGCAAAGAAAGGGGCCCTGTGTATAGTACATACAGTACACGCAAATGCGCTACATTGCGAGTCCGACCCTGTCAGCCCTGCAAAGTCCTCCTCATTAACATCTGGGGATTTGCACCAAAATTGGGGGAGCTGTCTCACAGATGAGTCCAGCAACAGTCTGACATAGTCATGCTCACAGAATCATACCTTACAGACAATGTCCCAGACACCACCATCACCATCCCTGGGTACGTCCTGTTCCACTGGCAAGACAGACTCCCCAGAGGTGGTGGCACAGTGGTATACAGTTGGGAGGAAGTTGCCCTGGGAATCTGCAACATTGACTCTGGACTCCATTAAGTCTCATGGCATCAGGTCAAACATGGGCAAGGAAACCTCAAGCTGATTACCACCTACTGCCACGCACCCCTCCCTCAGCTGATAAATCTGTACTCCTCTATGTTGAACATCACTTGGAGGAAGCACTGAGGGTGGTAAGGACACAGGACATACTCTGGGTGGGGACTTCAATATCCATCACCAACAGCGGCCTAGTAGTACCACTATTGACCAAGCTGGCTGAGTCCTAAAGGACATAGCTGCTAAATTGGGTCTGTGGCAGGTGGTGGGGGAAACCAGAAAAACCTACTTGACCTCATCCTTACCAATCTACCTGTCACAGGTACATCTGTCCATGACAGTAGTGGTAGTGTGACCACCGGACAGTCTTGTGAAGAGAAAGTACAGTCTTCTATCATCCATTAGGCACTGTGGGCCATCAGCAGCAGCAGAATTGTACTTAACCACAATCTGTAACCCCATGGCCTGGTATATCCCATACTCTACCATTACCATCATACCAGGGGATCAACCCTGGTTCAATGAAGAGTACAGGAGGGCATACCAGGAGCAGCACCAGGAATACCTAAAAATGAGGTGGCAACCTGGTGAAGCTACAAAATCAGGACGATTTGCATGTCAAACAATGTAAGCAACATGTGATAGACGGAGCTAAACGATTTCATAACCAATGGATCAGATCTAAGCTCTGCAGTCCTGCCACATCCAGTCGTGAATGGTGGTGAACAATTAAACAGCTCACTGGAGGAGGAGGTTCCACAAATATTCCCATCCTCAATGATGGGGGAGCCGAATACAACCACCTTCAGCCAGAAGTGCCAGGTGGATGATCCATCTCGGCCTCCTCCGGAGGTCCCCAGCATCAAAGATGCCCGTCTCCAGCCAATTATATTCACTCCACGTGATATCAATAAATGGCTGAAAGCACTGGATACTGCAAAGGCTACCATTCCTGACAATGTTCTGGCAATAGTACTGAACACTTGTGCTCCAGAACTCGCTGTGCCCCTAGCCTTGCTGTTCCAGTACAGCTGCAACACTGGTGTCTACATGGCAATGTGGAAAGTTGACCAGGTATGCCCTGTCCACAAAAAGCAGGACAAATCCAACCTGGCCAATGATAACACCCACCAGTCTACTCTCAATCATCAGAAAAGTGATGGACGGTGTCATCAACAGTGCTATCAAGTGGCACTTAATCAGCAATAACTTGCTCACTGACACTCAGTTTGGGTTCCACCAGGGTCACTCAGCTTCTGACCTCATTACAGCCTTGGTTCAAACATGGACAAAAGAGGTGAGGTGAGAGTGACTGCATTTGACATCAAGGCAGTATTTGACAGAGTGTGACATCAAGGAGCCCTAGCAAAACTGGAGTCAATAGGAATCGGTGGAAAACTCTCTGCTTATTGGAGTCATACCTAGCACAAAGGAAGATGGTTGGCGTTGTTGAAGGCCAATCATCTCAGTCCTGGGACGTCGCAGCACAAGTTCCTCAGGGTAGCATCCGAGGCGCAACAATCTTCAGCTGCTTCATCAATTACTTTCCCCCCATCATGTCAGAAGTGGGGATTTTTGCTGGTCATTGCACAATGTTCAGCACCAGCAGCCCGTGGTTATATGCAGCAAGACCTGGACAACATTCAGGCTTGGTCTGCTAAGTGGCAAGTAACATTTACACCACATAAGTGCCAGGCCATGACCATCTCCAAAAGAGAGAATCTAACCATCTCTCCTTGACATTCAATGACATTACCATTGCTGAATCCCCGACTGTCAACATCCTGGGGGTCACCATTGACCAGAAACTGAACTGAAACAGCCATACAAAAATTGTTGCTACAAGAGCAGGTCAGAGGCTGGGAGTTCTGTGGTGAGTAACTCACCCCCCGACTCCTGAAAGTCTGTCCACTATCTACAGGGCACGTCAGCAGTGTGATGGAATACTCTCCACTTGCCCGGATGAGTGCAGCTTCATGAAGCTCGACACCACCCAGGTCAAAGCAGCCCGCTTGATTGGCACCCAATCCACCACCTTCAACATTCATTCCCTCCACCACTGACGCACAGTGGCAGCAGTACGTACCATCTACAAGACGCACTGCAACAAGGCTCCTTTGCCAGCACCTTCCAAACCCGTGACCTCTACCATTTAGAAGGACAAGGGCAGTAGACACATGGGAACACCACCAGCTACAAGTTCCCCTCCGAGCAACACACCATCCTGACTTGGAAATATATCACCGTTCCTTCACTGTCACTGGGTCAAAATCCTGGAACTGCCTCCCTAACAACACTGTGGGTGTGCCTACACCACATGGACTGCAGTGGTTCAAGAAGGCAGCTCATCACCACCTTCTCAAGGGGCAGTTAGGGATGGGCAATAAATGCGGGCCTAGCCAGTGATGCCACATTTCATTCATTAATTTTTAAAAAGTGCTTTGTGCCATCCTGAGTTTGCGAAAGGCACAAAGCAAAGACAAGTTCTTTCTTTAGTCTCCCTGTTCTAATTCTATTCAATTCCTTTTACCATTATAGTGCACACTTTTTGCTTTCAATGTGAAACCTGTTACACTTGCAAGTATTAAACTTCATTTTTGTTAGTCTTTTCATGTGCATAACTAAGCTAAGCCCTCCTGCAAATTATTAATAGCATCCTGTCTCTAGCACTCCCCTAGGAATGATACAGTACTGACATATACTGGATTCTGACATTATAGTCCTCAAGTACTTTTCATTTCCCTTATCAACCAAGTTTTTATGCAGTCTCGTATTCTAGCTCGAATTTCAATGGTTTATAGTTACAAAAAAACATTAGTAGGAGCAGTAGACCATTTGCTCCCTTGAGCCTGCCCGCTATTCAGCAAGATCATGGCTGATCTGATTATGGCCTTAACTCCACTTTTCTGCCTGTCCCCATAACTCTCGACTCCCTTGTAGATCAAAAATGTGTCCAACTCAGCCTTGAATATATTCAGTGACCCAGCCTCCACTGTTCTTCTCCGTTATGATCCTAGCTAAGGTCACCCCTGGACAAGCCTGATCCCAGGGTGGAACCCAGCTTGATAGATCCTAACTTTTATCTGTTTGTTTAGATACGTGGAGAGCAGCTACTGAACAGAGTCACAGGAGTCAGCTGATGAACTTTTAACAAAAGAATAAAACATTTATTAAATGAGAAAGGATGAACTATATTGCAATATTCCTTCACCCACAACTAGACCTTTACAGATATATACAGATACCACTGCTTCACATGCCCATAGCAAAGAGTTATAGACCTTCAGTTGTCTCTTTGGACCATCTTGTCTCTTGCAAGCTGTTTTCGCTTTAAATCTACTTTCCGCAGCTTTTGTCTCTTTAAATCTGAAGCTTGGAGCCTTTCTCTCTGCCCCTCACTCTTAAATTCATTAACAGGACCTTTTCCCAGGTTCCTGTCCTTCCTTTGCCTAGAAGGTTTTCTTTGAACTTTCCCCTCTTCCACTCGCCTGGACTTTTGGGGGTTTTCTTCGCTTGGGACTGCTGCCCCTTCTAGGTTGCTTCTGCTTCACAGCTGTCTTCAAACCAACTGAACTCCAACAGCTTCCAAAACAAACTGCTGTTTCTCTTGTGTGTCTCTCTTTGTGGGAGGGGCCTGCCTCTCTGGCCCCCCTGTTGCTAGGCAATGGCCAGTTTCCTACTCTTGTGTTTGTTTTACTTCTCCTCAGGGGTCCTAAAGCTCCTCATTAGAAATGCAAGCACCTTTTAAAAGTGAAACTAAAATTCCATTTGACCTTTCTAAACATGCAGATACAGAAATACAAATCAAACTTAAACTTTAAAGCTAAAACTCATTCCTAACATCCACAAATACCAATATAACTTACTTAAACTATAATTATTTCTTAACATCTCTGTGGAAGAGAATTCCAAAGATTAACAACCCTCGGAGAAAAAATTCCTCCTCATCCCCATCTTAAATGGGAGATCCCTTATTTGAAACTATGCTGCTTTCTTCTAGATTTCCTGACAGGAAACATCCTCTTAGCATCTATCCTGTCAAGTCCCCTCAGAATCTTATGTCAATAAGATCAATGCTCATTCTTCTAAACTCCAATAAGAATAGGCCCAAGATAAAAGCAAAATACTGCAGATGCTGGAAATCTGAAACAAAAACAAATAATGCCGGAAAAACTCAGCAGGTCTGACAGCATCTGTGGAGAGGAAGACAGAGTTAATGTTTTGAGTCCATATGACTCTGCTTCAGAACTAGGCCCAACTTGCTCAACCATTCCTCATAAGACAACCCCTACATCCTTCAATGTCTGAGCTGTTTCCAATGCAAGTATATCCCTCCTTCAATAAGGAGATCAAAACTGTACACAGTACTCATGGTGTCATTAATGCCCTGTACAGTTGTAGCAAGACTTCCCTACTGTTGTACTCCATCCCCTTACAATAAAGGTCAACGTCCATTTGCCTTCCTAATTACTGTACCTGCATGCTAACTTTTTGTGATTCATGTATGGGAACACCCAAATCACAGTACTGCAGCATTCTGCAGCACTCTCTCCAGTTAAATAATATACAGGTTTGCTATTCTTGCTACCAAAGTGGACAACCTTACATTTCCCCAAATTATATTGTCAACTTTTTTCTCACTCTATCTATACCCCTTTAGAGACTCAGTGTCCTCCTCACAATTTGTTTTCCTACCTATCTTTTTATCATCAGCCAATTTGGCTCAAATACACTTGGTCCCTTCAGTTGAAGCCACAGCATTGATCCTTGTGACACTTCACTTGACCCACCTGAAAATGATCCATTTACCCCTTTTTATTAGCCAATCCTTGATCCATGCTAACATATCACCCTCAACACCATGAGCTAGTTTCATGTGGAACTTTGACAAAACTGCTCAGAAAGTCTAAATAAACCTAAAGGAGTTTCACAACATATCTGTAATATGCAGAAAATAGCTGGGGATGTTTGTTAGGGAGGGCTTCTATTTCTAAATGTGTGTCAGCTGTTGCTACAAAACTTGAACCATGTGACTCCAGCCCCTTACTGATGATGGTTGAGTGACAGTACTTCCCACAATAATCAGCCACTAATTTCAAATTAAAAACAGTGATTCTATCACAGTCGGAGGTTGGGGGTTGGGCAATGCCCAGCTTTAGCTGCGCAATGAGGTTCCAAGTTGGCCTCTTCATACTGCTGTTGTCAAACACACCAAAATTTAGACATAAAGGCAAAATAAATTATCTGTCCTGTTATTACAAAAATGATTTGTTTTCCATGAGAAATTTCAAGGTCTCAAATTCAAAGAGTTTTGTTTATAGTCCTATAGGCTTTATTTTCACCATCTTGCAATCAGTCCCAGGCATTCATTATTGCCGATATGAACTTTCTGAGCTCTGTCATTATCTTTTTATACTTTGATCACTTCCTTTTACCTACTACCTTTACAAGCCATCTGAATTTCTTGATTGCTATCACTCGCTTTGTAATTGATTGGGAGATGTCCAGTATCTTGGCTCTAAATGTTAAAAAGTATTAGAAGTTTCTTCGAATATATCATTTAAAAGGTGGTCCATTAGTTATTTTGAAAAGGAAGACTTTAAAGTTATATGGAGAAGGGAAGAGAAATGGGATTAGAGTTCATAGCTCCAGTTTAAGAGCTAGCAGCAGCACAAGCAGGATGGGCTGAGTGGCCACTTTTAGTGCTCTAATTTTTATGATTATATTGTATGATTGAGTTCAGCTGATTATTTCTACTTGTGCTTTTACTTCTTTCATCATACATCTTATACAATGAACAGGTAATGCAGGTTCAGAGGCTCTTTGTTCCTATTTAAACATTTTGACAATTGCTTTTGTACAAAAATTACCATTCTGAATATCTACATAAATATGTTGAAAAGAATGCTTACTCCCTTGTTAGGATTTGAGTTTTGAGTACACTGCTTTCCCTTTCAATTGTTTCACAGCAATTCCCACGAGTCCTTTATGATTCAGAAGCAGCAAATTGTGTACAGCCCTTAAAGTGAGCTGGCCAGGGTTAACTATTGCTGAAGTTGGGAATTGATGTAAAATCAAACTAGGTTTTAAGTCACCCATGATAGTGGAATATCACTGCGCAGGACAGACTTCAACAATTTAAAATATATATGAATTTATTAGTTGCTAGAAAGAAGAAACTGAAGATTAGCATAAATTTAATATGTTTATATATAATACAAGGGAGTCTCAGCATTCCCATTAGGCAGTCTCCTTGAACTTTGATAAATCAAGACTTCACTCAGATGTCAGCCAATTCTGCAGAGTTCTGGTTTCGTTATGAGTTCTCTTACCGAAATGAAGATTTCATCAGTTCAGTCTTCTCCTTGAGGGTTTTCTGTTAAGGCTTTCTTAAAACCATGTAGCTCAGGATAAGCAGAGGTGAATGGTAACAATTCACCATCATATGGGTCATCATGTGTCTGTTTATGCAGAAGTGTAATCACATTTACAAACCCCTATTAAGGGTAGTTCCAGAATTTGGAAGAGGGGGATGAGAGGGGCTTAACCAATGCCAAGAAAAGAAGCCAATTCCCCCACTGGTTATCCAACGTATAAAATACATACTTGGGTAAACACTGAGGAAAGGATGATAGGGGCCACACCAGGGGGAGTGTCCAGGCTGCGAGGGATCGAAGGTTTTATGAGTTTATCAGTGTCTTGGAACAGTGATTTTTCTAGAGACAGGTGTATAAGGGAATGGGTTGAAAGAGGGTAGGGAATTACATATGGTCAGGGATAGAATGAAGTAATTGGAGATGAACTTGACTGTGCACCAAGGCAATGAGAATAGAGAGGCCACATGAAATGCTAAGATCAAAGACAAGATGACAAGAGAATTTATGTGGAGGGAAGGGATAAGGAATGATGGGAGGGCGATGCAATGGATGAGAGGGGACAAGGTGAGTAGAAATGGAGATTGAAGTCTCACTGCCTGTCGATCACAATGTCCAGGTCCCTTTATAAAATACACTGTCTGTCAAAAAGTGTTAAGCTTATCACAAACAGAAAACTGAATGACAGTGTGCCAGTGCTGTTACAATCACATTGTCCAATGAGAGTGTCAATCCTGTTACAATCACATTGTCCAATGACAGTGCGCTAATCCTGTTACAAACACATTGCCCATCAATGGCAGAATGTCAATTCTGTTCTAATCACATTGTCCAATGAGAGTGCCAGTCCTGTTACAAACACATTGCCCAATGGCAGTGTGCCAAACCTGTTATAAACACACAACCTGTTCATCATAGTATATCATTTCCAATACAAGAGCATTGTTTGTCAATTTTTCATTACTACTGGGTTGGTCACTCAATTCATTCTTGGAGGTGCCAAATTATGCTAAAACCTACAAAGGATAATTTGTATTCACTGTGTTAGATCTTTGATTATATTTTATGTTTTTGTTTTCGCAGTTGATACAATATTTTAAAATCTTTTAGTGCTTCATTACCACAGCTTCTAGTAAGCAACTGCTTGGCAAGAAATTATTTGGACACATATTGCCTTCCGGACATTATTTTTGCAACATGTCAGCCATCAAAAATAAGTGCTTCACTGCCTGCTTTAGAGTATGAAAAACTACAAGTCAAGATATTTCTTGGGCCTGGAAGCTTTTAAACTGTGCAAAGGTTTTTGGACTGGTGTAGGATGAGAAGAAAATTGAACTGAGGGTGATGGATAACCATTTTGGATTCAGCTGTAACTATTGTTTAAAATTAAAAGTGACATACTAAGAGTAAATAAAATGTCCTCCACTTTTTACACAATTCCACATCAAGTCATCGCAACCTATAACTGCTGCCAACTGATTCCCTATCAGGATGCCTGCAGTGTACATGTATCAGAAACTAAAATGCATTATGTATGAACATACGAATTAGGAATAGACCACTTAGCCTCTCGAGCCTGCTCTGCCATTCAATAAGATCATGACTGATCTGATTGTAACCTCCCACTTATCCCCAATAACCTTTCACCCCCTTGTTCACCAAGAATCTTTGGTAAACAAAGGTTTCAATCAAGTCGCCTTTTACTCGAGGCCCCAACACTGATCCCTGTGGGACACCACTCGTTATGTCCCGCCAACCAGAAAAAGACCCATTTATGCCTACACTCTATTTCCTGTTAGTTAGCTAATCTTCTATCCATGCCAATATGTTACCCCCTCCACCATGAGCTTTTATTTTCCACAATAACCTTTGAATTGGCAACTTATCAAATGCCTTCTGGAAATCTAAGTAAAGTACATCTACCGGTTCCCCTTTATTCACAGCACATTTGACTCCTTCAAAGAACTCCAATGAATTGGTGAAACATGATTTCCCTTTCACAAAACCATGTTGACTCTGCCTGATGGCCTTGATTTTTTTCTAAGTGCCCTGTCATAACATCTTTAATAGTAACTTCTAACATTTGCCCTATGACAGATGTTAAGCTAACTGGCCTTGTTCTAATCCATTGAAAGCCATCATGTTGGTAGACTGGTGTCAGTAAGCAGGTTTCAGTGGATGAAACTCACTGCAATTTCCTCCAAGATTTGGAATGCGACTGTACATGTGCAGGAACATACCTGCAGGTACATACAAGCTAAACAGGTACAACAAAAGCTTCAGCAGAAATGGATAACTTCGTGGTATCACTGTAGGTCCAATTAAATTCAACATAGATTATTTAAATTTAGAACTCTAATATAATGCATCTTAACCTCAATTGCACAACAGCATTCTTTACCAGGATGGCATTTTTAAGTCTATCAAATGTCTCCGTTTGAGTGAGACTAGTAATTTGCAGCTAATTAGAACCATAGAAAAGTTACAGCACAGAAGGCCATTCGGCCCGTCTTGTCCATGCCAGCCCGAGGACACCCAGGTGCCCTTTCTAATCCCACCTTCCTGCACCCGGCCCATAGCCCTGCAGCTTACAGCACTTTAGATGCAGATCCAGGTACTTTTTAAAAGAATTTAAAGTTTCTACCACCAACTTGGGCAGCGAATTCCAGACGCCCACTACCCTCTGCATAAAAAAGTTCTTCCTCATGTCCCCCCTACACCTTCTGCCACTTATCTTGAATCTATGTCCCCTGGTTCTAGAATTCTCCATCAAGGGAAACAATTTTATCCTGTCCACTCTATCTATTCCCCTTATAATTTTGTACACCTCAATCAAGTCACCTCTCAGCCTTCATTGATCCAAGGAAAATAACCCCAACCTATCCAATCTCTCCTCGTAGCTACACTTTGTGCTGAATTGTAGGTTGTTTTATGCTGTAGATTTATCTTGAGTTGAAATAGTCTCAGCATGTTTAACTTGCAGAAAGGCTTTTTATTCATATAGCAACTCATCACATCTGAAGGCCATCATTCAACACTTCATTTTCAAGAAATTACTTTGATGAGTACTCAATGCTGTTACAGAGGCAAATGCAACAGCCAATTTACACAGGTCAAGTTCCCATTAGTAGAGCTGGTTTTAGTGAACTGTTCTGATGAAAGATCATCAACATGAAACGTTAAGTCTGTTTTTCTCTCCACAGATGCTGCCTGACCTACTGAGTATTTCCAGTATTTTGTTTTTATTTCAGATTTTTAGCATCCGCAGGATTTTGCTTTTGTTTTTTGTAATGTTGGTTGGAGGAGGAATATTGGCCATGAGAGTAGAGCAGTCCCCTGCTCTTCTTCAAAATAATGCCATGCGATCTTCTAATCCACCTGAACAAGCAGGGGTTTCATGTTTCATCTAAAAGATGGCACCTCCAAGAATGCAGCACTCCCTCAGTACTTCATTGGAACATTAGACTAAATTATGTGCTCAAGTCTGAGTGCGGTGCTTGAGCTTACAATCTTCTCACTCAGAATGGAAAATGTATCAACTGTGCCGACCTGTCACTAAGAGCATAAGAAATAGGAACAGGAGTAGACAATTCGCCCCCTTGAACCTGCTCCGCCGTTCAATAAGATCATGGCTGATGATCTTGTGTTTCAATTTCCACATTGCCATCTAACCCCAGTAACCTTTGATTCCCTTGCCTAACAAGAATCTTTCTACCTCTGCCTTAAAAATATTCAATGACCCCGCTTCCACCACCTTCTGAGGCAGAGAGTTCCAAAGTCGCACAACCCTCTGAGAGAAAAAATTTCTCCTCATTTCTGTCCTAAAAGGGTGACCCCTAATTTTAAAACAGTGCCCCCTGGTTCTGGACTCACCCACAAGAGGAAACATCCTTTTGACATCCACCTTGTCAAGGCTGTTCAGGATCTTGTATAACTTCAATCAAATCACCCCTCACTCTTCTAAACTCCAGTGAAAACAAGCCCAGTCTGTCCAATCTTTCCTCATAAGACAACCCACTCATTCCAGGTATCAATCTAGTAAACCTCCTTTGAACCTCCTCCAATGCATTTACATCCTTCTTTAATAAGGAGACCAAAACTGCACACGGTATTCGAGGTGCAGTCTCACCAATGCCCTGTATAACTGAAGCATAACATACTTACTTTTGTGTTCAATCCCTCTTGTAATAAAGGATAGCATTCCATTAGCTTTCTTAATTACTTACTGTACCTGCATACTAACTTTTTGTGACTCGTACGAGAACACCTAGATCTCTCTGCATCTCAGAATTATGCAGTCGTTCTCATTCTCACTAGGCCATTACGGGCAACAGAAAGAGCAGAAAGGATTCTCATCCCATCACTTTGCTGTATTTGAATGCTAGAAGTGAAATGAAAGTGGGAGAAAAGATCTGAGAGATGGCTAATTTTCTATTTTCTTTTTAAGAGAACTTCCTTCACACAGTTTATGGAATAAATTTTAACCTTGCATGTTAAAAAAAGGCCTGGAAGTATATAGCATTGCAGAACATTTCAATGCGCTTCATACTATGAATTGACAGCATCACAAATGAAGAAGTGCTACAGAGGACTGGTCAGAGGTACCTGCAGGACATTGTGACAGAGACGGCTAAGGCTGGCAGGACACATATTTTGCCTCCCGGACATATGCCTTGCCAGAGCGGCAGCAGAATGGACATGACCACGTTGATAAGGATGACGGGGTCAGACAAAGACCCAGCGAAGTACATTCAAGGAGGACCTTCAAAAGAGGGATACCACCTGGGCTGGAGTGAAAGGCATTGCAATGGACCAGGGCCAATGGCGGACCCTTGCCACCCACAGTTCCTCCAGTCCCAAGTGGGACAAAGTCTAAGGCCTGAATCTTCGCTCCCAAGTCAGGAGCGCAGAGTTGGGACAATTCCCAGCTCCACAAACCAGACCCAGCAGAAAGTGCCCTGGAAGTTCTGATTTTTGGTCCGTGGGGTGGCAGGTGAAAATGAGAGTCATGGTTGGTGACCCCAGAAACAGTGCTGAGGTTGCCAGGTGCAGAGGCAGGCTGGGCGGAAGTCTGACTCAGTGCACTGGCACCATGTTGAGGTTTAAAAAGGACATTAAAACATAAAACAGTCCTCAACCTCACCTCTCACACAGTCCCCATACCCTATCCATAACAACCCATGCCACCTCATGTACCCAACCACCCACCCGCCCCCCCACCAGGGCCCCTCAGACCCTCCATGCCAACCCATGTCCCTCCATTCATCCCCTTGGCCCTTTAAAGCTCCTATGCCAATTTAGTGCCAACCCATGCTGCCAACCTACTACCCTTTGCCCTTACACCTACCATGCCAACTCACTCAGTGTTCACCATGGGTAGACGTCAGGGTCCATGCTGAGGTTAAATACAGTTCTTAAGTGCCTTTTGATGAATTCACCTGCTTAAAAAAGCTCTCATTGATAAAAAAAATCACCATATTCAACTTCTTTTAATCCCTTATAAAAAGCAGCATTGGAATTCATGGTCTCACTTCAAAGAATTTATAACTACTTGGCGCTGTCAATCAAATTGTGCACTGACAGGCACCCCACTGTGATAATGAAAGATTGTGAAATTAGCCACGCAGCACAAATCCTGTAATAATAACCCTTAGGTGTATTCAACACGGAGTGAAATAGCAAGCGCTAATTTTATTTAGCACTGTAGGCAGTTTTTTTCCAATTATTTAAAGGGCGAGAGTTTTAAAGGCCTTGATAGTATGGCATCTCTCTTGACAGCTCCCATGAGCTTGACAGTTCCAATGAGTTTATGCACTTTTTGTGTACATTCATGTCTACTTTTAATAATCCCAAAGGCCACTGTACTTCTTCCAAAGAGCACCTGATCTCTTTCAAAGGACACTTAACCTCAACCAAAGGTGTCCCAGGACCATAACCAAAAGGGCACCTTACCTCTCCAAAAGGGTACTCCATCTCTCTGAGGACTCTGGTAAGTTTAAACCTTTTACTCCCAGGTCTAAAGTGCACAAGTCATGTTTTGGACATCCCACCAGCGAAAATCAGATCGCTTTAACGTGTGCAGCTGCATCCGTGAACCACGGATATGCACATTAGTACCCATCCCCGCCCCCCAACTCCCCCAACAAAAATGGTAGGTGCTGTGTTCAGGAGGTGAGACCTCCAGATTCCAGCTCTCTATCTTTATGAAAATTCAGGCCTAAGTCTAAGTCATACTATGAACTATTTTAGTAAAAAGTTACCTTAGCAAAATGTGGAGCTGTTTTACAATTAAAAACTCAAGAAGATGAATGGTCACTTAATGTATTTTTTGGTGGCACAAACCCCACCACAGTCATCACTAGCAGCTGCCTATAATCAGGTAAGTAGCACTCAGCATGTGCAAGTACCATAGGAGCCAATTACAATCACACTGCTTATAGCTTATTAAGCATACTGGCTATTTTGGACAATTCCTCAGGCATCATTAACTTTTGCATTGTATCTACTCATAACAATGTTGAATTTTTATTCCTGAACACTCCAGGAAGCGACAGTGCTGACATGCGTCTCCCTTATTTTCTATTTTCTTGGCATTTTTTCAGTCTATGCAGGAACTGACAGGAAGCTGCATCTGATATTAGTCTGTGCAGCAGTGGCCAGCAGAGCCTGCAGGGTCATAGCAGTAGAGATTGGTTTTACTGTTCACTGCTTATGGCGTATGCATTGTGGTAAGATCAACATACTCGCTATAAGTGGTGAGGACTCGAATGTTGCCCATGACACTGGGAGAACTTTCTTCATTGCCATCATGTCATGGATATCTAATAGCAAATTGAACCAACAACATAGGCTCATGGAACCTCAGTTTTCACTGGAATGACAGCAGCTTTGACAAAGTGGCTCTCCCTCAACGCAGGGGAAAATCAGCCAAGATACTTCATCAGACCATGTGACCTCTTGGTGGCAGCCTTCCATCCATAGGACAAAGAGTTGACCACCACAGTGCAAACCAATTTTAAGTAGCGTCTGGTGTAGCTCAGGAGTCCCACTCTGGCATGGCAGTCTCTGCCTCATTTACTGCAGAAGGAGACAGTGGGCTGAGAAGGTGCATGATATGCTGGCCTCTGTTTTCTCTTCTCAGTTAGCTGAGATTTTAGTTTCTGTTCATCTCTTTCGATGCCCTTCCAAACGTCACAACTGTCAGTGACTGTGGGTAGCGCCAATGTCCGCCATCTTCGTATCTCATTTGCAGGTGTCCTTGCAGCAGAGATATGAGAGGTCAGTTTGCTGCAAGCTGACATGAAAAGCAGAATCATTAGGAGGGAACTGGTTCTGCAGTGGAGAGGTATGGATTTAGTTCAGGGTTGAGAGAGAGCTGTGTTTCTTAAATATAAATTCAGAGTGTAAACTTGCAGTCACAATGAGCAGGATGTCTTTTCTGTTCCCTAACATTAAATTTCTCGAGATAGCACTTTTTTCCACAAGTCATGGGAGTTCTTCATTCAGAATTGTCTGCATTGATTTAAGTCCACTTTGACTTTGACAGAAGAAAGTAATTTAAGAGGAGGGATTTAAATTATTTGAATTACTACACCTCAGGCTGATCTGAGTTGATGCTTAGGTTTTGCCAGCATTCCAGAATATATTTTGAAATCAGCACCTTTTTATTTCACTCACTGAGTTCCTATTTAAGTCTATCTAAAAGACACAAAAGGTACATGGGTGATTCGGATGAACCATTAATAATGGGCCAAGTTTCATTTCCAAAAGTTATACTGTTCAGGTTTATGATTTGGAGCACCCACCTAGAAAAAGTACCGTAAGCTAACTGAGTACTGGGCTGGTTATCCAAATTCTACCACAGCAAAATGTGAAATTGAATTTAATAAATGTGGCCATTTCTTGGCAAGCACAAAATACTCATGAAAATGCTCTTCTGGGTTCTATACTATGTGACTGACTCTTAATTTCATCAGGGCAAACAGACAAACTGCTTCACCAATATCATCCACATCCCTAGGACAAATAGGAAAAAAAAAACTATTGACCTGTGGAATAAACCGTGAGCTTGGCTGGATAAAGGATATCTTGCATTTTATGAATTAAATTTTTAACCAACCCAATAAACACCAGGCAAACTAGTTACATAAGTCACACCTTCATTTATATTTTCATAACCTCTAGCTAGAAGGGAGTGAATTATCCAGCAGCGTAACTCGTTGATTTATTACCAAAGTGACAACCATTAAACTGAGTTGGAGATTCTATTTTACAATGCCTTTATTCTAGTCCCTCTGCAGACTAATCCAAAATCTCTCAAATCAAATTCTGATTTTCAGGAAACTTCTTCCTGTTATGCATAAAGTCAGTGATATTCTAGAACACACTGAACTATATTTGGAGGCTCAGTCTTCACTGGAATGACAGCAGCTTTGACAAAGCGGCTCTCCCTCAATGCTGCAGGGGAAATCTTCCAGGATTATTTGCTGCTTTCATGACTTTGAAAGAATGAAGTCAAAATTCAAATTGAAGATTACAATCACCAGAAAATATTCTAGCACCAGAAGAAGACAAAGGGAACAGAAGATTTCATATTCCTAATCTGTATCTTAGGGTCATCATTCAACTGGAGCAAAACAATATATTGGGAACTCAGGATTTGACTGACCAGGATAAGAGTCTGAACGGTTTGCTGTCTTCAAGGTGCAGTAGCTGATCCAAAAACACTTGGTCTGAACCCCTAAGTGGGGAGCTTGAGACTAGAACTAAAAAGGAATAGCTTTAAGAAATTTTAAAATTGCCAGAAACATTTGAACGAATCGGAGGTTAGACTTAGCAAGGCAAATTAAACCATGACAGCTACTCAGGACATTAATATACTGGTATTGTATGCTCATATTTGCCATTTGTTGTGTTTTGTTAAATTATTTCCCTGAAAGTAAAGCTTTTAACAATTATAGCCTGGAAAACTTTGGTTTTATTGTAATATCTGCTATTTCATATTAAAACTGGCAGTGCAGCTCAGGGATGTGCTAGGTCTAGTAAGTTAGTGGGGTAATTGGCTGGCAGCTGGGCATGCATCTCTCTAAAGACAGGGTATATAGAAAGGGTAATGCTTCTGGGCTGTGCATGGTCTAGTTGTAGGAATCACTGTTAAATTGTTGAAAAGATAATATGAGAAACTGAAAAATTGTTACAAGCCTTTATAGAAAATGTTGGTAGCGCCCACTGCATCTCAAGCTTGCTTTTAATAGTTCTGAGAAACATTTCCAGTGTACTGTACAGGTTTGACCTCAAGATTTCTGTCAACATTACCATCTGCGCAGGTTACGCAGCAAGTGAAAAATTGCCCTGACCTGTAATAATATCTAAACACTTCATTGCCTATAGCTTGGTGTGCTCCTTTGCAGGCTGAGAGCTTTTAGGTTACTCAATCAATATCAATATCACTGTCCTTAAGGGACTGCACTCCCTCATCATCCTTTTAACTTCCATATAGCTCAGAACTCAATTGAATATGCTGACTCAAAAACCATAAAGACAATTACTCTTACATTGACTACATTATCACCTAGTCAACAATTTATGTTCCAAGTAACATGGCTGAATCCAGGACTAGTTTAACAAGTAGTCATTCCTCAGGATCCCTTAATCTCTATAAATTGAACATAATTTTAAACATGCAAATTTTAATTGTTTTTGAACAATGATTTGTCAGTGACTGAAGAAAGCATGCCTTTCATCCATGAACACATTGACAGAGAGCGTAAGTTATGTATTATCGACTGCCAGAATTTAGCACAATCAATACATATTATCCAGAGAATAAAGATAGCTGAGGGTGTCATAACACTCAAAAATATGAGAATCCTGGCATCATCAACCAGAAGAATTAAGCTCAAGTTGAATTTTATATCAAGCCTAGAAGTGTGTTGCAGTCACTTTCTTGGCCATTACTTTCATCTTTTCTTTTGGGTGGGCAGTAAGTGTATTTAGTGCCTTTCTCAGTTCAGTGAACTTTGCCCCAGGGAAAGGTTGATCTCCAGTTTTACATCAGGCCTCCAGCTGTGCTCCTGTATTGCTGGTTCTCAGACCTGGTATTCCTGGTACCGGTATAACTTATTGGGAACTTATCAGGTGGATGCAGCATGTTAGAGCTTAGAGACTTATTCCACACTAACCCTGATTTAGTCTTTGAAAAAAAATCATTTATTATGTTTACAGGTATTACTGATTACATTCTCTGAAAACAATTGAATTCTTCTGTTACTGCCCTCTCTGGGCAGCTTTGCATCATGTGACAGGAAGAGGAAGGGTTCACGGTTTACAAAGCCACACAGAAAAAAACCAGAGTGCCTTGTTGGAAAATTAAATGCCAATAGGAAGTCAAATAGTTGACTGAAAAATAACATTTTAATTGTGATAAAATATTCCTCCAAATATTTCTCACTTTATTAAATGAATATCTACTACAGAAAAAGATCTCAGTGCATGAACGACCAGATGCTACCACATAAAATGACATTCACAATGATTTTTGATATTCTACCAGCTGCTCCGTGGAATGAACCAGTTGTAGACGCTCCAAACTTTGTGCACTTGTTAGATGGCAATTTGTCCAAACACCAACACAGGCAGGGGCATCACTGAAGCTATGAAGCAGGACAGAGATACAATTGACAACAGTAACCCGAATATTTAAGGCCAGGTTTTTGATTGAAAAGAGTATGAGTCGAATAGAAGTATTCAAGTTTAAAGGGAAAGTTCAGGAAATCAGACTGGACAGAACAGTGGCACAGGGAAAAGATGAGAAGAAAAGTGGATTACATTTAGAAGCTTATATACAAAGAGGAGAGAGATACATCTCATTAGGGAACATACGAATTAGGAGGAGTAGGACACTCGGCCCCTTGAGCCTGCTCTGTCATTCAATAAGATCATGGCTGCTCTGATCGAAGCCTCAACTCCACTTTCCCACCCACTCCTGATAACCTTTCACCCCTTGCTTATCGAGAATCTATTTGGAGTAAGAGGCTCCAAAAAAATATCTGACTAGGTAGCAGGTGGAAAGAGGGAAACATCTTGCATTTGTGGAATGGCAGGAGTGGTTTCTAACCATGGTGTTCCTACAGAAAATGGCAGGGTTTGCTGATAATGGAAATTTTGCAAATTATATTTACTTAAGACTTCCTCAGGGCCTTTAATAGCATGCCAGGCAAGCTATCAGTCCACAAGGTAGGACAAGGCTCCTGTTCCATTGCTGTGGAAGTTCAGCAGAAAGTCTGGTCAAGTTATGACAGTGAAACAGAAACAGGTGAAAGGAAATTTCTGGGAAGGGTCTTAATCTCTTCCTGATGTCTCTCAGACACTAAGGGTCACTGCCTCCGGCCTCTTTAGCTACCTGTCCAACACTTTCTCACATCTTGCGTTGGTATCTTAGATCATCTTGCATTACAAATTGGAGCATATTTTGTGCTTTTTTTTATAATCGGGGAATATTAAAATGGTTTCAGATCTGTCAAATTCATGCAAGATTTTCAAATCATTACAGAATCTATTTTTTCTATTTTTAAAGCGACTGAGTAGCAAAACTTTAATAATTAAGGCTTTTAATTAGAACACCACACAGAATTTGATGTAAATTATTGGCTGAGAGTTAGGTTACTAAAATTATCTGGGCACCATTTATCTTTCCTTTCAATTAAGCTGCTTGTTGTATATTGAATTACATCATTTCATCATTCTGTACAGCAGTCTTCTCAACTGTACAGTTAATGTTCAATTAGATTTGGACCTGCATTTGCACTGCTGAGCATGGAGCATGGATTGGCCCCCAGCATCAGAACTGAAATTCAATTTTGTTCCCTAGAATATTTTCATTGTACATTTGTTGTGTGAATTTCAGCTGGACTGGAAACCTCATCAGGATTCTACACACACACGTGTTTGCTCAGAAATTATTTAAAACATGGCAGCAAAACAGACAGAATTGCATAAAAATTCTAACTCCTGCCTTGACTGATGCCTGCTCTGAAAATATACCCACACTTGCAAGGGCTTTTGGTTTAGACGTTGTGGACTGAACCCTTGCCACCTCTACAGAATGGTGGACCTGAAGAATATATTTTGATAAAGGAGTTGAATCTAGTTAAAGCCATTTAAAAGAGTTGAATCAGGATGTGTTCAGAAGGGAGAGGAGCGTTTAGAGCTATGAACAGCAGTGCTTGATGTTTTCTCAGGGAAGAAACTTTGTCTTCCTTGAAGTGAAGATTGACAGGTGGTGGTGATCAGAGAACAATCATTGATTTCTAGACAGAATTGGTTTCATGGGCTATCTGAACTTCTTTTAAATTGTACATGTGTTGTGTGAACTTCAGCTGGGCAAGAAACTTCACCAAGATTCTCCACAGGTATTGTTAGCTCAGGAGTTGGTGCTCCTATGGTCAGACGCTGTTCTGAACAAATTCAGCAAGAGCTGAGTGATGGGAGGTTGGTTACTACAAATACTATAAATATCAAAACACCATTTTACAATTTATTTATATGAAGAGTAACACAAACAAATCAGAAGAGCAAATGGATTAAAAATGAAATTTATACGGCTTGTTAACAACTCACCACATTTTCTTCCATCATGCATCTTTCTCCAGTAAATCACCAGCAGTACGTATTATCTACCAAACTAATGTATGTATTCCTTATTGGAAATCTAATCAAAGATAGATTGAAATAAGATTACCATCCATTTATGATGAAAACCTGAACAGTTTGTGGCTAGTGTAGCAAAGCAAAGTGGAATCAGACTCTGATCCATGGAAAACACGGCTTTAATCATAATTGCTGTACCTCGATGAACAACTTGCATTTAACTTAGCAAAAGGCCACAAGGTGCTTCACAAGAGCATCATCAAAGGCTGACACTGAGCCACAGAAGGAGATATCAGATAGGTGATCAATAGCTTGGTCAAAGAAGTAGGTTTTAAGGAACATCTTAAAGGAGGAGAGAGAGGGAGAGAGAGGGGGAGAGAGGTAGAGAGGTTTAGGGAGAGACTTCCAGGGCTCAGGGGCCAGGCAGCTGAGAGCACAGCTGCTAATGAGTGATTAAAATTGACAGATCTCAGAATAACACTGGATAGCAATTAGATGCACAAACTATGTTTGATATTTTCCCTTCCTAGTCCGGTGTTGCATAACTCATGGCATTGCCTTGTCACAGTCTCCATTAGAAATCAGCCAACTTAGCCCTGGTCAGGGTTTGAATGTGGGTCCATCATGGTTTAGGGGCCTCAGTATGACAGCATGTACTTTGTGTTCCTCGATATTTTTTACACTGATGGGAACATACCAACATACGGCCACACGAATTAGGAGCAGAAGCAGGCCATTCGGCCCCTTGAGCCTGCTTCACCATTCAATAAATCATGGCTGACCTGATTGTAATCTCAACTCCATATTCCGCCAACCCTCAATAACCATTGACTTCCTTGTTTGCCAAGAATCTATCTACCTCTGCCTTAAAAATATTCATTGATCCTGCCTCCACCACTTTCTGGGGAAGGGAGTCCCAAAGATTCACAACCATCAGAGAAAAAAAGTTCTTCTCATCTGTCTTAAATGGGAGACCCCATATTTTTAAACTATAGTTATAGTCTCTCCCACTACGGGAAACATCCTTTCAACATCCACCTTGTCAAGTCCCCTCAGGATCTTAGATGTTTCAATAAGATCGCCTCTCAGTCTTCGCAACTCCAATGGATACTAGCCCAGCCTGCCCAATCTTTCCGTGTAAGATCACACCCTCGTCCCCCATCTCCATCACAGGTATCAATCGAGTGAACCTTCTCTGAACTGCTTCTAAAGCTTTTATATCCTTTCTTCAAAAAGGATACCAAAACTGTACACTATACTCCAGATGTGGTCTCACCAATGCCCTGTACAACTGAGGCAAAATATCTTGACTTTTATATTCCATTCCCCTTGCAATAAAAAAAAATTCCATTTGCCTTCCTGATCACTTGCTGTACCTGCATACTAACTTTTCCTGATTCATGGTACCAGAACACCTTGGTCCCTCTGTACCTTCGAGTTCTCCAATCTTTCTCCATTTGAATAATATGCTTTTTATTATTCTTCCTGCTAAAATGGACAAATTTACATTTTCCCACATTATACTCCATCTGCCAAATTTTTGCCCACTCATTTAGCCTATGCCCCTTTGTCCTCCACAATCTACTTTCCTACCTATCTTCGTGTCATCAGCAAATTTAGCAACCATACATTTGGTCCCTTCATCCAAGTCATTAATATAACTTGTAAGTAGTTGAAGCTCCAGCACTGATGCCTGTGGCACACCACTCATTGCATCTTGCCAACCCAAAAAAGATCCAATTATCCCTACTCTCTGCTTTGTTAGCAAACCAATCCTCTATTCATGTGAATATGTGACCTACTACAACACTAGCTCTTATATTGCACAGTAACCTTTGATGTGCTACCATGTCAAGTGGAAATCTAAATACAGCACATTCACAGGTTCCCCTTTGTCCACATTGCTTGTACTTCCTCTAAGAACTCCAATAAATTAGTCAAACATGATTTCTCTTTCACAAGCCATGTTGTCTTTGCCTGATTGCATTAAGATTTTCTAAGTGCCCCATGATAACCTTGTCAATAATATTAAGATAGCTAGCCTGTAGTTTCCTGCTTTCTGTCTCCTTCCTTTCCTGAATAGAGGAGTCACATTCCTTGTTTTCCATTCTGATGGGACCTTTCCAGAATCTAGGGCAGAATTGTCCCAGATTTGCACTAAATGCAGCAGCGGGTGTGAAAAAACTAATTTTACCCGCCGGCCGCAATGGTGGGTTTTCATGACGTATCATCCCCTTCCCACCTCATAAGTTATGCAGTCACATGAAACAGGCTGGATTGTTGGTGGCAGCCTCTGATTGACCCACCACACCATTACCTCACCGCTTCCTCACGTGGGGAGACATATTTAAAATGCACTCGCGCGCACACTTCTCAATGCTTGCAGCCCAGGACTGCTCCGGTGAAGACATGGCCCCAAGGCCAGGAGGTTTGCAGCACCCGATTCAGTGGCACGTCCCCAGGACACCTTCTGGACGCTGTGGAAGCCTGCAGCAATGTCCTCTACCCCAGCCCTGGCTGCAGAAGGACCATCAGCCTCACCACTTCAGCTTGGGAGGCAGTGGCAGAGGTGGTCAGTGCCAATGTTGCACACAAGAGGTCAGCCATCCAGTGCAAAAAAACAGATGAATAATCTCATCTGTGCTGCCAGGGTAAGTCAAGCATCTCATCAATTTCAACTCATTCACTCACAAGCTCATCACACATTCACTGGCATCTCACTCACTGCCAGCTCAAGGGACATCACCAGTCACTCTCTCACACAAACCCTCACATCTCCAATGGGCCTCATCTCCTCTGGAGACTGCCTCCTCATCCCGTCCATGGCTCCGCTCAGCACACATGAATGCGTGGCATCCTTCTCATTTGGCCTGGCATACGCCTTGCTCACACTCTGTCCATCTGTCTTTATGCAGGACAAGATTGTGCACAATCACTGGAAGAGGTCCCAGACCGAGGGTGGAGTGCTGGACATCAGGGGCCTCACTCCATTCGAGAGTTGAACATTGGAGCTGGCCGGAGAGGACATCGAACGTTCCTGCTGCGATGGTGAGTTTGGCGGCAAACACCCACGTGAGGCTCCTGTACCACATCATCCCTCTCTCAATGCTACTCTGGGTCAACTGTTCTGTGCTCAGTGTGGCTGCCAAGCACTAACCATCTCCACTTTCTCTCCCGGGCACATCTGACCCGTCACTCTCAGGCAACCATGACCCCAACTCCAGCACCAAGAGCACCGTGGATGTGGACCCTGAGGGCAGTACCTTTGAAGAGTCGTCATGGCGCTCACCCAAACCCTCTACAGCGCAGCAACACACACCTTGGTGGGACCCAGATGTAGAGCAGCCTCACAATCACAATCTGGTGAGCACAGCGCACAATCTGTTCCACAGCAGGTGGAGGCAGGGACATCCTTGGTCACTGACACTTGGAGGTCTGCTGGAGGCAAGGAATCTGCTGAGTCCGAGTCAGATGATGAGCCTCTGGACTCGGTCCTCAATCAATCAGTTGGTGGATCTGCAAAGGCAAGTGCGGAAACATCAGAAAGGGATATCAGGTGCACTCCTCAGATTGCAAGGGACGATGGAGCAGTCTGTCTGCCTTCAGTCCGAGGTGATAGCGCCTGCATGCTGATGCATCGTGGTCAACTGCAGGATGGCAGCCACCAGAGACCTTGGTCCAGGACATCGGTCTTGCCCTGCTGAATGACTGAACTCCATTGCTGACCTCCGGAAATGTCTGGCCGATTCAAATCCCCTCTTCCTGTGACCTCTACAGCTCCAGATCCACAGGCTGAGGAGGGTGTAGCTGGCCCAGAGCAGGATACCCAAAGTAGGCCGGAGTCCTCCAGAGGATGCCCGCCAATGTCATCACAGACAGGGCATAGCAAGCAGTCCGCAGGCTGCCTTCATCTCCACTGTGGATGCCAGGGGAGCACCAAGATGTAGCAGCAGGGTTAGGAAGACTAAGGAAATGTAATGAAAACAGAAAATGCTGGGAAAACTCAGCAGGTCTGACAGCTTCTGTGGAGAGAGAAATAGGTTAACGTTTCAAGTCTGTATGGCCCTTCTTCAGACGCTCTTGGAGGCCAACTATGGTGTCAGCAATGGAGTTCAGCCGTGCAGCAGTGCAGGACCAATGTCCTGGACCAAGGGCTCTATGTAGCTGCACAGCCTGGGCACGGGTGATAATCACTTGTACGTAATATTCACTATTGTAACTAAACTCCCAAGAATGTCTCCTTGATGTGATGAGCAGTGTTTGTGCCACTCAGCTGTGAAACCTTGGTTCCTGCATAAGATAATGGCAGATGCCTCAGTCCAGGGCCTCTTCCCTGTGCAGTGTGTAACCTTGAGGCCAAAGTGATGGTCCGGCCTCACACCCCCTGGACACATTACCAATGCCTACACCTCAACGGTCTCGTCATTGCTGCGAGAATGTCATGGGTAGACGTCTCAGAGTTCTGTCATTCTCTCCGTGCGCTCTCAGCGCCTTTGAAATGGGGCTGACCCCCATCTCTTCAGCATCTATGACTAGTGATTCTGTGCTCCTGAAGGAGACAGGTGCTGAAACTCTTTCGAGTTATCAACAGTCACAGATTGCAAGTACAATCACAGTTCTTGGTTTCCAGGAGTGGGACATGAACCCACAACCCTCTGATTCAAAGGCGAGGGTGCTATGAACTGAGCCACAGCTGACACCTCGAGACAGGTGCTGAAGGCTGACAAACGGTCAGGTGCTTTTAAAGTTTCACAGCTGCGTCTCCATTATATGACCCTGATAGAGCGCAGGCAAGCTGCCCTCAGCCAGACAGGAGTCAGACATTCATAGAAGCTATGTGAAGATCTATGGAGTGTCCTCACTGCATGTCATCGTCATCCTCCTGCAATCTTAGGGCCTCCGCTGCGTCTCCATGACGTGAGCCTGAGCACTGAGGGGATGTGCGCTGCCATCAGCCACACAGGAGTCAAACATTCACAAATGCAAGGTGAGGACATCAAGACTGTCCTCACTGTCATCATCCTCTACAAATCTTGCAGCTATGAGGGCATCTCAAGTGCACCTGTCTTGTCTGGCCAGTGCGATGGCCTCATCATCCTCGCCTTCGAGGGCCTCAACACTGTCATCCCCTTCGACGTCCTACTCATCGGAGGAGACGTACAGCTCTTCCATCTCCTCCTCAACCAGGTCCTCCCCCTGTTGCAGCACCAGGTCGTGCAGTGCGTAGCAAGCTAAGGTGATGCGCGACACCCTCGGTGGACTGTATTGCCGTGTTCTACTGTTGAGGCACCGGAATCTTGTTTTCAAAATGCCTTTCGTTTGCTCCAAAGTCTGGGTTGCACCATGAGACTCATTATACCGTCGCTCTGCTGCAGTCTGAGGCTACCGCCAGGCGTCATCAGTCACATCTTCTATGGGTAGCCCTCGTCCCCTAGCAGCCAACCCTGCAGCCTCTCTGGGCCCTGGAAGATGTCAGGGATCTGAGACCTGCTAACAGTGTAGGAGTTGTGGACACTCACTGGGAGTTGTGTGCAGACCTGTAGGGTGTGTTTGTGGTAGTCGCACACGAGCTGAACATTCAGTAAGTGGAAGCTCTGCGGTTAGTGTAGTTGACTGCTTGTTGCCACAGTCGATGGCATCCTGCACTTGTGGAAAACCTGAGGTCTGCGCAAATCCCAGCGGCCGAAATGCACAAAGTTCCGTCTCTTCGCAAAGATGGCGCCCGTGACCTCCTGGATACACTTGTGCATGGAGGCTTGCGAAATCCTGCACAGGTCACCTGTGGAGCCCTGGAAGGAGCCACTGGCATAAAAATTGAGCACTGCGGTCACTTTCATGGCCATTGGTAAAAAATACAACCATGCTTAACTGTGACCTTACTACATGCAACAGGAAAAATTTCAATTCATAACAAATAAATAAAATGCGCATGGCTAAGGAGGATTTAGGGAATATCACATCTGTGATTGCTATGCTGAAGATGTGAAGCAATCCTTGGATACAACAGGAAATAAAAATATTGAGTTCCCAAGGATTCTGATATAATAACTAGAATTATTCGAACAGATTAGTGGCACAATGAGCTTCTCTGCCCATCAGCCTTGCAGGCTGAGTGGTTTGGAGAGGCTGATTGGCAAAGTGGAGCTGAGTGCGTTGTTTACAGTTGTTTACTATTGTAGCACAGCTGGAGAACGGGGCTGTGCGTTGCTTTGATTAACCAAACAGGAAAACCCATGTGCTGCACGGCAACATCAAACCTCCAGATTTTCCAAATGCTTCAAAAAATGTGGACTCAATTTCTAATCTGGTGAGCAGGGATGAAAATCATTTCACATCTTATTTGACAAATGGTTCAAGATGCGAGATAGTATCGTGTAGATAATCACAGATCCACCTCCTGCTGCACTGTGGGAAATTACAGTACTCGGGAATTTAAATTATTAGGATATCACAGAGTCAGTCCTAAAGGAGTGTTTGCATGAATGGTTTTAAACTCCACATGTACTTGAAATTGACTCTTCCTGAGTTTGTAACCGTTAAAAACGACGTTGGTGAATGAGAAACGGCTGTATGATAATTCAGAGGTGTAAGTATTATTTTTAACATCTCAATTATCAACAGTGCCTGTGGTGAAATTATGACAAATCATAAAATCATAGATAATTATCACTTGTGTAAATTAAACAGTACCTATCCCAGATGCACAGATACAATCTTACAAAGGACTAAATTGCAGTTTTGTCATGTCTCAGCAAGAACAATCGCAAAAGCAATGGCACTGATTTCTTCTGAAATATTAGCTGCTTGTTTGGAGTGGGGGGGGGGGAGGCTGTAAAAATTCCCATTTTACTATTCCAACAATATCAGAGGTATTGACTGGGAATGGTTTAGAAACCAAACGGCCACCAAAAAGTTGATAAAAAGGAACACAAAGTCAGCATGCAGTTACAGCAGGCAATTCCGAAGGTAAATGGCATGTTGGCCTTTATTGCAAAGGGACCAGAATACAGGAATAAAGTTATCTTGTCACAATTATACAGGGTTTTGGTAAGACCACATTTTGAATACCTTGTGCAGCTTTGGTCTCCATATTTAAGGAAGTATACACTTGCATTGGAGGTGGTACAGTGAGTGATGGTTCACTAGATTGGTTCCTGGGATGAGGGGGGTGCCCTACAATGAGAGGCTGAGTAAACTGGGTCTATATTCTCTGGAGTTTAGAAGAATGAGAGGTAACCTTACTGAAGCATTAGAGATTCTGGAGGGGCTTGATAGGGTAGATACTGAGACGTTCTTTTCCCTGGCTGGGAAATCTAGAACACAGGGGCACAGTCTCAGGGTAAGGGGCAGATTATTTAGAACCAAGGTGAAGAGAAATTACTTCAAAGGGCTGTGAATCTTTGGAATTCTCTTCCCCAAACAGGCTGTGGATGCTCCATTGTTGAATGCATTTAAGGCTGGGATAGACGGATTTTTGGTTTCTCAGGGAATTAAGGAATATGGGGAATGAGTGGAAAAATGGAGTTGAAGCCCAAGATCAGCCATGATTGTATTGAGTGGTGGATCAGGCTTGATGGGCCGAATGGTCTTCTCCTGCTCCCATTTCTTGTATTGCCATACCTAGCAATTTTTAAAAAATCTCTCCACCAGCACCATTGAATTGGATAGCTGGATAATGATCCCATTGCTGTTTGTGGGCGCAAATTGGCTGCATTATCATCAGGACTAAATATCAAAAGTACTTCATTGGCTGGGAAATGCTTTAAGATGCCCTGAGATTATGAAAAGTACTAAATAAATGCAAATATTTTCTTCCTTATTGTTGAAAGGAAGGATCCTGTGCTCAACTACCACTACTGTCTTAAAGGTGAGCCAGATTCTACTGCAACAGAGCTTCTCGCGACATCTACCATTAGTTAGATTTGTCCTTGCACCTTCAGCTCAAAACATTTTTGCCCATTTAGTCGCTGGAAGTACAAGCTGATATTGATGCAGTGAAGGGAACAGGACATCCGGGATCCGAGTGAAGAGGGCAACTTAACCGATGAGATTGGAAGATTGTGAAACAAACAGTGCAAGGACACTTCGACAAGTGTAAATTGGAGTGGGTGAGTTCAATGTCAAATCAGGTACAGAAAGAGAAATAAAGAGAGGGAAAGAAAAACTGGATAGAGAGAGGAGGAAATCAGGTAAAGAAAGAGAAAGAGAGAAAAAGAAAGAGGCAGAAAGGAAAGTTTAAAAGAAAGGCAATTTTTTTCAAAAGTCTCCAATACTTGCTCACACTTGTTTTTTAAAATTTGGTTATGGGGTGTGAGCATTGTTGGCTAGGCCAGCATTTGTTGCCCATTCTGAATTATTACAATTGAGTGGCTTGCTAGGCCATTTCTGAGGGCAGTGAGTCAACCACATTGCTGTGGGTCTGGACTCACACGTAGGCCAGACTGGGTAAGTGTTTCATCATGTGTTCCGGGTCTAGACAGGGTTCATTGGGGCTTGTCTCTTCACTCAAAGTAAGCTGCTCGAGACTGTAGTTTGTTTATTTGTTTATTTACAGCTACTATGTACATATTTGGGAACTATATACAAGGTTGGAACTTCTCCTCCCTCCAGATCTGTTACTCAATCATGAGATGTGCCATCATTATTACATCAACATCATTGGTTTCTTTATTCTATATCTCTCCCCCAAGTCTTTATCCTCATCATGTTTACATTCTGCAACATTAAGGACAGCAGGTTTCCTTCCCTAAAGGGCATGAGCAAACCAGTTTGATTGTTGTGGGAAAAAAACCCATGATAGCTTCATGGTCACCATTACTGAGACTGACATTCAATTCCAAATTTTTATTAATTGAATTTAAATTCCACCAGCTACCATTGTGGGATTAGAGCCCTGTCTCCAGAGCATTAGCCTCTGGATTACTAGTCCAGTGACACTACCACGACTCCACCACCACTCCCTAATCTATAGATATTTTTTAGTGAAGTTGATTGGCAGAAGTGAACTCTGAACTCTTGTTAGAAGGGTACTTGAGTTTGAAATGACAGCTTCACTTTCTGTGTTATGTTTAGTTGGCCTCTACAGCGAAAATTTATCAATGTCAGGCCATTCAATGCATTTTAATACGGCAAGACTGATGGTGAAATGCTGTCTTTGTGAAGCTAAAGGCCGAGCACCGCAACTCAAACAGCAGCTTTTAGAGATCCACTTGAGCTGCACATCTGCCCCCTCCAGAAGTTGCTGTAGCATTTGTGCATAGAAAACTAGCATGTGCAATTAGCCTCATTGATAATTTAACAGCAAAACTTGGTGCACAGCACTGCAAAAGTTGTTGCTTCATATTAAGTACTTTGAGACTTGATAAGGTGCAATTCAAAGGCAAGCTTTTATTCTTCATTTTAAAACATTTAAACCATTTGAAATCATCCCTTTGTGTAATGGGATAGTGCCAATGTGAGTAGCCTGAAGTATTTGTTATAGCCACTCCTCCTCTGCAACCCATCTCATTGTGATAAGCGCAGTTTTGAGTGCGGGCAAAGTCAACAAACAGTCTCCTCCTTCATCCCAAATATTATTCAAAGATCTGTTTTTGTCAATACTTTCCTACATTAACAACAGTGACTACACTTTGAAAGTATCTCACTGGCTGTGAACCACCTTAGGGCATCCTGAGTTTATAAAGGCGCTTTACAAATGCAAGTTCTTCCTTTTTCTCTACTTTGGTGTTCTTTCATGCAAAACTTAATCATTGAATTATCACTTAATGCAATCAAAATAGGCTTCATCTGCCAGTCACATTGAGGCTGACACAAAAATGAAGATGCTCTTTGATCAATGGATCTTTATACTTATCATAAGTCCTTACACAGAGCAAAAAATTGTTCCAGCAGATAAAGCTATGGACTAAGCTGTGAATACACATAAGCTTTATGATTAAAGAGCGCACTTACTTTGCCTGCAGCGTGCTCTCTTTCCTACATTACTAATGTCATTTTAATTCTAATAGTGTAATTGCTTTGATGGAATCAATGTAAAGATGTACAATCGCTGATCAGGTTGTAGTTATTTCATGCACTTTTTTCTGCAGTGCTATTTCTGTATCTACCTCTGCGTGCACCAACAGATAGCATCAAACATTTAAACTTACTGCTTTTATTGTGTTCTCACCCACCTGCAGATTGCAACACAACATTTCTATCTCTGCTCTGATTTGGTTCATTGCCTCTTTACTTGCCTTCTGGTTTAATTGGACTTTTAAACACCATTTGCCAAAGATCATTTGATGGTCTGGAGCTTCTTCAGCTACAGAAAAATTTAAAATCGTCAGATTCTTTGCAGCTGTTATGGATTTTGCATTATTACTATTATATTCTAAGAAATTCAGTCAATTTTATGACACCATAAGCCATAGTGAACCTTGGTTCTAACCTTTTCACTGTTAGTTTTCTCTCCAGGGTTCTTTTACCAAGCAATTCATTTAATCCACAGTTTTCTTCCTTAGGGTTCTTTTCACTTGAGCGCTACTCTGGATTTCTAGGGTCTTATCGTTGAACATCTTGACTTTTGCTTGTAGTTCAAAAGTTCAAGTTGGTGGTTCAAATGACCCAGTATAGTCAAGGTACATCAATGCTAAGAACAAAATACTTCTTACTGTATGATATCTACTATTGTACCAAGATAAAAGCCGCTTACCACTCATTTCAATATCTCACCTGTTTATAGCTTGCAATTCCCGTTGACAAACTTCTAGGTACTTGCCAAATATAACAATTCTCAAAAAGGGAGAAGGAAGGAAAGAGATTTGTATTTAAATCAGCACCTTCTCATATGTCTTAAAAATTTCTCTGTTAGCTTCACATACAAAGAATTACCTTGACGTGCATACATAGGAGATATTTTATGGAGTGGAAGTCCTGATAATGAGATGAATAGCCAGCTAATGTGTTTGGGCCATTCAGGTCATATTCCATGTGTTACACATAAATTAAATGTCAGCCTGATGTGCTTTGTTTAGGACTGGAGGTCGCTTTGTGCTGAAAATAAAGCTTTGTTCTTTCACACAAGCCTAAATTAAATGAAAAGTGTACACTGCAGAGGGAATAACTATGAATCAGGTGTTAAATATTTTGCCAAGCAGAAAAGTCAAACAGGTAGGTGGCTCTCTAATGTACATAGGAGATACATGGCTAACTTCTCCCTATGGCAAAGTGTTTATCCTTCACTCAGCATCTGCTGACTACGGAATGACTAAACTCAGAGATCCAGCATCATGGAAGAAGAGAAAAAAAATGGGCAACATAAATATTTCAGGAATAATGACAAAATAACTAAGAATGTGTTTGACTGAGATCTGGCTCAGTGTGGTTATTTGAGTGCAAACCAATAATCACCAACACAATAAGATGGTGAACTACACAACTAAATGAGCAGAGTGCAGTTCAGAGGAAATCATGCCTAAAGCATTTCAATTTCTGGCCAGCCCACATTTTGACCATCGCATCTATCTCAGGTCAACAAGGGAGAGGAAGGCACTCCAGAGAGGAACCACAAGGCTGATCCACAGCATTGAAAGAGTCATGAAAAATTATTGGAAAGACTTGAGTTCTTCATCCTGGACAGGGGGGTCAAACTAAGAGATGGATTTTATGATAATAAGTGGCTGAGAAATGTAGATACAGAATATTATGCTAAGCTGAGCTGTTACAGTGGGACAAGGAGCACAGATTCAAACTGGTAAAAGGAAAATTTTGGATTGATGTCAGAAATGTATTAATTTCAGGTGGTGGAGGTGAGAATTCTGGATTTATTTAAGAAATAGACCCATGCCCCAGTGGGAAGGAGAACAAAGAGGCTGGCATTCAGGACTGAGGAACTGTGATGAGCTAAATGGATTTCTTCATCTCTACCCAATTCATAACCTTGTGATGGGGAGATAGTGAAGAAAGTTACTGTGTTCCAACTTGTGGCTTCCAAGATAGAGTTACACCCTAGTCAATTTGTTTTACTTTTTTCACCTTAAATATGGTCAGTAAATCGGTGAGAGTTAAAATACTTTCTTTGTGAAAGAAATAATGTTTGGCTCCCTCATGATGCCCTTGGTTACGCAGTGGATACATGTGCTACACAGCTTCAAGGTTTGAAGAGTCTCTCACAATACTCACTGTGAAAAGTCCTGTTTCCTTCCTAACCACTGAAAACTTGGAAATCTTGATAATCCGTATTATCGACCATGTTACTGTTTGTTACTACTGGAGTTAAACAGGTGCTCGTTTATTGCCTGGATATCGGAAAGTGAAGGATGAAGCTGCGCACTCAGAATAGGAGCGTTTATTTCAAAGAACTGAGAATGCTTTGAGAATGTTGGGTTGACTGCAATTTGGCAACACTGTCTCATTTGAGAAAATCATCTTTCATAACTTGCCTTTATATTTGCTAAGAAAAGATTGTCGTTCACGTGTTGTGACGTCGATTGATCTCACAAGCACCACTGGTGGGAACTCCTGATAATGGCGCAATGAAAAGGCACTGCCTTAGGTCATCATCAGTAGTTGCTGAATGGGACCATAGACTTTCCCATGAATTTCCCCACAACAGATCTTGCTTGGGAATGTTTTTGCATTGCTATTTTAATAAAATGCCTCCCAAAATGCAGTGTTAAGTAGGTAGTAGGAACAGGAGTATGCCATTCAGCCCCTCAAGTATTGTTAGTGCTTTCAAATCAGCCTAACTCCAACTCTTACAGCAGCACAAAACACCATTCTGGCTTTAGGGCAACTGCTAACTATCATCTCCAAATTGCATTCAGTTTAGACAAACGTCTATTTGCAGAGGAAGTGTGCAACAAAATATGTAATATTGATGCATCTATTTGCGAGTAAAATCTAGCTAACAAAACAAAACACTGGACTGGTCATATGTCTGCTTCTGGCTCTGGAAATCATCTTTTCACATAATTCAAAACCAAATTTTTAAATGTTCAGTTCTCTGATGCTTGCATTTATTTTAAAAATGCTCAGTAAATGCAGTGTCCACACATGTACTAATTAGGAAATATTTTCATTTGTTTACCTGTCCTGCATTAAAGAAGACAGCAGATCCTGTATTTCTTTGGAGCCTGGAGTTGAGAGGGAGGAGTTTTTAATATGTACTTATGAGCTGATAATTGAGAGAAAGAGTGAGAGAGAAGGGCAGTACATCATAGGTTGCAGCCACAAAAGTGCCATCAGGGCTCACACAGAAGGGGAGAAACACAATTAATGCAAAAGTTGAGGCCTCAATAAAACTCTTGACAGAGGAGTGTGGATCCCAGAGAAAGGACAGAAACACTCAGGAGCAGTGGCTGTGCTCCCAAAAGCAACAGAAGATGTACACCATAATATAAAAGCAAAATACTCCGGATGCTGGAAATCTGAAACAAAAACAGAAAATGCTGGAAAAAACTCAGCAGGTCTGACAGCATCTGTGGAGTTAATGCTTCGAGTCCGTACTTTGTTTTTCTCGCTCCACAGATGCTGTCAGACCTGCTGAGTTTTTTCCTGCATTTTCTGTTTTTGTGTAGAAAATGTTCACCGCTCTCCAATCTGGAGTCCTGAAAAATTCAGTAATTATGTGGATTTTTTTTGCTTGCAGATTCAGAAGCATGATAATTAGTTTCTGCTCCTAGCAAAAACTCTGGCAGACTAGAGAAAAAACAATCCTGCAGGTCACTATAACAGACATTTGACTGAAATCTTCAACAAGATTACTGCTTTTAACTTGATGCTAATTGATAGACACAAAGATGTGCAAGAGGTGACTCAGACTGACCAATTTAAACTGTAAACATGATAAACTGTGCAACCCTAGGCTGAAAAGAGTCTAACACAAGAAACGGTTCAAACTATTCAATTAACATGCACGATAGACACAAACTATTTTGGATTGTCAAATTCCGCTTATTTAAAGGGGCTTGGTTGCTGTGTCGGAGTGCTTGGGTCAGGTCATAGAATAACCACAAAAACCTCTGCTATGTTTTTATTTGGAGATGATGGATTAGTTGGTGGGAAGTTTTACTTTCAGTACATGAGATAGCCCACAACAGCACCAACCTTTCAATATGATCCTTCTAATTACTTTCTTTTAAAAGAAAATAAAAATTTATTTTGTTCACCTGATTACGTTGTTAAAAGATTCATTCACTTTATATAAACAAAATCAGAACAGAACAGCTCCATCATCAGAGATCATCACTAACAGGGATTCACTTAAGTGGAGTTGACAGGGTTTCAATAATATACACATGAAGCTTAGTGTATCATATGCCATGTGTTACAGTACAGTAACACATTGAGGAATTGACAGGGTATTATAAACTGCAAGATTTTACTTAGAGTGGTTCACATTTACTGGAACTTCAGAAAAGCATTGTACATTTCAGGTTGCCCTATTCTTTATGCTATGTACAAACCTGATGGTTACTTACCATTGTTAACCATTCCCAATTTTTTTTTTGGCCAGCAGACAGTGATGACAAACCAGTTCTGGCAATCTAATGTGATTTGACGAGCAGTGACACTGAAATTTACTTAACTGAACCTTACAGGGGGACATCCTAATTTTGTGTACATCATAAGCCAACAGCCCATTTCTCAAATCACCATCCAGGCACTTCTGCTGCTACAATGTGCCAGGGACGTGCTCACATGCTCTGTTCCTTGGGCGTTCATGCAAACATTTTAATTCCAGTTTTAATCCCAATTTAATGAATCAACTCATTGTATGATTTATTTAGCTAGTTTTCTTTTTTATTCATTCATGGAATATAAGCAATGCTGGCAAGGTCAGCAATTGTTGCGATCCTTAATTGCCCTGGACAAGGTTCTGAAGATGCTATTGCTGGTGAACACTGAAAATTAAGCAGGGTTCACTAAAGCTTCCTTCACCGTGGAGGATTTTGATTCCACAATGTTTAAAATACTGTAAATGTCCAATGTTTATTTTTTGTAATTGAAATGTAACCAGGATACCACATGCACTTATGGTCAGATAATCACCTTGCCCTTCTGTGGCCAGTTAACGGAGGAATCACAACTCATGCACATGTCTAATACAGGCATTCCTAATTAATGTTCACAATCACCTTTAATCAAAGAGACATGGGTGAGATTGGTTGTATAACAAAAATAGCTGAGTGCATCAACCTGTCTTAGAAGCTGAAAATTAGGTGGCTCTTTAACATGAAGGGAATGTTTCTCCTTGCTTCAAAGGGATTGCATTGTCCCCATTAGTGCAAGTTGAAATGTACGGCATGGCCTCTGTTCCTCATGCCTGGCAGGATCTTGTGCCAAATGAATGCATTTTGCAAGAGCTAATCACAAACACTAATCAATTTTGAGAAGCGTGCACATTGCCTGAAAGCTAGAGTAATTCTTAAAGAAATCTATTTCACTGTGTCAAATCTTTAATTTTACTAGCCGTGTCAAGCTAAGATAGATTTCATGCTAATTGTTCTATGTTTTTTTCTGGCAGTGCTGTGAGAGTCTGACTGTAGAGTGTTACACTCACTCTGTCGACGATGCAGCTGGACAGGACCTGCGTTGCCATGGAACGTGCCCTGCAAGGGAGAGGAGGATGAAGCAGAGGGCCCAGTCTGTGCAGAAGAAAAGGGGGAGAAGGGAAGAAGGTAAAAACAAAAAAAAAAGAAACAAACACACATTATGTCAGGAACAGCTGAAGTAATCTGGACAGAATCAGACACACAGTGAGAGAGGACCTGGGACTCCAAGAATTAGCCAAGCTGTTTGTAAACTTTGAATTTCTAGATGGTCAGTTTTGATTTTTTACACACAAATGTGCTGTGAAAAAATTTAGTGATAACATTGTTCTTTTAAAGTTATCAGATATCAACCTCAGAAAGTAGCACATAAAGGAGAAATGCCAACAATCGCCCCTTACCCACACAAATACAGCTGTACAGTATTAAACACTTGCCTGAGAATTCTGCTTGTGAGCACAATATTCAAAAAGAACTTGGAGATTTTTGAAATAATAAATACAGTAAAAACAGAGTTTGCGGTTAATGATCTCAAAATAAGTTCAGTTCAAGAAAGCCATGCTGCCCATTAAAATCCATTCTCTCAAACTCCCAACCCTAATGCTTCCTCAGTTTAGCATCTAACTCTTTATTAAGTGAGCCAGAGTCTTGATCTCGATCACTTGTCTGATAACCAGCAAAGAAATACTTCCCAACTTCTGTCCTGAATTTCCCATAGATGATGAATTCTGGATTCAATTACAATGGCAGTTTGAATCACATCTCATCAAATATCAGCATGGGCAGCTGTTTTTATTTTCAGATGCATTACTTCCATCCCTTTGCAAGTCCAATTTACCTTCCAAAACCATACTTGTTTCCAGCAATCGGTATCTGAAATCATGATTTTTTATTACATTCCTGATCCTAATGATTAAAAATGTGGCAATCTACAGACCCAAGAATGTTCTTCATTTTTCTCAGGGTGATTCATTCATGTACTTTTGTGTTTTAAAGCTGTCCTTCTTTAACCTGACAGTCTATACAGGTAATACAATATCCTTGTGCTGCTCCATAAACATCCACTGTGATACAAGAGTTTTTTTTAGAATGAATCATTTGTTGAATTTTCTCTCCCTTCCCCATATGTACTCAGGATCTCACCCAAAATAGGGAACTTTACATGGAACTGCAGCAGAAATTTAAGTCCTCCAACCTTAAGGCATTGCCTTGGTCAACCATTTGATGCCATCTTTTTCTAATGTTTGATTGCTTTTTTCCCTTTGTTCAGTTTCATACCCTATAAGCTATTCAATGACCGAGATGATGAACTGTCAATCTGCTCCACAGCCTCTGATAGTACCTTTCTACCATCAGCCACCAACAGCAACTCAGGTCAACTTGCCTTGTGACAATGCAATTGAACTAAAAGTCTGTGTGAGACAATCAGTGAGATGGGTATGTGTCGCTACCACCTAGAAGGACAAGGGCAGCAGGCATATGGGAACATCACCACCTGGAAGTTCCCTTCCACACCACACACCATCCTGACTTAGAACTATATCGCCATTCCTTTACTGTCACTGGGTCAAAGTCCTGGAACTCCCTCCCTAACAGCACAGGGTGTACCTACGCCACATGGACTGCAGCGGTTCAAGATGGCAGTTCACAACCGTCTTCTCAAGGGCAATTAGGGATGGGCAATAAGTGTTGGCCTAGCCAGTGATGCCCACATCCAGTGAAGGAATAAAGAAAAGTGCTGCTTCAATATGCCAATAATACAAGGTACTTGCTGAATAAGATTTAAAATACAGAAAAGGTTTTCTAGAACATCTTCACTACAAAATATTACTATCATATTGCAATAAATGTCTGGCTTTTATTATTTGAGCTTAGAAATTAATATGAGATATTGGTGTATGAACACTATGATATTACATTGTCTGTTATTTTAATGAACGTGTTGTTGTTTTCAATGGATTGATGCCCTGGTTAAAATACTGGACAATTGAACACTAGGAAAATGTATCAAATGTGTGTACTCATATTACGCATGACCATTTCTAAGTAATAGAAAATGATTATTGGAAACTTCATATAAAAATCTAGCCAGCACAGAGCTGCTTTCATCCCACATAATCTGGCGGCATGAATATGGACAAGTCAGCAGCACAACTGCTTGCTGTGTCTAGGATTGGCTAAATCTAGTTGGTGCAGAACTCAAAAGAGTTAAGTGTTGCTGTTATGCTAACCTATACCAGTGCCTGTGGCTGCACTCTAAGTAGCCACCTTTAGACAAGTAGGTTTTAAAGACAACTGTCAGTGTATTGAAGGTGATCTCAAGAGCTGGCTTCACTTTGCCATACACTCAGAAAATAATGTTTGGGATGGATTTCAGGATTTGTACAGCTATGAATATGCAAACACGCTTATCACATGGAGAATAATGCACTACGGTCATTCTTTGAAAAAAAACAAGTAAATACTCTGATCACATATTGACTAGGTATTCACAGTCAGGAAATAAGGGAGCCAAACTGAGCCCAGCCTTCTCCCTGTAACCTGACATATTGGACATTTTATAAGCATCAATTTGGGTAAAAAAAAACAAAGAGATGAATGGCCTTTGCAGTCCAATATTACACTGGTTGCAGAGTTAGAGAAAATGTTTATTTCAGAGCTTAACATTTGAGATGTCTCTGGGTTACTGGGGTGAGCAACTGACCTGAGTCCCACAGGTTAGATCTTAAAGCTAGTTGTTTCCATGATCACAGAACCTTTACAGTGCAGAAGGAGGCCATTTGGCCCATTGAGTCTGCACTGGCTCTCTGAAAGAGCATTCCACCGAGTCCCACTACCCGGCCTTATCCCCGTAATCTTCTACATTCTTTCTATCCAGATAGCAATCCAATTCCCTTTTGAATACCTCAATCAAACCTGCCTCCACTCAGGAAGTTCGTTCCAGACTCCACCACCCTTTGGGTGAAAAAATTTTTCCTCATCACATTTACTCCTTTTGCCAATTATTTTGAATCTGTGCCTTCTAATTCTTGATGCTCTCTTAAGTGGGAACAGTTTCTCACTATTCACCTTGTCCATATCCCTCAGGACCTTGAATACCTCTATCAAGTCTCCTCTTAACCCTCTTTTCTCCAAGGAAAACAGTCCCAACCTCTCCAATCTATCCCCATAGCTATAGTTCTTCATCCCTAGAATCATTCTTGTGAATCTCCTCATTCTCTCCAATGCCTTCCCATCCTTCCCCAGAACTAGATGCAGTACTCCAGATGAGGCCTAACTAGTGTCTTATACAAGTTCAACGTGACCTCCTTACTCTTGCATTCAATGCCCCTATTAATAAAGCCTAAGATACTATATGCTTTATTAACTGCTCTCTCAACATGCCCTGCCATTTTCAATGACTGATGTACATATACACCTAGGTGCCTCTGTTCCTGCACCTATCACTGGTTAACTCAAAATGGTTAATTTGTGGCTGAAAATCTCTCTACTCTTTTTCTCTGTTCATGCACCAACTATAACCGGGATTCTCTCAGTTCCACCTGTGCCCCACTCTGCAGTTGGCCGAGAGAAGTTGCTCATCACATGGCTTCCAGATGTTACAGTTCCACAGGGAGATCACCAAGAGGTGGGGCAGGTGGGCATGTGAACCTATATCACTGTCACATCCTGGCAACCCAACCTGCTGTGCCACCTTGCTGCCAAAGCATATTTCATTTTAGAATCGTTCCTAAAGTATAAAACAAACCTAATATTTCTATTTCTATTTCTGAGTTCATAGCTTAAACAACATTCAAGTGGAATACAAAATCTTGAGAAGCCACCATGGTTTTATCTGTCAGTTTTTGAGGTTTAAATTCTGTAACCCAATTATCTAAATGGTATCCATAAGACACATTGCTGGAAAATATGCCTTTAGAATGTATGCAAGAGGAACAATAAACAAACAGCTACTTCTCACATAACTGATGGCATACATTACTGTCATTTAAAACTACGTTACACTGACGCGTACAGTACACCAGTGTCATAGAATCATTATAGCACAGAAGGAGAACATTTGAACAAATGTGTCTGTCCCAACCCTCTGCAAGGAGCAACTCAGCTAGTTCTCATTTACCTGCTTTTTCCCCGCAGTCTTGTAATTGTTTTCTCTCCAGATAATTAGTGTCAGCTTGGTTTAGTGGCAGCCTTCTCGTCTTAAGGTTTAAGAATGTAACTTGAGCACATAACCTAAGCTGACACTCCAGGGAGTGCTGCATTGTTGAAGGTGCCATTTTTTGGATTAGATGTTAAAACATCAGCTTGTTTGGACAGGTTTTGAAGATTACACAGCACTAGTAGAAGAAAAGCAGGGCGTTTTCCTGGTGTCCTAGCCAACATTAAGCTCTAACCTACATTACAACAACGGATTAATTGATCATTTTGTTCTTTTGTGGGAGGTTGTACAAAATCAGTTGCTGCATTTCCTTCGTGGGTTCAATTCCAAAGCAGTCCAATGGTTACAAAGCGTGAAAGCGGGGGATGTCCTGAATGAAATGGCAGAATGCTGTGGTACAGAGGGATCTGGGTGTCTTTCCACATGAAACACAAACTGTGTAGCTACAGCAAATAATTAGGAAGACAAATGGAATATTGGCCTTAATTGCAAAGGGGATGGGGTATAGAAGTTTTGCTACAACTGTACAGGGCATTGGTGAGACCAGACCTGGGGCAGAATTTTACATTCAGCATGCAGGCGGAACGTAAAATGACGCCAATGACGTCGGGCATGCGTCCCAATGTCATCACGAACTCGCGTGATATTTCGTTCGGCGCCAGAGATGGCTGCGCACCCGCCGATAATTGAAAGGCCTATTAAGGCCATTAACTAAGTAATTAAGTTGCATTTTACGCTGCCTGTCCAACCTTACTGTTGGTGGGCAAGTGAAAAGTGTGGGTTGAGGTTTCCTAAAGTAATACTAATTAAATAAAACTGTTAGTTTCAAAATAAAAACATGTCCCATCTGATGTGACACAGACACGAGGGGGCATGTTTCATTAAATTTTTCATGTCTTTATTTTTTTAAAAAGTGCTTCAATCTCCCTGAGGCAGCTCCGTGCCTCCGGGAGATTGAATCGATCTTTCGTGCGCATGCGGGAACTGCACACGAGGCCCAGCTCTCCCTCCCCCCACTCCTCCTGCACAGGTAGCGCTCAGCGCTACCGCTCGAGATCCACGCAGGAGGACAAATGGAAAACCCTGGCCCTGGAGTACTGCGTATTGGTCTCTGTATTTGAGGAAGGTTGTACTTGCTTTGGAGAAGGTTCATGAGGCTGACTTCTGGAATGAAGAGGTTTCCATATGAGGAAAGGTCGAGTACGTTGGGCCTATATTCACTGGAGTTTAGAAGAATGAGATGTGATCTTATTGAAACATCTAGGATTCTGAGGGGGCTTGGCTGGGTGGATGCTGAGAGAATGTTTCCTCTCATGGGGGAAATCTAGAACTAGGGGGCTGAGTTTCAGAATAAGGGGTCTTCACGAGGCTATGCCACTTTATTTCTGAAAATATGATTTTTCAACTTTCAACTGACTGGAAATTTTTCATTTTTAACTGAGACAGAACAAGCTGCTTAAAAATGCAAGGCCACATTGCAAGGTGAAAGAGAGAAAGAAAAAAAATCACCCTCAGGGGAGTGTGAAGAGAGAGAATATTCCTATAATTCAGATGCCCATTGAAACTCATAACTGTCTAAGAAAGACACATTAAAATTGCAAAGTACTGGATATTGAAAGAATGGCTGCCAGAGACAGACAGACCCAAAACCTCTTGGAAATACACAATGAGTGAAGTATTTCAAGGCAAGGCTTCCCAGCCACCAGAGAGAGATTGTAAGTGACACATGTGGTGTCAAGAAAGGCTTCAGCAGAAGCAGGCTGCTCTCTCCCCTCTCTTGCTTTTGAAATAAGAGTGTCACCCAATTCGAGAAGCTAACTCTACCAGAAACTTATCAGTGAACCTAGATCGCGTAATAATTGCAGCATCTTCTACACCTGATCGCATTCAAGAAACTAGCTATTCCAAATCGGCCTCAGTGTTTAAAACCTACACCTTTGTTTTATTGGGCTCTAACTCCCCTTATTTCTGATATGTGTGTGCGCGTGGGCGGAGTGTGCACGTGGGCGCAGGGTGGGTGTGTGTGGGGCGGAGGGTGTGTGGGAGGCATGGGTTCATGCCTGGGGGTGATTGCGTGCATGGGGGGGATTGCGTGCATGGGGGGGATTGCGTGCGTGGGGGAGATTGCGTGCGTGGGGGTGATTGCGTGCGTGGGGGTGATTGCGTGCGTGGGGGAGATTGCGTGCGTTGGGGAGATTGCGTGTGTGGGGGAGATTGCGTGCGTTGGGGAGGGGAGATTGCGTGTGTGGGGGAGATTGCATGCGTGGGGGGGATTGCGTGTGTGAGGGGGGATGTCCGTGGGGAGTGTCCGTGCATGTAGGATGTGTGCGTTGTGTGTGTGTGTGTTGGGGGGGGGGGGGGAAGAGAGAGAGAGAGAGAGGATGTGTGTCTGTGCGTCCCGAATGACTGCATGAGGGCCAAATGTTTGACTTCACGGGTTTAGTGATGAGTAAATTATTCCTTCCTTTACCCCAAGGATACCTTGTTTGATTGGCTCCCTGTCGCTCACGTTTAAATAGTTGAATACATTCTAATTTGGTAAAGATATACCCTTGTGAAAAAGAAACTTAAACCTTTGTAGTGACTGACCGAGGAGGTTAGATAGAGGGAAGCCTATTCACCCCTTTTCACTTGCTCATAACAGGTCATCTATTAAAGGTAGAGATGAGGAGGAATGTCTTCACTCAGAGGGTCATGAATCTTTGGAATTCACTATTCCAGAGAGAAGTGGAGGCTGGGTCATTGACTATATTCAAGGTTGAATAAGGCCGATTTTTGCACTACAAGGAGTGAAGGGTTCTGGGGAATAGGGAGGAAGATGGCATTGAGGCCAGAATCAGATCAGCCATGATCAGTTGAATGGTGAAGCAGGCTCAAGAGGCCAAATGGCCTACTCCTGCTCCTATTTCTTATGTCCTTGGGTTCTTACTTAAGTGCAAAGTTTTTTTTTTCCATTTTGCTAGTTAGATCAGACACAGAAGAATCTTGGTTGATTAGTAATTTACCAGAAAATTCCTAAAGAAACAACACCCAACACAGTGGATGTTCATCACTATGAACTCCAGGGGAGTGGCAAAATGAACTCCTCTCATCGGAGGGACATCTGATTGAACCCTGGATTCAGCTCTTGACTACACGGGCTATAATAGAGCTTCAGGCAGGAAAACATTTCTCATCATGAAGGCTCTGCGATTGGGTCAGAAATAAACAAGTTACACAATTTAGAACAGCTGAGATATCATGTATATGGTTGACTGAATCCCTCAGTTGCAATAATGTGAAGTTAATCTTTCTATTTCCCTACAAACTAAGGTAAGTGGCAATGAGAGCGCATATTTGGCCCTTCAAATTAATCTGCCACAGCAACGTACTGTCTTCGAGCAACATTTACCTATCCCAGAATTCCAAGTGTTAATAACTCTTTGCTTGAAGAGATATTTGTGACATCAATCTAAATTGGCTTTTCAATAATTAATATCTGTGACTTTGTGTCTGGCAGTCATTTAAGTTAAAATTGTGCCCCAAATGCTCCCAGGGCCACATCCCCGTCTGGCTTTGCACCAGTCCTAATCCAAGGCAATGGATGGAAAATCTTTTCACACTCCAGTGCTTTGGGAGTGCACAGGAGCAGTGAAGGTACACACTCCTGTCAAAGTGATGCTCCCATCCAGCTTTGTGCCTCCCCAAATATCCAGGAACACATTAGCTGCTCAACAGACCTGAATTTGCAGCGATCACACAGCATCAGTAGAGCCAGTGCTATCTTGATGCAATGCAGCAGCTACATTCTCTTCGAACATTCCTTGATCAGACATCTTACTCCTTTGACCCTGGGGCTTATGGCTGGCCAAGGACGTCTGAATGTTTGTTAAAACATGCTGAGCAGATATAGGAGGCAGACACCTAAACCTACACTGGCTGAAGAAGAAAGTTACTGCAGTCTCGTTTGGCACTGGAGACCGAGCTTTGCTGGAGCACTCACTGCTTTACATCAGTAACAAGGGAAGCAATTGAGTGAACTCTGAAAATATGACAGAGGCCAGCAGTGGTTTGAAATTTGTTCCAGCTTGTGTAGAACTGAATTCTACTTAACGTAATTTTTTCATTTTCTTCCTGTGAAGTTGTCCCTTGGGGAAGTGCTGCTTAGAACATCATATTTAATTTAAAAACATATATTTCTGGCTGCATTTCAGAAAGTTTGAAACTATTTCTGAAATTGACTTTAGGACATTTCATTTTAAAAAATTTCTCTTTTGATTGTCCCAAAATAAGACTTTGATCCATCCATAATCTGCTCATATCTCTGAAATATGTCAAAGCGCTTCAAACAATTGAATTGTGTTCAAGTAGAGCGATTGCTGTTAGGTTGGAAAACACAGCAGCTATTTTTCTCACAAGATACCATAAAGAGCAGTAAGCAGTTTGTGTCTCTTTTTTTAAAGACAGGAATGTTAATTAGGACATTAGGAAAAGTCCCTGCTCTTCTTTGAACGTTGCCCTGGGATCCTTAATAGCAACTGGAATAGGCAGACAGGACCCCTTGAACATCTCATCCATTCAACAATGTCTCTAATAATGCAACACTCCCTCAGTACTGTTCTGGAGTATCAGCCTACATTATGTTCCAGTCTTTGGCTGGGGTTTGAACCTATAAGTTTGAGGTATACACACTGCCAACTTGTGTGGAAAATAGGGAGGAGAAATTTGATGCGCTGATGAACAGATACAAATGCAAATCAGTTTGGATGCACAAAATTGGTTAAGCTGCTAGAATTTAAAATTAAGAGCTCAAGGTGGATCCTATTTCATTTCACTGATCACATCCTTGCCTTCCTCTTGTCTACCAATCTAAGCTTTCCCCTAATGTTTGACACTGGCACTAACCTGCATTGTCCTCTAGATTTTCTCCTACCTCCCCTTATGCCCTCTATGAACTCAGCTTGTCCACGAGACACACCAGCCGCTCCCAGAGCTCCACTCCCATTAAACTGATTATCCAACATCTCTTTTCTGGCTCCCTTACTAGCTGATTTTAATCAGTTCACCATTGGCAATGGTGCTTTCAGTTGCTTAGACCCTAAGCTCTGGAATTCCTTCCCTGAACTTCTCCACCTGTCTCTCCTCTAAGACGCTCCTTAAGACCTATCTCTTAGGCCAAGCTTTTGGTCACCTACCCTAATCTCTCCTTATGTGGCTCCATGTCAACGTTCCTTTGATCACACACCTTGGAAGTGCCTTGGGATGTTTTGCTATACTAAAGGTGCCATATAAATGCAGATTTTTGTAATTTTAGGACAATTCCTCAGTGAGTCACTGAGGTTGTACTGTTTGTGTTCAATTCCTCCACAAGATAAGCTGAGCGCAGGTATTCAAATGACCCAGAAGTTGCTTTACGTAAATAAAATCTGTGTTTACTGTTCACTTCCAAACAACACATGATGCATTTCAATTCCCAGCAGACAGATGTTTTAAAAATTTAAATGAAGTCATGTTACACTGGTTCTGTAATTCAGCACTCATGCAACTTGCAGTCACGGTTAAGGCAGGCCAGTTACCAAAGCTTCCAGGAATCAAAGGGAACTGGTTGAGGGAAGGGGATCGGGACAGAAATTTTGTTAGTGGGGAAATGAACAAGAAGGTTTTATTCACTGGATAGGATGCATCTTTCTACAAGTTGGGAGTAGCATGAATTATTGCTTTTAATTGTCCTTTAAAACAAATGTAGAAATGTTGATAGACAAGATGGAAATCTCATTATATAGGAAAGGTCATTGCTTAGCAGTTTTTATGGATGAATGGGCAGAATCAAATAATACAACCTCCGAAACTAATGCTTCTCAGAATCTCTGTGGAATACATGCCTGCAAATACTGATCTGCTCCTGGGAGATCCCCTGTAAAAACTGACATGCTCAGAGGGACTCCCTGTCTTGGCCGAGGGGCTCCCTGCCTTGGCCGAGGGACTCCCTGCCTTGGCCGAGGGACTCCCTGCCTTGGCCGAGGGACTCCCTGCCTTGGCCGAGGGACTCCCTGCCTTGGCCGAGGGACTCCCTGCCTTGGCCGAGGGACTCCCTGCCTTGGCCGAGGGACTCCCTGCCTTGGCCGAGGGACTCCCTGCCTTGGCCGAGGGACTCCCTGCCTTGGCCGAGGGACTCCCTGCCTTGGCCGAGGGACTCCCTGCCTTGGCCGAGGGACTCCCTGCCTTGGCCGAGGGACGCCCTGCCTTGGCCGAGGCCCTGCCTTGACCGAGGGACTCCCTGCCTTGACCGAGGGACTCCCTGCCTTGACCGAGGGACTCCCTGCCTTCACCGAGGACTCCCTGCCTTCACCAAGGGACTCCCTGTCTTCACCGAGGGACTCCCTGCCTTCACCGAGGGACTCACTGCCTTGACAGAGTCTCCCAGGGACGCCCTGCTTCCATCAGCATACAGCACCATCTGCACAAACAGTGCTCTCAGTGTAGGCAATTATTCGTTTATAGCAACAGAAATAATGTAAGTTAAACATAAAACAATGCAAGGAGGACAGAAACAAATACTTCATGGACCACCAACATGAAATCTACTCCCAAAACACTAGTAAAAATTCTGGAAACCAATATACTGTACGCAAAAAATGACTGACACTGTCATCATAAACCATGTATCACCATAAAGGTCAAGAATCTGAATTCCTAAATGGTAAGAGACTTAATACTCAAGTGTAGCAAATGCAAACTCTGGGTATTGCACGGGCAGGTAAGGTGCACTCTGCAGGTCAGAATATAAAGCCTGTAATTGTAATGATTCCTGGAAACTTTGCAGTCAAAAAATATAGAAGCAAAGCAGTTATTAATTGCAGGTATAGATTTCAGATCTGGAAATGCATTCGTAGAATTACACACAATATACAGGAGAGAAATGGGTAATTTGGTTCAAATAGTTGGGGAAGCCGTTTACACACCACATGGGTCTTTTCCCATTGCATCTGTCTCATCTCAGCCTTGCAGCATATCCTTCTATTCCCTTTTCTCTCATATATTCATCTAGTTTACTTTTGAAAGCATTTAAGCAACTTGTCTCAATCTCCTCCTGTGGTAGCAAGTTCCACATTCTAACAACTTAATAAAGAAACTTCTCCTCATTTCCCTATTGGATTTAATAACTATCTTTGATTTATGGCCCCTAGTTTGGATTCTTCTGTGAGTGAAAACATTCCTTACACATAAGGACATAAGAACTAGGAGCAGGAGTCGGCAATTCAGCCCCTTGAGCCTGCCCCCACCATTCAATACGATCGTGGCTGATCTCATTTTGGCCTCAACTCCAATTTCCCACCCTCTCCCCATAATCTTTCAACCCGTTACTAATCAAAAATCTGTCTATCTTGTCCTTAAATTTATTGAGCATCCCGGTACCCACTACACTCTGAGGTAGTGAATTCCACAGATTCACGGCCCTTTGAGAAAAGTAATTCCTCCTCATCTCTGATTTAAATCTACCACCCCTTAGTGTAAAACTATGGCCTCTCATTGTAGAATGCTCCACAAGGGGACACATCTGCTCCACATCTACTTTGTCTATCCCCTTTATATACCTCAATTAGATCTCCTCTCAACCTTCTAAACTCTAGCGAGTATAGGCCTAAACTACTCAATCTCTCCTTGTAAGACAAGCCTCACATCTCTGGAATCAATCTAGCGAACTTCCTCTGAACCGCTTCCAACGCAACTACATCCTTCCTCAAGTAAGGGGACCAAAACTGTGCGCAGCACAGCTCTCCAGGTGCGGTCTCACCAATGTCTTGTACAGTTGCAACATGTCCCTATTTTTATACTCTTTTTATAGCAATAAATGCCAAAATTCCATTTGCCTTCCTTATTACCTGCTGTACCTGCATACTAGCTTTCAGCGATTCATGCACGAGAGCACTCAGACCCCTCTGCACTGAAGCATTCTGAAGTCTACCCTGTCCAACACTTCCTTTATTTTGAAGAGCTCTATCGCCCATCTCTAAGAATGAGAGGCGATCTTATTGAAATATATAAGGTTCTGAGGGGGTTTGACAGGGTGGATGCTGGGAGGATGCTTCCCTTTTGGAGGAATCTAGAACTAGGGGGCACAATTTCAATTTAAGATGGAGACGAGGAGGAATTTCTTCTCCCAGAGGATCATTAGTCTTTGGAATTCTCTTCCCCAAAGAGGAGGCTGGATCATTGAATATATTCAAGGCTGAGGGAGATTTTTGATCAACAAGGGAGTTAAGGGTTATGCGCAGCAGACAAGGAGATGGAGTTAAGGCCACAATTAGGTCAGCCATGATCTTATTGAATGGCGGAGCAGGCTCAAGAGGTTGAATGGCCTACTCCTGCTCCTATGTCTTATGTTCTTGAGAAAAAATCCTCAGCCTGTTCAATTATCCTAATAGCTGCAATTTCTCACTTCTAGTACCATTCCTGTAATCTTTTCTTTTACATTCTCCAGGACGTCGATGGCCAGAATATTCCAGCCCGTTGGCATCAGGCGTCTTGGTGGGCGGTGTGGGGCACAATATGGTGAGAAGGTCAAAATTCAGTTTCATACCGGCATGAAAGCATAGTGGGATTATCCGCCATTGCAGAACACCAATCCTGCTGGAGACATGAATCACATCCCGCTAATGGGATTCAAAATAAGGCCCAACCAGAATCGCCACCCCACACCCAATTTACTGTTACACGGGCAGGAAAACACACCGGCCCAGAACACGTTTGGACAAGTGTGATGTGCAGAAGTCAGGACTTACTATTAGGGCCTTGCTCAGACCACGTACATCCAAGGAGCAGAAGATGCTGGAGCCCTACAGCTACCAGACCCTGGAGGAACATGTGCATCGCATGCTGGGCGGATTCTCATGAACATGTCTCCATTGCGAAGCAGCTCATGGAAGGTGGGAGGTCTCTGCTGATGTCTCGGGTCTGCTTTGAAACATCATGTTCTTGGCCATGGGCTGCTACAGATAATCGGTGAGAGGGGGTGGGCAGGAAGGTTTAAGTTTGACTGGGAGAAGAAGGTGCATCTTGGGTGGGGAGGGGAGGGATTGGTAAGTGAGTAGGGAGTACAGGCAGAGGAGAATGTAACAGGGGAGAATGCGTCAACTGCAGAGGTAGACGTAAGGGGGGAGTCTGGAGCAGGGGAAGGGAGTCCAGGGTGGGGGGATGGAGGGGTGAGTAGGTGTCCAGGGGAAGGCAGGAGTTTGGAGGGCAGAAGGAGTTCAGGGGGAGGAAGGTATCCAGGGGAGGAAGATGTCTGGGAGGGAAGTTGTCTAGGGGGGAGGAGGGAGTAAGGGTGGAGGAGGGAGTAATGTGTGTGTGTGTGTGGGGGGGGGGGGGGGGGGGAATGTCCAGGTGAACTTGCAAGGGAGGGGTCTGTGGAATCAATGACTGGCTCCAGGGGGGTGATCTGAGGGTGGGTGTGGTAGGAGGGAATGGTGTGTGTGAGAGGGGGCAGAGGGAGCCAGAAGGGTGGGCGGGTGAGGGTGCACTGGTAGCGGTAGAAGGGATGGCGAGGGTGGCTGGTGGGGACTCGGAGGCAGGCACGCACCCTGTGGGTGGGAGGGAGGTCAATGTGGATGGGGGTGGGATTCGCAGGAAAGTAGGGAATGTGCACCTTCACCTGGACATCCTGGAAAGACAAGCGTTCAGGTTGGTAGTTGGCAATGGGAAGGTGGAAGGTGATGCCAGGAGTGGGGAAAAGACATGGGTGACTGGCGGATGGGGAAGGACAGGGGAGTTGAGCAAGAATCTGACTACGACCATCGTTGTCGAAATCGAAAGTGAGCAGAGTCTCGTGTCAGATGGACACAAGTACTGCTTGGGAATGCAATCAGTGGATGAGCGGAGATGCAGGTCAGTTCAAATGGGTAACTGAAAGAGAACCCCAGCAGATAGCATTGAAAATGCTCAGGACAGTGAGATGAGTGTGATGGATGAAGGCTCCGCATGCATGGGAGAATACTTGCAAGAGGCTCCAAAAGGCCCTGCCACACACACATGCTTCTCCCTCCAGAATCACTCGTGCAGCTGAACTGCTAGTGGAGGGGGGAATGCAGTGGGAGGACTCATGAAGCCTGTCAATGAAGCTGAAAGGCATTACACCTTATTCAGTGTAAGTGAATATACTTTCAGACTATAAAGTGACAAAATGTGTTAACCCATGCAACCACTTGCTATCAGAATTTCTCAACTTTAATGGCCTACCACCACTTCTAGGTGCTGCCCTGACCATCTGCAGCAGGGGTGGAGACAGCCTGTGCAATGGTTGGCACTGTTGCCTCTGGTGATTTCAGGTGTCTCCTGGAGAGCTGAGGCCTTGGGGGCACTGGTTTGCTTTGGTTGTCCTCCTGTGGACCAGCTGCTCCCTCTACGTTGACCGAGGACAAGGTTGAGGGGAGTTCACAGGCAAAGGGGACTCGGTGGGAGCAGACAGTCTCCGAGGTTCCTGGGTGGATGACCCGGGGTGTCCAGCTGTTGCTCCTCCTCCCTTTGGATGCCCGAGGGCCCTGGCCTGACTCCTTGAGGGGAAGGAGCCCCTGGAGGCACGTCGAGGTGACCAGTTTCCCGCTTGTATTGCCACTTCAGGAACTTGCCCATGGCTACTGCAAATGAAGTGCAGGTCTGCGTGCATCTATGTTCTGCTGGACCAGGGTCTACTTGGCGTCCGCCATCCTTCCCACAAAGACCTCTATATGTGCACGTGTGGGTACAACTTCATCAGAGAGCAGGCAGACACACTCCTCCCTCTCGTGTGCCACTATGTTGAGGGCTTCCAACAGCTCTGCATGATGTTGCTCTGACTTCTGCTAACTCCGCTATAAGTTGGAAGGCTGAATCCAGAGGTTCGACATCTGACTCGGACCTCACAGATGCCTCTTCTCCAGCAGTCCTCCGAGTGCTGGGAAGCTCGGCTGAATCTGCCTCCTCCTGCTGTGGACACGTGTCCGTGCAATGACCACCAGATTGTGAGCCCGAGCCTGCTCTAGATCTAGGTCCCACCGAGGCGTGTGTCTCAGCGCTGGTCAAGGGTGTGGGTAAGCGCTGTGACGCGTCTTCCAGGTTGCTTATTTCCAGCTCTTCAATGGAGGAAGTGTCCTCTTGGCTGGAGGTGAGGACCTGGATGGAGCTGAGGGACTGGCTGGCTGATGGTGTCGGTGGCTTGTCAGAGTTCCCAGTGAACCAAAGTAGAGATAATTAGTGCATGGCAGCAGAGTCAAAAACAGGAAAGAGAGCACTCAGAGTTGCGTTGAAAGGGGGATGCAGGATCCTCACGTGGGTGTTCGCCACCAACTTCACCATCGCCGCAGGCACGGTCCATGTCCTCACCAGTCAGTGCAATGGCACTCTCCTCAGAGTGAGTTAGGGGCCTAATATGGGCCACTCCACCCCCCCATCTGGGACCTACCCTGCTGTGAGCCAACTTCTCCTGCATGGAGACAGATGAAGAGTGTGAGAGCAGGACACATGGCACTGGATAGAATGCTTGTGTGGTGAGCGGAGTCATGGACAGGATGAGAAAGTGAGCTCCAGAGAATATGAGCTTGATGGGGATGTCTGAGGGTTAATGATGCTGTCCCTTGAGGCGTGAGATCCATGTGGATGTGTGATGGGTTTGTGAGTGTGAGAGTTGAGAGTGCTGACTTGGTTGACTTACCCCAGAGCATTCATCATCTTCCTGCACTGGATGGCTGACCTCCTCTGTGCTCCAGTAGCGCTGACCACCGCCTCCCAGGCTGGGTTGGTGACGCTGGTGGACCTCCTGTGGCCAGAGCTGGGGTAGAGGTTATCACGGTGGCCTTCCACTGCATCCAGCAGACCCCAGAGTGCATCACTAAATTTGGGGGCTGCCAATTAATTTGCTTTCGGGGCCATCTGTTGCCTGGAGCAGTCCGGGCCTATAGACATGAAGTAGGCATGTGCTCCAGTGTGCTTTAAATATGGCGCCCAGAGCAAGGAAGTGCTGAGGTCATGGTGAGGTGGGCAAATCTGAGTCCGGCCGTCAGCGATCCAGCGTGTTTCCGTGAATGCATTATTAATGAGGTGGGACGCACCGGGAAAGGGACGGTACAGTGCGAAAACCCGCCATTGCATCCGGTGGGGGTAAAAACTACATTTTTCCTGCCCAATGCCGCACTTTGTGCAAATCTAGGATGATTCCGCCCTGTCTTTTTTTTATAGTATGGAGATCAGAACTGTGTAGAGAGCTCTAAGTGCAGTCTGACCAAGGCCTTCTACAAGTTTAACATTTTTTCACTACTTATGAATTCTAAACCCCTAAAAATAAATCCCAGTGCTTTGTTCGAATTTTTAATTGCTTTGCTGGCCTGCTGTTTTTAAAGACTGTTCATCTAAATTCCATTTGTCCTCCTCTCCTTCTGTGTCCAATCCTTTTTCCTTCATGCCTTTTCTCTGCCAATTTTTCTTTTAGTTCTTCATGCATCCAGGGTGATCTATAATTAGCTTGTGTTTTTGGTTTTTATTGTAATACATTTCTCGAACTCAATTAATCATCCTTTTAATGATTTTCCACTGCTTTTCTGATTTTGTTTTTCAGGATGCTCTCCCAGTCTATCATCTTTAATTCCACCTTCATTTCCTCAGAATTTGATCTTTTCCAATCTATGACCTTAGTCTTGCTTATGTTAAACATGACCCATATCTTGAACCTTACTCTGTTGTGATCACTACTACTAAGATGCTCTTCTATTCATACTTTGCCCCCCACCCCTTGATCTGGCTGATTACCCATCATAAGAATCCAGCAATAATTATTTTTGTTGGATTTTTTACATGTTGAGAAAGGAGTCCCGAGCCTACTTTAAAACTTCATTCCCTTTTCTCCTTTTCCTACTTCTTCCTGCCTGTTTATTTGGGGGTAATTGATATCACCATGATTATTATTTTATGCCTGCAACCCCTCTTGTAGATTTTCCTCCTATTCCCTTTCAGTAATTTGGGAATTACTGAAATTCCCTTAGGAGTAATACACCTATTACTCTATTATAGGAGTAACAGAATACTCCTATTAGGGGAATGGATTTCTTCTTATCTTTCAACTCGGTCCACATGGATTCTGTATCTATCCTTCTGTTAGTCACATCCTGTTTATCGCAAACCATTATGTTATCTCTAGCTAGTAGAAGTCCTTCACCTCCCCAAGTTCCTTTCCCTATTCCAGTGGAAGCTACTCTGAACAAATCAAATGCCTGCCTGGTGAGCTGGAATTGTTAATGCCAAATTCATCAGTAAGAAATCCTATTTTTCCAAAACAAAATTAAACTGTATCGGGGATTTTGTTTTATAAAGATGTGGGATAAGCCAAATTATTCTGGAACTGAGCCGGGGATAGATTCTGGAGTGTATAACCTCTCTATATCAGACCTGGTTTCCATGCATTAATGGGTTCTACATTTGCAATCTAGATTCTTTACTGTGCAGAAAACCCTGGAGGAGCAGTGAGGTGATTAAGTTGCCTGACGCAACACTATCCTATAATTTTACAAAGCTTTAATGAAGTCTTCAGTTATTGAATCCAAAGCTTGCGGTTAAGGTAATCTCAAAATTGGGGAAAATATCTACAAATGGTATGAAGGCGGCAAAATACTGTGGATGCTGGAAATCTGAAATAAAAACAAAAAATGCTGGAAAAACTCAGCAGGTCTGGCAGCTCTGAAGAAGACTCATACAAGCTCGAAACGTTAACTCTGTTTCTCTCACCACAGATGCTGCCAGGCCTGAGTTTTTCCAGCACTTTTTGTATCTACAGATGTTATCATCTAAATGGTCAGGTATAACAGCAGCACAGTACTTGCTGAATATGGGTCAGATACTCAAAATATTTGTTGTTTTATATCCAACAAAGCTCAAGGTTACCGCAAAAGAGCCAGAAATTGAGAGCAGTTAATGAAAGTCGTTGGTCTGCACTAACTTGTAATAACAATGCCAAAAAACAAGCACTGCTCTGACAAAGCAAAAAATAAACTGATATATAATGGCATTTGGCAGAGGCAGTGTTTCGAAAGCATAGCGATACTGAGCGAATGTTTGAGCAATGGAATGAACATACATCAGCATTAATGCAAGCACTGGTCCCAATCTCAGAGCCTGCTCGAGCACTTTATTCCGAATTGGTGAAATATAAACCAAGGCCAGTGATATTATTGGCTGAAGCACATAAAATATTTGTGGCATTACATGGAAAATGGAAAGAAACAAAATTCATGACAGGAAGCAGGACAACAATCCAATGTAAACAGCAACATCCATAAGGAGCTAATTTACCATTTCCATCCCCTGGGCTGTAAAAGCAGCCTGCCTGATTTGTTAAACAAAATTCATGATGGAACATTATAAATAAAGGCTCCACTCTTTCTCCAGCATAATGTTTCAGTCTCTGAGTGCCACCCGAAAAGACCAATGGCTTTCAGAGCCTCTATGTCTTTCAATATCCTGGCACTAAGCCATTAAATTCCACTTGGTGACCAGGCAATAAATGAGATTTTCATCCATTTGAGCAAGAGGTACATTAAATACATTCTTATAATCTAATCAGCAGAACAGATTGCCATGTTAACATTCATTTTCTGACTCCAATACAGCTTTACAACATGTTCCCAAATCTTTCTCAATGCAAGTGTGTAAGAAGGCATTGGAGGAAGATGTGCAAGAAATACATGGGTGGCTTATCCCCAAGATTCTCCCTTCTGATGCATTCCGCCAATACAGACAGATACTTTCAATATGCTCTAACTAAGCTAAATTGGAATCCAGTGTCTTGATGAAACGACAGCTTGCATTTACATAGCACCTTTAATATACTAAAACATCCCAAGGTTCTTCAAAGGAGCATTACCAAGCCACAGCTGGAGATATTAGGATGCTTAAACTTGTCAAAGAGGTTGTTTTAAATAGCGTGGTGGTAGTTTAGTGGTGAAGAGATGGAGAAGTTTAGGGATGGAAGTCCGGGGCTTAGGGCCTCCCCCTAACTGAAGGTATGGCCACCAATGGTGGAACGATGCAAACTGTGGATGTGCAAGAGGCTTGAATTAGAAGAGCACAGAGATTTTGAAGGATAGCGAGGCCTGAGGTGATTAGGGAGATGCAAAGTCATGAAGGAATTTGAAAACAAGGATGAGAATTTTAAAATTGAGACCTTGTTGGACTTGGAGCCAATGTAGGTCATCGACCACAGGGAAGGAGATGAGTGATTTTACATAGCCGTAAGTGGGCGATTTTGATGAAGAAGAAATTATGGGGTTGAAAGCTGAGCTCAGGGTCAAATAGGACTCCGAGTTTGAGAGTGGTCTGGGCTAATATGGGTTGACAGAATTTAGTTCAGTGGGAGCTGCTGAATCTGGTTAAACAGTCTGTCAATACTCTCAAAAATTCAGACAGAATAATGACCACAGCAGCCCCGTGTCACAGGGTGAACTCCACAGATAGAAACACATCAGCAAGAAGCAGCCAGAGCTTCTGGGAAATGGACAAAAGAGTTCAACTCCAGAGGTGAGGTGAGAGTGACCGCCCTTGACATCAGGGCAGCATTTGACTGAGTGTGGCATCAAGGAGCCCTAGCAAAACTGGAGTCAATGGGAATCAGGGGGAAAACTGGTTGGAGTCATACCTAGCATAAAGGGAGATGGTTGTGGTAGTTGGAGGTCAGTCACCTCAGTCCCAGGACATCACTGTAGGAGTTCCTCAGGATAGTGTCCTAGGCCCAACCATCTTCAGCTGCTTCATCAATGACCTTCCTTCCATCATAAGGTCAGATGTGGGGATGTTTGCTGATGATTGCACAATATTCAGCATCATTCGCGACTCCTCAGATACTGAAGCAGTCCATGTCCAAATGCAGCAAGACCTGGACAACATCCAGACTTGGGCTGACAAATGGCAAGTAACATTCACTCCACACAAGTGCCAGGCAATGACTATCTCCAACGAGAAAGAATCCAACCATTGCCCTTTGATATTCAATGGCATTACCATTGCTGAATCCCCCAATATCAACATCCTGGGGGTTGCTATTGACCAGAAACTTAACTGGACTAGCCATATAAATACTGTGGCTACAAGAGCAGATATGAAGTTAAGGGTCTTGTGGCGTTTAACTCACCTCCTGACTCCCCAAAGCCTGTCCATCATCTACAAGGCATAAGTCAGGAGTGTGATGGAATACTCTCCACTTGCTTGGTTGAGTGCAGCTCCAACAACACTTAATAGGTGACACCATCCAGGACAAAGTAGCCCGCTTGATTGGCACCTCATCCACAAACATTCACTCCCTCCACCACCGACACACAGTAGCAGCAGTGTGTACCATCTACAAGATGCACTGCATGAACTCATTTAGAAAGCACCTTCCAAATCCATGACCCCCACCATCTAGAAGGACAAGGGCAGCAGGCACATGGGAACATGACTACCTGGAAGTTCCGCTCCAAGTCACTCACCATCCTGACTTGGAAATATAGCGCTGTTCCTTCACTGTCGCTGGGTCAAAATCCTGGAACTCCCTCCCTAACAACACTGTGGGTGTACCTACACCATATGGACTGCAGAGGTTCAAGAAGGCAGCTCAACACCACTTTCTCAAGGGCAATTAGGAATGGGCAATAAATAAAATAAAATTTCATGAGTGAATAAAAAAAGTGAAGAATGGTGAAGTTGATGGTTAGGAAAACGAGTGCGTGGCAGGCGTCAAAGACAATGGTTTTGAAGTTTCCAATATTTAACTGGAGGAAATTTCTGCTCATGTAGGATTGGTTAGTAATTGTTCTGTCCTCAAAAGGAAAAAGAAAAAAATAGCATCATTCTTTTTTCTAATTTAGTTCCCAAAGATGAAAGGGCAACTTGTCTGAAATGTATTTTGCTACCCACTCCATTCTGCTTGCTTGTTTTTTTTTTTAAAAACTCGTTCATGGGATGTGAGCATAGTTGGCAAGGCCAGTTAGGGATGGGCAGCAAGTGCTATCTTGAGGTACTGCCTGTTAACTTAACCATCAGCAATGTAAAATTCTCTGAATAATGTCTCACAGCAGGAGTGGTGGTGAGACAGAGAAGTTTAAGAAGGGGTTTTGTTGTTTGGGTTAGGGATATCAAAGTAACAAATATATATTGTCACATATAAATACACAATGACATTGAATTTTTCACAGAAGGACACCTGCAAATGACATGAGCCAGAGCTGCTTTCTGTGTTGTGAAAGAGTGCACGTGTGTGAGAAGTTGATGGTGCAGCATTCTATTAATTGCTGCAATTAATTTTTTCCTGCAGCTCCTGGTACATTTCACATACTCCATTATTTTATTTCATAAAGCTTATTGTAACATCCAACAAATTCACAGGGGTAATGAAAAAGCAGCGATCATTTCATCTATTCATTTTGGAAAAAAGGTTTATTCTATCCCCCTTCCCCACTGAGTATTTATATATTGAACTGCATTGTGGCTGAACTTGGTCAAGAATCTACAACCTGGACATGCTGCTGCACCGGCTCCAAAGACTAAAGAAAATAACCAAATGCATTAGATTCAAAATTGACTGTTGTACTTAGTGCTAGCAAAACCCATTAAAGCAACATATTACACAAAATAAAACAAAAAAGCTAATTTCTGTGGAGAAAGCAGTGTAATGTGGGTAACATGACATTGCACTATTATTGACATGGTGCTTTCCACAGTATCAAACTTCACATGCTATAGCAAAGTTGTCATCAATAATTCAAGATTGCTTCTTTCAAAAAAAAGTCAGATCCATTCTTTTTGGATTCCTCTGAACTTCTGCCTTGTGTGCAAATAAGGCACTTTTCAAAAAATTTACACCCATCCACTAATACAGAGGAAACTCCAGGGTTTTATCTCGGACTTCACTCTCATCATGACAGCCTAACTGATATCAGAATCTCAACTCAGAACAGATCATGGGCAGAAAGGAAAGTGGCGCAGTATTCCCAATCAGTGGCATAATAAATTAAAACATCAACAGATAGCTTCAGTGGATTACCCATTAAAATTCATGGGGTAAAAGGCTGATAGTTTCACAAGCATACTTGTGGTCTAAAAAAATTATTTTAAAAATTGGTATGGAATTGGTGTCGTTTTCTACTCCCAGTCAGGTATTAAACAATGATTGCAGGATTTGCTACAAACTGGGAAATGGCAGGCATAATGTCAAGAAGCACTTTACATAACAGAGTGAAGAGCAACTAACCTTATGAATAGGAAAGTGCAGGATAACATTTAGAAGGGACAGCAAAATGCTGAGATTGAAGGAAATCACAGACTCCAGTGAAAGATAAACTGGATGGGTCAGATGATCTCCCTTATCAGTACTTGGTCACTATTTAACTGAATATCAAATGAGAATCAGCAATAAATGGCACAGTTGGATGGAGGTTACATCAGCAGTGTCTGGTCTGTGGCACAGGAACTCAACCTAATATAATTTTTCTATGTTTATTCAGAAGGAGCTGCCAAGTTTCAGCCTATCTTTTGCTGAGCAAGTTGATCTCAGGTGGGGAGTTGGTGGTGAAGAGTTACAGTGTCCTCAGTATCTAGAGATTAGGCACAGCTCCTATCTGTAATCATTATCCAATAACTCCTACTGGAAAATGCTTACTATGCACAATATTGGATTCAATATTGACGAACACCATGGTCTAATGGACTGCTGGTACTGAATGTCTGAACTAAAACTACAGGAATGCATTGATGAGCACTGGGTGCAAAGAATCCTGTGGGCCAAGAAATCATACTCTAGCCTGAATTAATGACTTGAGGTGTGGGGAAAAGATATATAGCTCAGAGAATAAAACAAAAAGAATAAAGTGAAGAGAAAAGTTCTCACCCAAAAACAGCTCACTCTGCACTGTTAGTTAATAGCTATGTTAACTGATTTTTGTGCTCCACCATTGGTGGTCACGTCTTCCAGCCAAGGGCCTCAGTTCTGGAATTCTCTTCCTACACCTCTCCATTTCTCTCTCCTTCAACAAGCTCCCTAATTCTTTCACTAAGCTTCTGATCATCTCCCCTAATACTTTATGTTGCTTGGTGTCAAATTTTGTTTGATGGCATTCCTGCAAAGCACCTTGGTGTGTTTGACTATATTCAAAGATGAAATACATATAAATACAAGTTGTCTATCCTAACATTTATGAACAATATTCAGTTAAGTCAGTGCTTCATTATCCAGAATGCTCCTGTCATTAGCTCTAGCACACTTCAACACATCATTATTAGGCAAAAACAGACATCTTTCAATTGTAAAATGTTAGCAATGCTAATCAAACAGAACACAATAGATATTGGCCAAGATTAAGATTACTCATCCTCTCCTCCTCCAGTATTCACAGAACATCTGAGATCTTAACATTTACTTTATGGTGATAAAAGGGAAGTAATAACCGCAGACCAGCTCTCCTTATCAGCTGGATAATGAAGCTAATAATCTCTACAATCTCTAACAAAAACAAATATTGCAGGGAGAGTGCAAACAGGTGTTTTATTATTCATTCTATATTGGAAACGAGTCCATGTGCTTTGTTTGTATTTTCCACATGGCTTATCTTTATGGAATGAGGTAGCCATATCAATTTCTTTCATTCAGGCAGAAATTCAATTAGTTTAAAATGGTATTCACATTTCAACTGCGATAACAGTAATTAGCATAGGTGCAGAGAAACTCACTGCCACACAGATTACTCCTGAGAACCTGAGCAAAGGAAGGACGGGGAGAGAGCATGGCCAAATCAACCAAGAAATTTATTGTGAAATTGATGGCAACAGTGAGTGCCTGAACTAACAAGAGATAGATAACAAGACTTCAGCATCATTTTCAAAAATACCTTCCTAATCAAGTCAATAGAGCATAGTGCTAGCAGCATTACAAATAACATTAGGCGAATCAAACCAGTAGACGCCTGGATTGTAAATAACATTCTCCCAATCAAATGGATTACACAGCTGGTTACTACACTGTCTTTCAACATCTGAAAGGGGGGGTTCAGATCCAAGGCAGGCGAATGGGATGCTATTCTTCCTCTCTCTCCTATCTGTCAGGGACCAATATGAAATAAGTATGAGCAATCTTAAATTAATTCCTTGTAGACATGGCACAGCCCAAAATGCTTAGAATTCAGCACAAATTGGCAATTAAGAAGTCATAAGAACAGCTGCTATGGGAAATGGGAACAATAAATCACACTGAAGGATTGGATTACTGGGTTGGGTTTAAAAACTATAAAGTTGCAGCACTGAAGTACATTGAGTTTTACTCCATGCACATTAGTGCTTATCGCACATGGGCCGCAAAACATGGACCCTTCCCATTGACTACAGACCACTGACCCCACCATGGGCCACATACAACTGACCCTCCCCATGGACTACATACCACTGACCCCACCATATGCCACATACCGCTGACTCTTCCCATTGACCACATAGTGCTGACCCCACCATGGACCACATACCACTGACCTCACCATGAGCCACATACAACTGACCCCACCATGGGCTACATACCACTTACCCCACCATGAGCCACATACCACTGACCCCACCATGGACCACATACCACTGACCCCACCTTGGACCACATACCACTGACCCTTGCCATTGACCACATAGCACTGACCATACCATGGGCCACATACCATTGACCCTTCCCACTGGCCACATATCACTGACCTCACCATTGACCACATAGCACTGACCCTACCATGGGCTTATTACCACTTACCCCACCATTGGCCACATACCACTGACCCTTCCCATTGACCTCATAGCACTGACCCTTCCCATTGATCACATAGTACTGACCACACCATTGACCACATAGTACTGACCCAACCATTGAACACATAGTACTGACCCCACCATTGACCAAATAGTACTGACCCCACCATTGAACACATAGTACTGACCCCACCATTGAACACATAGTACTGACCCAACCATTGAACACATAGTACTGACCCCACCATTGACCACATAGAACTGACCCCACCATTGACCACATAGTACTGACCCCACCATTGACCACATAGTACTGACCCAACCATTGAACACATAGTACTGACCCCACCAATGACCACATAGTACTGACCCAACCATTGACCACATAGTACTGACCCCACCATTGACCACGTAGTACTGACCCCACCATTGACCACATAGTACTGATCCAACCATTGACCACATAGCACTGACCCCACCATTGACCACATAGCACTGACCCCACCAATGACCACATAGTACTGACCCCACCATTGACCACATAGTACTGACCCTGCCATTGATCTCACAGTACTGACCCCACCATTGACCACATAGTACTGACCCCACCAATGACCACATAGTACTGACCCCACCATTGAACACATAGTACTGACCCCACCATTGAACACATAGTACTGACCCTGCCATTGATCTCACAGTACTGACCCCACCATTGACCACATAGTACTGATCCCACCACTGACCACATACCACTGACCCCACCATGGGCCAAAATAATTATAAACCGTATGCTGACATGAACCATATACAACTTATTCTTATCATGGTTTATGCCCAAGTGACTTAATTGCAAAGAAGAAAGTTAATTACATGTAATCTTTTGATATGGTAAAGCTTCATATATTTCTCCTCAGTCATGGATAATCAAACAAATCTTCATCGTCTGACCATTTGCTTTCCATGTTTTGTAAAATGTGAACAAATGAAATTAAAAGGAGTGGGCTATTCGGCTCCTCTAGCCTGCTCCGCCATTTAATAAAATCATGGCTTAACTCTACTTTCCTCTCTACCGTTCTACACCCTTTGACTCCCTTGTCAATCAAGAATCCATTTAACTCAGCCTTAAAAATATTCAATGTCCCTGCCTCCATCACTGTCCAGGAATATGAATTCCACAGACCAAAGACTCCCAGAGAAAAGAAATTCTCCTTATCTCCGTCTTAAATGGGAGACCCCTTATTTTTAAACGGTGTCCTCATGTTCTAGTCTCTCTCATAAAGGGAAATATCCTTTCAGTATCCACCCTGTCGAGTCCCCTCAAGACCTTATACGTTTCAATAAGATCACCTCTCATTCTTCTAAACGCCAATGGGTACAGCTCCAAACTGTCCAACCTTTCCTCATGAGACAACGCCTTCCTCCCAGGAATCAGTCGAGTGAACCTTCTCTGAACTGCTTCCAGTGCAATCACATCCTTTCTTAAGTAAGAACAACAAAACTGTACACAGTAATCCACATATGGTCTCACCAACACTCTGTACAACTTAGCAAAAAATTTCTTACTTTTATATTCCATTCCCCTTGCAAAAAATGATAACATTCCATTTGCCTTCTGAATTAATTGCTGTAACTTGTGATTCATGTACCAGGAAACCCTCTGTACTGCAGAGTTTTGCAATATCTCTCCATTTAAATAAGATACTGCTTTCCTATTCTTCCTGCCAAAGTGGACAAGTTCACATTTTCCCACAATATCCTCCATCTGCCACTTTTTTTCTCACTCACTTAACCTATCCCTTTGCAAACTGCTTATGCCCTCTGCACAACTTACTCTCCTACCTATCCTTGCATTTGACTCATTGTTACCTATCGTTATAATCTTCCTTATCCAGCTCTTCTAAAAGGAGCATTAATCAGAGTTCTATTCCACAAACCTAAGTCGATAGATCTGAGGGGAGGAGAGCTCTACTAATCTTTGAATTTAGAAACAAGCTATATTCACTTCTTGGTTCATAACTTAACAGTCGGAGTTCAGGAACCCTCCCTGGTAATCCTCTGAAATTTTTTCAATGTATTCATATTCTTTTGAAAACAGGGGGTGGGGAAGATACAAAATTACATTCATTGTTTTAAAAGACAGGACTTGTCCAGTTCCAGAAGAAGAACAGAGCAACATATTAGGGGTTAAATATGTTCACCTGCATTAGGGTGATAGGTTATACTAACCATGGTCTCCTGAAGCTTGTTTGAATGTTTTATGGAGTTTGAGAAGAAATTTCTGTAGCTTTTCCTGACACTGGCCAGTTCTTTTTTGCCTCTCGCAGGGGTTAGTATGAATAGCAAAAGTTATTCCACACCCCACAGTAAAACCATAGACCAGTGAGGTTCAATTCCCTTGTGGGTGAAGTTATGGATAACCATAAAAGATAAGATCATGGAGTCTCTGGATAGAAATGGAATTGTAAACTATCACCAACATGAGTTCATGAAGGGGAGGTCTTGCTAAGCTAATTTACTAGATTTTTTTTGAGGGTGTGGTGAGAGTTTAACAGGTGTATAAGACAGTGGCTGGAATAACTTGCATTTCAGTGGGGCCTTTTATATAGATCCCCTGGAAAGGCTGGTACTGAAAATAAAGAAAAGCAATCAGTTGAAAAATGTCACAATGAAAAGAACCAAGGGGGACTGTACATGAATTTCACCCTTCTGGGAGAATGTTATCAGTGCTGATAACAAGGATCTATATCATGGGTCTTCTTTTTAGTATCTTAATGAATCATTTGGAGCTCTAAATCACAAGAACAATGACCAAATTTGCAGTTAATACAAAGCTAATGAAGGTGGTCGATTGCAAAGCTCAACAGGATCAGCTACAGGAGGATCTGAATATACTTGAGAGGTGGGCAGAGAGATGGCAAATAAACTCAATGTATAGGAATCTACAATAGATCCAGTCACCACAAAACATCCATCAAAGTATTGATACACTGGATCCTGAAATGTCATTTTCTCAAAGAAATCTATCTAATTTACATTTGAACAAATCTAGATTATCTGCTTCTACCTTATCCCTAGGAAGTGGGTTCCATTGACTGACCAGTCACTCACTGAAATATTGTTTGCTCAGGTTAGTTTGGAATTTACCTCCCTTCAAGTGCAGGCCATGTCCGTTAGATCTACTGTTCCAGACAATTTGAAACAGTTTGTCTTGGCCTTCATTTTCCAGATAAAAAATCCTAAAAACGGCAATCTTTCCTCTCCCAACCTTCTCTTCTCTAGTGAGAACGTGGGTTACTTACATAATTGCTCCTCATAACCCAATTCCTCATCCCCTCAAACATTCTGGTTACTCTCCTCTGCACTCTTTCATTCACTGAAATACCCTTTCTGTACTGTGGCAACCTGAACTGTACACAGTATTCCAAGTGCAATCACACCAATTATACAAGTTACAGAATTACCTCACTTTTTCTAACATTATACCCCTCAATCGTCTAATTCAATAGAGATTAATCCAGTTCATCCATAAAGATATCAACTGAACCTGAATGAAATTTATTTTCTGTTAGATCGCTCCATACACCCTGTATTCTATGAAAACAAATCTTTTAATCTTGCTTGATACTTGCGCATTTTGCAGCTTCAATTCCATGCTTCTTTACCTTATAGTTAGTTTAAATTATTCTAAAATCTTGTGCTGGCTCCACCCAGTTTCCCATGCAGTAAGAGTAAATTCAGTTGCCTGAGTCAGATGGGAGAATGGCACTAAGGGAGTTGTTATTCAGAAAGCCTGTTCAGCCACAATGGGCCAAATGGCCTCCTTCTGCGCTGTAACAATCCTGAGATTTTTTTTATAACATTGTCCTCTTTAGAAAAAGGTGACTATAATGTGTCTTCTATGGATAATCTGGTGTGTTGCAGAAAAGGACTAACTGTAAAAAAAATGACCTGACTTTAAAATGAAACAATGCTTAAAAATCAAAGATTCCTAATGGAATCAATCATTAGTCAGGCAAACATGTTTCTATCCCCATCATTCTTATTAAAGGATGCATTAATAGGGTGCACATTAGCTGGAATACACTAGCTGAAGAATTTGCTTGCCTTTAAATTGGACATGTGTAGACACGGCTATAGGCTATTGGTGTCACAACCCCACAGAAAGCTGCAGGGGGAAAGGGAAGATTACTCTGGAAAGGCCTTCAGTAGAAATTGAATCATACAGAATCCTCCCCATGCATATTTTATATTTTTGAAATAAAATTAGGATAACCGTCTTACACCTGATAATACAACATTTGGCAATTGAACATTTAAAATGCTTATGTGGCAGACCACACATTCAGACACACAACACTACAGCATTATACAACACAAGTGATAACTATACAGCATGATCCAATATATATCATTTCAAATTTAATGCAGAACTCTTTTTAATTAAGATAAAGGAGACTTTAATTGCTTTTTTTCAGCATGATAATGCAGCTGCTTTAGAACATTTCAGGTTTTTCTTGGCTGCCAGTCCAGACCAATTGAAACTGCGCAGAAACTAAGTGACAATGAAGCAAAGAACATTAAGAAAACAAAACAAAACAAAACATTGATGAAATACTATATGATAAAAAAAGCAACAGAATTAAAATGAAAATTAGCATAGGTGGAAACGAAAATGGAGGAATCCAGATTTGAATTCAACCATAACTAATGGTACAAAAGACTGCTGTCTGCTAGCTTTAAGGACCTTACAAGAGATGAGTTTGTGCAGCCTTAGGCCAGTTTCTGATGTGTGTTAGTATACAGCACAATGCCATGCAGGTGGGCAATCTCACTCAGGCCTCTAGCATGGCTGAAACTGATCAGGAGGCAACAAGCCAGTGGTGAAGCAGTAAATATTGCCAGCGAGACCCGAGAGAGCTGGTGTGTGGCAGGAAGCAGCTGCAGGGGACTAAGGCAAGAGGTAGGAGGGGAAATGGGGGTAAGTACAGGCAGGGAGAATGACAGGTGGACGGGGGCCAGAATGGGTGTATCTGAGGCTGGGGGTTTGTGTTAAAGCCAGGTTTGTGAAAGAGATGGCACTGAGAAGCATACCACCATTTATCAACAGGAGGGCTGAAAATTAAATCTGATGAGGTATCCGTACATGAAGCTTAAAATTAACTCCAGGATACTCCAGGCACAGTGCGCCATACGTCATATTATTAATATATTACTCGTCAGAATATCACTCCCTTGAGGTGGCTCTCAGTGGATGAAAAATGTCACAGGAGGTGATGTGAGGGGAACCTGTTCCAGAAAGTGTGAAATTTATTGAAAATGCACGCTACATATGATATTGAGATCTTTATTTCTGCACTCATAGTTTAAACAAGGTATTCCAAAATATTAAGAGCCAGATAGGAAGTGTGATTGTAAGACCCATACCCACCCTGCAAGCTGGATGACTGAGCCTGGTTGTGCGTTAAATGTGAACTTTTTTCTTCATTTTACTATTTTCACTTACTAACTCGCAACTTGTTTCAAGGTAGGATCAACATATTGATGCAATACAGTATTAGGCTCTGTCAATGCAACTCTTCATAGTAATTAGAATGAAACCTTCTTCGCATGATTGCTGGTTTGGAAAATTTGCCTGAACTGCTAGATTTCTAGTGATAATTCTCCTAATTATGAATGCACAATTCAACAAACTTGGCTGGAAAACAATGAGCATTATTTAGCAACACAATACATCCTGTTATGTGACCCAGCCAAGGCAATGGTGTCCAGCAAGCACAGTGTGAAAGGAAGGAGTTATGTTTACAGTGAAAACCTGGATTTTTCTCAAATGAAACAAAGCCGAATGTAAGTAATCAGGCAGAACGATAAACTATTAAATCTATTAGTTTTAAAAGATGTGCTTTTTAAACATTCTTTCTCATATATACGCCAGCACTAGTGCCTTTAATCTTGATAACTTTTACCTTGTGTTACTTTAACCCCAACATTAAGATGCAAGACAGAGTGAGAATATGGAGAATGAAAAATAAACTGAAATAAATGACTGAAGCGAACAGTTGAAATGCAGAAAGGTCTCGAAAAACTGGACTTACAGAAATCCCTTCATCGACTGTTTGGGTGGTCTTGTCAGCATTTGAAAAAGCTGATCCTTTCGTGTCAGAATTTCCTTTCTGGCAATTACATCTGGCGCTCTGTATACAAAAAGAGGTGGAATTAGTCAATAAGGTCTGGTAGACTTGGTAGTCACATGAAATAATTTCAATTTATTTTGCTGCCATGCTCACCATCCAACAAGGCTCACTGATCTACATTGACTCCTGGTCCCCGAAAGCCCTGATTAGAACATTTTTATCCTTCTGTTCAAATCCCTCCATGGTCTCACTCCTCCCCATCTCTGTAATCTTCTCCAGGCCTACAATACTCTGATAGTTCCTCCAACTCTGGCCTCTTGTCCATCTCCCCGCTATTGGTGGCCGCGTCTTCAGCCGCCTGGGCCTTAAGTTCTGGAATTTCCTCCCTCAACCTCAATTTTTCTGCCTGTCTCGTTACTGTTCGTTACAACCTACCTCTTTGATCAAGCTTCTGCTCAGCTGCCACAATGCCTCTGAACTTTCTATGGCTTATTGTCAATTTTTGTCCAATTATTTTAAAATGTGCTATGTTGTTATCACAGAATCAAAAAACTGCAGGTGCTGGAAATTGGAAATAAAAACGGAAAACATTGGAAACACCCAGCAGGTCAGGCAACATCTATAGGAACAGAAAGAGTTAATGTTTCAGGCCTGTGACCTTTCATCAGAACTCAAAAAAAAGGTCATCGACTTGAAACGTTAACTTTGTTTCTCTCTCCTCAGATACTGCCCGACTTGCTGAACATTTTCTGTTTTTATTTCTGTACCGGTACTGTTGTTTCTGGACAGTCCTGTTCCTCACTGCAGTTTATTGAAAGGCAAGCTGACTGGGAATGAGGTGCACAGCATGCATTTGAATCAGATAATTTGATAACACCTGGAACTTCTTGCTGCTATATCTATCCACGTAACAGCAGTCACTGCAATTTAAAGTAATTAATTGAGACATTTCTGAGAGTTGTGACAAGGGGCTCGATAAATGTAATATATTCTTACCACACTCATTAACAATTTCAGATTATATATTACATATCAGTCACCATAACATGCTGTATTTTTATACACTTACAGTTCACTTTTGACAACACAGACCATAGAAAATCCAAACTTTCTACCTCATTTGTAATATTTAGAGTTTGTTTTATTGGGAAGAATTTTCCCCGTTTGGGGGTGGGGGGGGGGGGAGGGAGTGCAGGAGCAGGCGCGGGCAGGCCTGATTGGGGGCACGCTGCCATTTTAAGTGGGCAGGCCAATTAAGGCCCACCGTGCATGACGTCCCCCAGGAAGCACTATGCCCTCCCTGTGCAGGCGGGGGGTGGATCCCCTCAGCCGGGAGTGCGCTCTCTCACGATGCGCAAAAGAGTGCATGAATTTCCCTCAGGCTAAGTGCAGCCTCAGGTAGATCGGCTTAGAATCAAAATTTTGAAGGTAAATGTTGAAAAAATTTCCCTGACATGAACCCTCATATGACACTGTCGCATGAGTTGGGACATGTCCATCACTTTAACTCAAACATTTATTACATTTTTTAAAACCCTCATCCCGCCCGTGGATGAGGTTTCAATGCTTTTTATGAAGCCCGCCAGGGCTCCCGGCCTGCCCGCCAACTAAGGTTGGACGAGCAGGTCCATTAATTATGTTAATGGTTTTTAAAACGGCCTCAATAGGCCGTTGACAGGTTGGTGGGCGCACAGCTGATTCGGCTGCGCCCCTGCCGACCTGAAAATGGAGATGATGCGGGAGTTCCTCATTTTACACGTCGGAGAGCAGGCCCCCACCCCTGCTCGTCAACCTAAATATCCTGCCCATTATTACTGCAGTAACAAAAATCTATAACTTGGCAAATAGTGAGTAAATATTAGTGCAAACTTATTTAATTATATACTCATTAATGAAGCACTTATTAGAGAGAGATTCATATTCTGGAGATGTCACACCATGTTGTACATCCTGAGGCAAAGCAATTTCTTGCAGTAATGAGTTTCTGTCCTTATCACAATGTCCTTATTCTAATCAGGAACAGATGGAGTGTACACTAGTCAGAGGACACAGACAAATGTGTTCTTTCAGCAGCTGCTAGATGGCTCCATTTATTGTGTCCTGGTCAGTGACAGATTCTCCAGCTTCCAGCTCGCTGGGGGAATTTGGTAGTAATTAAAGTGAAGGACTGCACTATCCATAATTATTCTGCCATAAGAATGATACAGATATTTTACATGATATAACATTCCCCCAACTAATCAGCCATGAAATGAGTTAAAAGTAAAATGGCGTGACAAAGGGAACAAAAACTAATGAAATACGAGGCAAAGAAGTAAAACACACGGTTACAAACAAGATTATAGACAAAGTATTTCAAACGTAACAGCTAGAAAATGAATTCCCATCATTTCATAGTCTATTAAAATGCTGGAATTTGAGAAACAGGAGAAGCAGTTATAGGAAAAGTCAATGATGAGCTATGAAGAAATAATAGCACAGAAGGCAGCCATTTGACTCTCTGTGCCTGTGTCAGGGACAGAAGGAAGGCATGGAAAAAATAGCAATTCAAGTGAAACTATCTTTTCTAACTGCACTTCCTGTTCTTTCCCTGTATCATTATTCCAAGCTTCCTTTTCAAACAGCTCAAATACCCTTTTAAATAACATTATAGTTTCTTGTCTTAACAACTTGCAGCAAAGCATTCTATTATCTAACAGACCTTTGGAAAAATTATTCCAAATTTCCCTCTCTTCTTCGTGATAATCTAAGAATATTCTCCCTTGTTAGCAATTTATCAGCTTATGGACATAATAACACACTACTGACCTTCAAAATCTCATAACCTTGAAATCCCTTAATTATTTTCTCTTAACTAGCTCTGCCTCACTGAAATAAATCCTAATTTTTCCAAATCTTCTTTCATAACTTTCAGCTCATATTCTTGCTCCATTTCTATTGAATCTTTGCCATACTCATTCCATGGCTCTCCTTCACATAATGGGATGCCCAGGGCTGCACACACTACTTCAGTTGTAGCCAGCCACTATCTTGTACAAATTCCACATTAACTTCCTTGCCTTTATATTAAACACTCTTTTTATAACAACAATTAACATAGACATGAATATCTTTAGCAAAGAACTGATGAGCAAATGAAACAACTAGACAAGAGATAGGTAAGATGCAATCTCAAAAACATTCCATAACTAGGGGGATAATATTCAAGCAATGGTGAGTACCGACAACATCGCTGTCTTATAATATGGCCGGCCAAATCAAAGATTCTCCAGAGAACACGGTGTTGATCACCGAGTTCTCATACAATTAAGCATGTTTTGAATAGTTTGTGTAACCAGGTCCTTGACTCATATTTTCATTCCGAACCATTTTCTTGTAGTTTTTGTCAGTGGTGGTTTGCCATTGCCTTTCAATCTCGGGGGAAGGGCAAGGTGGTAGGTCCCAAGTCTACCTTAGCCAAATTAAACCAATGCTTTTGGTGTTATTCTGAATCACACGCTAACCATCTAGCCAACTGAGCTAATCAGCCCCTTGTGTAAATAGAAGGCAATTACTTGTATGTTTGTACTCTTAGGGGAACATTCCCGCCACCCCCCCGTCGATGGGGGGGAAGTGCGGGATCCAGCGCCAGTGGCTGGCCTTCCAATCGGCGCCACCATTTTATGTGGGCAGGCCAATTAAGGCTCTCCCAGTGTGACAACCGCCAGGAAGTGCTATGCGCTCCCTGTGCGGGCGGTTGAGGGGGGGTGGATTCCCTTAGCTGGGAGTGCGCTGTTTCACGCATGCGCATGAAAGGGCACACAGATCTCCCTGAGGCAAAGTGCCGCCTCAGAGAGATCGGCTCCACATAAAAAGTTGACAGAAAAATCTTCCTGACATGTCCCCTCATGTGACACTGTCATATGAGTTGGGACATGTCCTTAACTTTTATTTAAACATTTGGGAAGCATTTAAAAGCGCTCATGAAACCTCATCCCGCCCGTGGATGACGTTCCATGCTTTTTCCATGGCCCACCTGGGCTCCCAGCCTGCCCACTGACCCTAAGGCTGGATGGGCAGGTCCATAAATCAAGTTAATTAGTTTTTTTAATGGCCTTAATAGGCTGTTGAGTGTTCGGCGGGCGCAGCCAACTAACTGAAAATCTAAATGATGCGGGGTGATGTCAGGACGCACGCCCGACATATCCCCGCGTCATCCCCCGCTCGCCGACCAGAAAAACCTGCCCTTAGTTCATTTAAAGGCATTTGACACCAAATGAACTATTTTGAAGAATTTTGTAGGCAAACGTGAAAGTTGATTTGCATACAGCCAAGGTCTCACACAAATTGATGAGATAAATGAACAATTAATCTGCTTTTGGTGATCTTTGTTGAAGGTAAAATGTTGGCTGGGCACCGACAGAATTCACCAGTGGATATGTCCGCACGTTAACATTTTACTGGCAAGATGACGCTTGGTCAAAGCAGCAGTCCCTCAGTACAGCACTGAAGAGTCAGTCTAGATTAAATCCTACAATGGAGCTTGGAACCATGACCTTCTGACTCAGAGGGAAGAACCAGTGGAACAAACGCACAAGGAACTAACAGGACACCCATTTCGTCTATTATTCAAGGCACTGTTATGTCTCAGAAACAGATTCTGGCACCTGATGTCACTTCACAAGATCTGATCTGCAACTACATTGCAGGCCTCAAGACCATCAAATTCTCTTAATATCTGGTGATAGCTGCAGAGCAAGACAAACCTGGAGTTTGTCCCTGAGGCAGAATTTGCAAAGAGTGTGTGATCTCAAATCCCAAATTATGCCAGTATTGCTGCAAAGGCAAATTCTGGAGGCTACCGATCAAATTCTTCCTGATCATCTCTCAATGATATCCATATTGCCCACTCTTGATACTTTCCCAAGTCCATAAGCTTATGGTTATTATACTTGGGGGGGCAGGAGCAAGGGTGGTGTGGTGAAGGGTTATTAGCATAGGCTGAAGACAACCATTTGCTTTTGGGCATTGAATTAGGATGATTGTCTGTTAATGGGAAAAAGTTATTCTTTTGCTTTCATATAATCTATTTAAAGATTTATTTGGGAAAACCATAAATAATCAAACAGGTAATAAGTGTAATATGAATGATCTACTGTCTATTTGGGGCATTTTGCTGAGCAGCAACATATTTGGAAACAGGCACTGCCTCAGTTTAGAGTAACTGATTTATTTCACACAGGTGATTCAGAAAAAGAATGAAGACCTTTGAGAGATGTGTCAAATGTGGGTGTGCATGAATCATGTGATCATGCAATTTATGGTTGGAGGTGTCAAATGGACAGCTGTGACTTGGTTTGGGATTTAATTACTCTAAGATTGCTGTTTTCATTTACATGCTGGATATTGTGATATTCTATTAGCTATTATTTCTAAATTATGTGCCATTTTCCAATTGGAGAAATGACAGTTTAAAACAAAGACCTCGAACAGAAGTGACAGTGCGATATGTAAATGAAATAGGTTGATGTACATGAGCTACAGTTGAACTTTAGATGACATTGAAGCAGGAATTCATAGCCCCATTGTGACAAAATGACTGACCGATTCTCCCAAGTTCATCAAAGGCAAATATGGTTTATAATGGGGAGGTGGTGGCATAATGGTATTGTCATTGACTAGTATTCCAGAGACCCAGGGTAATGCTCTGGGGACGTGGGTTTGAATCCCACCACGGATGGTGAAATTTGAATTCAATAAAAATCTGGTATTAAAAGTCTGACGTTGACCATGAAACCATCTGGTTCACTAATGCCCTTTAGGGAAGAAAATTTGCTGTCCTTACCTCCAGGCCCACAGCAATGCGGTTGAGTCTTAAGCGTTCTCTGAGCAAGGGCAATTAGGGATGGGCAACAAATGTTGGCCAAGAACGAATAAAAAAAACCCAAAGGCAATGGAAATCAGTGTAATTTCCACTTGATGCTCAATGTTTGTACAGCATTAACCTTCAACCCTAAGTATTTCCTTCTGAAGACTTCCTCATGAAAATTTTAGTTGGCTGTTATTTTTCAGCAGACAATATATTGACATTCAGCTGGTACTCATTTACTGAAGGAAATACTTACAGTTACATTGCCACAACATCAGTAGCTTTAGAGTGCTTTGCATAATGAATTACTTCCTTGAGCGAAGTGACTGTTGTTTTGGGAAATTCAAAAGCCATTCTGCACTAGCAACTAGATGAATAACTAGTCCACACTTATCATTGAATGCTATTCCAAATTACAACTTTTATTTGGAATTCAGCATGAGCTGCAGAGGTGCATGAATCTGCATATAACCTCACTCACATCCAGCATTGCGTCCAGTAAACAATGACATCAATTTACAACAACCACTAATTAGCTCGCTATTTACTTTCACTATTTTCTTTGTATGCTTGCTTATTATTTCTAAGTACTCTGGATAAGTTCTAAACAAAATTTGCAATCCACTGAATACAGGACCACATTTTGCTGTAGCACATTGTACACTTAACTTGCCCTTGCAGATTTAGGTTTTTATATTTCTTTTGTGAGACAAATTGCTAAAGGAGTGAGCTGGTAACAGCACAGCAAGGGAAACCAGATTTCTGGGATGAGAGCCTACTGGACAAGAAACTGTGCATCTCCTTACCCAACAAGGTTGGAGGATTGTGACATAAACGGTGCAAGCGTATAGAGTGGAAGAATTCATGTGCAGAAAGAGAAATAAAGAGAGGGAAAGAAATATAGATTAAGAGGTAGAAGAAAAGGAAAAGTGACAAAAAGTTTAATTTAAAATTTTAAAATTTAAAAGCCTCCCATCAATTAAAACTGGAAGGAACGCAACACCATACTTGCAATAGCTGATTTTCAATGCCAGAAATGTTGTTTGGCAGCAATTAACATTTATCACTTTGTTAAAGGACATCTAACAATAACGTGGACAAGGTTCACTTATCTGTTACAGTTTAGTTTATCTCTAACACGCAAATACAGCAACATCAGGCTGATCAATGTATTTCAATGGTGAAACCGATAGTGAGATGTTGTTTTCACGATGCTAATAGCCGAGCATCATAGCTCAGACAGGATTTCCGCGTTTAACCATGCATCTGCTGCTCACCTGAATTGTTGTACCATTTACACATAAATAACCATGATAGCCATGAGCCTCAGTGGTACTTTGGCGGCAAAACATGGGTCAGTATCTACTGTACTGCATGAAAATTCAATATGTTTGAGAGGCTGATAAATTGAGAGATAAGTGCTGTTAATGCTTTGGTGGGAAAATGACAATGGAAATAATAATTGGATCAGCACTCATAATACATCAGAACAATCAAGTGAAATCTGAAAAATATGATCAGTTTTCTTGGGGGAGAGAAATATACGTTTTCTTTTAAGGTAAACAGATTGTTGCCAGCAGGGCAATATAAGAAATAGCTCTTCTTGTAAGTTTGAGTGGGTAAATCATAAGTGACAATCACACTGTGCAATCCTTTGTAGAACAGCAGACATCATGCAGTACAAAACTAATTTATCTAGAGACATGCTGTTTCATATTTATTATAATGTAATAGATGAACAATTGTTAAACATTTACATTAGTAAGGATGGAAATAAGGACCAAAATAAACAGAAATTAACCTATACTACAATACAAAATAATTATGTTTTTGTCCATTTACCTGGAATAAATGAAGCAAATTAACTAACACCTCACTTGCTCTCACTGACCGGGTTAATTTGCAAATTGTAGTGTCTCTCTACAAGTGCAGGCAGCTGTGTTCTGTAGATGGATTTCAACTGTACAGCTGCTATAATATTTCCAGCTAAGGATAAAATTAGTGTGATCAGGATGTGCAGCATTCCTTCCCATGCTATATGATGGAGTACATACCTGGGGCTCACAACACCATGATGTGTCCTGTATGTCTTAAAGTTTTTGCAGCATTCCTTCCCATGCTATATGATGGGACGCATACTTGGGGCTCATAACACCACAATGTGTCCTGTATGTCTGAAAGCTTTTGCATCTCTGTTGTTGTACATGAGATATCACAGCACTGTGCTAGTGCCAAGTTACTTTCATAGAGTAAACTAAATGAATCAAACTGATGTAGCTAATGTCCGGCACAGGATTATCAACTATGGGGAACAAATAAGCAACAAAATGCAAAAAATGGCTTAAATATCTCTGAAACATTGGTATAAAAATGCTGCATATTTAAAAATGAATTTCCAGAATGCAGATGATGTAGGCAAGGTCAGCAATTACTGCCCTAGTTATCCTTGAGAAAATGGTGGTGGGTTGCCTTCTTGAACCACTGCTGTCCATGTGGTGAAAGTACTTCAAGATTTTGACCCAGCCTCAAAGAAAGAATGGCAATATATGTACAATTCATACATGGCCAAAGCAACTCAGCAGTTACACAGGAAGCTGGGTCTATTCATGGGAACAAGAGAGTCAGACAATATTAGAAGGGGCTAAGAGGGAAAGATGACAACAGGGGCATCTGGGAGGGTCAGAAGATGTTAGAGAGAACATGGTTAAAGCCATATTGATGAAAGAGAAAGCTGGGAATAAGGAGGATGTCAGTCCCAGGATTACTGTGGAACTCACCCACTAACCATCAGTCCAGAGAATGGTAGGGGTAACCCTTCTGACCAAGAATGCCGATTCCCCTAGGGCACACACGATGATGAATTGCATTCCAACATTCTGCTGAGGGAGCGGAAGAAACTTTTCGATAAAAGCGAAACTGTTTTCAACTTCTGCTCTAACTAGTTTGCAACTGAATTTCTAGAACGTTCTTGGAGAATATTATCCAAGCTTGGGAGATTGGTTTGAAAGGCTGTCTGAGCTCGTTAGCCTTTCTTCCAACAGTCCCCAACAACAGCCAACTTTTAAAAATTATTTGGCACAGAGTGGCAACACATTCAGTGGTAGCTGGAATTAAAAAGGATTAAAATCATCTTCCAGTAATTACAAATGTGATCTGGCACTCAGTTCCAGCATTAACTATTGGGAGTTGGCTTTCAACGTGCAATCTGGTTTAATAAACTTGTTTTGAAAAGGGGTTGGCTGCCAGGAATGCATTTAAGATGTACTGGAGATGCTGTCAGTGTCACAGGGCACCAGGGAAAGTCCAGAGTCTCATTTCAATTAGAAGCAGAGCTCATCAAAGTAAAAGGAGGCATCTTAGCCATCCGAAACACATGTGTCTCCACTTCAGGGAACACATCTGTAAAAACAAATTGAAGTTGATCGAATTTATCCTGCTAACTGCACGTTAGCTGTAAATTCATATGGAGGGATACTTTGCTCATATTAAACAAATCACGACTGTTGCAGGGCATATCACACTCAATCAGCCCCAGTATAAATGATACACTCCATCTATACCACAGTTATTAAACTGCAAATTACATTAGGCCAAAAAAATTATCAATATTTAAGCAATTAAACTTGGGTGCCAAACTGCTCTTGAGGAGAAAGATGAGGCTCGACACCCTTTGCTACAAAGTTTAAACCAACAATCAAAGTAACCCTTAAACACAAAGGTGATGGGGCTGGACTGGTTCAGATTAACAGACTTTTCCAGTTTCTGTCATTCTGTGCAAGTTCTCCATTTTGTAGAGTGGTGGGGTGGAGGTGAGGGGTTGGGGGCGGTGGGTGCAGTTTGAGAGTAGGGGCACCTCTGAGGGATTTCACTGTGGTTTCGCACTGCCCTGGGCCCTCATTTCCAAAGTCTTATGTCTCTGATACTCCTCTTCCTCTCCCATTATTACACAGGACAGGAGAGTCCCCATTGGGAAGACATTTTGAGCTGCTTACTCCTACTGACCTGGAAAGGAAGGGGTGTAGGTGTCTGAAAATTTCAAATGCACAGAGGCAGACAGCACTACAGACGAGTATGGTGCAAGTTTCAGAGAGATACATTCAAAGGAGGAAAAATCACAAAGATGATAATTATCAAGCTCCAGAAATCTTAAGGTGATGTCACTTTGTATTGTGACTAAATGCCTGAATATAGATCTACCCCAGCGCATTATTTGCATAAATCTAAAGTGCTTGTATCTGATCATGTTTTGCATGGGGCAGCTATGTAGGTGAGTGGTAAAGGGTTTTTAGAGGGCACATCCTGGAGGTGGTTTAGACGATTCAACATTTCAGTGTACCGCCAGTGTGAATCAATTGGTGCCTAAACGTCATGGGAAAAACACTGAGCATTGCTACTCAAACCGTAGGAACGCCAAAACACTTCAGGAAATTCAGGGTTCTAGTATAATCTGGTGGATTACGTGTGGCAAGGGAAGTTTGCAACCTTATACATACATCTGTCTGAGCCCTGATTCTAATCTTCTGATAGACGGACATTTCATTTCTTGCATTCCACCAAGAATGAGGTCTGTAATATATTGAAATCGGCAAGGCTGTGTTGTGTCTGCCCATCTGAAGCTTGAAACCTGTGAAACCAAATCGATTTGATTGCAACTCATTCCAGTCTACATCATAGAAATAAATGCAAGGACATTTTGATACTTTCTACACTAGAAGAAATTCTTTCCATCCATTGACACCTCAAATGCACTGTCAGTGATTAAGAATAATTTCCATTCAATGTCGCTGACATAAACTTTGTCAATTCAAATTAAAAACAATGGTGTGTTTGATCATCAAAATGTTTTTAATACATATTTTGCTAACATTAAAGAAGGCTTTCAACGTGTTTTCAGAGAGGGAGGGGCTACTCATGTTTGAAAACAAAGCTTAATTTTGGGATGTGTTTGAGTTAAGATCAAGTTCATTTACTGGAGAAGTCGATTGATGAAGCAAATTGTGAACACTTTTCCATCTCCATGTATTTAAGCGTTGTGTAACCACAGCTGAATTAGAAATAATAATTGGTACTTCAATGTTTCTCTGCAGTGGGGAATTCAAATACCAGGTTCAAGGACATGAGCTACTGTTCCCTTTTCATAGCATCAGAGCTGAACACCACAATATAATCCTGCTAAAATATTTTTATTCTTCTTCCTTACCCGTGTTGTGTATGAGTGATCAGGAATAAGTGGCCCATTGATTCTAGTGACAGATCAGTAATAGCCGAACCAGGATAGAGCACATTTAAACTCACCCCTTGGTTAACAGTCATCTACTTGTCCCCCTCAGTGAAGATATTTTTTTGCCAGTTTTTGCTGATAGTGAACAAGGCCAGTAATAAAGAAGCTACTGTAGGGTCAGGGAGGGGCTATTAAAGGGATTTTGTCTGATACAGGTCCAGAGATAAAAAGAGAAACAAAAACAAGCTTGTATCGAAATAGGGTTTTATTATATCCTCAGGACATACTGAAGTGTCTCAGACCCAATAATTCTTGTTGTGTAGGCAAACACAGCAGCAAATAAAACCATAAGATGTAGGAGCAGATGTAGGCCATTTGGCCCATTGAGCCTGCCCTGCCATTCAATGAGATCATGGCTGATCTGATAATCCTCAACTCCACATTCCTGCCTTTTCCCCATAACCCTTGATTCCCTTACTGATTAAAAATCTGTCTATCTCAGCCTTGAATATACTTAACGACCCAGCCTCTGAAGGCCTCTGCGGTAAAGAATTCCACAGATACACTGTCCTAAGAGAAGAAATTCCTCCTCATCTCTGTTTTAAATGGGTGCCCTCTTACTCTGAGATTATGCCCTCTGGTCCGCTACTCTCCCACAAGGGGAAACAACCTCTCAGCATCAACCCTGTCAAGCCCCCTAAGAATCTTATGTGTTTCAATAAGGTCGCCTCTCATCCTTCTAAACTCCAATGAGTACAGGCCCAACCTACTCAACCTCTTCTCATAAGAAAATCTGTCCATACCCGGGATCAACCTAGTGCACTAAGATAAAAGCAAAATACTGCGGATGCTGGAAATCTAGAACAAAAACAAAAATACCTGGAAAAACTCAGCAGGTCTGACAGCATCTGCAGAGAGGGATACAGTTGACATTTCGAGTTCATATGACCCTTCATCAGTTCTGATGAAGGGTCATACGAACTCGAAACGTCAACTGTATCCTTCTCTGCAGATGCTGTCAGACCTGCTGAGTTTTTCCAGGTATTTTTGTTTTTGTTCAACCTAGTGCAGCTTCTGTGGACTGCCTCCAATGCCCATATATCTTTCCTTAGATAAGGGGACCAAAATTGTTCAAGGTGTGGTCTGACTAGTGCCTTGTATAGTTTTAGCAAGACTTCCCTATTTTTATACTCAATTTCCTTTGTAATAAAGGCTAACATTCCATTTGTTTTCCCCATTATCTGTTGAATTTGGACGTTAGCTTTTTGGGATTCATATGCAAGGACTCCCACTCTGTGCTTCAGCCTTCTGCAGTCTTTCTCCATTTAAATAATATTTAGCTCCTGTATTCTTCCTGCCAAAGTGCATTACCTCACATTTTCCCACATTATATTCCATCTGCCAAGTTTTATCCCACTCACTTAGCCTGCCTATTTCTTCCTGTAGACTCCTTGTGTCATCCTCACCATAAGACCATAAGACATAGAAGCAGAAATTAGGCCATTTGGCCCATCGAGTCTGCTCCACCATTCAATCACAGCTGATAGGTTTCTCAACCCCATTCTCCCGCCTTCGCCCCGTAACCTTTGATCCCCTTACCAATCAAGAACCTATCTATCTCGGTCTTAAATACACTCAATGACCTGGCCTCCACAGCCTTCTGTGGCAATGAATTCCATAGATTCACCACTCTCTGGCTAAAGAAGTTTCTCCTCATCTCTGTTCTAAAAGGTCTTCCCTTTACTCTGAGGCTGTGCCCTCGAGTCCTAGTCTCTACTACTAATGGAAACATCTTTCCCACGTCTACTCTATCCAGGCCTTTCAGTACTCTCTAAATTCAATCAAAACCCCCCTCATCCTTCTAAACTCCATCGAGTATAGACCCAGAGTCCTCAAACGTTCCTCATATGTTAAGCCTTTCATTCCTGGGATCGTTCTCATGAACCTCCTCTGGACCCTCTCCAGAGCCAGAACATCCTTTCTGAGGTACGGGGCCCAAAATTGCTCACAATATTCTAAATGTGGTCTGACCAGAGCCTTATAAAGCCTCAGCAGCACATCCCTGCTTTTATATTCTAGTCCTCTTGAAATAAATGCCAACATTGCATTTGCCTTCCTAACTACCGACTCAACCTGTAAGTTAACTTTAAGAGAATCCTGGACTAGGACTCCCAAGTCCTTTTGCACTCCAGATTTCTGAATTCTCTCCCCATTTAGAAAATAGTCTATGCTTCTATTCCTCCTACCAAAGTGCATGACCTCACATTTCCCCACGTTGTATTCCATCTGTCACTTCTTTGCCCATTCTCCTAACCTGTCCAAATCCTTCTGCAGCCTCCCCGCCTCCTCAATACTAACTGTCCCTCCACCTAACTTTGTATCATCTGCAAACTTAGCCAGAATGCCCTCAGTTCCTTCATCTAGATCATTAATGTATAAAGTGAAAAGTTGTGGTCCCAACACTGACCCCTGCGGAACTCCACTAGTCACCGGCTGCCATCCTGAGAAGGACCCTCTTATCCCCACTCCCTGCCTCCTGCCAGACAGCCAATCTTCTATCCATGCTAGTACCTTGCCTCTAACACCATGGGCCCTTATCTTATTGAGCAGCCTCCTGTGCAGCACCTTGTCAAAGGCCTTCTGGAAGTCCAAGTAGATAACATCCGTTGGCTCTCCTTTGTCTAACCTACTCGTTACCTCCTCAAAGAATTCTAACAGATTTGTCAGGCATGACCTCAAATAGGGCTGACTTTGCCCTATTTTACCATGCACTTCCAAGTATTCTGAAATCTCATCCTTAATAACGGACTCTAAAATCTTACCAACGACTGAGGTCAGGCTAATCGGCCTGTAATTTCCCATCTTTTGCCTCACTCCCTTCTTAAACAGGGGGGTTACATTAGCGATTTTCCAGTCCTCTGGGACCCTCCCTGACTCCAGTGATTCCTGAAAGATCACCACTAACGCCTCCACCATTTGCCTTCCCACCTATTTTTGTGTTACCTGCAAACTTGGCGATAGTACATTCATTTCCCTCATCTAAATCATTAACATATGTTGTAAATAATTGAGGCCCCAGCACTGATCCCTGTGGCACTCCACTAGTTACAGGTTGCCATCCTAAAAATGCCACCCTTACCCAACCTTCTGTCTTCTATTAGTTAGCCAATCCTCTATCTATGCTAATATACTATCCCCAACACCATGGGCTCTTATCTTATTAAGTAGCCTTATGTGTGGTACCTTATCGAATGTCTTTTGGAAATCCAAATATATTACATCTACTGGTTACCCTTTATCTATTCTGCTTGTTACCTACTCAAAGAATTCTAATAATTTGTTAGGCATGATTTCCCCTTCATGAAGCCATGCTGACTCTGCTTGATTAGATCATGTATTTCTAAATGCTCTGCTATTACATCCTTTATAATAGACTCCAACATTTTCCCAATGACAGATGTTAAGCTAACTGGCCTATAGTTACCTGTTTTTTGACTCCCTACCTTTTTGAATCAGGGTGTTACATTGGCCGTTCTCCAATCCTCTGGGACTTTTCCAGACTCTAAGGATTCTTGGACGATTAATCCCAGTGCACTATCTCTGTAGCTAATTCCTTTAATATTCTAGGATGCAACCCATCAGAAATTATAACTCGGTAACAGGCCATGTTGGAGTTTATCCTCAACACGAGCATCCTAATTCTATGTTCCTGAACTATTGCCATAGACTCCTTTAAATAAATGTTAACATGATGTCTGCTTCAGTTATCAGGTCCAGTGGTCAATCTATGGCCTCCCAACCCTGTGGGTTGAAGTTTTTCCTGCTCTCTGTCCTAAATCTTGTACATTTAATTGTATACCCATTCCCCTTAATTGCAAATAGGGAAGACAAAGTTGCTTTTATCTCTCAACTTTCACAGCCTCAGAATGTCATACTTTTGAACTATTGTCACTGTTATGAGATAGAAACTTAGCAGCTGATTGCTGTTTTTGGGCCAATGAAATAAATGACCAGATCAGCTGATTTTAGGCGTTGGTTGAGGGATGAATGTTGGCCCAGCATGCTTTCTGGATACCAGGAGAACTCCCTTGCTTTATTTTGGAATAGAGTGGTTATATCTTTTATATCCACTGGAAAGGGCAGATTGGGCCTACAATTTAATGTCTCACCTGACAGCGCTCCCTTCAGTACTGCACAGAAATGCCAGACTAGATTATAGAGTGGGATTTAAATCCATAACCTGGCTCAGAGGGCTACAACTGAGGCAAGGCTGACCTCTCAATCACTGGTTACACTTCATGATTTTTTAAACATCTCTATCAAATGACCCTTAGCCACCTTGAGGTATGTCTCTTGGATAGCTGTTTGTAATTAGATTACTTACATATTCTAATTGTCAACATAATAGATGATAATGAGATGCTGCTTCAACATTTTTTTGAAAAACTGAGTCGAGGTACTCTAGCTTTTGGCTTAATGGACTCTCTTAGGTTTATAGAGCACAAAACAAGATCTAAAACAGGTGCAATCAGTATGATAGCTCTTTCTTCTTCCAACAGTTTAAAATAATCCCTCTTAGCTATAGAGATCAAATTATTCATGAATATTGGAGCTGAATGAATTTTTTTCTCCAGCTTTATTAATTCAAGGCTTACAATGGTCCTTTACAATTCTCTTCAACTTATCTAGTTTAATTTACCATGATTTGGTTTTTTTTCTGTTTCATATTACTAGCGTTAAATACTTGCTGCAGAATCATGTTTCAAGAAGATTACATCTTTCCCAAAGGCAATTCTAACCTAATGACCGCAGCTGGAAAGTTCTAAATATTGACAGATTTTCATATTTAATATCTTTGAAAGTTCCTGTAATGCGTGTTATCTTGGTAGCCAAATGATAACATTCAATATATTACTTTGTCATATTCTTATCACAACTGGTTCAAATGATAAAGGTGCAAATTTCCTAAATGGCTTCAGGTGCAGGACTCTGCACATGCTCAAAGGTTGGTTTGAAGTACAGCTGAATTGTAAAAAAAAATGAAAAATGTGATTGAGTCCAAAATTGGGTAAAAATCTCAGCACAATGCCTTCAATCACAATTGCAATACTGTCTGTTCCTGTCCATGCAGCTGTTTGTTACTCAAACGTATTTGCCCGGGGTGGTGAAATCCGAGTCGAGCTGTCTTTACTGCTTTACCTGAATTGGGCAGGTTTGTATTATGGAATAAGCTTCATTTGGGCATCAAAGTGAGTTCTGGGACCATGTCCCAATATAGCTCTTACATCAGTAAGATGATCTTTGGCAAGTTTTTCAGTTAAATAGGTATGTGATATTGAGCAATTCTATCTCTCAATAACAAACAAAGGTCATCTCCTTATGTCTAGAAGGTTGGTCCTCATTTGCAATCAGGTGAGTATCCATTCAGAGCATTTATCAATGATGCTGATCAAGTACTAGGGTTCAACTGGAAGATCTCTAATTTCAGGTCAGATGATTTTAACCTATCAATAACATGAAATTTGAAGTACTATATCCCAAAAAGAAACTGGTAGAGGCTGAAGCAGTAGTACAGCTTGGCAAGTCCAATTTCAAGCTAAAAAAATGACCCCAGTTCCAACTAATCTGTGACCATAAATGTTCATTCTAGAGGTTTAAGTATCCAAGAGTTAGGAAGAGTGATCAGTTTGTTCATCCCAAGATCCTGGGATGTGAATGTAAAAGATTCTCTAATAGCAGTGTCACCCCTTCCACAACCTCCACACTCAATAGAACCACCTCCAATTCACACCAACTTCCAACAGATTGCCAACTTACTCAAAGAAATTGGTACATTGATGCATTAAGAAATGCACTTCTAAAGTATCTGAATGTGTGCACAAAAGCTTTTGATGTTTAATATGGCAAAGTATGTGTTATCTAACCAGATGTGGAAGTGCTCATTTTGACTGAGTGTTTAAAAACAGAAAATGCCCCTTTGCCTGGACAAAATCAATTGGTGTAAAATAAATGTAAAATTGTTGGAAAGAGACATTTTTTGTAGAAGCTTTTCGTCTTGCACTAGGCATGTATGGAAGTTATTACTGACAGCTGCAGATTTAAATATAGCAGATGTACCATCAACATGTTGGAGGTATGCAAGGGGTAGGAGGTTAAGTGTCATTCCATCAAAGACACGTTTCTATGGAACACAACAAAGATGTTTACAAGTGCTGGGCCTAGAGGGGATCCAATGGTAACACCATCTACTTGGACATACATGGTGTTATTAAAATGAACTCAACTGCATGAGATGCCGAGTTCATAAGTTCAATGAATACTGATTCACGCATTGGTCCCTTCTGCTGTTTGCAATGGGCAAGGTACATTCTGTACTCAACCAGCCCATGTTTGCAAAACTCAAAACAGTGTCCAACATTAGATGTGATTCCAAGATTGGACACCATTTGCTAAATAATCCTCAGTGTGCTAAGAATTACACTGACAACCAATTTGAGATCATCAGTCGGACTTGCAGTGTGGCGCATTTGCGTGTACTGGAAGCTACATATATTACTACACAGGGCCCTGTTCTTTTCAGACAGAAGGAACATGTACACACATTGCGCCTGCTCCAGCTAAACAAAGTAAGTGACAGCCATTCGCAAGTAAGAGCCAACATGAATTTCTAAAGGGGAAGTCATGTTTAACTAACTTGCTGTATTTTTTTGAAGAGTTAACAGAAAAGATCGATGAGGATAATGCTATTGATGTGGTGCACATGGACTTTCAAAAGGCATTTGATACAGTGCCACACAACAGACTTGTGAGAAAATTTATTGCTCATGGAATAAGAGGGACAGTAGCAACGTGGATACAAAATTGGCTGAAAAATAGGAAACAGAGGGTAATGGTCAATGGATATTTTTCAGGCTAGAGGAAGGTTTGTATTGGAGTTCCCCAGGGGTTGGTATTGGGACCCTTGCTTTTCCTGATGTATATTAATGATCTAGATCTTGGTGTGCAGGGGATAATTTCAAAGTTTGCAGATGATACAAAGCTCGGGAGTGTTGTAAACAGTGAGGAGTACAGTGTAGAACTTCAAAAGGACATAGGTAAGTTGGTGGAGTGGGCAGATATCTCCTCCAACAAAAAGCTCCTTCAGACACACGGGGTCAAATTATCGCCTTCTGTGCTGCGAACTTCTATACATCTAATTTGTATTTATGTTACTCGAGCACAGCTATGGCAAAGGGACCGTTCCGCTGCAGGCTCCACTTGGAAATTTAAAGTACCTGATCTTAGTTGTTTTGGCTTCAGCAGAGAACCAGTTTCTTAATGGGCCTTGTGAATTGCAACTGGATTCATTAGCTCTGCTTCTGTCCCATGAAACGTGCAATTAGTACAGTGGACAGGACATCAATGGCATTAGTAATGTGCAAGTTCGATAACACCTGAATTGAAAAGGAGACCCAAAATGCTCCCTGAACTTGCAATGGACACCCTGTTGAGAGCAGCTTGTGTGGGCAAGTGAATGGGGGAATGTGATGCTGAAAAGCTGCTATTGTACCTTCAGAAACTGGATTTTATTATACACGGAAGATAAAAGCACCTTGAGCTTACATACCATTCAATCTGGCTTGGAATACTGAGCTCTAGTATTTCACAATTATTATTGTCAATAGAACAAGGGAATTGCTTTCCAATGTGAGAAAAGGTCAGCTTGGTCCAGTCATGGTTCCAGGTTAAGCTCTGTTTACTTCAGATCTTTGTCATTTATTTGCTGCTGCATCACATGGATACAGGATAACGGTCACAAGACCCAACCAAAGAGCAAATCTTATTCAGTAAAGGATGGCAGATCATCTGAAAGCAAAGGATCCAGAGAATGGGTGCTTATGTTGACGTGTTACTCCTGGAGATGCTCACCTTTAAGTCAAATTGTTTTTCATGATATTGATATTGATAACCATTTGCAGTTACATTGCATTCCAAACGTGCTGAAAATGTGCAATTTCATTTACAATGGTCTGCACTGCAACACAGAGATATGTTTTAAATTTTATTTTTAAACACAAGATTCATTTACCAACACCTTTCCCCATATTCGACCAACATAATCTGTGCACCAGCCTGAAACAACTCCAGACTCCAGAGTGCAAATAAACATTTTCAAAAAGTGAAAATGTTGGAAATACTCAGCAGGTCAGTTAAGCATCTGTGGTGAGAGAGGAGTTAACGTTTCTGGTGAGGGTCCTTCTATAGCTGAGCCATTAATTCTTCTCTCCTCACAATGCTAACCGACCCGCTGGCTGTGTTCAGTATTTTTCATTTTTGTTTCAGATTTTTCCACATTTGCTGTTTCTTTTTGCTTATATCCAAGTGATTGTTGTCTGAATGTTCACAGTCTAACTGAAAACGCTCACGATGCTTCTCAAACTGAGAGATTTAGAAATGGTGTGTTGCTGTTTCTTGTAGAGGATGAGTTTGTATTTATAGATATTCTAACATGTGTTTGATGTCACTAAATGTTTTGATATTCTAACAGTGCATCAGTATACTCTCTCCAGTGTGGTATTTCAAAATATGGCTGTTGCTACTCAAATGGTTTTTGGAGCCAGCCAGATCTTGACAATATCGACAGTGAGAGAAAGAAAGAGAGAGAGTGAAACTTAATCATTGAACAGGGTATCAAGTTATCATATTTTAGATATAAATGTGTAGCTCACATGTTCAATAAACCTTACTCTTTTAAAATTACAAAGAAATTACAGGGCAATGGTTACTAAAATGTGCCTTTTTTAAACCTGTACTGAACTGAAAGTGGGAGCACGTATCTTTAGCTTATGGTGATGATATACAATGCAAAAGGATCAGATACTTTAAATAACCAAATATTACAGAAGTTTACATTTTTGACATTATAAATCAACAGCACAGGGCCAAGAGTGGCCAATTAAAAATTGTCTCATGATATGTGAGGCAGACATGCATATGAAACCACATGGGTCTGGTTGGATGGTCTGCCTTTATTTGTCATTGATGAGGCAAAGCTCTACACTAGTTGAAATACAGAAATCTGGCATAAATATTCAGTTACTTTGATTCTTCTTCCTGTCTTTGAAACTCTGCAATACACTTTCAAGGGCAATTAGGGATGAACAACAAATGCCAGTCTTGTCAACTACACTCGCATCCCATGAAAGAACAAAAAAAATTCCAGGTCAAAGGTGTCTCTCTCCTGCTCATCTGAATAATTCTATTGCATATTTTAAAACACTGATCCATTTGAAAATTGTATTAAAACATCCTTCTCTTTGGCAACTTGGGCTGAACCAGACTCTTTGCAATCTTGTTGTTATATTTTACCCTGATCACACATTTGTGCCATCACTAAAACTGCCTATTTATATCTCCTCATGATTGCCCACCTCCACTCTTGCTTCAGTGCATCTGCTGAAACCCTCATCCATGTCTTTGTTACCTCTAGACTTGACTATTCCAATGTGCTCCTGGCCGACCTTCCTAGTTTTACCCTCATTCAAAATTCTCCTGCCTGTGTCCTTGTCAGGAAGATATAATAATTCTCATAATATTATTGTAAAATAGAGTAATAGTGAGATATGTCTATGTGTCTGTGTGTGAGAGACTTAATTGAATAAGAGCATACTAGTCTGGGTGCTTTGATGTAAGAAGAGAAGTTAGGTTTGAAATGTTAATTAGGTAAACATGGGAAGTTTAGAAACATAGGTGTCAAGGGAACATTTGCATTTTTAAATAAGCCAGACTAGATTGTTTTCAAAGGAGGAGTGAAGTGTGTCACCTAGCCAGGTGAAGTTTTGAAACAGTGTGTTTATTTTCCCCAAAGACTACTGGTAAAATCTAGCGCTATGAGAGGTTTTAATTGTCAGGAAGATAAAGTCCAAATGCATAATGAAACAACGGGTATTTCCATTCAAAGGGGAAAATATGTATAAAGGGGTGAAGGCTGTGCGTAAAGGTAGGCATTTTAAGATCTTACAAGTGTGAAATGCCTTCAGCGTCTATGCCTCAAGCTGCTGTCTAAGAAAACTCATTTTGAATTAGACTTGTTCAGGGTATCATGTTTCTTTGCCCGGGTCTTTTAAAATCTGTGTATCTTACTGTTGCCTTAACGAAAGTGTTACTGGGAGTTAGATTGACTTGGGGATTTAGAAGTTATCATAGTAGCAATTTGTAGATCTATGTATGTATTTAAAATCATTTCTCTTATTAATAAATGTTCAATTTAGTTTTATAAAAACCTATAAGACTTGGTGGTCTTATTACGACTGAATTCAAGGCACATATCTCAAAATTTATGCAAACTGCAAAACAAGTTGTGGCAGCTGTTTCAAGTTTCCCTTTGGGAATTTGAACAACTCAGCATTTACCATTGGCTATGTCATAACAGTCCTAACCCATACCTGTCCTGCTCACCCATCTCCACTGTGCTCACTGATCTACATTGATTCCCAATTAAGCAATGATTTTTAAATGATCATCCTTGTTTTCAAATCCTTCCTTGGCACCCTATCTATGTACCCTCCTCCAACCCTATCGCAACCAGATCTCGTTGCTCATGTGATTCTGCCTTCTTGAGCATCCCCGATTTTAATTACTCACCATCAGCAGCCGGGCCTTCAGCTGCCTGGGCCCTAAGCTCTGGATTCCCTCCCTAAACACCTCTTCACCTCTCTTTTCTCTTCCAAGATGCTGCTTAAAACTTACCAGTTTAACGTAGCTTTTGATCATCATGTGATTACTTAGTGTCATGTTTGATAATATTTTTGAGAAGTATTTTGGGATGTTTTATTACATTAAAGGTATTATATAAACACAAGTTGCTGCTGTTGTTCTGTTGTTGTAAACTTTAGCATATCAAAATAGAGACAGTATTATCCATTGTATGAATCACCAATGCATTTCCTCACTGTTAATTGGCAAACACAATGGGATTTGCAGTGGCTGCAGATTCTAAGACATGAAGTTAGTCATTGTTATGAGGTTATGAATGTTCCAAATTCAAAAATGCTTCAATGTCTCTTCTTAGGCTGTCCCTCAAGGTCAGGATGACTTGCTTCCACACTAAAAAGGAGTTCTCAGGTGACTGAAGAGTCCACTGTGCGACCTACAGTCTCTGTCACAGGTGGGGCAGACTGGTGGTAGGAGTAGAGTACAGTAACAGAAGGAAATCACAGAACATTACAAGTCCCAGGGTAATAGGATTGTGGAAGAGTTAGCAGGAATGTTAGGAACAGATGGCATAAATGGGTACAAGTTAATCAGATAGATTTCTGGAGAGTAAGGAGAGGAATGTGTTGAGGAGGTGGGACTGAAAGGTTTATTATACCTAAAAGGCAATTATTTATCAGTTTCATTGTACAGCCTACTCAATTTTTCAAATGAATTTCAATGGTTACTCAGCCACTCTTACTAAAATAACTAACAGAAGAGGCCAAATTAGTCTTTTTCAATTATTATTTTGCTGATACAATCTTTTAATTGAATGTACAACAGTGAAATGTTTCACTTAGTATGGAAATAAATACTGGTTGAATCAGACAGCACTTGTTCCCAGCAGCAAGGGAATCTGCATTATTTATTCCAACCTGACTTTAGAAAGCCTGCAGGTGCAGGAAAATTGGTCTCATTCCATCCTTCCAGTGGGTGCCGAATTGTACTTCAGCTGGCCAAGAAAATGTGGAGCAAAATATAAAGGATACAAATAAATTCTGAGCATATGCCACCCTCAAATTAATTTTAAAATGTTTCTGTAAGTTTCTGGATGAGTTTCCTGTCTGGCTTGGAAATAGAAATGCTTTCTGCTAGCACACAAAAATTGCTTCTAATTTGTATATGGAAAAAATATACAATTATATTTTTATATGTAAAGTTCAAACTAATATAAATTCTTGTTGATAGACAGATGAGGGGTGGAAGCTAGCAAACATGTGCTTGCAAGTCAACTGCTGGGTAAGTCAGCACAATAACCTTTTAAACTTTAAATTTAAAAAGATGTAAGAAGATACAATTCATCATTGACAAATCAAAAATACAGCCCCAAGTTAAATACGCTCAGTACTGCAGAACAGCGCTCAGTACTGCAGAACAGCGCTCAGTACTGCAGAACAGCGCTCAGTACTGCAGAACAGCGCTCAGTACTGCAGAACAGCGCTCAGTACTGCAGAACAGCGCTCAGTACTGCAGAACAGAGCTCAGTACTGCAGAACAGCGCTCAGTACTGCAGAACAGCGCTCAGTACTGCAGAACAGCACTCAGTGAAGACAAGAGCTTAAAGTAGTTTTCACCAAATCAATGCATCTCGGTCATTTCTCAATCCATTTTCCCAACAGCAGGAGGCAACTATAATCTTCAGTACAGTCACACTTCATAACTACTGACTCAAGATTAAGCCTGAGCTCGATCCTTTTTAAACATTGAGGAGACAAAGTGTTCTTCCTTTAAATCAATGATGGTTTAATCACAACAGTGAATTCTAAGTGGATTGGATCTAATGTCAAACCGATCAATAAAAACCTAAATAAAAAGATGGATTGATATCAGCTAGGAATTTCATTGACGTGCCAATTAATACCAAATACAAGAGTAACTTTGTTCTATGAAGCTCATCTATTAGTAACAGCCCTGTGATATCTAAACTCCTTCGATTTTCCATTGCTGACACCCACCAGTGAAAGGAGACTGTCATTCAGTCTCTGTGCCTTGTGTCAATCCAGGTCAAGGAATTATCAATCCTCTTGACACAGCACCACCCAGTCCTATACCAGAGGATGAATGGCTTTATTCCTAGTTTAGATAGGCTGCACTGCAACTCAAGTGCCAGAATTGACACTTGATGCTCCTCTCAACAAACAAGTTCCATTTTAATTTCAGCTGAGCTGCATTCTAACTCAGACCCTTTGCTTCTCCTACCATTCACCTTCCATCTTGATCTAAATAGGTTGCATTCCTGCTCAACCAGCAGGGATAGAACAGATAACATTTTAACACACAGTACTGCATTACAGATTTTAACAAACAGCATTTTCTCTGACAGTCACAAATGATTAGGTTAAAAATAATCAGTGCCCTTCTGTCCTTATCAAAATTAAATAGCCTCATCATTTAGTTTTCCCTGGAGGTGGGACAGGTGATAAAGCAGTTTACCTGCCTCAGGGAGAATCTCATTCTTATCCTATGTTATTGCTGTTTGTTCTCACAATTATGTACTTAAATAGTAACAGTGACCTCCAGTATCCTCGTTGTTCAAATGTTGGTACATTCAACTCTCAAGTTGCAGTTTGGATCCTTGGACTATTTGTTCGTCATTGAATGACACTCCCCAAGCTGTCACATCACAGGGCGCAACATCAAAAACATAGGAAAGGCAGGGTGTGGGTGTGGGGGTGTGGGGGGGTTCCGTGGATTATAGTCAACAACCCTCAGTTAACCACTGGGACAGAACTTGGTGCTGCAGTAGGATTGCAACCTCAAATACCGGCTCCCAGATTATCACAAGCCAGAAATTCTCAAGTATAAAAGTATTTTTCAACTGAGATTCGACACAGGTTTAGCATAACTTCCCTACTTTTCAATTCTATCCCTCCAGAAATAAAGCTGGTTTGCTTTTTTTTCATATGGCTTTGTTTACATGTGACTCAACTTTTAGTGATTGGTATATTTTAGAAATAAGCATTTCTAAGTCCTGATTCTTGAGGGGCTACTACCTTTGTGATATATGATTGTTGTCATCTTTCCAGTAATTTTGATTAATATTTTAAGCTATTTCAGCTCCAGTGACCTTAATAAGAGATTAGTTTAAAATTTGCAAGCTTTTTTTTTAGGCACTTCCTATATCTGACTTCTTGATCAAACTCTGGATTAAATGATGAAAGCTGGAACCCTTTGCTTCTCCCCAGTCTGTTTAAAAGATCGCTTTCATGCTCAACAATAATTGAAGCTTTTCATACTACATTTCTGAAATTTCTGTTCTTTCCTTGAGGAATATCTTATTTTCCATTCAAATTTTGTCCAGGCTGGCTTCACAGAACTCAACTCAAGGTGAGGGTGGATTTGTAGCACTGATAAATGGTTTATCAAATCTTCATGTCTCTATCCAAACCAAGGAGACATTCCTCGAGGAAAAAACAACAATTTCAGAAATATAATACATCTGACTATCCTTCCTCTTCCACTGATATAGTAGTCAGTTACACCACTTATATGAAGTTCTGATCAGATTGTCTTGTTTTATGTTGCCATGATGCACCTGGGCAGGTGATCTATGCTTTCATTCTATTTCAAATTTCCAGCATTTGTCAGGAATTTTTGACAGTTCAGTAAACTTGTAGTCACTTGCCATTTCCCACAGAAGGCGATGTACTTTCCCAGGAGATGTACTTTCACTCAGCCCAAATCCCAATTGGGGAGAAAAAAAATTTGAAAATTTATAAGAATTCTTTTAGACTTTTTAAAGAGGACCATCATTTGGTTTTGAGCTGACAGCAGAGTTTCCTGGGATCAGGTTTAGTAGCTCCTCTGGAGGTGAAAGTTTCCTGATATTTTTTCCAATGGTGCCGTTCCAGAACATCCCTCCTTGCTAACAGCACAAGAGCTAAGATTGATCTCAGGTACTCTCTTGTGACTGAGATAATTGTATTTTTCAACTTTTTCTGAAAGTAGGCTTTCTCTCCTGTTGAATTCATCTGCTTCATTGTTATTCAGCCTCCACCTCTACTGCAAACACAATATCTAAAAACATCTTGGACTGGTTTCTCCCCTCCTCTCCCAACACCCCCCTCCTCCAAAATGATGAGAAACCAATGGTGGGCATGGGGCAAACATTTTTGAAAGGAAATTAATCTTGGACATGGCAACATTACACTTGGTGATGTTGGTCACACAGGAAAGAAAAACATCAAATTCCAATTGCGCCAGTCACATCTCAATCGACCAGTCCCTAGGAACACTTCAAAGAGCTGCCCCCACAACACTGGATGACATTGTACCAACAGGAGATGAGTAGGCATGGTTTCCCCAATGTAGACAAGCAGACACAACCTTCCTTCCTTGACCAGAAATTGACAATTGCTAACAGCAACAAATGGTTAGGCATTGGTGTTGCCTTCAGTTGCAGGCCAGACTCACGAGCTGTTGTTGCAGTTGTTCAATCATCCGATCCTTTCTCTTCAGTTCTTCTTGCAGCCCTTGGATCTCCCCAAGTAGCTCGTCAGTCTGGTGATGAAGAAAAACAACAGGCCATTAGGATATGTGTGGTGAACAAAAGTGCCGATTGATTAAAGTAACTGACAAAAGTTCAGCATGACAGCGAATATACCTAAATAGGAAAGGATAATTGTAATACTTTGATTTCCAATTGAGTGCTGGGGTGCTGGTTCTACCATGGAACACAGAAGGCCCAGTTGGTACATCAGCAAAAATGCTGTGAACTGACTCCCAATGTTTTTAGTGACACCCTGAATTTAACAACCCAATCAGACTTGGGTTGAGTGGTGCTGTCATCTCCTTAGTATGCAGGATGGAGGCTTGTGCTCATCGCCAGACCCCTATAATATAAATATACCCAACATTCTGCAGGTCCCTTCTGTAGGAAAAAGACTGAAGGGTAACCCGGTAAAGACTTATAAAATTATAAGGGAATTCAATGGGATAAATTTAGAGATGATGTTTCCACTATTTGGGATCCAGAAATACGGTCATAACTGTAAGGTAGTCACTAATAAATCCAATAGGGAATTCAAGAAAATTTCTTTACTCAAAAGGGTGGTTAAAAGTGGAACTTGCCACAACATGAAGTGGTTGATGTGAATAGCATCCAAGCATTTTAGGGAAAGCTGGGTATGTAGAAAGGAATAGAAGATTATGCTGATAGTGTGAGATGAAGTCAGGTTGGAGAAGGCTTGTGTGGAACATAAACACCAATATGGACCAGTAGAGCCGAATGGCCTGCTTCTGTGCTGTAAATACTCTGTAGCAGGTGGCCAAAAAATTGTTATATTTAAATCACCATCCATCATAATAATGAGCTATCTGCATGTAATAAATATGTCACAGAAAAGCTGGACTTAAATCTATTTCTCTGGATGTAATACAGTTAAACCCCATGGAACTGAATAGTGTGAAATACTGTGGGAAAATAAGGTCAATGGAAGGCGGCAAGTCGGGGGGGGGGGAAGAAAGAACAAAGAGAGAGAGAGAGATCTAGATTAAATGTAATTGAATGGGAAAATAAACTAACCAAGTTAACCAAACACAGGCACTAATATAAAAGAAATAACTGACTGAAATAAAATAACCATTGCATTTCAATGTGTTGCCAAGCTCATAAATTCATTCAATTCATATTCACCAATTGCACAAAACATGATTTATATTTCAGTTACTTGCTCCTCTCCCACATTCAATCACTTTAGTTGTTATCTTCCCTCACCAGGGTCTAATTCCTGACTAGGAAATTTACATTTTCAACACCCATGTCACCTGTAGTACTGTATTTTTAACTGAGTCTATTTTTGACTGTGGAAAGGATTGATTCTTTATTCTGTGTTATTTGCTTCTCCAGTGAACAGACTGGCACCATTAGATGTGGGTTTCTTCTCTGTAGTTGCATAAAATTGCATACAATTTATCCCATTCCTATGCATTTACATTACTGTGATGAAACACTTCAGTGTAGAATGCATGCTTCAGAGGTTTAGTTTCATATTGCATGCAAAATATGACTGCCATTTACTTCCACAACATGGATAATATTCCAAATATGAATGCCTTCGTCATCAGGTCAGCCAAGAGAAGGATCGTCTGACTCGATACAGATGGGAGGTCAATTGTTAATATGTTTCCCTGATGTTTACATATTTGGAAGTATTCTACGCTCCATTTTCTCTGAACTTCACTATTCCAACACGCTGTATAGTTGTTCTCCCACATCCTAACATCCATAAATTTAATCAGCCAAAACTCTGCTGCCTGTGTCTTAACTCGCTGAAAGTCTTGTTCCCCTATCAGTCCGTGCTTGCTACTTACATTGGCTCCCGGTTAAGCAGCATCTCGATTTTAAAATTCTCATCCTTGTTTTGAAATCCCTCCATGGCTTTGCCCCTCCCTATCTCTGTAATCTCTTCCAACCTCACAAGGCTGTGAGATCCTCCTCTAATTCTGGCCTCTTGTGCATTCCAATTCATACCTGCTCCACCACTGGTAGCCGTGCCTTCAGTTGCCTAGGCCTCAAACTCTGGAATTCCCTTCCTACCTCAATTTTCTCTTTGAAGCCACCTTCTTAGAACATACCACTTTGACCAAGCTTTCGGACATCTGACCCAATATCTGCTTATGTGACTCGATGTCATATTTTGTTTTATAATGGTCTTCTCAAACACCTTGGGATGTTTCATTACATCAAAGGTGCTATATAATAAGTTGTCATTGTTTAAACAGTATAGTCCTCAGTAAACGTACATAAGTGCACATGCGTGCTTTCACACCCACACACACGGATCCATAATCAGAGAGCGGTATCTATTTCTTCACTTGTAAGAACATATATAAAATCTGTGCTTGTGCTATGGGCACAGAGTATTGCAAGCTACAGCCAAAGGGGCAGAAGGACCCCTCCTTCTCCTGCACCGCCCCCCCCAACCTCCAGTAAACCTGATGGCAAACTCTTGCTATATCCAATAGTCTGTATAATTGATGGATAGTTCTACAACTGTTCAGAATGCCTCAGGGTTGTGGGCAAGTCTGTTTAGTGGCCAGACCTGCAGTCGAGTTACATACAGAATCTTAACTGACTAATTAAATACAATTTACAGGATGTTACTGCCTAGCAAGTTATTATTAACCAATGGCATAAGTAATTATGTCAAAAGGGATCACAAATGTACTGCAGACCAATCTGACCAGAGGTACAACCAGTGCAATCAAACTCTACAGTCTCAAGCTGATCTCTTCAACACCTCTTAATGATAGTGAAAATAGAATAAACGCAGTAAGGGGTCCTTGTGATTGACAGTATAGATAAACAATTCAATGCAGGGTTGTAATATTAAATTAAGGCCAGCTGCTTGCAAACAAATAATTTTACAAGAAAAATAGAACAGTTTGGAGCTTCTAGAGCTGGGTAGCAGAAATAGTGCTGTTTCCTGGCAAGCCAGGAACCCTGCCTGCCACCCTAAAGAAATAGTTTCCCATTCATGAAGGCAAAATACTGCAGATGCTGGAAATCTGAAATAAAAACAAAAAATGCTGGAAAAACTCAGCAGGTCTGGCAGCATCTGTGGGGAGAGAAACAGAGTCAATGTTTTGAGTCCGTATGACTCTTCTGCAGAGCTAAAGAGAAGTAGAAATGTGATGGATTTTACACTGTTCAAGAGCGGGTGCAGCAGGTGGAGCAAAATGGATGGTCAGGAATGATGTCATGGACACAAAACACAGGGAGTGTTAACGGTAGTGGTAAAGACTAAAGAAAGTGCTGATAGTGGCATGAAGGTAAAAGCATAATGTGTTCATAGCAGAACAAGGGTCAGTACTCTGTGAAAGCACAGCATAGATGGCCCTTTTGGGGGGTTGGGGAAAGAGGATTTAAAAAATGAATAAATAAATAAAAATAAAGAAGTAAAAAACTAAAATTAAAATTAAAGAAAAAAAAGTTGGATTAAAAAATGGGTCAAGATGGGAGGTAAGAGTTCAAGGTCTGAAGTTGTTGAACTCAATGATAAGTCCGGAAGGCTGTAAAGTGCCAAATCAGAAGATGAGGTGCTGTTCCTCCAGTTTGTGTTCGGCTTCACTAGAACGTTGCAGCAGGTCAAGGACGGACATGTGGGCATGAGAGCAGGATGGTGTGTTGAAATGGCAAGCGACAGGAAGGTCTGGATCATGCTTGCAGATTGAGTGAAGGTGTTCCACAATGTAGAGGAGACTGTATTAGGAGCAGCGAATGCAGTAGCCCAAATTGAAGGAGGTGCAAGTGAAGCGCTGCTTTACCTGAAAGGAATGTTTGGGGCCTTGGATGGTGAGGAGGGAGATGGTGAAGGGGCAGGTGTTGCATCTTTTGCAACTGTATGGGAAGGTGCCATGGGAAGGGAAATGAGGAGTTGGGGGTGATGGAGGAGTGGACCAGGGTGTAATGGAGGGTCCTTACAGAATTCTGACTGGGGTGGGTGAGGGGAAAATATGTTTGGTGGTGGCATCATGCTAGAATTTTCAGAAATGGCTTCCCATTCATGTTTAATTTCTTCTTGGAGGCCTGATGTCACTTGTATTTTAAGAACTACTGTTCCATGCTATGGACCACTCAGTGTGTTTTTTTTACCCCCAAAAGCGATGGAACTGCACTGTGATGATAAAACAGCAAGCTGCAAGATGTGGCCATGTTTAACAAACTCTCAGGGGTCAAGACAAAGGCTGGAAAGAAACTTTTACAATTAAAAAATGAAAAATAATTGATCAATTTCAACTTTTGAGTGCTTTTAGATAACTGAAAAAGCATCACACCTACTGTGGCAGGACAAAGTAGCGAAGCAACAATGGAATGCCTTCAAACCTGTAATCATCATCATTGGGTCAACACTGGTAACAATGTAGTCACCCTAATTGATGAAAAGAATTATTACCCATTAGAAAATGGGTTCAGATTGTATCGTTGTCAGAGAGAAAAATGTCAGTTTGAGTTGGTTTAAAATCCTAATACCACAGTTGGAATGGGAGTATTGTCCTCTCATTACCCATTCCCTAATTATCGTATCAGTCTGTTCACTAACAGTGGAAACATAACTTCAATTGAGCACTTTGCAATAGAAAAAGTAATTTAACACTGGTTCTCATTAACATTTCAAAATGTATTTTTTTTTAAAGACAACTTTATTCTTCATCCCCAATCCTGCCTCTAATTCTTCACTCCCTGGGTTTACACTCAGCAATCATTTAGATGATAAATTATATTGTGCTGCTTTTCATCAACAATTTTATTATAAATTAAAATGCAATTTAAGAAAAAAACTTAATATGGTGACATGATCATTTATTTCTTTTATTTAAAGTTTAACTTCTGTACTGAAATCAGAGAGCAACATACACTTCCATGACACTTTCAAGTTTATTCTTCCTTATAAAGGTCAATAATTTCCTATGTGATCATAAATGCAACCACATGAATTAAGGCAAAGAATGGTATGTTATGCAAGAAATTGGCAATCAAGATTCTTTATTACAACACTAAGCTTTAAATTATTTAGTATTTAAATCTGAACATTTAAATAAATACTCAGCTATATTCACATGTACAATTATATTTGAAGTAGGCTAATCAACAACATTTAATAGTTTCTTATCCTGTTATCAGAAACTTATTCAACTATTTTACCACCTTTGTGCATTACTCAGCACAAACAAAATACTAATTTTCTAGCAAACATAAAACATTTTGATATCAAGTGGGTTTATCCCTCAAATTCCAGAATTTCATGCTACCTCTGGGACCACTTCTGCAAGAAACATAGTCCTTGGCGGATGTAGCAGCAAAATGCTCAGCCGTGCTCAATGTGTGGGGGTGTGCCTCACAATTCAGACTGTCCTAACATGTTTAATACTCAAAGCAAAAGGAGTCACCATAAACAGGCCAGCAGTGCTCATGATTTGAAACTTACAACATTGTGAATGGGAATGGTGTACAAACAATAACCAGCTGGTCTCTGCACCTGTCGCACTGTCATCTACCATGCTCTCTTGTTCATTTTGATCAGTGGAAAACACCAAAGGATAATTGCATAAAAACAATAAAACCCCTTAAACAGTATAAATTTCATCACATCTTTATTTCTCTTTAGCTCTGAACAGCCATATGGACTGTTTTTTTACTCTCCATGTTAGATCTGCTGAGTTTTTCCAGCATATTCTATGTTTGTGTTGAAAAGATAACTGCAATTCTATTAAAATAAATATAATTGCACAGGAGCAAAACAAACCATGTTAACAGCAGTATAAAACTTGATTTTTAAAATACTTGCAAAATACTTGCAATACCTGTTACAAAATTTCAAGCTCTTAGGCTGTTATTCCAAGAGTTTAACTGCAATCTGCGTCCAATATGTCTGAGATTTAAGCTATTTGTCTTGTAATTATATCAGCAACATACAAGGTAAAAATTAGACAGAATTTCTTTGTTTTTTAAAAATATTATTTCATGTTTTTCAAGATCAGGAATAACAATCCTTGTAAATGGAGTATTTGCCCCTTTGGATCCCAGTATCAACTTCAAGCATTCCTGACAAGGTGTAGTGTGAAATAATTGACTTTTATTTTACTCCAAAATATGCCTTAATACAAACCACAGACAAGCATACTGTGACATTTACATTTCCTGTACCATCCTCACTGCATGAGATTGTCAACTGAGTGCCAATATGTGCTGATTTGTTCTGTGAACTCAAGTTGGTGGAGAAATAGACTGAGGCTGCTGAGAATTGTTGCACCTAAAGCTAACCGAAAAGGCCAATTTTCACCTGGAGTTTGTGAAATTAACTGAATGGAGAGATGAAGAGGTATTTAGCATGCATGCGTGGTCCACCTTCTAATATCCCTGAAGTCAGAATGACATGAAAAATCGATCCCAGTTTGACCAGCAACATTTAAATCAACATTAAAAAAAACTTAATTCTGAACCATGTCGGAATGAGCCACAGCACATTGACACATGTGAAAGGTACTGCACCATCAAGTAATAGGATGCTGGTTCTCCCAGGAGCTTCCCCATACATGGGAAGTTCTTGATCTCACCTAGGCGGTTCAGGCAGGGGCACTAGTAGAGGTCAGGTACTTTGCCCAAATGCATTGTGGGAAGGTGATTGGGGGATCCAAACGACATTCAGTGCCAAGAACCTTCAAACAGTTGGTTCAAGAGAATCACTTGTGGGTTGTTGCAAATCGTCTGCTGAGAGCCAGAGCATCATATAATGTGATACGATGCAGATGAAGTAAGAAATTATACACAGAATGATGGTTGGGGATGATACAGTTTAGATTATCTGTCTATTTCTGCCACATTGGATTATGCATACAAGGCAGCCTACATGCATGCTATGGTGTTTGGTTAATACCAGCTTTTCAAAGTGTTTTTGATAAAATCCCACATAAAAGGTTAGTGTGCAAAATTAAAGCACATGGGATTAGGGGTAATATATTGGCATGGATTGAGAATTGGTTAACAGACAGAAAACAGAGGGTGGGAATAAATGGGTCGTCTTTTTTGGAGTGGCAGGCAGTGACTAGTGGGGTACAGCAGGGATCAATGCTTGGGCCCCAGGTATTCACAATACATATCAATGATTTGGATGAGGGAACCAAATGTAATATTTCCAAGTTTGCCGACGACACGAAACTTGATGGGAATGTGAGTGGTGAGGAGGATGTTAAAAGGCTTCAAGACGATTTAGACAAGTTGAGTGAGTGGGAAAATACATGGCAGATGCAGTATAACGCGGATAAGTGTGAAGTTATCCACATCTGTAGGAAAAGTAGAATCGCAGAGCATTATTTAAATGGTGATAGATTGGGAAATGTTGATGTACAAAGGGACCTGGGTGTCCTTGTCCATCAATCACTGAAAGCAAGCATACAGGTACAGCGAGCAGCTAAGAAGGCAAATGCTATGTTGGCCTTTATTGCGAGAGGACCTGAGAACAGGAGCAAACATGTCTTACTGTAGCTGTACAGGGCCTTGGTGAGACCACACCTGGAATATTGTGTGCAGTTTTGGTCTCCTTACCTAAGAAAAGATATACTTGCCATAAAGGGAGTGCAGCAAAGGTTCACCAGGCTGATTCCTGAGATAGCAGGATTGTCGTATAAGGAGACATTGGGTAGACTAGGTCAGTATTCACTGGAGTTTAGACAAATGAGAGGGGATCTCATTGAAATGTATAAATTTCTGACAAGGATGGACAGACTGGATGCAGGGATGATGTTTCCTCTGGCTGCAGGGGTCTAGAACATGGGGTCACAGTCTCAGGATACAGGGTAGGCCTTTTAGGACTGAGATGAAGAGGAATTTCTTCACTCAGAGGGTGGTGAACCTGTGGAATCCTCTACCGCAAAAGGCTGTGGAGGTCATCACTGAATATATTTAAGAAGAAATAGGTAGATTTCTAGACTCAAGGTATCAAGGGGTATGGGGAGAGAGCAGGAGTATGGCATTGAGATAGAGGATCAACCACGATCACATTGAATGGCGGAGCAGACTCGAAGGGCCGAATGACCAAATCCTGCTCCTATTTTCTATGTTCCTTTGTCCATTATATTTGCTCGAGATGGGAGTGGGTGTTCAGATGCTGGTTCATGTAGAGCTCAATACAAGGAGTAATATATAGCAATTTAGTGAAACATTAATGGGAGGAAGTGAAACTGGCATAATAAATTACTTGTTCTATTCATGCACTGTTCAATTGTGTCACAATTCCGTGCCTTTTACAGTGCCATTGTGGGGAACAGCACTTAAGATCAGATATGTACTCAACAGGTTTTCTTGATTGAGAGATAAAGTTTCATAAATCACTTTCCCCTCCAGAACAGAATAGAACAAGTAATGTGCGAAATAACCATTTACGTTTCCTTAGTGAGAATCCTTATGGAACTCAATCATGACTCTGTAATTACGAGATTATCTTCAGTAATAACACCTAAATATGCCCCACTTAATTATTAAATATTCTCTGTAATTATGGGCCAATAGTGACTGAGTTTTACCTATGGTTTTCCTAAACTTCTCACAGCTTTTGAAAAGGTCAATGACGAGGCAGCACGGTGTCATCAGATCAATACGGATAATTTCACCAACCCTTTGTATCAGCAATAAGGCTTCTTCTATATTACTTCTTCAAAACTAATATTGGCCCAATTTTATCCTTCATACAGTCTAACCAGTGTTTCTGAAACAGCTGAAGAGTATATGTATGAATAAACAAACAAACTGCATTTTCCTGAAATCAGCAGGTTCAAACAATGACAACACAATTGCCATTTAGTAGATCTTTGAAGGGCTGTTACACACTCATGTTGAACACATAAGACTGAGAGGGAGAAATTTCAAGATTTGCTTTTCTTCTTTTGCTCGCTATTTCATGGCTTTTGTTTGGCACTACTTCTTCTCCATAACGTTAGCAAATGCATCAACCTTCATTGTGGTCATATGTCATGTTAGCTATAATTCAAGGAGTTTTCGAATCACATTACAGAGACCTGGATCTGCACTTCTGGTGCAGTGGATGTCATATTTTTGCCTGCAGAATATTAGCAAATTCCTAAGAGCATAAGCTGAAAGATTTATTTTAGGTTAATGGATGTCTCACACTTTATTCTAATTCCTGTTTTCCCATTACTGTAGAAAGCACTGCAGCTGCAGGATAATATGTTACCATGCTTTCCACAAATTTAAAGCCCTGCATTAAATCCTCACGCTGCAGAATAGGCAGAAATCCATATGGTTGCTGAACAAATGGTCCAACTTATTTAATTTAAATTGTAATTTCTGTATCCTGAATGAAAATGACCATCTGAAACATGCAAATGTGGAACCAGAAAAGCAGAGATTTTACATGGTGACTATCTCCCAACCTCCATAAATTCGAGCTTATCCAAAACTCTCCTGCCTGTATTCTAATAAGTCCCATTCACTACCCTTGTGCTCCCTAATCTATATTTGTTCCTGGTCCGGTAATGCCTTGATTTTAAAATTCATATCCTTGTGTCCAAATTGCTTCATGGCCTCACCCCTCCCCATTTCTGGAACCTGCTACAGCTCTACGACCATCATATCTGCACTCCTTGATTTCTGGCCTCTTGTGCATCTCTGAATTTAACCACTCTACGACTGATATTCGTGTCTTTAGCTATCTACGCTTTAGAGGCTGGAATTCCCTCCCTAAATCTCTCCACGTCCCTCCATCTCTTTTTTTCCTTAAAGATGCTCCTCAAAATCTACCCTTTTGACCAAACTTTTGATCATCTGTCCCAAATATTTCTGTCATTTGTCCAAGTATCTCCTTATTTGGCTCAGTGCCAAATTTTGTTTGGTAATGCTCCTGTCAAATGTCTTGGGACATTTCACTGCATTAAAAGTGTTATAAAATTACGAGTTGTTGTTGTGACTTGGTACTTGCTTATAGTGGCTCTGGTATGGGATTAGCAACTCCCCACAGCAAGTTGCTCAACTGAATTCAATATCTTCAGTCATTTGCAACAGTCCGATCTGGCAGACATGTTGACTCCAGTTCTACGTTACATTAATATCCTGCAAAGTGGTCTAGTGATTAAAGATAATTGCTGCAAAACAAGATGATGGTCCATTACTAATATCTTAGGGCAATAAAGAAAAACTTGTATTTATACAGAGTCTTTCATGACATATCAAATCCCAAAGTGCTTCAGAAACAATGAAGTGTTTCTGAAGTGTCCTCACTCTTACATTAAACACAGCCCGTGCTTGGGCTGCTGTGCTATGGCACACATGAGAATAGGGGGATAATTTTTTTGCCTTGACTATATGGTGGAGCAAATCTCCTGCACACTCTCGAAACTGTTCAGGCTCCATTCCAATAAAATAGATGGAATGAGGATCAGGTGGGTTCAGACCGCGTTCTGGCTGGAGAAGCTGGATAATGGAGACCGCGTTCTGGCTGGAGAAGCTGGATAATGGAGACCGAGTGCTGGCTGGAGAAGCTGGATAATGGAGACCGTGTATGGGCTGGAGAAGCTGGATAATGGAGACCGTGTACTGGCTGGAGAAGCTGGATAATGGAGACCGCGTTCTGGCTGGAGAAGCTGGATAATGGAGACCATGTTCTGGCTGGAGAAGCTGGATAATGGAGATCGCGTTCTGGCTGGAGAAGCTGGATAATGGAGACCACGTTCTGGCTGGAGAAGCTGGATAATGGAGACCGCGTTCTGGCTGGAGAAGCTGGATAATGGAGACCGTGTACTGGCTGGAGAAGCTGGATAATGGAGACCGTGTACTGGCTGGAGAAGCTGGATAATGGAGACCGTGTACTGGCTGGAGAAGCTGGATAATGGAGACCGCGTTCTGGCTGGAGAAGCTGGATAATGGAGACCACGTTCTGGCTGGAGAAGCTGGATAATGGAGACCGCGTTCTGGCTGGAGAAGCTGGATAATGGAGACCACGTTCTGGCTGGAGAAGCTGGATAATGGAGACCGCGTTCTGGCTGGAGAAGCTGGATAATGGAGACCGTGTACTGGCTGGAGAAGCTGGATAATGGAGACCGTGTACTGGCTGGAGAAGCTGGATAATGGAGACCGTGTACTGGCTGGAGAAGCTGGATAATGGAGACTGGGAATGGGCTGGAGAAGCTGGATAATGGAGACCGTGTACTGGCTGGAGAAGCTGGATAATGGAGAACATGTACTGGCTGGAGCAGCTGGATAATGGAGACCGTGTACTGGCTGGAGAAGCTGGATAATGGAGAACGTGTACTGGCTGGAGAAGCTGGATAATGGAGACCGTGTACTGGCTGGAGAAGCTGGATAATTGAGACTGTGTACGGGCTGGAGGAGCTGGATAATAGAGACAGTGTACTGGCTGGAAAAGCTGGATAATAGGCTGTGGACTGGCATAGGATCAACCATCCATTGCACGTATCTCGGACTTTCATCCCCACTGGCTTTAAAAGTCAGCAGGTACTGATCTGATCCTGCCCAATTTTCTAGCTGCCGGTGTGTGCGTGGACAATAGTGCAGTAATGGTGCAGTGACCTCAGCTTTCTGCTTCAATGCCTTTTATAAATTACACATACAATTTCCATTTTACTACAGAAATCCATAGCTACCTGTCTCCTGAGAGACCAGCATCAACCAGTGATGAGAATTTGCAACACAAACAGGCGCAGAAATCAAACGCATGACTCTTTGAAGTTAGACAGTGAGAGAACAGGTTGCTCACTACCCTCTGTCCAAACGCGATTCATTTTCAGTCTTACTAGATTATGTATTTTCTTACAAACTTGATGTATTTTTGTTCTGGATCCTTTAAATTCCAGTGAGACTTAGCAAGTTGTAATATGCATGTCTTAATAAGCTAATTATAAAAGATCTGTCTTACTACCCTTCTCATCTGCACAGCTTTCCCCCAAGGTCTTTTTGTGAGAGGCATTAAAAATTTAAAGCTGCAGTTTCTATTTAAGTTTTATTTTCAGTCTGCAGTATCAATAGCATGTGAAATATTTATCATGGCTGCACTGTAGTGATTCCTGTGTGCATTCTCCTCACTGCCTACATGGAATTAACAGCAGCTTGTTATCTGCTTTGTGAACAGCTGCTGATTATGTCGGTACAGAAGAGCTCCTGGTGAAGATATATATATGTTTTTTTTTCTGTTTCCCACACGCATTCACACCACAGTGCTCCCACAAAACATAGTTTGCTGGTAACTAGGAGAGATCATCATAGTTATTCTTGGCATGTATTCTACACAACCTATAATAGTCCCAGCTCTGAGGCCATACTGGTGAAGAAGTTAGCAGGAATTCTGTGAGCTTATACATGCCAGTTGCATATTCTAGAATTCTGCACAAAAACATTGGCTGTTCCAGACACATTCAGATGGAGAGAGTTGGGGAAACAGGCTCTGCAGGTTAAAACCAATTATAAAATGTTACATTCATATGATTTCTAGATATGTGTTTTTAAATAATGGCATTGATCATTTTCCACACTGATGCAGAATTACATTTTGCAGAAATCCAATGAATTAAACCAGCAGGACACGGGACAGACAATGGCCTATCTTGGGAGTGTCCTGAACACCTGTTCTACAGGCGCAGTTGTGCTGTAGTCATATGATGAGAACAGATCCTATACTAGTTTGCAAGATCTTTTGAGATTATGAACCTCTCTTTGGGCCCAGGATGTGTGTATGCTGGTGATATGGACAGAAAATAGATAACTGTATTGTGTTGAGCAGTCCTACACTCTCTTATCGCATCTTCAATGTTCAACAGATGGCTTCCTATACAATGTAATTCCTGAATCTGTGGTTATACTGCAATGAGCAATGTGAACCTTGGCTTTGCTTCTCTTACTTAGATGTGTCATGTCTCCAACCTTATACTTAAGCAATACTCCAATAGGATTGGGGAACAAAATGGAAAATAATCAAATAGAAAAGAGAAAAGCAGAGATATAAATTGCTAATCAATGAGGAAGAAAGAAAGTAACTGTTTGCTCCGGACAGCTGACTGACAAGAAACTCTCTTATAAATATATACTTACTCATTCAAGAAGCGGAGCTGAAAATAATTTTCCATAAAAAGAAATCGAGAAATGACTATTTGCGCCTCCTCAATATGAACGGCTTGCTGTAGGAGCAGCCTTCTTCTGAAACCAGTGTACACTCCAAGTGTTAAAAACAAAAAACTACTGCGGATGCTGGAAATCCAAAACAAAAACAGAATTACCTGGAAAAACTCAGCAGGTCTGGCAGCATCGGTGGAGAAGAAAAGAGTTGACGTTTCGAGTCCTCATGACCCTTCAGCAGAACTTCAGTGAAGTTCAACTGAAGTTCTGCTGAAGGGTCATGAGGACTCGAAACGTCAACTCTTTTCTTCTCCACCGATGCTGCCAGACCTGCTGAGTTTTTCCAGGTAATTCTGTTTTTGTTTTACACTCAAAGTGTGATTTATAATGAACAAATACCTTCTTGATGGAAATGTCATGGATAGTTTATGGCACTTCACAAGAACTGAGTTACATTTAGGCAATAGAGTTCTCAATGATGGAGAGAGAAAAAAGTAGATTATAAAGTAGGATTGCTGGTAATATTTAGGACTTTTTGCAAGTTTGGTATTTAATCGATATAGGTAGCTTCTACACTGGCAGATGCAGGGATAAATCTGAAAGTATTTGAGCCAGCCACTTGAAAATTTGTACATTACTTGCTGATGGCTGAATAAGCTTTATTATGGAAAGAAATGTCAGTTCTTAAGTGTGGTCTGTTTCTGTAGGTCTGTATCCTCTCACCATAGCTAGGGAATACGCTATAAGGTTGCACAAGCTCTTTATGAGGCCTGTCAATAGCAATTATGTCTTTGAATCAATGCAACCTATAACCAGTACAACACTTAATTAATAAGTTAGTTAGGTTGTAATGACATCTATTTTTTGTACTGTTTTTTTAATCTCGGGACCCTGCAGTCACAGGCTTCACAGCCCCGACAGATAGATTAAAGCCTGAGGTGCATTAGCAAAGAAATCTATTAGTAAACCACTGCGTATGACTTAGGATAGACATACTGAATGCAAATTAAACTAATACATTTAATACAATCAATGCCACAACACCTTCCAGAATACTGGATTTGTCAATTCACTGGCTTCAATTTATTGAATTGGATTTGTCCTGTAGCTGGCATCCTAGATGGAGTACAGATGTTTATTGTTTAAATCAGAACTGGTGCTAAACAGCTTCTTGCAGAACTCAAGTAAAACTCCACACAACAAAAGAAAGAGGTACTGGAGAAGATGCAAAAAAGATTTACAAGGGTGATATCAGAACAAAGAGGTCCTTCCTACATGCCAGGAGTCTCACCCACTCCGCACGCTGCCCTCGAGGTGGCTGTGGTAGGGAAGAGACCGTTGTTCACCACCTTGTGGAATGTGCCTTTGTCAAGAAGGTCTGGAGAGAGATGCAGTGGTTTTTGTCAAGGTTCATCCCGAGCAGTTCTGTGACACAGGACTCTGTGCTCTATGGGCTGTTCCTAGGGAAACACACCGAGACAAACATCAACTGCGGCTGGAGGATCATCAACTCGGTGAAAGACGCTCTTTGGTCTGCCCGAAACTTGTTGGTCTTCCAGTGCAAAGAGTTGCCTCCCACCGAGTGTTGTAAACTGGCACATTCCAAGGTCCAGGACTACGTGCTGAGGGATGCACTAAAGCTTGGGGCAGCTGCCGCAAAGGCGTAATAGAGAAAGGTCACTGTCTAAGACCTTTCTGCCATAGTGCACTGAGGGGCTGAGAATTGTATAGACCCCGCGGGCTGTATGACTCACACTGAACGTATGCAGTAAAAACTACTTGTGTCACAATTGTATTGAAGCACCTCAGAGAGCAACATGATCTACGTAGATAACTTGAATATCACTGCACTGTCTGACTGTCTGTTATGACCATGTTGAGATGTCTGTAATGTTCATTGATTGTATTGAAGCACCTCATGATCTATTTGGAAAACTTGAAAATGATTGCAATTTTTGTGATGGCCATTTTGAAATGTTTTTTCAGATATTTTATGAATAAAGTATATTTTTCCAAAAAAATTCAGAACCAAGAGGTTACAGTTAGCAGGAAAGATGGGAAAAACTGGGGGTATCTTCTCTCAAAAGGAGGCAGCTGAAGGGTGACCTGATAGAGATCTTTAAGACAGTAAAAGGATTTGATAGGGTAGATGTAGCAAAGATGTTCCTACTTGTGGGTGAGACCAGAACTAGGGGCCATAAACTAAGAATCACTAATACATTCAATAGGGAATTCAGAAGAAAGTTCTTCATCCAGAGAGTGGTTAAATTGTGGAATTCACCAGCACAATAAGTTGTTGTAAACAACATCGATGTATTTGAGGGGAAACTTAACAAACACATGAGGAAGAACAGAAGGGTATCTGATATGTTAACATGAAAATGGGTCAGAGGAAACCCATGTGGAGCACAAACAACAGCAGGGATTAGTTGGGTCAAATAGCTCGTTTCTATGCTGTACATTAGATGTGACTGCATGCAAGATAGGGGCTCGTTTTTCAAAATTTATTATTCACAGACATGTTATCATTTCCATTTATAGTGTAAACATTAATATTAAAAGGGTACAAAAAAATCAGATTCACTCACAAACAGCAGCAGAGAATCCCAGTGCAGTCCTTCTCCTGCTTCAATATCTCAAGTATAATGCCATTTAGCACATAATCTATATCAAACTGCTGCCAAATCTCATCTCACATTTCCCTGTATTAAAATACATCTGCTATTTCTCCACTCCACCATTGAACTTGTCGAGACCCTTTTAAATTTCAGCTCACTGATAATCATTTGGCATTGCTCCCAATCTGGTGTCATCTGTAAATCTGGACTCTTTGGACACAGTTCCCTCCTCAAAATCATCTATAAATATCAAACAAAGTGGCTCCAATACCGAAATGCGTTACATTCCACAGAGGGCTGACCTGGCACATTAACTACTTTTCTGTCCCCGTAGATGTTGCCAGACCTGCTGAGTATTTCCAGCATTTACTGCTTTTATTTCAGATTCCCAGCTTCTGAAATGTTTTGCTTTTGTCATTCCACAGGTAACTGGATGCCAACCAGCTATCTGCTCATACACGTTCTAGTCCATTAATCAACCATTTGCTAATCCATTCTTATCTTTCTCCTGTGCTTGGACCTTGTGCACAAGGCTATTATGTAGGACAGTGTCAAATGCTGTCTGAAATCTGGGTGGATAACATCCACTGTCTCATCCTAAGTTTATCACCTACTTACGAAAAATTCAATAGGTTAGTCGAACATGACCTTCCACTCCCAAAATGTAGGACTGTTTCACATTGGCTTATGCCTCTTAAGGTGCTCTCTTATTTTATCCCACATAATGCTTCCAAACACTTTCACCTCTTCACCTCTTGCCCCTTTTTTTTATTTTTATTCTCTAATCTTTTGGGATTTGCCCTGAGACCAGTGCACACTGGAAGATGTCCACCAGAACTTGCAATTGTTTAAGTCAATTTCGACAGAAACCTGCTAGTATTAATGCTAGACGAGCGCATATTTTCACCCTCTCACATTAGCATTGAATATGCTGCAACAAAATTATTTTAAATGCTTTCTCCATTCTTCCTCCCCTTCAGATAAATCTGCTCCTTGTTGTTCCTTAAGTCTGAGGATGGATTGGTGACTGTCCCCTCAGGCCCCTTCCTGTGCTAAGGTTTCCCATCTTGCTGTGAAGTTTCCCATTCTCTCTTATTCTAAGAGTGACTGAAATCAAGAACTCTGCACGTGGATACAGACCTGCTAGGCTAGCACTATCGTACCCATGGAGCCACCAGTAAATCCCAGGGTTTCTTCAGAGATAATGGGATAACTTTACTGCCGGGGCACTAAGTTTCCCTTATGTGGAGCTCAGAAAAATAAACTAGGCAAGCAGTGTTGCAGGCTGGTTGTAAAGCACACATCATTTTCCTTCCATTAATTTAAATGGACGGCCAAAACATCAGAAATGCCCCTGCTCTTCAAATAATGCAATAGTGCAGACAGGTACACAAGCAATACAATTGGAGGGCCTTTTAAAGCAAAGTCTTCTAGCTGCATTGTTATCAATGTCAATTTTCAGTTATGGGAAGGTTTACCTCCTCTAACAAAAGCATTGCATTGAGTTAAAAAAGTTAAATATGCTAACAAAATAAACACAGTGAATGGCCTGATGGGATACAGTGGTAGCACAATACACTGAAAGATTAATGGCACAATGGTGGTGAAGGATTGCAGGTTCAATCCTGGACTGCTTAGCATCAGAAAAATCATGGCAGCCATGCAAGGTTGTAAACTGGCGAACCCCTAGCTGATCTAGTCTCCATGAGACCCCAGTCATGCATGAATTGGTTGACTCTTATTCCTGTAGGCAACTAGGGATGATCAATAAATATCGCCTTCTTGATATTCCCCATATGCCAAGAAAAATTAAATAAATTACATGAATTAAAAATTATTTTGCCCAATTATCAATTTCAATGGGATTAATGCTGGAAGTTGCCAAATGGCGCTTTCTCTCAAGGAGGGAGGCAAAACATTCTCAAGAATTGCTACTGTTCTCGTTGTCCCTAACTTCCTAACAGCCAGTTCTAGACAGCATCACTTCCCTTCTTTGCTGGTGCATGACTTAGGAGGGTCAGAGAACAAAAAGAGTAGAATAACGAAAACTTCAGTGAACAGGAATGAAAACCCCAGCTGAACAGCAAGCACCAACACATACACGATGGGCAGAATGGGCTTCTTCTAAGCCGTAATTTCCATTTTTTATTACACTGAATGGCTCAGTTATGGAGGGTTATTCTGACCCACTGATCTAATCTTTCTGGAGGAGCACTGGAGTACTGTTTATGGCTGCAGGAGAGATTTTCAGTTGAAGTTTGGTGACTGGGGGAGTTTGGTGAGAAGATACTACTTTCTTTTTCTACCTTTGCTCAGAAAGAAGAGCGACAGCTTCGGTGAATAGGACTTGGTGAGTAAATTAGAAAAGTGCAATATTTTTAAAGTTCCTATACTTGGATTTAACTGCGAACAGGAATAAAGGAAATTTAGGGCCAATATAATAAAGTAACATAAATAACCTAAAGTAGAATAAAGTTAACATGAGGGGAGTAGAGTTAAGACATGGCAGGGCAACTCAGTCAAGTGGAATGCATATCTTGCAAAACGTGCAAAGTCATGGACACTACTGGTGTCGTGGCTGACCACATGTGCAGGAAGTGCTGTCAGCTGCAGAAACCTGAGCTCCGGGTTTCAGAGCTCGAGAAGCGGCTGGAGTCACTGTGGCGCATCCACGAGGCTGAGAGCTACGTGGATAGCATGTTCAGAGAATTGATCGCACCACAGTTTAAGGGCCTGAAGACAGAGAGGGAATGGGTGGCCACCAGGCAGTCCAAGAGAAGTAGGCAGGTAGTGCAGGGGTCCCCTGGGGTCACGCTCACAAATCAATTTTCTGTCTTGGAAGCCAGTGAGGGCGCCAGTTCCACAGAGGAGTGCAGTCAGAGCCAAGTTTGTGGCACCACAACTGACTTGGTTGTACAGGAGGGGAGGAAGAAGAAAGGAAGAGCTATAGTGATAGGGGATTCATTGGTTAGGGGAACAGACAGGCGTTTCTGTGGCCGTAGACATGACTCCAGGATGGTATATTGCCTCTCTGGTGCCAGGGTCAAGGATGTCACAAATTGGCTGCAGGGCATTCTTCTGGGGAAGGGTGATCAGCCAGAGGTTGTGGTCCACATTGGTACCAATGACTTAGGTAGGAAGGGGGATGTGGTCCTGAAATCAGAATTTAGGGAGCTAGGTAGAAAATTAGCAAGCAGACCTCTAATGTAGTATCTCTGGATTGCTCCCAGTGCCACGTGCCAGTGAGTACAGAAATAGAAAGATAAGGCAGATGAATGTGTGGCTGGAAAGATGGTGCAGGAGGGAGGGCTTTAGAGTCCTGGGAAACTGGGGCTGGTTGTGGGGGAGATGGCACCTGCACAAGCCGGGTGGGTAATACCTGAACAGGACTGGGACTGAGTTCCTTGCAGGGCATTTTGCTAGTGCTGTTGGGAGGGCTTTAAACTAACTCGGCAGTGGTGTGGGAACCAAGAAAAAAGTTGAGAGAGGAATACCAAGATGTACAAAATGCTGGGAGAGACAGATAGTGCTAGTATAGAGAATAGTAAGTTAACAGGTAAAGTCGGGGTAAGGGAGAAATCTAAATCAGGGTTACTATGCATGTACGTGAATGCATGGAGTATAGTAAATAAGATTGGGGAGTTACAGGCGCAGATTGCCATGTGGAAATATGATGTTGTGGCAATAACAGAGACCTGGCTCAAGAAAGGGCAGAAGTGGGTGTTAAATAATCCCAGGAACAAGGTGTTCAGAAAAGGTAGGAAAGGAGGAGGGGTGGTGGTGTTGGTTAAGGAGAGCATTGGAGAGCTGGAGAAAGAGGATGTCCCAAAAGGTTCAAGGACAGAATCAATTTGGCTAGAGCCAAGGAACAAAAACAGTGCAATTACATTGCTCGGTGTAGTCTATAGACCGCTAAGTAGTAAGGAGGGTGTAGAAGAACAAATCTGCAGCAAAATTATGGAGAGATGCAGGCATTATAGAGTAGTTAAAATGGGAGACTTTAATTACCCGGATGTAGACTGGGACAGTGGTAGTGTAAAGGGCTGAGAGGGGCAAAAGTTCCTAGATTGTGTTCAGGAGAATTTTCTACAGCAGTGTTTGTGTCGAATCCAACAAGAAAATATGCACTGTTGGACCTGGTTCTTGGAAATGAGACGGACCAAGTAGATCAAGTGTCAGTGGGGGAACATTTAGGAGACAGTGATCATTATATTGTACATTTTAGGATGATGATAGAAAAGAACGCTAGGCAATCCAGAGTAAAAATAATTAATTGGACAAGAGCTGACTTCAATGGGGCAAGAACGGAGCTGGGACAGATAGACTGGAATGAAAGATTGGTAGGAGAAACTGTGGCTGAACAATGGGCTACCTTCAAAAAAGAATTGGTTCAGGCACAATCAAGGTATATTCCATTGAAAGAGAAAGGTAGGACAAATAAATTCAGAGCTCCCTGGATGAAAAAGGAGATTGAAATTAAGATAAAGAAGAAAACAGATGTCAGGTAGAAAATACAATTGAGAGCCTAGAGGGATACAGAAGGTTGAAAAGGGATGTGAGAAAGCATATTAGAGAAGCAAAGAGGGATTATGAGAAAAGACTGGCAGCCAACATAAAGGGGAATCCCAAAGTCTTCTACAGGCGTATAAATAGTTAAAATGGTGGTAAAAGGAGTACAGCCGATTAGGGACCTAAAAGGGAATTCACATGAAGGGGCCATGGCTGAGGTATTAAATGAATACCTTGCATCCGGCTTTACCAAGGAGGTAGATGCTACCCAGGCCACGGCGACAGACGAGGGAACTCTGTCACTAGAAGGGTTCAAAATTGAAAAGGAGGAAGTGTTGAATAGACTGTCGGTACTGAAAGTTGACAAGGCACTGGGGCCAGATGAGATGCATCCAAGGATATTGAAGGAAGTGAAAGTAGAAATTGCAGGGGCATTGGCCATAATCTTTCAGACTTCCCTAGGCACAGAGGTGGTGCCAGAGGACTGGAGAATTGCAAACATTATGCCCTTGTTCAAAAAAGGTTATAAGGATAAGCCCAGCAATTACAGGCCAGCCAGTTTAACTTCAGTGGTGGGCAAGATTCCAGAAGCAATTATTCGGGATAGAATTAGAGGTCACATGGAAAAATATGGGTTGATAAAGAAGAGCCTGCATGGATTTCTCAAGGGGAAATCGTGTTTAACTAACTTGCTGGAGTTTTTTGAAGAGGTAGCAGAAAAGGTTGATGAGGGTAATGCTGTTGATGTGGTGTACATGAACTTTCAAAAGGCATTTGACACAATGCCACACAACAGGCTTGTGAGAAAAGTTATTGCTCACGGAATAAAAGGGACAGTAGCAATGTGGGTACAAAATTGGCTGAAAAATAGGAAGCAGAGAGTAATGGTCAATGGATATTTTTCGGGCTTGAGGGAGGTTTGTAGTGGAGTTCCCCAGGGTCTATATTGGGACCCTTGCTTTTCTTGATATATATTAATGATCTAGATCTTGGTGTGCAGAGGACAATTTCAATGTTTGCAGATGATACGAAGCTTGAGAGTGTTGTGAACTGCGAGGGCAGTTTGGAACTTCAAGAGGGCATAGGCAAGTTGGTGGAGTGGCCAGATAGGTGGCAGATGAAGTTCAATGCAGAGAAGTGTGAGGTGATGCATTTTGGTAGGAAGAACACGGACAGACAATTAAAAAAAAGGGTGAAATTTTGAAGGGGTTGCAGGAGCAGAAAGACCTGGGTGTATATGTGCATAGATCATTGAAGGTGGCAGGACAGATGGAGAGAGCAGTTAATAAAGCATATGGTATCCTGGGCTTTATTAATTGGGACATAGAGTACAAGAGCAGGGAGGTAATGCTGAATTTATATAAGACACTTGTTAGACCTCAGCTGGAATATTTTGTACTGTTCTGGGCATCATATCATAGGAAGGATGAGAGAGGTTTACAAGAATGGTTCCAGGAATAAGAAACTTCAGCTATGAGGATAGATTGGAGAGGTTGGGACTGTTCTCCTAGGAGAGAAGAAAGCTGAGAGGAGATTCGATAGAGATGTTCAAAATCATGAGGTGGCTGGACAGAGTAGATAGGGAGGAGCTATTCCCACTTGCAAAAGGACCAAGAATGAGAAGGCACAGATTTAAAGCGATTTGAAAAGAAGAGGTGTGATGTGAGAAAAAACTTTTTCACACAACGAGTGGTTCAGGTCTGGAATGCGCTGCCTGGAAGTGTGGTGGAGGCAGGTTCAATTGAGGCATTCAAGAGGACATTAGATGATTATTTGAAAAGAAACAATGGGCAGGGATACAGGGAAAAGGCAGAGCAATGACACTAGGTTCATAATGCTCATTTAGAGATCCGGTGCAGACATGATGGGCCAAATGGCCTCCTCCTGTGCCGTTAATATTCTGTGATTCTAGAACGACATCCCTACTACTCTCCCACCATCAGAAGGTGCAGGTGGAATCTTGATTTACTGTCTTATCTCAAGAACAGCAACATGCTGATCTCTTCACATGTGCTAGTTACTCCCATTGCCCTTCATAAAACTACATGCTCGCTAATTCACTTCCTAAGTATTATCGCTATCCAGTGGGTATTATATACCTAGAGTGACATTATGCCACATCCCCTACTGGTGTCAAATCGGGCAGAAAACATCTCTATTATGCTATCATATACTAACCAAAAAATACATCAAGTTAGTTATTTCAGTGGCATTGATAATAAGTATGCCTGTGCATGCCCTTGTGGGGTTTGGATGATGTCTGCTTGCCACTGACCATAGAATATTTAATACTTAATTTATTTTGACAATTTAGTATTTCTAAATTGCTCAATTTACTCTAATTAGAGAGAAACCCCGTAGCGAATCCTAATCGAACATTTAGTCCCAGAGGCCAGTAATAACTGAACTGTGTCAAAAATACAGCATCAATAGTCTCAGTCAGAAAGTCATTACTACGATTAATTTCTCTATTAGAACTTAAGTCCTGTAGATAGCTTAGTGCACAAGGGTTTTATTAGGTTATGAAATTGGAAACTTGAAAAAAGTAACGGGAGACAGAACACTCAAACTAGAGATTTTTTCCCTTAAACTTAAGTTTCAGAGTGCTTGAAAGTAACTACTACATAAATGACCGGTCTCAGATCTCAGCACCTGGTTTTGAAATTTGTAATAACATCTCCAGGCTCTCAGAACACTGTTTCCTCCCCTTTCCATTGGTCTTCCACATCCCCTCACACTGAGTTTCCTGTGTCTCCCTTTCCACCACTTTCATCTAACAAATATTCCTGAGCATGAACAGCTACACTTTCATTTTTATATGGCCTTCTTCAACCTCCTAAAGGGAGTAGGAGCAAGAATAGCACAACCCTTAAAACATCCCCTAAACTGGCAAAACATTCATTTAACTCATCCTTAGGTCACAAAATGGAACTCTACCTTATTCCAATCATCTGACACATTTTATTTAAAAATTCAGATACTTAACAAGAAACACAATGGCACAACAAATAAATAAGACCCTTATCCTCCCGAAATCACAGATCTTAGGTGCAAGCGATCTTTGAATGTACAGTCTATTTTGTTTCAAAGAAAGCAGGGGTCCCTACAAACTAAGTAACCTCATTTTCTTTGTCACAGCATCTACAGCCTGCCTACCACAGGTGTCTGTTGTGTGGCACATAACAGGACCAAGAAGTCACAACAGTGGATAACAAGAAGGTTTCTTGAGTTGGCAGCCCTAACAACTTACGCTTAAGATTAGTTCAAGCAGTTAGATCCAGTGGAATAACTTCACCTGAGCTGAAGGCTTTCTACCTGAAGGGTTTTAACAAATGTAGACCGTATTCAGCAACTTCTCTTTCCAACCTCTGTTTGGAAACAGCATAATGAAGAATGTGTGAATCATTAGCTTCAAAAATAGATTTGTGAATGGAGTTAATTCTGTTCATGTAACCAAGTAAAACAGAATTCTTGATCCAGCTCAGGTTTACTGGCAAGTGGTGAGAATGAGGGGATTGACTAAGTTGGTTTATCTGACCTCACTTTTAGACAAAATTTCTCTCCCCTTGCTTTCATGCTCCATGCATTTATGCACGTGCACTCCAACCCTGTCTTAGCCTGCTCTACTCTCCCATTTCAAGAATACTCGTTATTCTAATGCTGTTTCTCTCTCCCAGGTCTCAATACAACAGTGTTTCACCTGAAAGGAGACACTTGTGACAGTACAGCACTCCTTAAGTACTGCATTCAAGTGCCAGTGTTGATTGTGCTCAAGTTTTTGTAGTGGGATGTGAACCCATAGGTAAGAGTGTTCCACTGACTCAAGGTGAAGACTTGTTCCCATTTCATATTGCTTCCATTTCCATGAAATTTTGAGGCCCATAATCAAGTGAATTCAGATCATATTGCCCCATGCCTCCTTAATCCCCAGTATTCTATAACATTGTTACCATTAACTGCCACAAAGGTAGGCAGGTAACATGTCAACTCTCCTGTAGAGGCTGTTTTGTGAATTGGTGGAAATTGCCTCAGGTTCCTTCAAAGAAAGCAGTCCACCTCCATTCAGCATCGATCCACTCCTGAAGAGACAGAAACTTTGCCTGCAGCACACTTGCAGGCACATATTATACCATCCTATTGTGCCACGGTCATGCTACTTCCACACAAATCATATTCTTCTGCTGCAAATCACAGCAGAGCAGCAGGAATGTAGCATGCAGCAACGAAATAGTCTGTTGAAAGCAAATTGGCACAAGGACATCACTGTACAATATATCTCCAAAAGGGGAAATAATTCCATGCAGAAGTCTGAAACAGCTGTTACAAAATATTCCTCCCACTTTGCAGTGTTTTTTCCATATGTGTTAAAGGGAATTCTAGACCCAATTAGAATATGCAAAGAGGGCTTAATTGGCATAATTCATTAATGTTTATCCTAGCAGCATAATTATCCATTTCAGTTAAATCAGATAATATTTGAGATTCTTAAACTAAAAGGTAAAGTGAATTTTCTAATGAATTCAATTATAACGTGCAAGTTAGATCTAATTGGCATAACTCATGAATATGCACTCCACCATAATGCAACAATTACACTCTCCAATTTTCAAAGACAGTTCTTTTGAGCTATAGAGCAAAAGTCTCATTTCAAATAAACTAAATTTTAAAAAGCAAATTAGGCCTAATTCACATCATTTAACCACATTTACTCTGACATGGCATAATAATTATACCACCAGCTTTGGGACAACAGAGATTGTGCATTTTGAGTTCCAAACTGGATCTTCTAAATAACTTAATTTGCATTGGAAAGTTAGGCCCAGGAATCATAATTCAGTAACGATCTAAAGATTGCATTTGTACATGTTGTTCTTTTAAATCAATTCTGCTTACCATTTTAAATCATTGCACTTTGAAACCAGGAGCCCCAGAATCAGACTGTAAGTCCCAGCAAGCGCACCCATGCCTCCATAATCCCCACTGTTCAGGAAACATAACAGTCCTCTTCATGATTCATGGGATTATACAGCTTTGGTTCTTCACTTCAGCATCAGTTTCCCAAAGAGCCAGCTAACCTATTCCCCTTTCCTGTGGCCCACCCCCTGCACCCACAGCTCCACAAATTGTTCCCCACCAAGTCACCATCTAATTCCCTCCCTAAATCACCAGTGAATCTCCTTCTTGACACTGCTGCAGGCTGCGTACTTCAGACCATAACAATGCACTGTGAAAACACATTTCTCCTGATCTCCCCTCTGGTAATGAAAGTGGAGCTAGAGTTTGCAACCACTTCTGCTCATTATGAACATCCTTGCAGCTGTTTAGATTTGTATACAAGAAACACAATCACTCCGAGTGAGGAAAATGAAACCAGCTAATCAGCGAATAATCTTGTGAATGGATTTTGCAGGGCACTTATGCACAAAATACCTTTCAGATTCTACTCTGAAATTTTGATGTTTTCCCATTCAGCTGTCAGTTTTAATCAGTTTTGGGTGGCTTATATCTCGTTTCCATTTCCAATATGGAAATAAATTTTAATTGGTACTTACTACTGTGGAGAAGAGAAGAATGCAGGTCCACATTATGGAATGCAATCAAGCTGCACATTGAAATTTGTTTTAGAATATATTGCATTCGGCTGAACTGAAAAAATTCTTAGATTTTATCCATGACACTATTTTCTCTCCTGAAAAAAGGTTTTGTATCAATTGCTTCTCATTTGGATGAAGGTGTGTGTGTATGTATGTCTGGCTCTGCGTGTGCGCATGTCCGCATCCCTGCACGTTTCTGTGCGTGTGGTGTTGGGGGGGGGGGGGGGGGGGGGGGGTGGTGGAGTGATTGGGGAATTGTATGAAGTAACTACACGGCTGAATCGGATCAACTTGTTGGACCATTTGGTCTTTAACTATCTTTTTTGCACATTTGTATGTTGGACTTCTGTTGTGTTGCGGGTTTGTACTGGTTGATGATGAATTGGCTGTCCATTGTTGGTACTGTGATCAGGTAGATGCTGTACAAAGTTGGAGGAAGAAGCATGGAAACAGCTCCAGCAGAAAGGTCACAGTGGAGCTGTTCATGATAGTGGATTCATTTTTAAAACCAGTCATTTGTGAAGTTCTCACCATCATTAAACCACTTTTAAAACACCCGAGTTCAACTGTTATTACAATGTTGTTGCAAAATTGATTGCAAATGTGCTTTGGGATATATGATTGAGATAAAAATGGAGCTAACATGGTGAACACTTGGCAAGATTAGAGATTAGCCATAGACAAAGAAGGTTTGTAAATTTACACCAGTTAAGTCCCAGGGTGGACAACCATTTTGCGGGATTGTCCCATAATTTCAGTTTTCACCCTGTGTTGGCTCCCCAGGACATCATTTGTCCCGTATTCCTCAGGCAGTGATTGGGAGACTGCTGGGGAGTCTCCTCTGGCCACTGCCCTTGTATCTTTGGTTTTGTTCAGGTGTCATGAAGCTATTAATGTATACAATATTATTGGAATTTTTTTTAAAATAGAAGTTTAGTCTGTAGTTGTGTCTTAATTGGGTTAAAGCCAGCTAGCTTTGATGTATACTGGTTTTGAAATTTAAGAGAGGTAGAGTGCATTTGCATTTTGTTGAATCGGGCATTCAAGAGGGGGAATGAAATCTCGCACCTAGCTACAGAGACCAAGCAATGTTTATATTACTAATAAAATTGATGCTATGAAAGGGGTTTTATTGTTAGAAGAGGTGGAGTTCAAAGGAGCTGGTGAGACAATGAGAATTTACATTCAATGAGATGTGCTAGGTGGACTCGAAACGTCGACTCTTTTCTTCTCCGCCGATGCTGCCAGACCTGCTGAGTTTTTCCAGGTAATTCTGTTTTTGTTTTATAACCGACTGCAGTTTTGTGTGCAGGGCAGAAACAATGTAAGATCAAAGCCTGTAAGCCTACCACTGTGTCTGCAAAAGAACCAAAGTGAAAGGACCTCATTTTTAATTTGTATGGTGAAAATGCTTTGCCTGGTGTCTGCTTAAAGTCTATTGGTTGCTGTTGCCTTAGTGGAGATTAGTTTGGAAATTTGTTAAAAGCGATGATAGTAGTAATTTGTAGCCATGTTTAACTTCTGTAAATTAATAAATGTCTCATGTAGTTTGATATAAAAGCCTCTCGAGAGCTGGTGGTATAATTCCTGAATTTAGAGCCGCATCTCAAATATACCACATAAAATATAGGTTATGACAGTTGTTTAAAATTTCCCTCTGGAATTTATAAATAACTCAGCTTTACCAGCTGCTGGGTCATAACATCAGGTGCACTGCGCACCTGCGTATTCACAGCGCACCTGCGTATGCACCGCGCACCTGCGTATGCACCGCGCACCTGCGTATGCACCGCGCACCTGCGTATGCACTGCGCACCTGCATATGCACTGCGCACCTGCTAATGCACTGCTGTCATCCCACTCGGCCATGAGGTAACTGGAAGAAGAAGGGAAGGCGGAGAGATTGAATTGTCGGACATTGGCAGACAGCTGAAAGCAGGAAAGAAAAGCCTGTCCGAGACAGAGCAGAGCAACAAGCACAGTCAAGAAAGAGAGAGACAGGGAGAGAACGTTACAGCAACAGACAAGAGCACACAGGAGCAGGGCAGGCAGTGGAGAGCAATACCTCCAGCCTAGGCCTAGGGTTAGAGAGAAGGGCTGGAGCTGGTTTCCCCTTCCCGGGAGGGAGCCTGTGCCATGGGTAAGGCAGCAAGAGAGTGAGTGGACCAAAGCTCAGCCCCAGCATTCAGCAGCAGAGCCATCACTGCCAAGGTGACCAGCTCCAACTTGGGATGCTGCTGCTTTGCTGATGACTTGGTGCCGGTCGGCATTGACATGGACAGCAGACTGAAGCTGGTGAGCTCTCGGGTAGATGGAATGGGATTTGGAAGTGAGTGATAAACCTTATCCAAAGCTGTGCAGATGGGGCTGTGGCTCAGGCTGGCTGTAATGTGCCCACTGCGAGGTATTTGAGTGATTGTGACTGTGAATTGAAAGAGAGTTGGGGTTAAATATGGAGTTGCTTGTTTGTGTCAGTGTTTTTTTCTATTCAGTCATGGGATGTGGCCGCTGCCAGCATTTATTGCCCATCCTAACCACACTGCTGTGGGAGGGAGTCATATGTAGGCCAGACCAGATAAGGACGACAGATTTCCTTCCCTAAAGGACATTAGTGAACCAGATGGGTTTTTACAACAATCGAAGATGGTTTTATGGTCATCATCAGACTTTTAATTCCAGATTTTTATTGAATTTAAATTTCACCATCTGCCTTGGTGGGATTTGAACCCTGTTCCCAGAGAATTACCCTGGATCTCTGGAATACTAGTCCAGTGACAATGCCACTGTGCCAGTGTCCCCCCTTCTGGTTGTAGAATACAGATAGAATGATTCACCCTTGATTAAATATGTATTTCTGGTGCGTTGAGTTTCTTCTGTATAATTTGAGTTACTGCAGTTGGTCCAATTCATTTAACCTCTTCTCTTCTGCTCTACCATCTTCTCCGATATTCCCCTTCTCTCCCCTTTTCCAGTTTTCTTTCACTGGGGTACAGCTTCACATATATTACCAGCCTTCCTTTTGGGCACCCTTGTCCAAGTGCTGTTCCGAATGCATGAGCTGAGTTAGTGCTGGTGGTTGGGCTGTTTAACCAAGGGGGGCATCACAATGGAGCCCTAATCACGTCTGCCTCACTGAGGAGGGAATCATTTACAATCAGGAGCTAAAAATATTCTTGTCTCTGATTTCCAGTTTTTCCCCCGTTCCCTAAAATAGGGCACAGTGTGTCTGCACCACAGTCTGTATGAACCACTGCAACAGCACCTAAAAGGGCAGGTGAGAGGAGGACCCAGAGACAGACTGCAGCATCTAAAAGAGTGAGAGAGAGGAAGACCTGGAGACAGACAACTGGATCTAAAGGGGTGGGAGGGAGGAGGACCCGGAGACAGACAGCAGTATCTAAAGGAGCAGGAGAGAGGAGGACCCGGAGACAGACAGCAGCACCACAAGGAGTGAGATAGAGGAGGACCCAGAGACAGACAGCAATACCTAAAGGGGTGGGAGAGAGGAAGACCCGGAGACAGACAGTAGCAGCTAAAGGAGCGGGAGAGAGGAGGACCCGGAGGCAAACAGCAGTATTTAACGGAGCAGGAGAGAGGAGGACCCTGAGGCAAACAAGCACAGATTGGAACTGTGTATTACTGAGAGTGTGGTGAGTGGGGGAATTCAGTGAGGAGAGGAAGGAGGCGTTCCTTTGCTTTTGTTTTCTTCTAACTTTTTCACCCTGTAGGAATTGGTTCTTACTTTACTACAAGGAAAGAAGCTAACTGTTTGGTGAGTATCTGATAAGTGGTTAAGGTCTATTCCATTCATAAGGTTTAAAATAGTAAGTTTGGTGATTAAGTTTAATCAAATATATAAAAAAGAGGAAATAAATAATTGAATAATATAATTAAGTAGTTAATTAAAACACATTAAGGATGGCAGGACAGGTGATGTGTCACGGCTGCAGCATGTGGGAATTCCTGGATGCCAGTGTGATCCAGAGCAAACATGTCTGCAGTAAGCTTCGGCTCAGAGTTATTGAGCTGGAGGCTGAGACAGACACTGCAACACATCAGGGAGCGGGATAGTTGGCTAGATGTCACACCTCTCAGGGTAGGGTCTTCCGATTTGTTCAGTGGTCAGGGACAGCAGGGTGTGACTGCAAGTGAGGCAGGTAAGGGGACCCTGATGGCAGGGGTGCAGGAGCCTCAGCCTTTGCAATTGTCCAATAGGTTTGAAGTTCTCTCAGCTTGTTTGGATGAGAGCGAGGGCTGCTGGGTGGATGAGCTGACTGACCATGGCACCATGGTACAGGAAGCCATTCAAGTGGGGGGAGCAAAAAGAAATGTAGTGGTAGTAGGGGACAGTATGGCGAGGGTGATTGTCACTGTTCTCTGCAGCAAAGAGCAAGAGTCCAAATGGTGCCTGCCCGGTGTCAGTGTTCAGGACATCGGCTCAGGGCTTGAGAGGAACTTGCAGTGGGAATGGGAGGATCCAGTCATCATGGTTCATGTATGTACCAACGACATGGGCAGTACAAGGAAAGAGGTTCTGCATAGACTGTGAGGAGTTAGGCACTAAATTAAAAAACAGAACGTGAAAGGTCATAATCTCTGGATTATTACCTGAGCCACATGCAAATTGGCATAGCATATATAAAATTAGAAAGATGAACGCATGCCTCAAAGGCTGGTCTGGGAGAACTGGTTCTGGTTCGTGGGACACTGGCACTAGCACTGCAGAAAGTGGGGGGTGTAACTGTTGGGACAGTCTACACCCAAACTGTGCTGGTATGGCTATAATCATGGGGGATTTTAATCTACATATAGACTAGAAAAATCAGATCGGCAAAGATAGCCTAGGTGAGGAATTCATAGAATGATTTTGGGATAGTTTCTTAGAACAGCATGTTCTGATGCCAACCAGAGGGCAGGCTATACTAGGCCTGGTGTTGCACAACAAAATAAGATTAATTAATGACCTCATAGTGAAGGCCCCCTCGGTGGCATCGAAATATGATTGAGTTTTACATTCAGTTTGAGGGAGAGAAGAGTGGGGCTAAGACTCGGATTTTAAAATTAACTAAGGGCAATTATAAGGACATGAAAGTAGAGCTAGCTAAAGTGAACTGACAAATTAGTTTAAAGGGTAGGTTATTGGAGGTTCAGTGACAGGCATTTAAGACAATATTTCAGAAATCACAGGATAGATACATTCCAATGAGAACGAGAGAGAGAAATTCCAAGGGGAGGACCCACCATCTCTGGTTAACTAAAAAAGTTAAAGATAGTATCAAACTTAAAGAAAAAACAAATAATTGCGAAGGATGGATGGCAGTTCATAAGATTGGACAGAATATAAAGAATAGCAAAGAATGACAATAAAGATTAATAAGGAAGGAAAAAGTAGAGTATGAAAGAAGGCTAGCTAGAAATATAACGGTACATAGTAAGAGCTTCTATAGATATTTAAAAAGAAAAGAGTTAATAAAGTGAGCGTTGATCCTATAGAAAGTGAGTCTGGGGAATTAATAATGGAAAATAAAGAGATGGCAGATGAATTGAAAGGCATTTTGCATCAGTCTTCACTTTAGAGGATAAAAGTAATATTCCAGAAATAGTTGTAAATTATGAAATGGAAGGGAGGGAGGAACTCAAGAAAATTACAATCAGCAGGGAAGTGGTACTGAGCAAATTGCTCAGTTGAGAAAAGCAGAACATATGGACATGTTTTTCCATTTGCAAAGGACAGGGCCCTGTGTGTGAATATATGTAGCTTTGTATCTTCTACATAGGAATACAGGATTTAGGAGCAGGAGTAGGCTATTCGGCCCTTCAAGCCTGCTCCACCATTCAATAAGACGATGGTTGATCTAGTTGTAGTCTCAGCTCCATTTTCCTGTCTGCACCCCATAACCTTTGACTCCCTTGACTAACAAAAATCTATCTAACTCAGCCTTGAATAAATTTAAAGACCTGGTCTCCACTACTTTCTGGGGAAGAGAATTCCGCACTCTTAAAAACCCTCAGAGAAAGAATTTATAAGAATTTATATCTTAAAAGGGAGACCTCTTATTCTTAAACTTTTTCCCTGAGTTTTAGTTTCCCCACAAGAGGAAACATCCCTCTGATACCCACCCTAATCAGTCCCCTCAAGGTCTCACATTTCAATAAGCTCATCCCTCATTCTTCTAAACTCCAGTGGGTACAGGCCCAACTTATTCAACCTTTCTTCATAAGATAAGCCCTTCATCCCAGGAATGAGTTGAGTGAATCTTCTCTGAACTGCTTCTAAAGCAACTTTTTCCAAAATAAGGAAACCAAAACTGTACACACTTCTCCAGATGTGGCCCTGTACAGCTGCAATAAAACTTCCCCACTTTTATAATGCATTCCTCTTGCAATAAATGCCAATATTCCATTTGCCTTCCAAATCACTTGTTGTACCTGCATACTAACTTTGTGATTCATGTACCAGGGCACCCAGATCCCTCTGCACCGCTGAGTTCTGCGATCACTCTCCATTTAAACAGTAATTCTAGCACATGTAAGTGAGCCACGCTGTGATCCCAACTGGTAATCTTAAATTGGTTGCTAGCATAATTTGTAGCACAGTCAAGATTGTTTAATAGGTTTTGTCCAATCACAAAAATACATGTAATGCTGGACACTATGTTCTCAGTTTTACAAGCAAGGACTGGTTGAGTACGGTCAATGCTTTGCCTGTTGCGAATAGTTGAAGGGACATGCTGTTTGATACGATCCACCAGGCACTGGGACATACAGCCTAAATATCTAGCATCACACCGGCACTGAAATCCATATATCACATTACTCATTTGTGCAATAGGCAGAATGTCTTTTTGGCTTGACGGCAGCATCCTGTTGTTGGAGAATAGCATTTGTATTGCTACTGCATAGTAGCAGCGTCAAATGGCTAGCTTCGCTTGTTGCTCAAATTTTTGAGACACTTTACCCTTCCAGGGTAATCTGAAGTAGACTGGGCACTTTTCAGGACCGAAAGTGGCAGCCTTATGCCTACTCATGAGTTTGTGCGATATACAGCATGAAATGATGTGATGTAGCCATTATTCTGCAGGATGGCTTTGATGCAGCCTATTTCAGCATCAAGCTTTCACAGTGAGCAAATGGCTCAGGCCCTATTTATGAGACTGCCGATAAGGCCCAACACCTTCAAGAGTAAGAATGTTGCATCATTAAGGCCACAATGTGTATAGTTCATTGTGGCTTTCAAGACCAGTTCAGTCAAGTACAGTCAGGATGCGGGATTGCCCTGAGCCACGTCGAAACAGCCAATTCCTGCTGTAGCCTTGGTAATGCAGCAACAAAGCTCACTTTTCTATCTTGCTGAGCTTGGGACCAGCTGTGATGGAGTCACCAAATAGGCTTCTAGATTACTGAACTGAAAAATTGAGCTGTCATCAGAGGAAGTACATCAGGTTACCCAGAACAGATAACAGGAGCACTCTGACTAGTTCAGTAAGAGTAACAAAGTTAAAACTAAATATATAGTTCAGAGTAAAGAAATGTTTGACATAAAACAGAGATAAAAATGGCTTTTCAATAAAACAACAAATCCATATGCCTTAAATAACTTCTCCCTCCACTAATTTGGTGCCATTTTGTAAACTTGGTTCAATCCCAAATGTTTATTGGGGAGGGGAAGAGAGAAAAGAACAATTTGCAATCGTCTCTTTGGATTCTTGTTAAAGACAAGATGGGTTATTTTAAAATCAGAGAAAGGACTATCTAACCATGAAAACTGTTCCCTGCATCCGAGTTAATTATTTCTTATTTATTCTTTCATAGGATGTGGCGTCACTGGCTAGGCCAGCATTTACTGCCCATCCCTAATTGTCCTTGAGAAGGTGGTGGTGAGCCGCCTCCTTGAACTGCTGAAGTCTCTGTGTTGTAGGTACACTCACAGTACTATTAGGGAGAGAGCTCCAGGATTTTGACACAGAGGCAGTGAAGGAACAGCAATATATTTCCAAGTCAGGATGGTGCATGGCTTGGAGGGAAACTTCCAGGTGGTGGTGCTCCCAAGCATCTACTATCCTCGTTCTTCTAGGTGGTGGAGCCATGGATTTGGAAGGTGCTGTCGAAGGAACCTGGTGAGTTGCTGCAGTGCATCTTGTATACGGTGCACATTGCTGCCACTGTGCATCGGCGGTGGACGAATGTTGAAGGTTGTAGATGGGGTGTCAATCAAGCGGGCTGCTTTGTCCTTGATGGTGTTGAGCTTCTTGGGTGTTGTTGGAGCTGCACTCACCCAGGCTAGTAGAGTATTCCACTATACTCCTGACTTGTGCCTTGCAGATGGTGGACTGGGTTTAGGAGCCAGGAGGTGAGTTGCCCACCACTGAATTCAAAGCCTCTGACTGTTGTTAGTTATTCGTAACTCACTGCATCTTGGTGATGGTCTCTGTATGCTACATATGATTTTTGCTTGGTAGATCAAAGTTTAATTAGTCATTAAAAAGGAAAAGCTTTTCTTAATTTCAAGAATTCCTGTTGTAGAATCAGAGAGGAGCGCGAAGCTCGGTGACAAAGTAAAAACAAACAACGCTCTGCTCAACAGCAACTACCTGCAACTTCTGTAGCTTTGATGACAGAGAAAAACATCCTAGAATGCTTGTCAAAAGGAGTAAAGCCAAAGCTGGAGTGCGAGAAGAGTTAGAGGTAGTGACCAAAGTAAGTTCAAAGAGGCAGAGTTTGAGTGGGCTTTTCATGTAGGAAGGGGGAAAGGTTCCAGAAGAAGGTTCCAGAATGCTGTGGCAACCGAAGGTTCTGTCATCAGTAATGCCATGGAAGTATGCGTGATCTGCTATCAGTGGGACTGGAAAAATAACTTGTATCAGCTGGGACACAAGACTGAGAGATGGGGATTGCAGAGGCCAGGTGCAGTGAAGACATGGAGACTGTAAATGAGAACTCTGAGGTCAAGCTTTTGGAGGGGAAGTTGGTGTCAGTGAGGGTAGGGAATATACAGTAGGCTGTATGAATACCACCTATTATTAACTTTATCTCCATAGTTGAGGAAAGTGGATGTGATCTTTAGAATGACACCATCTGTGTGGATAGAGACTGCAATGAGACCAGCAAAGGGAAAGAAATGTGAATGAATTAGCATTAAAATAGTAGGTAGTACAGACCGGAGTATTGCTGAAAAAGAGAAACATGGCGAAGCTTCGAATTGAGAGAGCATGAGCGAGAAATAGAAACGTACATCAATTCTTAAAAAATTATTCTTTCATGGGATGTAGGTGTTGCTGGTAAGGCCAGCATTTGTTGCCCATTACTAATTTCCTTTGAGCTAAGGCCATTTCAGAGGGCATTTAAGAGTCAACCACATTGCTATGGGCCTGGAGTCACATGTAGGCCAGACCAGGTAAATGGTAGATTTCCTTCTCTAAAGAGCATTAGTGAACTAGATGGGTTTTTGCAGCAATTGATGATAGCTTGATGGTCACCATTATTGAGATGAGCTTTCAATTCCAGATTGATTAATTGAATTTAAATTCCACTGGCTTTTGTGGTGGGATTTGAACCCATGTCCCCAGAACATTAGCCTGGGCCTCTGGATTATTAGTCCAGTGACAGCACCACCAGCCCACCATCTCTCCCCATATTCAAGAGAAGAGAGAGAGATGAAGCAATGCTGCTTGAGAATTGATAAATGTATCTTTGCAGTGCAGCAGAAGGAAGCTGCTGTGGCACAAGATTTCAGCAATCTCAATGCAGAAATAAATCTTCAGAAATTAATTGCACTCAGACAGCTTGTGAGATTCAAAAAGCACAGGCAGTTTAGAAACTGGAGTATAACATCTGGGAATAAAGGCTAATACCTTTAAACCACATTACTGAACAATGGCACAGTACTAAGAACACAGAGTTTTGCAGTTTTGAACTGTTTAACAGCTGTTGTGGAATTACAATGCAACAGTGATACACAGCCCAGTGGCCCACTTTCAGGAAAATGCGGCTGCAAACTCAACATGCTATGATTACATTTCTTACAAGTGTTTTGCTGGCTGTTTCAGAGGCCTGAGTGTTGACCCATCGGGGGACACATTTTGACCTAATAATAGATCTTGGTAAGGAAGAGCTCATTTAGCTGAGCACTGTCCATCACAGAGAAGTTCTGAAACCAAGTCGTAAACAATAAGTAGTCAATTTGGAATGTTAAGTGCAACTGGGCACGTAAAGTTTATTTGTGCAATTGAAATGGAGATTCAAGCTATAGTTAAAGCTTAATTATTTGCACTGAGGGGTTATAATGTTCTTTAACTTTGTAAGTGGAAGGAACACAAACTTCCTGAGGCCAATGACGGCAGAAGGACAGAATTCCACCCATGAAATGGGCCATAAATTGCACTTGACAGCGTGGATGCTGGAAGGATGTCCCCCCCTTGTGGGAGAGACTAGAACTAGAGGACACAGTTTAAAGATAAGGGGTCACCCATTTAAGGCAGAGATGAGGAGAATTTTTTTTCTCTCAGAGGGTCGTGAGTCTTTGGAACTCTCTTTCCCAGAGGGTGGTGGAGGCAGGGTCATTGAATATTTTTAAGGCAAGATAGATAGATTCTCAACTAACAAAGGTGTCAAAGGTTATTGGGGGTAGGCGAAATGTGGAGTTGAAGCCACAATTAGATCAGCCATGATCTTATTGAATGGTGGAGCAGGCTTGAGGGGCCAAATGGCCTACTCCTGCTCCTAATTTGTATGTTCTCTTGGGATTTCACTCCACTTGCTGTAGCTTTTTAAATTCTCATGTGGGGAGGGAATGGGTCCATTTTCTGCCCGTTCCCCCTGATGTGCGTTGTGTATAGGGATTGCCCTGAGAATTCAGTCGTTTATGTCCTCCATAGGCCTCAGAGCTCACGACAAGATGTTGCTTGGTACTTGATGGTTTACATAACCACTGCCTTATTCTATTGCATTACTTTTATGTAAATATAAAGTGGTTGTAAACTTACACTGAACTGTGTTGCATAGTGGTCTGTCCTTGATAGCTTTGAAAAAGCTGCTATTTCTTGTTATGGAGTATATAGGAGAAATTGAGTGTGAACCAAAAATCTTCACAATAAAAATTTGGTTATAAATGCAATTCTTGTTTTATAATTCCTACATACTTGTATAGAGCTATTCTCAGTTTAAGATTATTTTAACCATATAACTCTTGGAGAGAGCGCCAACTTTAAGCAAAAAAATTGTAAACACTTATAGAGTTGGAAGATCCAAGTAATTACAACAAAGTTGTGTGCACAATGCAATAATGAATTGCACTACAACAATTTGTGTTAAATAATTTGTCTTATATTAACTTTCAATACCTAAGAGAATTCTATTTGAAATATGGCTTCAGTAATAGGACATCGATAGAAGCTGTGCTTAAATATCTTTCTATATTCAATACCCTGCATGTGGAGCAAAGAGGAACAATTTACCTTATCTGTAGACTTTATGGCCTCAGCTTGTTCTTGCGTTGGTGATATTACTGGAGAAGCATCATCATTCTGAAAAACAAGGAGAGATACAAGAATCTGAGCCAAGTGATTGCCAAAGAGAAAGATAAGAGGGAGCTCAGCCAGTGACTCTGTAAGTTTGTCCTGTTTGGCTTAGCTTTGTATTGAGCAGGGAAATCCTGATTTCAATCCCCACTCCATGCTCACTCTGCCAGGGCAGAAATAGACAGGAAAGGCACTCTGTCATTAAAGGCAGAAAAATCATGAGGGTCCAGAGTCCTGATGGAAGTGTGTATGCAGACTGCACTTGGCAGTGCTGCCCGCAATGTACAACAGATTGCTAATCCTTGCTAGGGAACAGCACTCACTTCAGTGAAGTAATGGGGTGGACTGCAGCAGGTAATGAAACCTTCATAAGAAAAGGGGAGTGAATTCTCCAGAGCTCATCTTCAGCATAAGGTTTTGGGGGGAGGGGGGTGGGAAAGAACTAAAATACTCTTAGCTGCTTTTGAACTGGGAAATATTTTAAAATGGTCGAGAGAATGGCATTTCTCTCACACTTATCTTGATGGTAATAATCAATACATATTGATCATTGAATTGTCTAAAATACCTTCAGTGAATAAATAACAACAACATCAATTAAATAACAAATTCACAGGCCAAGTTCTTAAAATTAACATATGCAGCATTTTGTTGCTGGTTATGTTTGCTGAGTTTGCTCTCTTAATATTTAAGTTGCATTTTCTTTTTCTGCCACCACATTCCCTTCCAGGAACCTTGGGCTTAGCAGCAGTCGGCATTCAGCCCTTTGAGCCTGCTCTGCCATTCAATAAGATCATGGCTGATCTGGCTGTGGCCTCAGCGCCACCTTCCTGTCCGTACGCCATAACCCTTGACTCACTTGTAGATCAAAAATCTATCTAACTCAGCCTTGAATAAATTCAATTACCCAGCCTCCAGTGCTCTCTGGGGAAGAGAATTCCACAGACTAATGACCTAGTGAGAGAAAAAAAATTCTCCTCATCACCATCTGTCATGAAGAGATTAGTATCTATAATGTTATTGGAAATTATTTTCTTAAAATAGAGTTTAGTTGTATCTGTGTGCATGTGTGTGTGTCTTAATTGGATTAAAGACAGCTAGTCTGGGTGCTTTGATGCACAGAAAGAAGTAGGTTTGAAACGGTAATTAGATAACCATGGGGAAGTTTAGAAATATAGATGTTAAGTGGGTACATTTGCATTTGTTGAATAAAGCATTCAAAAGTGGGAGTAGCTAGGAGATGCCAAGCAATGTGTTTATATGACTAATAAAATTAGCTGGATGAAAATATTATTATTAGAAGATGTGATGTTAAAAGTCTAGGATACAATGGAAAATTTACATTCAAAGGAAAAGCAAAATAAGCAAAAAGGACTTTGTGTGTGCAGAGGAATTTAAGATCTAACCGGTCAGTGTCTGCAAGGAACCTTGTTTTGAATTTGTACGGTCAAATGCGCTTTGCCTGGGGTCTTTTTAAAATCTGAGTTTTACTGTTGCCTTAAGAGAGTGTAACATAGTTGGATTAATATGGGTATTTTTCTATTTATTATAGTAGTAATTTTGTAGACATAGGTGCGTACAATTTTTGTATTAATAAATGTTTAATTTAGCTTTATAAAAAAATCTGTTGAGACTTGGTGGTCTTATTACTACTGAATTCAGTGCTGCATCTCAAACATACCAATTGAAAATATAGGTTATGACAGTTGTTCAAGTTTCCCTCTGGGATTTAAACAACTCAGCCCTCACATCGGCTGTGTCTTAATGCCATCTTTAAAGGAGACCTCTTATTCTTAAACTGTGCCCCCTAGTTCTAGTCTCTCCAACTGGAAACATCCTCCCAGTATCCACCCTGTCAAGTCCTCTCAGGATTTTATATGTTTCAATAAGATCACCTCTCAATCTTCTGAACTCCAATGGGTATAGGCCCAACCTATTCAACCTTTTTTCTTAAATTTTCAAGCATGAGCCCAGCTAGTAAGTAACTATGCAGTATGTCTGTTGTGATACCAATGTGGCTGGATCCTTTAGATTGATAAACAACTTTTCACAAAGGTGAAGTTGTTCATGCATATCAGTTAGTTTACATTGTCAAAATGATCATAATTCCAATATCAGGCCACAATTATAAGAATAATTAGGTTTTTTTTGCATCAGTTCCAGGACATCTTCATGCAAAACAGAAAGATAATGTACCTGTACCACAGGTTCATATGAAATAGTTTTTTTTAAAGAATTACTGACTTGTTCCTCTTTCTCCACCTCATTTCACTATGATATATTCTCACCAAAATACTGCATATGCTGGAAATCTGAAACAAAAACAAAAATTGCTGGAAAAACTCAGCAGATCTGACAGCATCTGTGGAGGGAAAGACAGAGTTAACGTTTCGAGTCCAGGTGACTCTTCTTCAGAACTAAAGAGAAGTAGAAATGTGGTGAAATATATACTGTTTAAGGGGGGTGGGACAGATGAAGCTGGATAGAAGGTCAGTGATAGGTAGAGGCAAAGGAGAGATTGCAAAAGATGTCTTAAACAAAAGGTCGAAGGGGTGTTGTTGGTGGTGGTACTGGCTAAAGGAGGTGCTAATGGTGACATTAAGAGTAGAAAGCAGGATGAGCAAGTGACAGATGGCCCTAGTGGGGGTGAGGTGGAGGGAGGGGAGGATGTGGGAGAAAAGATCAAAATAGGCTAAAAGGTGGGGATAAAACAATGAATGGAAATAAATTTAAAAAGCAAAAATGAATATATAAAAATTTAAAAATAAATATTTGAAAAAACGGGATCAAAAAGGGGTGAGGATGGAGGAGTGAGTTTATGGTCTGAAGTTGTTGAACTCAATGTTAAGTCCGGAAGGCTGTGAAGTGCCTAATCGGAAGATGAGGTGCTGTTCCTCCAGTTTGCATTGAGCTTCACTGGAACATTGCAGCAGGCCAAGGATAGACATGTGGGCATGAGAGCAGGGTGGTGTGTTGAAATGGCAAGTGACAGGAAGGTCTGGGTCACGCTTGCAGACAGACCGAAGATGTTCCGCAAAGCAGTCACCCAGTCTGCGTTTGGTTCTCCAATGCTATATTCTCAGCCTGCCCTTTCATGAGCACTGTATCTACCTCCAGCTCTGGGACTGGTAAACCGCAAAATTCCTTCTGTTCATGAAGTTGGAACATACCATTATGCTGCAGAGTGAACAGTAAATCTCCATCTCAAAGTTGTGAGGTCAATATGCCCTCACATGTTTTTATACATCTGGGAATTACTTTAAAAATAGTGTCCAATTCAGAAGTTAATGTCAAAACATCTTAGAGCAACAATAAGCTGTAATCATTCGTGCCAAGCTGAAAATACCCCAGTTACTCTTATTCCAATTGCACCAAATGCACAACGTTACCTTACTGGCTGCAAAACTGTGCTATAGAAGGAGACTTTAGCTTAATACTTGAATTTGATGTCCTCTTGCAATTATTGTCTGTAATTCTGCTCAGTTCACATTCAGCACCCAATAAAAATAGGACATGTAAGCTTGAGTGAGCTTGTTAGAACCCTTGCACAAAAAGCTTTCCCAGAGAATGCAAGTCTACTGCTAGTGGGAAAATGAACTTAAAATATCGAGAGAGTTTCCTTTGTATGGTTCAGAAAAGCCTAAAATTACACATGATGATTGACCTTGATGCAGCTTTTTAAACAATGCACACAAGTTTGAGTTTGAAATAAATTATTCATTGCTTTCCCAACTTTTAACAGGCAATGGATCCCGGATTGATGTAACAATCCCCAATTGACGGGGACAGCACTGAACTATCACCATCGAGGAAAAAAGAAATAGATTCAACAGCAAGTTCGGTGCTTGGGGAAGCAACCGGCTGAAATCAGGCATCTCTGTTCATGGAAAATCAGAGTGGGCATCCTCAACCAAACTTGTTATCATGCATAGCTGGCAGGCACTAGAAGAAAACAGGCAGCATGCCAGGTTAAGCCTGTTGAAAACAATAGTTCTGCCTTAGCTGGAGTATTGTGTCCAGTTCTGAGCACCACACTTTAGGAAGAATGTGAAGGCATTAGAGTGCAGGACAGGTTCATGAGAATGGTCCCAGGAATGAGGAACTTGAGTTGTGCAGATAGACTGGAGAAATTGGGACTATTCTCCTTGGAAGATAGAAGGTTGAGAGGAGGTTTGATAGCGATATTCAAAATCAGGAGAGGTCTGGACAGCGTAGATAGGGAAAAGCTTTCTCACTGGTGGAAAGATCAAGCACCAAAGGCATAGATTTAAAGCAAATGGCAAAATAAGCAGTGGCAACAGGAGGGAAAACTTTTTCATGCTGTGAGTGGTTAGGGTCTGGGGCACATTGCCTAAGAATGTGGTGGAGGTAGGTTCAATTGAGACATTCAAAATTGGAATTCGATCATTATCTGAAAAGGAAAAATGTGCAAGGCTACAGGGAAAAGACAGGAAGCAGCAGGGAAGTGGTGAATTGCTCTTACAGGGAGCTGGCAGAGACAAAGCAGACTGAATGGCCTCCTTCTATGCTGTAAACATTCTACGATTCCATTTTATGGTCCTACTGATTTATGTGGCTTTATTCTGGAGGTAGAGACCCATAGAGGGAAAAACAAGAGAGCATCAGAATCTAAACAAAACATGGAACAATAAAGTCTTGAACCTTATCTCTGACTTCATTCTTGAGCTTTTGCAAACCGTTTCCACCTACTTTATAAATCAGCTTCAAATGTAGATGTAAGATCACACGGAGTTAGGGGTAATATATTAGCTTGGATAGAAGATTGGCTAACCAACAGAAAGCAGAGAGTTGGGATAAATGGGTCTTTTTCTGGATGGCAAGTTGTAACTAGTGGGGTGCCACAGGGTTCAGTCCTTGGGCCCCGAACTATTTACAATCTATATTAATGACTTGGATTCAGGGATAGAAGGTACTATAGCTAAATTTACAGATGACACCAAAATAGGTAGGAAAGTAAGTTGCAATGAAGAAATAAGAAATTTACAAATGGATATGGACAGGTTAGGTGTATGGGCCAAAATTTGGCAGATGGAGTTTAATGTTGATAAGTGAGAGGTTATCCATTTTGGTCAGAAGAATAAAAAGGCGACTTATTATTTAAATGGAGAGAAACTTCAGAATGCTTCAGTGCAGAGGGGTCTGGGTGTCCTCGTGCATGAATCGCTGAAAGCTAGTATGCAGGTACAGCAGGTAATAAGGAAGGCAAATGGAATTTTGGCATTTATTGCTAAAGGAAGAGAGTATAAAAATAGGGAAGTGTTGTTGCAACTGTACAAGGCATTGGTGAGACCGCACCTGGAGTACAGTTTTGGTCCCCTTACTTGAGGAAGGATGTAGTTGCACTGGAGGCGGTTCAGAGGAGGTTCACTAGATTGATTCCAGAGATGCGGGGCTTGTCTTATGAGGAGAGATTGAGCAGTTTAGGCCTATACTCACTAGAGTTTAGAAGGATGAGAGGAGATCTAATTGAGGTATGTAAGATGCTAAAGGGGATAGGCAAAGTAGATGTGGAGTGGATGTTTCCCCTTGTGGGGCATTCTAGAACGAGAGGCCATAATTTTAGCCTACAGGGTGGTAGATTTAAACCAGAGATGAGGAGGAATTACTTTTCTCAAAGGGTTGTGAATCTGTGGAATTCACTACCTCAGAGTGCAGTGAATGCCGGGACGCTGAATAAATTTAAGGACGAGATAGACAGATTTTTAATTAGTAATGGTTTGAACGGTTATGGGGAGAGGGCGGGAAATTGGAGTTGAGGCCGAAATGAGATCAGCCATGATCGTAATGAATGGCGGGACAGGCTCGAGGGGCTGAATTGCCTACTCCTGCTCCTTATGCTCTTATGTAGTATGGCATTGCTGTCAGATTTCAGAGGGCCACTACAAGTACAGGGAGCTTTCCACAATTTCTCCAGATGTAGCTCGCACATTGTGGTTGAACAGATAAATGTCCTTAATGAGCAAATTTCCATAGTTTTTGTCTCAAATTCCAAGTGGAGCACAGTTCACCAGTACAGTTCCTTCAGCTATATATTCAGTGAAAAAAAGTGTTTTTTTTAAAAAAGAGAGAAATAAGTTGCTTATTTTACATTATACCTTTATTTAAAAACACTATGTTACACACTAAATGGAGTACTGGGAGAATTAACACTATTGCTGAAGGATTGAAACTGAAATCTAAACATCTTAGAGCAACAATAAACTGTAATTATTAGTAGTGAGTTACAAATACCCTCCCTAACATTGTGATGGGAATGCCATCAACACAAGGACTGCAGCATTTCTACAAGGCAGCTTCAAGGCAACTAGGGATGGGTAGCAAACATTCATCATTCTTGTTCCATCACACTAAGTGGAAGTCATTATCCAGTTAATTCGAGACCGTCCTGAAGGAAGATTTTAGTCTCATTTCAGAGGGGTGGTCTGCAATCTGCTTAGCTGAGCATTTGCAAAGGTTTTAACCTAGACTCAAACAGCTGAGAATATGCACACACATTTTCACTTTGAAATACTGAGTCTCACTGTACAATTCAGAGGTGGCTATGTGGCAGGTCCAGTCTAACAATTTGGACTGCTAACTCCCAACTAGATCAAAGGCTTGAATTTCAATAAGAAAACGGGCTAGACTTGGCACTTGATTCTAACCACTTCCACCATGCCTCTCAGTATTGTGAAGAGCTAGATCACATGGCCTCTCAATCTTCCTTTCTCCAAGAAAAGCAAATACCAATTATTGCTGAAAAACAGACATGCTGTCAAAGCTTTTCATCTCGCACTCATCAGGGCAGATTCACAGAATCACTAATACCAATTAGCTTAACTCTTGATCTAAGTTAGAGCTAAAAAGTGAAACAAAAATCTTTTCCATCCATTTATTGTGCACACATATTTCATGGCCTCGTGTATTTACAATGGCTCCTGGTTTCTCAATACATCCAGTTCAAAATTTTCATCCTCATGGCCTTGACCTGTCCTGTATCCTGTAACTTCCTCCAATCCTGCTCAGCTGACTTGGAGCTTTTGTGCATCATCCCTCCTTCACCTCACAGTTGTGCCTTTAGCTGTTTCCACTCCATTCTCTGGAATTTCCTCCTTAATCCCCATCATCTCTCTCCCATTTAAAAATCCTACTTAACATCCAATTCTCTTAATTTCTCTTTCTTTAGCTCGACATCCATTTTTGTCTGATTACTTCTCTGTTGAGCACCTTTTTTTTTATATTTAAGAGGCTATATTGTTGTAATCTAATGACAGAAATAACACAGCTATAAATGCTAATAAAACTATCCAGTGAGTTCAGCTTCTTTGTACATAGTTTGACATGAGTAATAAGTTTAAAACTAGCAACAACAAACTTAAATGATCTTCATAGCATGATCAAACTGAAGTATCTATTGACTTGTACTTTTACATTTACAGAAATCTTCACAACATTTAGGTTTGGTGAGTCATCTATTTTCTTTCCCACTTGTCTGAATGTATTGCGTCAAACCTCCCACTATCCGTATATTAACTTTCAAGTGCTCAATATTTTTTCATTTCTAGAATAAGATTATGGCCCATTAATTCATAAGTGGTCTGTTATGATTTCATTAACTGCAGTTGAAGATCTGAAGTAAAGCTTCTTAATGATGCTGAAACATGTCTAAACACAATTTCCGTGGTGCATTTGTTCAATCTGTTTCCTTCTTTCCTTCCTACATTAAAGGTGAGGAATTGTCAGTCAGAACCAAAGTCTCAGCATTCTGTCACTCAAAAGCATGGATTTAGAACATAAGAATATAACAAAAAAGAAGAGTAGAACATTCGGCCCTTCGAGCCTGCTCCGCCATTCGATAAGATCATGGCTGATGATCTTGTGTTTCGATTTCCACATTCCCATCTACCCCTGATAACCTTTGATTCCCTTGCCTAACAAGAGTCCATCTACCTCTGCTGTAAAAATATTCGATGACCCTGCCTCCACCACATTCTGAGGCAGAGAGTTCTAAAGTCGCACAACTCTGAGAAAAAATTTATCCTCATCTCTGTACTAATTTTAAAAGTGTCCCCTAGTTCTGGACTCACTCACAAAAGGAAACATCCTTTCCACATCTGCCTTGTCAAAACCATTCAGGATCTTGTATACTTCAATCAAATCACCCCTCATTCTTCTAAACTTCAGTGGAAACAAACCCAGTCTGCCTAACCTTTCCTCATAAGACAACCCACTCATTCCAGGTATCAATCTAGTAAACCTCCTCTGAACTGCCTCCAATGCATTTACATCCTTCCTTAAATAAGGAGACCAAAACTGCACACAGTATTCGAGGTGCGGCCTCACCAATGCCTCGCATAACTGAAGCATAACATCCTTACTTTTATGTTCAATCCCTCTCGCAATAAAGGATAGCATTCCATTTGCCTTAATTACTTGCTGTACCTGCATACTAACTTTTTGTGACTCATGTACGAGAACACCCAGATCTCTCTGCACCTCAGAATTATGCAGCCTTTCTCCATTTAAGTAATACTCTGCTTTTTTGTTCTTCCTGCCAAAGTGAACAACTTCACATTTTCCCACATTAAACTCCATTTGCCAGATCTTTGCTCACTCATTCAACTTATCTATATCCATCTGCAACCTCATGTCCTCTTCACAACATACTTTCCTACCTATCTTTGTGTCACCTGTAAATTTAGCTACCACTTCTTCACTTCCCTCATCTAAGTCATTGATGTAAATCGTAAAAAGTTGAGGCCCCAGCACAGGCCAGTGGGGCTCTACTCGTCACATCCTGCCAATCCATTAAAGACCCATTTATGCATACTCTCTGCTTTCTGCCATCCAGCCAATCTTCTACCCATGCAAATACGTTACCCCCGACATAATGTGCTTTTATTTTCCGTAATAACCTTTGATGTAGCACCTTATCAAATGCCTTCTGGAAATGCAAGTACAGTACGTCTACAGGCTCCTCTTTATCTATACAGCAAAGTTGTTTCTGAGGAGTTACCGGAGTTTCTGAGTGTGATAAGTTATGTCCCTTTTGATTAGATGCCAAGGAGAAACAAACTACAATGCATTGTGTTATACAAGTCAAAACACAGCCATGTACTGTATACTAAATTGAGTGACAGCTGATGAGGGACTGCAGTGATAGTTCATTTTCTGTAAATTGGCTCTTGTTCTGTATTTTCTTTACACTGACTGTATAATTTCTTTCTGTCAATACTGAGAGCATGTGATGACTTCATTCTATTGGTAATTTATCTTTGAAAAGAAACAACAACTTGTATTTATATAGCACCTTTAAAGCAATGAAACATCTTAAGGTGCTTCACAGGAGCATTATGAGACCAAAATTTGACACTGAGCCACATAAGGAGGTATTAGGTCAGATGATCAAAAGCTTGGTCAAAGAGCTAGGTTTTTAGAAGTGTCTTAAAGGAGAATATACCTTAAAATTAACTTTATTCAATAATCTGATAAAGTATTGTTACGCAGACCATTAATCTAGTGTTCCTCCCTTAGGTTCTGACTGGCCTGCTGTAATTCCAGTCTTCAACTGTGTTTATTCCCTGACTATTTTCCAGTGTCACTGCTTATGGACCTAAAATGATTCCCTCTTTCTACAACTACCCTTCTGCACTTCTGCCACTAATTATTTGTCTTTTATTCCTTTATCACTTTCACTCCTAACCACACTCCTTTTCTCTTTCTCTCTGTCTCTCACCCTTGTTGCTGCTGTCACCCTTGTGTTTGTCACTTCTTTTCCACATTCTCTCATGGATCACCTTTGTTGTCTCGGTGTCTCTGACACATTTGGTCTTTCTCCCCATTGTAGTCAACGGGCATTGGAATCCATACAATAACAGAATAACTGTAAAAATGTCAGAATATCACCCAGATAAAAGGGATGTGAAAAAGACAGCAGACCCTGGGCCATCTCTAACAAGTTTCCAACATTCCTAACTGTTCCATATTAATGCATATTATAAATTACTACAAAAATACCCAGTATGTGAATATTTAATGTTAGAGGAACAGCCAAAAAGGTTTAACATATTATATTATGTTACATATAAATACCCAACACATGAATGATTCCAGTATTAAAATGATTAACCACATGGAAGAAATCACCTATGTCTTTCAGAAATGTCCAAATATTTCACATGCAATGAATTATTTTGAAGTTCAGTCACTGTTGTTTCGTAGGCAATAAAATAACCATACTGCACACAGCCAGAAGTTGCAAAAAGTAATGAGATGAATGCTCAAGTTTTCTTTAACTAATTTTAGCACGGGAAGGGATGTCAACTAGAACATAAGGAGAATCTAATGTCCTTCTTTAGTCGCACATGGTATCTTTAAAGTTTACTTGAGCTGGCAGATGGTGCCTCAACTTAATCTTTCAAACATAGGTTGGAGCTCTCACACTACTGCATCTAAGGACACATTCCAGAGCATGGGACTTGAACACAAGAACACAACCTCCTGATTCAAAGCAAGAGGGCCAAACTGACAACTGAGAATGTGGACCGTGACACAGTGGGGTGGGTATGGACCGTGACACAGGGGGGTCAGGAGAGGTGAATATGGACCATGACATGGGAGTGGATATGGGCTGTGACACAGGGGGGTAGATATGGACCATGACACAGTGGGGGTGGATATGAACTGTGACATGATGGGGGGATATGGACTGTGACACAGGGGGGTGGATATGGACTGTGACACAGTGGGGTGGAGGGATGTTTCAATATCATCTAGGTAACTCTAGTTATGTTTTTGATTATACATATAATGGCATTTTGACTGTTGACTAAAAAGAATGTGTCACAGAAACACTCATTCTGTAACAGCAGCGGACAAATGAAGATCACCAGCTGAGCCTGGGCTAGGCACTATTGGTGGCAATTTGCTTGGAAGGAAAACAAAAAAAGATTGGACAGTGCATTTATTTCTTGTGTTTTGCCAAGCAGGAGGTCACATGCAACAGTGGTGTCTGTCCGAGACCAGGCCATCTGCATTACCAATGCAATGCAAGAAGTCTGCGCTAATAGCTATAAGAGGTAAAAGAAACTGATGGCAGGAGAGGGAAGGAAAGAAACTTCATGCACAGAGGTGATTGTATAATTCAGTTCAAGTTACAGTTTATACACATCACATATCAAAATTTATATGTCCCTAAATACATTCTAGCCAGAAGCATGATTGAATAAATATCCTCTCTTGTTGACTGCAATTCTTCATGATTTAGTCATAAATTAGCTCCATAACCTCGTGAAAATAATCACCTCACGATTAGCCATAGCTAGAGCCTCTATTAGAAGCTACTGCTGATTCATCAGGTCACCCTCATTTGCAGAACAAACTCTTGTCCCACTATATGAATGCTTGTGCGCTGTGTGTCCTTTACATAATCTCAAATCTCCTGAAGAACATTCAGGCTTGGGCTAATAGATGGCAAGTAACATTTGCGCCACACAAGTGCCAGGCAATGACCATATCCAACAAGAGAGAATCTAACCATCTCCCCATGACAGCCAATGGCATTACCATCACTGAATCCCCTACTATCAACATCCTTCAGGTTACCAGTGACCAGAAACTGAACTGGACCAGCCATATTAAATGGCGGAGGAAACTTGAGGGGTTTGGTGGCCTACTCCTGCTACACGTTCATATGTTCATAAGTTCGTATATAAATACTGTGGCTATAAGAGCAGGTCAGAGGCTGGGAATCCTGTGGCGAGTAGCTCACCTCCTGGCTCCCCAGAGCCTGCTCACCATCTACAAGGTGCCAATCAGGAGTGTGATGGAATACTTTCCACTTACCTGGATGAGTGCAGCTCCCACAACACTCAAGGAGCTTGACACCATCCAGGACAAAGCAGCCCACTTGATTGGCACCCCATCCACCACCTGCAACATCCACTCTCTCCACCACCAACACAGAGTGACAGCAGTGTGTACCATCTACAAAATGCACTGCAGCAACTCACCATGGTTCCATCAACTGCACCTTCCAAACCTGGAACCTCTACCACCATAAAGGACAAGGGCAGCAGGCACATGGGAACACCACCACCTGGAAGTTCCCCTCCAAGCCAGTCACCATCCTGATTTGAAACTATATTGCTGTTCCTTCACTGTCGTTGGGTCAAAATCCTGGAACTCCCTCCCTAACAGCACTGTGGGTGCACCGACACCACATGGACTGCAGCAGTTCAAGAAAGCAGCTCACCACCACCTTCTCAAGAGCAATTAGGGATAGACAATAAATGCTGGCTTAGCCAGCAATGCCCTCCTCCTGTGAACGAACATGAAAAAAGCAAGACAGAAAATAAAAGTGCTCGAGGAAAAAATAAAAAGATGGCAGAATCAAGTTAAAAAAAATCTTGAATTCTGCACATCTTTCAATTGTGAGAATGGAAAAATTCCAAAACCTTAGGCATTGTTCATGTCAGCTGTTCATCAAATTTGAATAAGGCAAAATGCAGATGCTAGAATCTGAAAGCAAACAGAATATGTTTGAGTCACGCGATTGGTGTCAGCATTGGGAGAGAGAATGGCTAGGTCAATGTTTTGGATTTTGATCCTTCATTAGATTTAGAAATGAAGGTTCATGTTCCAAATGTAAACCTTTTCTCATCCTCTTTTGAAAGATCAAAATCTGAAACATTAAAAAGATGCTGAAGGACCAGTTTCACGTTTTCATCCTTGTTTGGGTAAATAAAACAACTGACAGGTATTGCATACAGCCTCGTGTTGACCTCTTGGAACAGATGCACTCATGTGAAAGTATCCAAATATGAACCCTTATTAAACAGGAATAAAATGGAGGAAAACAAACAAGTGGGTTTCATTATCAGATTCTATCAGATTATCTTTCACAGCACAGGTCCTCGTGTCAAAGTCATCCGATTACAATGTAAATATTTGGTTATTGCATTGAACAAGATAAAAATAAGTGGCAATGATCTTCAGTGGAATTTTCATTTTGTTTCATTGAATGTGACAGTTCAATGTTGTGGAAAATGCAATAGAACTGGTCTCATAGGGGTTGAATGTTCATGATATGTGATTGGCCATGAGGGAAGATGAGAATGTGGAGCAATAGTCTGTGTGTTGTCACCACTCACAAGAGAGGGGATTAGGTGTGACAGCATGATTACCTCAAGGTTTGTTTGCTGTTAGATGCCAACAGGGCTCCCAGTTTAGTACATTGTGTTTATTTCTAATACACTAAAACTAGCTTTTAACCTCTTCACTGCACCCAATCTTGGAAATCTTTGAAATATCACCTAGGCAGCAGATACATGGGAAAACCACCACCTGGAAAATCCCCTCCAAGCCACTTACCATCTTGACTTTTTTTTTATTTATTCATTCACAGGATGTGGGCTTCACTCGCTGGGCCAGCATTTATTGCCCACCCCAGTTGCCCTTGAGAAGGTGGTGGTGAGCTGCCTTCCTGAACCACTGCAGTCCATGTGGTGTAGGTACACACACAGTGCTGTTAGGGAGGGAGTTCCAGGATTTTGACCCAGTGACAGTGAAGGAACGGCAATATATTTCCAAGTCAGGGTGGTGAGTGACTCAGAGGGGAACATCTAGGTGGTGGTGTTCCCATTTATCTGCTGCCCTTGTCCTTCTAGGTGGTAGTGGTCGTGGGTTTGGAAGGTGCTGTCTGAGGAGCCTTGGTGAATTCCTGCAGTGCATCTTGTAGATGGTACACACTGCTGCTACTGCACGTCGGTGGTGAAGGGAGTGAACTTTTGTGGGTGTGTTGCCAATCAAGCAGGCTGCTTTGTCCTGGACGGTGTTCAGCTACTCCAGTGTTGTGGGAGCTTCACTCATCCAGGCAAGTGGGGAATATCCCATCACATTCCTGACTTGTGCCTTGTAGATGGTGGACAGGCTTTGGGGAGTCAGGAGGTGAGTTACTCGTCGCATGATACCTAACCTCTGACCTGCTCTTGTAGCCGCAGTATTTATATGGCCAGTCCAGTTCAGTTTCTGGTCAATGGTAACACCCAGGATGTTGATATTGGGGGATTCAGTAATAGTAATGACATTGAACATCAAGGGGCGATGGTTGGATTCCTCTTGTTGGAGATGGTCATTGCCTAACATTTGTATGGCACGAATGGTGCTTGCCAACTGTCTTGACTTAACTTGGAAATACATCACCATTCCTTCACTGTCACTGGGTCAAAATCCTGGAACACCCTCCCTAACAGCACTGTGGGTGTACCTACAACACAGGGGCTGCAGCAGTTCAAGGAGGCAGCTTACCACCACCTTCTCCAGGGTAGTAAAAATGCTGGCCCATATCCCGTGAAAGAGATAATATATAATTGGCATCACCACTAGCTTTTGAGCAGGGCACAGCCATTCTGTTTCTGTTATGTCAGCATATTCCGTCATATTCCGCCAACATTTTGTTTTTATGAATGAAACAGCAATCTGATAATGACCAGATAATCTGATGCTTTTTAATGATAATTGAGGGCCAGGACACCGGGGACAACTCCCTGCTTTTCTCCCGCATGGGAGACTGATAACGAAGGTAAGAGCCCATGGGACCCAAGACAATTTGGCAAATTGGATCTAGAATTGGCTGAGTGGCAGGAAGCAGAGGGTGATGGTCTAGGGGTGTTTTTGTGACTGGATGCCTGTATCCAGTGGGGTTCCACAGGGATCAGTGTTGGGTCCCTTGCTGTTTGCGGTATATATAAACGACTTAGACTGGAATGTAGGAAGGTTGATCAGTAAGTTCGCAGATGACACGAAAATTGGTGGGGTGGTAAATAGTGAGGAGGGTAGCCTTAGATTACAGAAGGATTATAGACGGGCTGGTCAGATGGGCTGCTCAGTGGCAAATGGAATTTAATCCGGATAGGTGTGAGTGATGCACTTGGGCAGGAAAAACAAGGCACGGGAATACACGATGAATGGTAGGATCCTGGGAAATGCTGAGGATCAGAGGGACCTTGGTGTGCTTGTCCACCGGTCCCTTAAGGAAGCAGGACCCGTAGATAGGGTGGTTAAGAAGGCATACTTGCCTTTATTAGCTGAGGCATAGAATATAAGAGCAGGGAGGTTATTTTGGAACTGTATAAAACGCTGGTTAGGCCACAGTTCTGGAATGCATGCAGTTCTGGAATCCGCATTATAGGAAGGATGTGATTGCACTCGAGAGAGTGCAGAGGAGATTTACCAGGATGTTGCCTGGGCTGGGGAGTTTTAGTTAGGAGGAGAGATTGGATAAACTGGGGCTATTTTCCCTGGAGCAGAGGAGATTGAGGGGGGACATGATTGAGGTGTATAAAATTGAGAGGCATAGATAGGGTAGGCAGGAAGGAACTTTTTCCCTTGGTGGAGGGATCAATAACCAGGGGGCATAGATTTAAGGTAAGGGGCAGGAGGTTTAGAGGGGATGTGAGAAAGAATTTTTTCACCCAGAGGATGGTGGGAATCTGGAACTCACTGCCTGAAAGGGTGGTAGAGGCAGAAATCCTCATAACATTTAAGAAGTATTTGGAGGTGCACTCATGTATGCTATTGCCTTAAAAGTATGTAAAAGACGGCTTATAGATGCTTAAAGTGTGTCTTGATTTTAAACTTACTCAACCTGCATAACAGTAGGCTGAAGTGGTTTAAGGATAGCTTTCAGAACTAGGGCAGGTGATTTGCTAGAGGAAATGATGTCATTATTCAGGTACTTGCCTTTGGTAGGGGCCAGGTGTAATAATTGTACAAATTTGTGGGTTTTGTGGGCATATTAATTAATGATAAAATCCTTACCAGTTTCTAAAAAATATATGTTAAAAAGAAAAAATGAAAACTTGCATTATTCCAGCATCCTTCCGTTCTCTGGGTATTCCAAAGTGATTCAAAACAAATGAATCCTTTGCAAAGCACAGTCAGTGTTGGAGGCAAATATGACAGCCATTGTATACACATCAAAAGCCCACGAACAGTATCAAGATGAATGACCAGTGAATGTGACTCAGTGATGTTGGTTGAGGGATGAATATTGGTCAGGATGCTGGGAGAGCTCCCTATTCTTTCACTGCTAAAAAATGCTGCACCTCCTGACTACTATTGTGAACTGTCAAGACAAGACTGCGTGCTTTGAGTACTGGAGTGAGCTTGAACCCATTACCTTCTTAATCCAACATGACTTGGCCAGGCTCTTATTGCTATTTCAGTTTTAATATGATGGCCGGATCAAAGGGCACACCATGGTGATTTTAAAATTTGCTGGCAATTACTTAACCTGAAAAGAGTCATTGCCTTCTCAACAGTGCTTATTTCACTTCAACACAAAAAAATTGCAGCAATTATTGTGACCCTTTCTGCGAAGTTGGTGCTTGTTGAAATGAGGGATGCTCCAAGGGAATTGACACTGAGGCGAAGGTATTAGGATGGGTGACTGAAAGCATTGGAGTTTTGCATGAGCTGAAGTTTACGGGGGGTGGAAAGTGGGAGGCTGGGTGCAAGTTTGGAACAGTGGTATCTAATGGTAACAAATATGTTTGAGGGTTTCAGTGGCAGATAACCTGAGGCAGAGGCCAAGACATATCATGTTATGGTAGTGAAAGTAAGCTGTCTTTGCGATATAGAAGGAAAGGGGTAGGAAGCTTTGCCCAGGGACAAACTGTATACTGAGTTTGCAAACAGTCTGATTCAGCTTGAGACAGTGGACGGGCTGGGGGATGGAATTATTGCTAAAACACAGATTCTGTGGTGGGGGTTGAAGACAATTGCTTCAGTCTTCCCAATGACTAACTGGAGGAAACTGAGTCTCCTTTAAGACTGGATCCCAGACAAACAGAGAAAGGGAAAAGGATGGCACTCTTTGGCCAAGGATACAGTTGCAGGTGAGAGGAGCTCAGTAAAGGATTGTCAGTTCATGAACCAACTTGATAATCTGAAGTCATAGCCATGACAGCACCAGTGAGAGAAATATCCGTTTCACACACTAAACATTTTTGCTGTCTCTGTGATACTATTTTTTTTTAAAATATGGAAACAGATGCCACATTTGACCCATGAAGCCACTGCTCTGATATCCTGATCAATAGCAGAAATAAACTCTGAAATCTGTGCATCAGATGGAAAAAAAACATAAAAAAGAGATCATTGAGTTCTCTGCTGAGTGCAAACAAAGGTTTGGTTGAAGAAGCCCCTTTAACCCATTGACCTCATCATACAGATTATGAACCCTCCTGTCTTCCCATGGCAACTTAAATGAATCTTTTGTCCTGGCTTTCCGAAAGGTTAGCATGTCCACATTACGGATCCAGAGCAAAAGGGACAGTTTAGTAAGTACCAGTGTCCTCTAGTCCTACAGCCATGAGTGATATAGCATGCAACATATACAGAATATAAAATTTGAGGTGAACACCTATGTATTGAACTTAGCTGGTAGTGGGCTTGTGACGGGCTGTACCATTGCCTGCACATGAATTGCTTTTTAATCTAAGACTATTGCTCACTCCCACTTTTCTTCTCTTTCAGAGCTGTCAAGATTGGGAGATATAATTTGTGAATGTTATGCTCAGGAAGAGTAAACCAAATTGCAGATGTATGGTGTGTGCCATCATTTAAGGATGGTAACACATCAACTTAGAATTTAAGTCAAAATCATTGATTGTCATTCATATTAGGAAGGTTCCATTTTTCTTCACTCTTTTTGAGTGTCCATTTTCTTTCATTGCAACTCATTTCTTTCTCATGTTTCTGCTTCCTTTATTTGATTCTCTTTCCTTCCACATTTTACTTTCTTATTCTCCAAATTCCGCTGTCACAGACTCTACATTAAGCAGCAACAAGATACAGTACATTATGTCTGAGGGTCACACATCAGCAAACTGGCTCACTCTTGTTGAGCATAACATTCACACTGGCCATTATCATAGTTCCGACAGGAATTGGGAATTCCATTAGTTGTGCATTCTCAAGAGTTCTTTGCCATTTTTCAAACTCCTACCAGGAAACCCGTGCATATGGAAGCACTATGAAGTCAGCTTTCATTTAACTGCTGCCTCCTCAAACCATGCACCACACAATCAGTAAAAGTTAGAAGAAACTGCGCTCCTAGAATCCTGAAAGTGTTCAAAATGCACAGGTGATCAAACAGCACCTACATAGACTGGGTCGACAGTTGTGATGCAGGGTCCATATCTAAAATATTAACTTGTCTTTTCTCTTTTACAGGTGCTGTGTTTTGCCAACAATTTCTGCGCTTATCTCTGTATAAACAGAAGAGGAAATTGTGTAGAACAATGCCTACCATTACACCCTAAGCTTCCCTCCTTTCCCTTCCCAGGTGCAACAGTCAGATGACAAAGTGATAGAAGAATAATAAAGGGCCTACCTAGAAATGAAGGAAAACTGTTGTCAGCACTGAACTAAGCAATCAAGTAACCAGCTGGGTTGGGCCAGCTGTGTACAGTGACCAGCCTGATGTTGCCTGTGGCTAGTGAATAATGGGGGTCTCAGCCACGTACAGTTAACTGAACAACAAATTGATTAGTCAATCATTTGTAAAGCTGAGAAATGAGGCAAGTAACCCCCATAGGCATGTGCTTTGCGTGAACAGATTGCAAATTGATACTTTCACCGTGACTCCACTCACTTAACTTTCTGTCAAGTATACATCGTATTCGCAGAGCAGCATTCCTCATTTCCACTAGCAAATAGGAAAACTGTGAATTATCTGCTGACAAATTAATCTCATCAAAATTAGCCCACAAGTAAATTTCATAGACAGGCAATGTGAAAGTATAGTATGTGTTAGTAATGACCAGATCCAGCAATCACAAATATTGTAGAAATAACTTATAAATTGGCCTGATTAAAGAGGCAAAGCTCATGTTCTGCTGGGTGGACCCATTTCATCACAAAGAAACAATTATATAACAATTAAGGAAACTGATTAAATACTGTGATGGAATACTCCCCACTTGCCTGGATGAGTGAAGCTCCCACAACACTCAAGAAGCTTGACACCGTCCAGGACAAAGCAGTCTACTTGATTGGCACCACATCCACAAACATTCACTCCCTCCATCATCGAGGTGTGTATCATCTACAAGATGCACTGCAGAAATTCACCAAGGCTCTTTAGACAGCATCTTCCAAACCCTCGACCACTACCATCCAGAGGACAAGGGCAACAGACAGATGGGAACACCACCACCTAAAAGTTCCCTTCCAAGTCTCTCACCATCCTGACTTGGAAATATATTGCCGTTCCTTCACTGTCGCTGGGTCAAAATCCTGGAACTCCCTTCCTAACAGCACTGTGGATGTACCTACACCACATGGACTGCAGCAGCTCAAGAAGGCAGCTCACCACCACCTTCTCAAGGGCAACTAGGGATGAGCAATAAATGCTGGCCCAGCCAGTGAAGGCCACATCCCAGGGATGAATTTTTAAAAAAGGGGGGTGATAGGTTATCGGTGGTAGGCAGGCTGCAGATTTCAAGTTACAATCTTTTCAGTCATGATCTTATTAAATGGCAGAGCAGGCTCGAGGGGCTGAATGGCCTACTCCTGCTCCTTGTTCACGTGTTCTCTGTTCGTATGTAACCATTCACTGTGTGAAAAAGTTTTCTCTCATAATTTTTTGCTTCCTTTGCCAATTAATTTAAATCTGTGTCATCTCACTTTCAATCCTTTCATGAGTAGGAATAGTTTCTCCCTATCAACACCGTCCAGACCCTTTATGATTTTGTATTTCTCTATCAGATCTCCTCTCAGCCTTCTTTTCTCCAAGGAAAACAGTTCTAACTTCTCCAATCTACCTTCATAATTGAAGTTCCTCATCTCTGGAACCATTCTTGAGAATCTTTTCTGCACTTATCCCAATCCCTTCACATTTTCCTAAAGTGTGGCACACATAATTGGATGCAATATACCAGTTTAGGCTGAACTAGCGTCTTATACCAGTTCAACACAACATCCTAGCTCTTGTACTCTATACCCCTATTAATAAAGCCTAAAATATTGTGTACTTTATTAATTGCTCTCTGAACCTGTCCTGCCACCTGCAATGACTTTGCACATATACATCCAGGTCCTCTGTTCCCACACCCCCTTTAGAGTAGTGCCCTTTCTTTTATATTGTCTCTCCATGTTCTTCTACCAAAATGAATAATTTCACTTTTCTCTGTGTTAAACTTCATCTGTCACCTGTCCACCCATTCCTCCAACTTGTCTATGTCCCTTTGGAAGTTCAACACTATCCTCCTCTCAGTTCACAATGCTTCCAAGTTTCAAGTCATCCACAAATTTTGAAATTGTGTCCTGTATACCAAGGTCATGGCAATTAATATATATCAGGAAAAGCAAGGGTCCCAACACTGACCCCTGGGGAACTCCACTATAAACCTTCTTCCAGTTCAAAAAACATCCATTCACCACTACTCTCACTCCTGTCACTCAGCCAATTTCGTATCCATGTTGCTACTGTCTCTTTTATTCTATGACCTATAACTTTGCTCAGAAGTCTGTTGTGTGGCACTGTATCAATCGCCTTTTGAAAGTTCATGTACACATCAACAGCATTACTCTCATCAACCCTCTCTGTCACCTCTTCAAAAGACTCCAGCAAGTAGTTAAACATGATTTTTCCTTAAGAAATCCATGCTGGTTTTCCTTAATTAACTTGCATTTGTCTATGTGACTATTAACATTGTATTGTTTCTTGAGCTTTCTCCACCACCAAAGTTAAACTGACTGGCCTGTTGGTGCTGGGCTTATTTTTGCACCATTTCTGGCACCATCCAAGTCCAAGGAAGACTGAAAAATTATAGTCAGTGCCTCTGCAATTTCCACTCTCACTTTCTTCAGTATCCTTGGATGCATCACATCTGGTGCCTCAACAACTTTTAAGTGTAGACAGCTTATCCAATACTTGCTCCTTATCACTTTTGAACATCTGAATTGCCTCCTCTTTCACCATGGCCTGGGTAGCATCTTCTTCCTTGGTAAAGGCAGACGCAAGGTATTCATTTAATACCTCAGCCGTGCCCTCTGCCTCCATGCGCAAGTCCCCTTTTTGGTCCTTAATCAGCCCTACTCCTCCTTTTACTACTCTTTTACTATGTATATGCTTACACAGAAGACTTTGGGATTCCCTTTTATGTTAGCTGCCAGTCTATTTTCATAATCCTGCTTTGCTTCTCTTATTTGCTTTTTCACCTCCCCTCTGAACCTTCCATATTCAGCTGGGTTCTCAATTTTATTTTCTACCTGACATCCGTCATAAGCACAGGGGTATATGAGTACTGCCCCAGGGATCAGTGTTGGGACCCTTGCTTTTCTCCTTTATCTTGTCTTTATCTTAATTTCCATTCTCTTATGTCATCCAGGAAGCTCTGGATTTGTTTTCCCTACCTTTCCCTTTCGAGGGAATATACTTTGGCTGTGCCTGAACTCTCTCATTTCAAGGTAGCCCATTGTTCTGCTATCCTTTTTCCTACCAGCCTTTGACTCCAATTTGTTTGGCCCAGATCCGGTCTTACTTCATCGAAATTGGCTTTCTCCCAATTAACTATATTTACTCTGCATTGTTCTTTGTCTTTATCCATAACCAGCCTAAACCTTACGATACAATGATCACTGTCCCCTAAACGTTCTCCTCCTGACGCTTGATCCACTTGGCCCACCTCATTCCCAAGAAGCAGATCTTTGTTTCTCATTGGACTGGAAACATACTGCTTCAGAACATTTTCCTGAACACATTTTTGGAACTCCTGCCCCTCTCTGCCCTTCACAGTGACATGTAATTTCCGAGCTCCATGGCAGTGCACAACTGGCTTAGAGTTACCCAGAAAAAGCCAGAAGTATTGAAAACACTTCTAGCTTCTGGGTAACTTTCTACTAACCTCCTGTAAACTCTCATTGAAACCCCCTCAGATCTTCCGAATAGCCCCACCACACCCCCTCTGACCCCCCCACAGGACCACCCCCCACACCCACCCAACTACCCCCCACTACAGCTCTCCAAGTCCCAGTGGGGCCCCCACCCACATCCATCCTCCCTAACATCCCCCCATGGGACACAACCCTCACCCCTCCAACCCAAGAACAGTCCCCAACCCCACACCCCTCACTGGACTCCTCCTCCCACCACCACACCTCCTGGCCCCTACAGGAGGTAGGAAAGTCCTTGCTCACCACGGCCTTTTCAAGAGCAACTAGGGATGGGCAATAAATGGTGGCCCAGCCTGCAAAACCCACATCCCATGAATAAATAAAGAAAAGTAGGAATGGAGTGGCAATCCAACTCTGATTGTCACTCGTGGACATTCAGGCCCATTACCACTATCCCAGACTATATTCAGGTAATTAAAGTCCCCATTATTACTACCTCATAGTGTTTGCACCTCTCTGCAATCCCCTTATAAATTTGATTTACATCCTTCCCACTAGTTGGCTGTCTATAGACTACACCGAGCAATGTAATTGCACCTTTTTTGTTCCTTAGCTCTAGCCAAATAGATTCTGTCCTTGACCGCACCCCCCGACCAGGACATCCCCTTTCTCCAGCACTACAAAACTCTTTTTAATCAACACCACCACCTCTCCCCCTTTACTTCCTTTCCTACCATTCCTGAACCCCTAGTCCTGTCCTTCTTTGAGCCAGGTCTTGAGCCATGGTATCTGCACCTGTAACTCATCAATCTTATTTGCCACACTATCTCATCAATTTTCAGAGATGATTATTTTAAGGGTGTGACCAAGTTTTTCTGTCTAAAGGATTCTTATTAATTTTAAACATACAATAAGGAAACCCCATCCTAATGTTCGAAAGAGACAGCATGCTGACCACAGTGAAACATTGCAGAAAACCTTTTTCTTAGTTAGTATAGTGTTATATTAGTAACAGAGCAATGTGCTACACATCACAAATATACAAAAATTCAAATAAGTAGTGAGGCATGAAAGCTGCTAACTTCATGGACCCCCAGAGACCAAGTTTGAAAACACATCAATAATGAATTAAGAATTAGACATTTGTGTGCTCTTCCTGTCAACGAGGCTTTACTTCTTGACATCACACTTAGGCGTTCAATTACCCATTATCAATTTTAATATTTATTATGGAAACTGTCTATGTAAACTTGTCAGGCTGCGATTCCAACCTCCTGTGGCTCCTCAATGTCTCAGCATTACAGATTGAACAGCGTCAAATTTCCACTATTCCAACCAGCAAACTCTGCCTGTTCCTTTCCGAATGCTGCAAGGTTTGCTCGTTAACTCTAAGTAGCAGTATCAAATCCAAATATCAGATTTTAAAGTGGGGACTGAATTACACTTGGGTGCACTGACCCAGTGATCAGTGCCCTCCACACACAATCCATCTGAACACCATATCTGAATTCGACTCCCCATGTAGCAGCACCATAGAAGATGGAAGTATTTATATATTTCTTTACAATGCCAGCTCAACATGGGCAGAACATGTGTTGTGTCTGAATCAAAAGGTGCAGACTTCAAGCCCCATAACAGTATTTGAGCATGTAATCTGGCCTGGCACTCCAGTACAGTGCTCAGAGTGCTACACCATTGGGGGTGCTGTCTCCTGGAGGAGAAGCCAAGTCAAAGTTTGCCTGCCTGTTCTGGTAATGACCTCAGGTGGTCAGTGTCAATGTGGTAGATGGATTGGGCACCCAATATCCCAGCTAGGTGCCCATCCATCAATGGTACGCAGGGAGGTCCAGAGCGATCTCACATTGGCACATAAGCTGCCTGTCACCTCTGTGGGCTCCTCTCAGGGTGCTCTGGATGAGAGCAGCAGTTCCTCCGCCCCTTTGCCAGTGACCATGGCATCCAATGAGGCTGTGGCGACTGGAGATGCCAGCCGAGGCACTGGTCGCTCCCTCCCAGGTGGGGCCAGCACAGGCTCCATGGGCCAGAGGACGCACACGAAAGTCATCAAGACCAACAGGACAGCAGAGTGAGCAGGCTGTATCCAATGCTGGTGCCAGCGATTGGGGAGCGCCTAGGCATAGCACCTGCAAGCAAAAACTTAAAGCAACTTAATTACAACATGGCCTGATCATGAATGATATTTGTTTCCCCCATGTTTCCGTTCAGTGTTTATTGGTGTGATGGAAAACACCTGTCAATGTTAATTTGGAGAACGTTTGCCAGGCACCAGTTAATTAAATGTGTTTTTGTGCAAGTGGCCTCTGGATGTTTCATTTGTTGTGTAGGTGCAGGGTAAGCCATGATGTTATGATGGATGTGTTTCTTCTTAAACTTTATTGAAATGGCACACAGTATATGTTGTTGACCAAGGAACTGGTCCTGTCAGGGATCGAGCATGGAGCCTGCAGCCCTGGCCTGTGGTGGTGGCTCTCACTTGGTAGGCTAGCTGAAGGAGCGTTGGATCAAAGCGTCCCAGGTGTCCCTGCCTCCCTGGAGGTTGCCCAGCTCAGTGTCTATGCCCTCAGCATTCTCTTGACCGTGCTCGTCCTCGGCTTCACTACTGGACTCATCGTCTGTTGCCTGTGCAGCTGCGCCAAGGTCTTCTTCCTCCACTGCGTCCCCCCTTTCTAGTGCCAGATTGTGCAGAGAGCAGCATGCAACCACTATCAGTGACATACAATCTGGGGTGCAACCCCCTGAACGGCCCAGGCATTGGAAGCGCATCTTGAGTAGACCTACGGTTCTCTCCACCACAGCCCTTGTGCGGCGTGGCTCCTATTGTACCGCTACTCGGCCTCTGCTCTTGGATGGCAGAGAGGTGTCATGAGCCACCTTTTGAGGGGATAGCCCTTGTCACCCAGCAGCCATCCATCCAGTCAGGTTGGAGCACTGAAGAGTCTCAGCACCTGGGAGTGTCTTAGGATGTAAGCATCATGGGAGCTGCCAGGGTACCTTGCACAGACTTGCAGAATCTGCATCTTGTGGTTACACACTATCTGCACGTTCACGGAGAGGAATCCCTTCCTGCTGACGAAGACACCCAGCTCACCTGCTGGTGCCTTGAAGGCCACGTGTGCAGTAGATGGCATCCTGGAAACAGGGGAACCCAGCAATTGTTGCGAAGCCTCTGGCTCGCTCTGCCTGGCTAGCCATCCATATGGTAGTGAATGAAAGTCATTGCACGCCTGAACAGAGCGTCTGTCGCCAGCTTGACACAACTGTGGACAGCTGATTGGGAGACTCCACACAGATCCCCCACTGAGTCCTGGAAAGAGCTGGAGGCATAGAAGTTGAGGGCTACTGTGACCTTCAGAGCCATTGGCATGGGGTATCCACCCATACAGTCGGAACTGATCTCAGGGCCGATCCTCTGACAAATGAAGGTCACTGTCTCCCTTGAGAGGCAGAGCCTCCTTCAGCATTGCAGCTCAGATGTATTGAAGTAGCTGCATCGCTGCCTGTAAACCCTGGCAGCAGAAGAGTGGCATCTTCTGCTGCCCCTTCCGCCTTGGAATTCCTGGTGGTCCTGTGCCCCTTGTGCTTGTACATCTTCTCCCACAAGTCACTCACCTGGAGGCTGAATAGGGACACCTGGCCTCCCTCCTCCCCCTTCTGGCCCTCTCTTCTTCCTCAGAGGAGGTGCCTCCAATGGAGACAACAAGCCCCATTACCCGGGTAAGGGAAGGCTGTCTGATGCTTGGAAGGCCCCAAGTGGTATGAATCCTCAGGGGCCTGGGAAACAATGCTGAGCCCTGAACTGAAGCTTCTTATTTCTGTCAGTGCAGCTCCGAAGCAAAATGAAGATGTCCTGTTCACACAAGGAACCAGCAGCAAGTTAGATCCTGAATTACAAACTACTTGCATTTATAAGCCCACTGGCCCCTCTTATCCCGCCCATGCATGAGGTTTTTAAAATTGTGGCCTGCCCACCTGCCCATTTAGCCCACGCGATGGCCCAAAAATTGCACGGGCTACGTAAAGACCAAGACAATTGGTGTCTCAAGGGCCTTAACTGGCCATTTAATTAATGACACGTGTGCCTCCGTCTTCATCATGTGCCCGCCTATCGAAATATCGCGAGTGCGCGCGTTGACAATGGCACGTTTGGCCAAAGTCAACACACTTTATTTCATGCTCGGGCGTGAGCCCACATGCCAAGCTAAAAATTCTGGCCTATATCTTTGTCTTTGAATCTTAATTTGGCCAAATGTTAGTCTCCTCTACTTTGCAACTTGTACTTTTGCAAGAGTGGAATGTGTGGTATGCATGTTTTGTGATGGTCAGGAAGTATGTTTACCTTTTTAAATATTTTAATACCTTTACCTGGGTGGGCTCTTAGCACAATAAAAACTAACCTTCACTCATTTAAACTCAAGACAGTCTGTCAGCACGTCAACACACTTTGGTCATGCAATGACTGGCCATTGATATGCGATGTACATGCACCAAATTGGCGCACACATAAATTTCAAACAATGCTGTTATAATCAAAGGGGGAGGTTTTTTTTATTTATTCCTGGGAGTGGGTGTCGCTAGATGGGCCAGCATTTACTGCCCATCCTTAATTGCCCTTGTTCATGGGACATTTGAGAGTCAACCACATTGCTGTGGGTCAGGAGTCACATGTAGGTCAGACCAGGTAAGGATGGCAAATTTCCTTCCCTAAAGGGAATTAGTGAACCAGATGGGCTTTCACAACAATCGGCAATGGTTTCGTGGTCTCACCAGACTTTTAATTCCAGATTTTTATTGGATTCAAATTTCACCATCTGCCATAGTGGGGATTGAACCTGGGTCCACAGGGCATTACCCTGGGTCTCTGGAATACCAGTCCAGTGAAAATACCACTATGCCACTGTCTCCCCTAGCATCCATCTTGCAGCCATCCTCACCTGGTTGTAACACCCTCCATGCTGCAAGTATTTGGCTGATTATTTGAATGCCTAAGTCTCTTTTATATCTAATAACACTTGCAGCCTACGTTCACTTCACAAGGTGATGGTCATTACGGCATTCTTCAATAATACAACGTATATTTATATTATGCCGTTAACATACGCACCTCATAGAGGTCTCATCAAATTTTCCAGGACTTCATTGCAGGAGTTCCTCAGCTATGTTCCAGGCCCGACAATCTTCAGCCAAAAGTGCCAAGTGGATAATTCATCTCGGCCTCCTCCTGAGGTTCCCAGCATCGCAGATGCCAGTCTTTAGCCAATTTGATTCACTCCACAGCTGAAGGCACTGGACACTGCAAAGACCCTGGGCTCTGGCAATATTCCAGCATTAATACTTAGACTTGTGCTCCAGAACTTGCCACACCCCTAGTCAAGCTGTTTCAGTAGACCTACAACACTGGCATCTAACCAGCAATGTGGAAAATTGCACAAACATGTCCTGTACACAAAAAGCAGGACAAATCCAACAGGGCAAATTAACACCCCGTCAGTTCTACCCTTGATCATCAGTGCATTGATGGAAGAGATCATGAACATTGTTATCAAGTGGCATTTGCTTAGCAATGACCTGCTGACTGACGCTCAAATTGTGTTCAGCCAGGGTCACTCAGCTCTTGGTCCAAACATGGACAAAAGTTGAACTCCCAGAGGAGAGGTGAGAGTGACTGCCCTTGACATCAAAGCAGCATTTGACCGAGTGTGGCATCAAGGAGCCCTAGAAAAACTGGAGTCAATGGGAAGCAGGGGGAAAACTCTAGGCTGGTTGGAGTCATACCTGGCACAAAGGAAGTTGGTTGTGGTCATGGAGGTCAATCATCTCAGTTCCAGAACATCACTGCAGGAGTTTCCCAGGGCCCAACCATCTTCAGCTGCTTCATCAATGACCTTCCTTCCATCATATGGTCAGAAATGGGAATGTTTGCTGATGATTGCACAATGTTCAGCACCTTTCGGACTCCTCAGATACTGAAGCAGTCCATGTCCAAATGCAGTAAGACCTGGACAATATCCAGGCTCGGGCTGACAAGTGGCAAGTAACATTTGTGCCACATAAGTAGCGGGGAATGACCATCTCCAACAAGAGAGAATCTAACCATTGGCCTTTGACATTCAATAGCATTACTATCGCTGAATACCCCACTATCAACATCCTGGGGGTTACCATTGACCAGAAACTGAACTGGACGAGCCATATAAAAACTGTGGCTACAAGAGCAGGTCAGGGGCTAGGAACCCTGTGGCGTGTAACTCACTTCCTGACTCCCCAAATCTGTCCACCATCTACAAGGCACAAGTTAGGAATGTGGCGGTATACCCTCCACTTGTGGGAGCTACACTCAAGAAGGTGAAACCATCCAGGACAAAGCAGCCCACTTGATTCACAAACAAACATTCACTCCCTCCACCACCGACGCACAGTAGCTGCAATGTGCTCCAATTACAAGATGCACTGCAGGAACTCAATAAATGCCGGCCCAGCCACCGAAGCCCACATCCCCGAATGATTTTTTAAAAACCCTTGGAGCAGAGTGGAATGCCTAATTGTGTCATTTCCTGATGAGATTCACAATAATTCCCCCTCTATTGTTCTAAGTTAGATTCAATAGAAAAATGCCAACAGCTTCAGTTTTGTTTGATAAGTTTTTGTGGATCTTTGTGTGGGAATGCCACAAATAGATAATGTTCCTTCCTTGGACTAGCACCTTTCCTGTGTCATTGATTGTGCCCAAAGCTGTACTGACCCCTACTGAATTTTAGGCAAAAAATGGTATAAAATTAACTTAAATATACAATTGGGAGCATGGTAATTGATTTGAGATGGAGGGCAATGGCAATAAGCCTGGGTCCAGTTCAAATCATTTCATTTGCTATTTCTTGGTGATTGTGGGGAATAACAGTACAGAATTTGCATTTTTCATTCTGTTCTTCCCAAACTGCAAATCATCACGAACTAGTGGGTGGGCAGCAGTAGAAAATTGATCTAGATTAACGCAATCCCACACTTCTTGGCTGCAATTTCAGTGTATACCAAGTTCAGCAAACTAATTATCAGCTCACCGGTTGCCATGGCACTCAATGGTAAATCACGTCTCTTGGACAACTCAAAGCTACATGTGTTCTAAAGAAGGGTGATGCTGTTTTATATAGAAATAAACCACATCTAAAAATCAGACTACCTTACAAGTCTGACATTATCGTACAGTTTATTTGTTAGATATTTTTGCATGTTTAAAAGTTTAATTGTCAGGCTTTCAACATTTTAAAAAATTAATTCACGGGATGTGGGCATCACTGACGAGGCCAGTATTTATTGCCCATCCCTAATTGCCTTTGAGAAGGTGGTGGTGAGTTGTCTGCTTGAACCACTGCAGTCCATGTGATGTAGGTACACCCACAATGCTGTTGGGAAGGGAGTTCCAGGATTTTGACCCAGCGACAGTGAAGGAACAGCGATATATTTCCAAAGTCAGGATGGTGAGTGACTTGGAGGGGAGCTTTCATGTGGTGGTGTTCCCATCTATCTGCTGCCCTTGTCCTTCTAAATGGTAGTGCTCATGGGTTTAGAAGGTGCTTTCTAAGGAGCCTTGGTGAATTCCTGCAGTGCATCTTGAAGATGGTACACACTCCTGCTACTGTACATCGGTGTTGGAGGGAGCAAATGTTTGTGGATGTGGTGCCAATCAAGTGGACTGCTTTGTCCTGGACAGTGTCAAGTTTCTTGAGTGTTGTGGGAGCTTCACTCATCCAGGAAAGTGGGGAGTATTCCATCACACTCCTGGCTTGTGCATTGTAGATGGTGACAGGCTTTGGGGAGTCAGAAGATGAGTTACTCGTCGCACGATTCCTTGCCTCTGACCCACTCTTTAGCCACAGTATTTATGTGGCTAGTCCAGTTCAGCTTCTGGTCAATGGTAACCCTCCAGGATGTTGATAGCGGGGGATTCGGTGATGCTAATGCCATTGAACGTCCAGGGGCGATGGTTAGATTCTCTCTTGTTGGAGATGGTCATTGCTTGGCACTTGTGTGGTGCAAATGTTACTTGCCACTTGTCAGCCCAAGCCTGGATATTGTCCAGGTCTTGCTGCATTTGGACATGGATTGCTTCAGTATCTGAGGAGTTGCAAATGGTGCTGAACATTGTGGAATCATCAGCAAACAACCCCATTTCTGACCTTATGATGGAAGGAAGGTCATTGAGAAGCAGCTGAAGATGGTTGGGCCTAGGGCACTACCTTGAGGAACTCCTGCAGTAATGTCCTGGGACTGAGATGACTGACCTCCAACAACCACAACCATCTTCCTTTGTGCTAGGTATGACTCCAACCAGTGGAGAGTTCTCCCCGATTCCCATTGACTCTAGTTTTTCTAGGGCTCCTTGATGCCACACTCGGTCAAATGCAGCCTTGATGTTAAGGGCAGTCACTCTCATCTCACCTTGAATGGTTCTCCAAATTATTATTTTTTCTTTGTGCCTCAAATGCGTTATGATCTATTTTAATCTTGTTGAATGGTTATTTTGAGTTTAACAAGCTAGATCATTATTTCTAATAATTGTCTAGCATTGATAGTCTGATAAACTAAAAAGTGCTATTTGTGAGAAACCATCATGTACAATGTTTATTTTCCAACGTGTAGGGAGCGTAGATATAAAAGTATAGAAAAAGAATACCTCAATATGGGGGAGAATGTACACCATGGCCACCACCATTCACTGGAAACAATTGAAAATGAAGATGCTAAACACTCAAGTTTGTTAAATACCATCAGCTGCAGCCAAGAAGTAGAGGATTACCTCATTATGGAGCAAGTTCTATTGACACCTGGTGAAAGGTCACAGATCTGAAACATCAACTCTTTTTCTCTTTCCACAGATGCTGCCAGACCTGCTGAGTATTTCCAGCATTTTCTGCTTTTATTATTTAATTTCTGGTACTTTGCTTTAGATTTACTGACACGGGCCCAAGTTCGCAGTGATTTGTGGTTCCAGGGGAGGGTGAGAAGAAAACAAAACACGTTAAAATATTAGACAAAGTGATTAAAAGTAAAGAATTTTGCCAATTTTTGTCAATTATGATATTTTATATGCAATGATATATTATAGCATTCGAAGAATATTAAATATAGTGATGCATTAATCATACTAATGCATTCTGAATCTCTAGGGGTTTCTGCATTTTGGGCAAATATTTTCTTTCAGAAATCCACACCAAAACCCAACAGTGAGGCTGCTTGGCTTGACTGTGAGAATGTCTCACTTAACTGCCTTTTAACTGCGTCATGGAAAAGCTAAATGTTTTTGTAAATTCCACAGAGACTAAATATACAAATAGAGCCACCATATACTCCCACAAAGCCCTCTTCTATCACATCTCCTCGTCACGGAGACCAGTGCAACTCCATAGGAGCAACAAGTCTCTGTAAATCTCTTCAGGTGCAGAATATATGGTTCGGGTTTTTCATTGTTAAATTAAATCATGGAGCAAATGGTCTAAAAATTCACACAACCAGTGCGATGGTTAAGTGGAACTCAAATTATATGATTCATTGCTGCTTCCCATGCCAATGTTTAAGATAGAAAACTAAAGATCCTGCAGGGCATATTTTCTAATGAAACCTGGCATTGCTTTAGCAAGATGCCAAAGTCATGGAAACATTCTGATGGGGTTTACAAATATGCCTCCTGTGCTGTATTAAGGCAGGTTTAAACAGCATTTCGCCCATCACACTCCACTCATTGTGGCTACTGTGCCAGTCGCTTCTTATTCTCAACCATGTCACTAACAGCTGTGTCTCGGCCCCTTCATTACAACAGAAGGGACCTTGCAAATTAGCCCAGACAAGCTATTTTATCCCTGGTAACAACACCAGCTTATTTCCTACACAGTGCTGCCTGCCTATCAGGCAGATTATTAAAGCAGACACACCACTTGTCCTCAGTAACTCTGTCCTTGAAGACCTACATTTCAATCTGTCACAGTCAGCTCTTGATCAGTGGGAGGCAAATCTTTCATTTAATTCAGATCAAAACACGATGTGAAATCTGGATTTTTGATGTTCCAATTAGGCAACAGTTGGATTATCAATTGACAATTTCAATTAAATTCCTTTCAGCTTTTGTACCCACTTTTACACACAGGTGACAAAGAGAAATACAGCTGAGAGAAGCCAATCAGGTCATCTAATTCATTCACCGGAATCTTCAATTTCCCTCCCCGTCATAGTATTCAACGGCTTTATTAACAAAACTCCTGCGCTTTCGCTACCACTATCCTACAAGAGCCCTTCCCAGTATCAATCATTCTTTTTTTGCAATAAAAAGCAAATCATCCCTGAATTTGTCATTATGCAGGTTTGTATGTACAACCCCTTCCTTTGAAACAACACTTGAGATTAATCCATTCTTACTACATTCTGTCTTGTAAACCTATAAGATCCACTTTCACATTCCTTCCATTGAAACGGATTCCAAATTTTCCAATTTTCCTTATAACTCAGTTCTCAGATGTTGGGAATGACTTTATTGTCCTTTTCTGTTGGACGGCTCCCTTCGTGATCAGAAGTGAACGCAGCATTCAAAGTGCGGCACAAGTGTAGTGTGATGTCTCAGACTTGCACTCTATTGATCTGCTAATGCATTTAGTTTCCTCTATTAACTGCTTAATCTGCCATCACCGGATTATGGTTAACATTGAGTCCACTATTGCTCTATGGTCTCTTCTGCCTCCCTGTGAGCTAGTTCAGTACTATTCGTGTCTCTTAATCAGGTTCCAGAATAAAGTGATGTTAGATACTAGAGGCCCTGTTGCTGCTTATCACTTGTGGTCCAGGCCATGTGGGGTGTAACTCCTGTATGGAGTCAAACCTGGTTTAAAAAGTGCTCGGCGGGGTAGAACTCGGAGTTCCTGGTGACTTTTTAAATTGTCACAAAGTTCAGCTATTTAAATGTTTAAAACATGTCAACACTCCAGCTGCACTCATAACATTTGTGTTGAATCAGCCAGGAGTGAAGCCTCAGTATGGATGTGGGAAACAGAAACAGGACAACAGCAAGTTATTATTTCCAATATGGATAAATCTGAATGAAGGCTTAATTTAAATCCAGGCAATTTAATGAAGAGATTGCCAACTGGAAAAATGACTCTGTAATGACCAGTCTCAGGACTTGGCTTTGCCTTATGCTAAAAGCCCGGATTAAACCATTTTTTTTTTTTTGTAAAAATATACTTTATTCATAAATTATCTTGAATCACATTCAAAACCATTTCAAAAACAACATTACAAGGGTACAATCCAGGTTAAACTTTTACAAAATGTATCACCAGGTGCATCAGTACAAACAACATTACAGTCATTTACAGCCTTTCATTTTGATCTGTACAGCCCGAGGGGCTCTAAACAGTTCCCAGTCTCTCGGTGCGCTGTGGTAGAAAGGTCTTAGACAGCGACCCTTCCCCATTGCGCCTTTGCGGCAGCTGCCCCAAGCTTTAGTGCGTCCCTCAGCACGTAGTCCTGGACTTTGGATTGTGCCAGTCCGCAACAATCGGTCGGGGACAACTCTTTGTGCTGGAAGACCAACAAGTTTCGGGCAGACCAAAGCGCCTCTTTCACCGAGTTGATGATCCTCCAGCTGCAGTTGATGTTTGTCTCGGTGTGTGTCCCTGGGAACAGCCCGTAGAGCACAGAGTCCTGTGTCACAGAACTGCTCGGGATGAACCTCGACAGCAACCACTGCATCTCTCTCCAGACTTTCTTTGCAAAGGCACAATCCACAAGGAGGTGAACAACGGTCTCTTCCCCACCACAGCCACCTCGAGGGCAACGTGCAGAGGGGGTGAGCCTCCTGGCGTGTAGGAAGGATCTGACGGGGAGGGCCTTTCTCACCACCAGCCAAGCTACGTCTTGGTGCTTGTTGGAAAGTTCTGGCGATGAGGCATTCTGCCAAATGACCTTGACAGTCTGCTCGGGGAACCATCCCACAGGGTCCACCCTCTCCATTTCCCTCAGGGCCTCTAGGACGTTACGTGCTGACCACTGCCTGATGGACTTGTGGTCAAAGGTGTTTTTCTGCATAAATTTTTCCACCAGGAACAGGTGGTACGGCACGGTCCAGCTACTTGGAGCGTTCCGCGGCAGCGTGGCCAGACCCATCCTTCGCAACACCGGGGACAGGTAGAACCTCAGCACGTAGTGACACTTGGTGTTTGCGTACTGAGGGTCTACGCACCGCTTGATGCAGCCACACACAAAGGTGGCCATCAGTATGAGGGCGATGTTGGGCACGTTTTTTCCCCCTTTATCTAGAGGCTTGTACATCGCGTCCCTGTGGACACGATCCATTTTCGACCTCCAGATAAAGCGGAAGATGGCTCGAGTGATCGCCGTCGCGCAGGAGTCTGGAATGGGCCAGACCTGCGCCACGTACAGCAACAGCGAGAGTACCTCATACCTGATGACCAGGTTCTTACCCGCAATGGAGAGGGAGCGTCGCTCCCACATGCCCAGTTTCCTTTTCACCATAGCCACTCGCTCCTTCCAGTTTCTAACGCATGCCCCGGTCCCTCCGAACCATATCCCCAGCACCTTCAGGCCGTCAGCCCTGACAGTGAAGGGGACAAAGGATCGGTCAGCCCAGTTCCCAAAGAACATGGCCTCGCTCTTCCCACGATTTACCTTGGCTCCCGAGGCCAGTTCGAACTGGTCGCAGATGTGCATCAGTCTGCGCACCGACAGCGGATCTGAGCAGAAGACGGCGACGTCGTCCATGTACAGGGAGGCTTTTACCTGAGTGCCTCCACTGCCTGGGATCGTCACTCCTCTTATGCCCGGATCCTTCCTGATGGACTCGGCAAAGGGTTCTATGCAGCACACGAAAAGGACAGGCGAGAGAGGACAGCCCTGCCTGACTCCAGATTTAATCGGAAAGCTATCTGTTTCCCACCCATTGATTGAGACTGCGCTACTGATGTTAGTGTAGAGCAGTTGGATCCAATTTCGAATTCCCTCCCCAAACCCCATTTTGGAGAGCACATCCCCCATGTAGGTGTGCGATATTCTGTCAAAGGCCTTCTCCTGATCCAAGCTGATGAGGCAGGTATCCACACCCCTGTCCTGTACATAGGCAATCGTATCCCTGAGCAGCGCCAGGTTGTCAGAGATCTTCCTGCCTGGCACAGAGCAGGTCTGGTCAGGGTGAATCACCAATTCCAGAGCGGATTTGACCCGGTTGGCGATGACCTTGGACAGAATCTTATAGTCCACATTCAACAGTGAAATGGGTCGCCAATTTCTAATTTCCTCCCTTTCCCCCTTGTGCTTGTAGATGAGGGTGATGATGCCTTTCCTCATGGATTCTGACATGCTGCCGGCCAGGAGCATACTCTCGTACACTTCTAGCAGGTCTGGGCCGATCAAGTCCCACAGAGCCGAATACAACTCCGCCGGCAAGCCATCGCTTCCGGGGGTTTTACTCTTCTCGAAGGGCTCGAGGGCCTTAGTCAGTTCATCAGGAGTTAGCGGTTTGTCCAGGCTCTCCCGCGTACTGTGGTCTAAGACCTCCGTGATAGAGGACAGGAAGGACTGGGAGGCCGTGCTGTCCGTGGGCTTCACGTCATACAGTCCGGCATAAAAGGATTTGCTGATCCTCAGAATGTCGGACCGTGATGACTTTACTGAGCCGTCTTCTTCCTTCAGGCTGCTGATCACAGAGCGCTCTCTGTGTACCTTTTGGAAGAAGAAACGTGAGCACGTCTCATCCTGCTCCACGGAGCGGACCCTGGAACGGAAGATGATCTTGGAGGCCTCCGAGGCAAAGTGCGAGGCTTGCTGGCCCTTCACCTCTTGGAGCTCCTCCTTGACATCGACCCCCATCGACTGCAGCCGCAGCAGATTCTGCATCTTTTTCTGGAGTCGGGACATTTCCCTCTGTTCCTTTCTAGCTTTCTGGGTGCCTTTGCGGATGAAAAACCTCTTGATGCTTCCCTTGATCACTTCCCACCAGTGTGTCAGGGACTCAAAGAGGGGTTTCACGGTTCTCCAACCTTTGTAATCCCTCTTGAGCTCCTCAATGTTCTCTGGGGTCAGCAGTTGCACATTTAGCTTCCATGCCCCCCTGCCCACCCTCAGGTCCGTCTCCAAGTGGCAGTCCGCCAGTAGGAGGCAGTGGTCAGAGAAGAACACCGGCTTGACCTCGGTGGATCTGACTGTGAATGCTCGGGACACAAACAGGAAGTCTATCCTGGAACGAATGGACCCGTCTGGCCGCGACCAGGTGTATCTACGCTGCGCTCCGTCTGCAGGGTTGCTGAAGACGTCGTGCAGCTTGGCATCCTTAACTGTTTCCATCAGGGATCTGGACGTAGCGTCCAATCTGCTTCCGGCCCTGCCGGATCGTCCAGCCGCATCGATGATGCAGTTGAAGTCCCCGCCCAGAATGACCGGCCTGGAGGTCGCCAGCAGCAGTGGGATCTGCTGAAAAACCTCCAGCCGCTCAGCCCCTTGTGCCGGGCCATACACGTTAATTAACCGGAGTGGAGCGTTCTTGTACATTACGTCTGCTACGAGGAGTCACCCGCCCACCACCTCCTTGACCTCGGAGACGGTGAAGTTGCCTCCCCGCAGCAGAATACCCAGGCCGGAGGAACGAGAGTTGTTTCCGCCCGACCAGATCGATGGCCCGTGGGACCACCATCGTGACCATTGCCTGTAGGAGCTGAGGTGCGGTATCGCACACTCCTGCAGAAACAACAGGTCAGCTTTGACCTTGGCTAGGTAGTCCAAGGTCGCAAAACATCGCGTAGTAGATTTAATGCTACGCACATTTATGGATACAATCTTTAAACCCATTTTAAAGCATTTATTCTCCTACCAAACCCACTGTCTCTGAGAGTCCCAGACCTTTAGTCTGCTCCTTCATACCCGTAGTGAGCTCAAATTCCTTCACTTTGGATGGGCTGAGGTAGATCTCCTTGGCCGTGTTCTGCTCCGGTGGCATCTGGAGGTTCACGTAGAGAGCGGGTTTTGAGATGACCTTTGCTGGAGAAGCTTCTCCAAAACTCACCCCCTCTGGGGTGTTGCTGTTCCCGGCTTCCTGGAGCTGGGGTGCGATGATTGCCTCACTGCTCCCAGATTCCAGGGGCTGTGGTGCACTGGCCTCCTCAGGTTGCAGGCAAAGTTGGGGTGCGCTGGTCTCCTTGTTGTCTCCAATTTTCTGGAGCTCGGGTGTCTCGTCCTCCAACGCCCTGGAGCTTTGCCGCCTCTTCTGTCGGTGCCGCTCTGGCACTTCATCATCCGAAGAGCTGCTGCCCTTGTCGTCCGTGTCGGATGGGAGACGCCTCTTGCCGCTTCTCTGGGAAACGCCTTTGCTTCTTCTTCGCTCCCTCTTACTTTTCTTGTTCTTCACCGTCCGCCACTCCCCCTGCTGCTTTTCCACTGCTGCCTCCTCCTCCATTGATTCGCTGTCCTGAGGACTGGGAGGTTCAGGGGGTAGTGCTGTTGATTGGCTCTCTGTTGCCTCAATCTCTTTCTCCACCTTGTCTCTCTCTGTGTCCTCCTTTGTCCCGTTGAGCTCCCTGGGGGCCTTGGTGGTTGGAGTGACACGAAACATTTCTTCTGCTTCCCCCTGGTCGGCTTTGGCTGCCTGTGCGTAAGTACGGCAGCGTTTGGGGCAGGTCCTGTAGAGGTGACTTGCCTCGCCACACAGGTTGCAGCACTTGGCCTGTTTGCAGTCTTTTGTCTGGTGCCCTTCCTGTTTGCAGATCTTGCAGAGGGAGGCGCTGCAGTTGGCCGCCACATGACCAGCCTTGCCGCATGAGCGACAATGCTTGGGTTGCCCAGCGTAGACCAGGTAGCCACGGTTTCCCCCGATTGCGAAACTGGAAGGAGGGTGGAAAATGGCTCCCTTACCATCGGTCTTTAGCGTGACCTTAAACAGACGTTTGCCTGTCCAGATCCCCAAGTCGTCTCGAATCTCGGTGCCGCTCCCCACCTTATCGAAGTACCTGGTGAGGAAGGTGACCACGTCGGCGACAGGGACGAAGGGGTTGTACACATGCACCATCACCTCACGTTCCCGTTGCAACGGCAGAGAAAAGTGCGGCTCCGCCGTCAGGATCTTCATCTCCGGCAGGTCTCTCTTCTCCTCGAACACCCTCAGGAGCCGGACGCAGTCTGCCACCCGCTTGAACGTGACGTCAAAATAACCCCCTTTGCGGGAGTCGTGCAGGGTGAAGATCTCTGTAGCTTGGAAGCCGCACGCCTTCAACAGGATCCTCCTGGTGAAGAAGCCCCGATCCATAGGTGATCCTCCTTCGCTGTGGTTCACCGTGACTCGGACGGTGATAGGTAATCCACGGTATGGATTTGGATTGCGATTGGTTATCGCCCTTCCATCCCGACCTTGCCTTGGCAGGACCATGGTGTCGCCCCTGCAACACTACACTTGATCTTAGCCAAAAGGCCGAGAAGCGATCGATTAAACCATTGCAACCAAAATCCCTCCCTATTCAGAAGAGTTGAGATCTATTGTGCAGGACCCCAGAGCACCTGTAAATAGCTTTCAGCAATCACATTAGCCTTAATTTCTCATTTTTATAACTAGTTATGCAGCAATTTCAACATCACATCAACAGATTGTTAAAGACAAAATTCTTACTGGCTATTAAAGTAAGACATTTGAAGAGTGTATTTCCTTGCAACATCCATGATAGACTGAACTATACATACAAACATACAAATTAGGAGCCAGAGGAGGCCACTCAGCCCCTTGAGCCTGCTATGCCATTCAATAAGATCATGGCTGATCTAATTGTAACCTCAACTCCACATTCCCACCTACCCCGATAACCTTTCACCCCCTTGCTTATCAAGAATCTATCTAGCTCTGCTTTAAAAGTATTCAAAAACTCTGCTTCCATTGCCTTTTGAGGAAGAGTTCCAAAGACTCACGACCTTCACAGAAAAAATTTCTCCTCATCTGTCTTAAATGGGCGAGCCTTTATTTTTAAACAGTGATCCCTAGTTCTAGATTCTCCCACAAGAGAAAACATCCTTTCCACATGTTCAAATATGTTCTCTCTAAATTACCATATTCATTTAAAGAGTAAAAGGCAATATTCCCAAATCTCCATCAAAATGTCCGAAGTGCACTGAGTTAGGTGGAGCAGAGATTTTAGGTGAAAAATAGCAGCCATAAAAATTCACATATCCTCGGTGCCTTCAATGCTTCTTTCTACTTAATCTACTGAATGGTCCAACAATCATTCTACAAGTACTTCTTCTCAGTTTGTCTATGTTTCTCCTTTCTCTTAATTTTCAGTTCTGGAGGCACCAAACCCTAAACACTAGCTTTCTGATCTCACTCCAATACTGACCAGCTGCTATGCTTACAGCTTTCTCTGCTCTTCTTTAATTACATCGTCCTTCATTCTATACTATTTTTCATATAATAAAAATGTCTTGAAGGTCTTTACAGCAGGAGAGATGGACATGGAGCAGGAAGTAGAGAATAAGCAGGATAACTGATGACAAGCTTGGAGAGAAAATTGTAATGCTTGGATTTCCACGATTAGCCAAATCTTAACAACACTATAAATTGCGGACTTACATAAAAATAAGCAATAAGAGTTGTTAACCTATGCTGGGCCCTGGTATTAGACTTCCGAGCCCATGCCGTTTAAGACCTGTTCAAACTTCAAGAAGAGGCTTGCATCAATCAGTACAGAGCATGTTTGAACACATGATTCAAAGAATTTAGGAGGAGACAGTGGAATGATGGTAATCCAGAGGCCTAGGGCTAATGCTCGGAGGACATGGGTTCAAATCCCACCACAGCAGCTGGTGGAATTTGAATTCAATTAATAAATCTGAAATTAAAAGCTAGTCTCAGTAATGGTGACAATGACAACTATATGCAATTGCTGTAAAAACCCATCTGGTTCACCAATGTCCTTCAGGGAAGGAAGTCTGCCATCCTTACCTGGTCTGGCCTACATGTGACTCCAGATCCACAGCAATGTGGTTGACTCTTAACTGCCCTCTGAAATGGCTGAATAAGCCACTCAGTTCAAGGACAATTAGGGATGGGCAACAAATGCTGGCCTTGTCAGCAACACCCACATCCCATGAAAAGAAAAAGGTGAACGGACAGTCCTGAAACCACTGCAACTCAAAAGGACTGGTAAACATCTTCACTGCATTTTTAATTTGCTGGTTAGTCTTTTAAAGTTCTCTTATTCACCATGGACCTGTCTGAAACCTAACATTTACCCCTCTTTGAGACAAAGAGTACCTCTTTATCCATATTTTATCTGGATGCCATATTTATATATTAATGAGGATCCTTGGACCTTTCAACACAGGTAGCATGTGGCACCATAATAATGGAACTGGAACCATTAACTAGTTAACTATTCTAGCAGGATTTATAAATTGGCAAAGTGAATGTCATCTCATTTATGGAACTCAACCAGCCACCACCGAAGGTGTTACACGTTAGGATACGAACCTTCCTTCAAGTCGAAGGTTGAATCAATATCAAGATTGGTTGCAATACAGTCCCTGATCATGCTTCTACATTCCCAAATGACACTTCTGTTTTTGACCATAGTCACATTTAGAGATGAGGTGTGCAAGAAAGGGCCAGTAGGTCTAGAAAGGATTTGAATGCCTGTCACCAAGCACAAGTACAAATGGTAAGTTAACTGCTCCAACAACAATAAAACTGTCTTGCATCAGTAAGGTGTAACCTTCCACTTCTCTGGTTATTGTGATTTGTTATTTTTTAAGTATGGTGATGTATATTCATTAAAGCATACAATTTGGGTGAGGAAATTCAATTAAATAGAATGAAAAACAGGACAAAATACACATTTCTGTTTTTCAAAGATGTTAAGTTTAAAGTGTGTGTGTTCCAAATACCTAACGCAGCATTTTTGTAATATAGACTGATTTATTCTGTAATATAAAACAACCTTTAAGTATTTGATGAAATATTTAAGGTATATTCCATTCAAAAATATATTTGTCTTCATTCCAATTGGAAAAATTGGAACAGAGCAGATCGAACACATGTTTGGGCTAAAATTATTGAAGATTCCAACTCACATTGTAATAAAATCAAGTGTTCAAGAGTATGCAAAGCTTCAAACTTCAAAGCTGATAAAGTCTGAATTGAAAACTGCAGCCATCAAGGAGGGAAGGAATGGTAAGGGTTGTGGAGAGGAGCAGCTATGCGATGGGCAGAATGGGAGGCAGGTTGATGATGGTCAGTCTCGTTCACCTCCAACATAGAACGTTCGATGCGGAGGTTTGATTTGAGGTGGTCTGTTTTTATCAGCCCTGGGATTGGACCAGATTAGGTAGCTAGGATTATTTGATTGGGGAATAAAAAAATAAGCTAAGCAGCCTCCCATTGCCATTTTCAGTCAGTATGAGCTCCCACCACAGTATCATCCCTGTTAGTTTAGCTTATTTTTCTACACCAGAAACATTGGATTTTTCCCTCCCATAGCCAGCACCCCAACGAGGCCAATGCAGTCCAGCGACGAATATAGACCAATGAATTTTTATGTTAATGTATTCTTCCCCAGTAGGGGAGATGGACCATGCTTCACTGGGCAATTTTCCCATTATGAACTAGGGCTGCAAAAATGATTTTTCCAATCATGATGTACTCTGTGCTTATTTTATTCCCAAAACACTTAAATATTTTGCTGGACTCTGCAGAGAAGTGTAATGGCTTATTTTTATATAAAGCTGGTTCTCTTTTCCCAATGCTGGAGTGTTCAGGAGATTTACAAAAAAACAGCAGCAGAGAGAGAAAGGGTATCACAGAGCAGCATGTTCAAAGTGATGACGTACCCAGATATTGGCTGCAAAATGCCTCAAGACAGCCGTCATTCTACTTCACTCATACAGTCTCAGACAAGGAGAGCAGAGACTCCAACACAGACAAGGATACATATTGGAAATTGTTTGTTTATCGCAAATCTTCATTATTACCTGTCAATATCCCTCAATCTTTCACATAATTAGGTTTTACTGAACATTAAATCAATCTCTGATATAATTATTTGCAGTTTCCTCACTTACAGGGAAGCAATATTTTTTGTATTTATTAAGCACCTAAACCTCCTTCCCTCCAATTTATTTCTGGCAATAATAGGCAGGCTACAGTTGAGGTGGGTGGGAAGGTCGGGGTCCACCTCCAAGTAAAAGTTGCTTTATATTACAGCATAACTCAGTTTATATTTCAAAAATGCTGGGATAGGACGAAAGCTGGAAATAGGGCAGGGTATAGGAATTGTGTTTCAATGGAACGGTGAAGCCAAACAAGTGCCATCACTCTAATGAGTTATTCCACAAATCTACATCCAATTTCTCCCTTCCTATCTTTACCTCTGAGGCCTAAGGCTCCTACAGCAGAATTCTCTCATGTGACACACCTCTCTATCTTCCTACAGCCACAGTGAGAATCAGGCTTTATTGAGAGGCAAAATTCTCCCAAACTCTCTGCAGTCGTAACTGGCTATTTCATGTAGAAATTTCAGTACTCAGATGAACCATTCAGACCATCATACTTGTACCAGCTTCACTTTCAAAGCTATCTATCTACTCTAATACCATCTTCATACTCTTTTTCTATACTTAGTAAACTAATTAAAAAATGCAATGAGAGGATAATATTTACTTGCATTTATGGTGTCCTTAAGGCAGAAAAAATTTCCATTGTATTTCATCGACACAATCAGAAAAAAGATTGATAAATCACATGCAATCATATGAGGGGCGAGAATAAGGCTGGTCAAAGTGGGTTTTAGGGCCAAGGATGAGAGGGAGGTGGAGGGGCAGAAGGATTTTGGCAGAATTTTAGAGAATGGGCCTAGGGAGCTTCAAAGAACTGTACATCTGCCAGTGGTGCAGTGAAGGAACGGTGGGCAGGAGTGGGGGGGAATTCACAAGAGGCTAGAGTCGAAGGAATAGTAACTTCTGGGAGGTGGTGACAGGGGAGGAGAGGTGCAGGTTACAGAAATATGGAAGCATGAGGCATGCAACAATTTCAGCACCAAAATGAGAAGCCAGCACAAGGATGATGGATGAGCTAGACTGAGGGTTGGATAGGATATAGGCAGAAGAGTTTTGAATGGCTGACATGTATAGGTTGTGGAGGTGCAAGGCCAGCCAGGAAAGTATTAGATAGCTGAGTCTAGAGGTAATAGGCATGGGTGAAGGTAGCAGCAGTAGCAGAGGAACTGAGTCAGAGATGGAAACAGATGATGGAAGGAGCTGGTGGAACACATGAGGTGGGAATCAATGTTCAGGGTCAAACAGACACTAAAGTTGCTAATTATCTGGTTCAGCTTGGGACAATAGCTGGTGAGTTAATTGGTGACAACGTGTAGTAGCTGAAGACAAAAGCTTTGGTCTTTCCAATGCTTAGCTGGAGGAAATTGTATTTCCATCCAAGACTCAATTTCAAACAAGTAGTCTGACAACACAGAAGAAGCTGAAGGATCTACAGAGGTAGTTGACAGGTAGATATAGAAACTGACCCCTTGTTTGCAGATGAGGACACCACGAAGCAGCACCTATATAAGAAAGATTGGGAGTGTCTTAGGGAAACTATTGGAGGTTCTCTGGCTATGACTAGAAAAGTAAGAGTGGAACCAAATGAGAATGATCGCTCTCAACTGGACAATGGAGGGAAGGCATTGGAGGAGGATGGTGTGGTCAACTGTGACAAAGATTATAGAGATGAGGGGTAATGCAGCATGGTCACTGTCAGGGAGAATGATATGTGACCAGAGTTCAGCCATTTTGGTGCTGCTGGAAGGGCAGAAAACTGCTAGCCATGCAGCCCAGCAGATCCAAACATCAGCATAGGAACAAAGAGCTGCAGGACTGAATCCAAGAACAAAGAGCAGTGAGGTGGTCCAGGGCAGAGTGTGAACGGTAAATCCATGGGATCAGTGCAGATTTGGGAGTTGGCCTGATAAACATCCATGGGGAGGTGAGGAACTCAAAGATTGGGAGCAGCAGCAGCAGTAGCTGCTCATTGTCATGTAGACAAATTGTCTTTGTTCATTGTCATTCCATGAATCACAGAGAACAAGGCCAAGGTATAGTAAACATTTTTTATACGTATAAGTTCCAATAGTACAAGGAGATGGGTAAGTAGACAGATCTGGCTGTTCTGGCTTTACCCATTCCCACTGTGTGAAATTTATCTGTTGGTGCCAGCAGTATGAGCTGGACACCCATTGTTGGGATTTTGGGATCAGAGGTTTCTGTGTGCAATGTAACCTGCAATGTTTCATGTGTTCATATTGTGCAATGGGCAAGTTATTCTGTCCCCTGGCTCAGCCCCACCCTCAGTGAGTCAAAAATAACTTGGCAAGAGGTGGTTGATAGGACAGTGCCACATGCACTGTAAGGATAGCGTAGGTGTTAGTCTTACCAATGTGAAAGTGACAACTTCTTTATGTTTAATTGAATGTCAACTTGCACAGAAAAAGTGCACTGCCAGTTCATTCTGACCTTTATCTATTAATAAACAATGTAATTTCCATACCCACACCAGTCTAAATGAGCTGGGCTGTCAAATACATATCAGACAGGCAAATGGGTGATTATTCACTGCCATTTCAGTTATTATTTAATAGAAAACCTGCATCCCTGTTGCACATTTTAAAATATTCATGCAAAAATTCCTTTTTTTAATATGAAAGATCTTCAGAATAACTTAAGGCAGTTTACCAATTCGAATGAATTCAGCAGAAGTCCTATGGCTTTGACTGAAAAATCTCTTCCAGCCAAAAATCACAATTACACTTGTGGTGAAGTCCTTATTTCCCCAAGTGTACAGGAGCACAGAAAAGGCACCATTTGCTATATGGGAAACTTGTTTCTGTGCATTTACATAAGGAACACGCTGGCTGGGGCACACACTTGCAGAAAGTTTTTGTCCTAATGATGTTGCCTCCTTCCCTTAAATCTCTGAATCCCAAAGCTCTGCCTCCTCACTTTGTGTTATTGCTCCTACCCCTGAGTGGTGGTGTACTGAAGTTAAACATAGTAGCGTTATTAAAAGATTTAGTTGTGCAACAGTGAGTAAGTTACTGATAGGCTAGACGAAACCAAGCATCAGAAGCAGCCCCTCTGCCCCTTGAGAGCAGCAAAATGAGCAGAACTTCCTGATCACTTCCAGGGTCAGATGGTCCCTAAAAGAGAAAAGATAGGACGAAAGCTAAACCATTTTTTGCTGTTTTGACACTACATTAAGGAAGAACGTTGGCTCTATTTTCACCTGTGTTTTCAGTACCGATACTGTAAACTTTTAACAGAACTCTATGCGTGGCACCCAAGCATCGGCACTATTACCTGCATTGACTTTTGCATGAGGCAATTCAATTTTCATTACTCCAAACCTAGCTGGTATTTGGAAGGTTTTATTTCAAAGCTACTGAACAGATGCATGGAAAGGGAATTTGTGTCCTGAAAAGTATTAGAATTTGTTAGAACAAAATGTTTAACCGCAAATCCCAATAAATATCAGTACATCTTTTCTTAAACTTGAATAAAATCTAATGCAAATGTTAAATCCCAATCTAACTAAGTAGATCAATAATACTGGCTTATCATGTCACGGTGCACCTACAGGACAGATGATCCATCAGACATAACAGAAAATTAAGTCTGGACCTGTTGGTAATAAAAGAAAAAATCTAGATCATGCAAGGGTATATTCAAAGTGGCAATGAATTAAGTAATAAGGGTAGACAATTTTCCATATCCGGGTAGTGCCCATTGTCTTGTAGAATGATAGGTAGAATTCCAGGATGAGCTCAATATAATGGAAAACATATAAATTACCTCAACTTATAAATGTTCAACTCATCAGCAGCTTTAAATAAATAATATAGTATTTTCTTGGCAGATCAATGCTACACATAGATGAAATGTAAACGTATTTCCTCTGGTCAGGGAGTTGGGTCATGGGGGTTACCAATCTAAAATATTCACAGAGTGAGAATGTGATGAGGAAAAGCTTCTTTTCAAAGTGGGTTACGGAAGGACAGACTACTTTGGCATTGAGTGATTGAGGCAGGGACCACACAGGAAAATTAGATGAATCAGTGCAAGGTACTGGACTGTAGGAGAAAGCAAGGCAGAAGATTAGCTTTGAATTGCTCGTGAAGAATTGGCTGAATGGCCTCCATCTGTGTTTAATTAGACATGATAACTGTTGAAGCTTGATGTTTATTAAACTGTACACCATATTAATTTGCATTTCCAACCACGAAAGCTCCAACAATACTAATTGAATTTATTGCATCCACATATCATTGGCCAGCTTAACTCAAAACTCTCAAACTAGACATATCAGGAATTACGAAAGTAAGCGATAACACTCATCTTGAAACACTTAATAAAGATAAATATCTTGGGGCTTGTCCTTTGTACCTCTGATTAAAGAGAACCTTAGTCAAGGCCCCATTCACCGACTTGTCTTCGTGCCATTACTACCCACCTTAAAGGCTTGGTGCCACAGCTATCCCTCCCTTCACTATGCAATGATGCAAACTTTTCTTTTGACCACTGCCACACTGAACAATGCCCAACACAACACAACTCAACACAAATTAAATCACTGAAAAGCATTCAGCAGCTTCTCCATTGCTGCTATCTGTTACACATGCAGCTATTATTCCTCCATATAGTATCCCAATCAAAACATCTCATCGGAATGATGGTTCCTCACTGAACCAAATACTTCTCCTGCAGATCAACCTCCCTTCCTCTCCCTCCCTTACCACTGTTCCTGTGGTCTTAAAGCAATACTCAAAATTCAAAAGTGAAACTAGTAAGATAACTAACTTTGGTTTTCTTTATTTCGCATCCCCTTAGTCAAGTCTGTGATTGAGCAGACCTGAAATTTTACTGTGTGTAGCAGCGATGTCAAAAAGATATAAAACTGAGCTTGTGGAAGAGGACAAGATTACTTTTTAACCTAACTCACTAATGCTGTTCCCAATGAAATTATGTTCCACTTACTTGCAAAATGGTCACTCAGATCCTGTTGAAGCAGGGAACTGGTTGTGCAGTGGAAATAAATATAATTGTACATAAAACATTAGTTCATTTCTACTCTACACTAAGCATAGCAGAGGTTTGCAAATTAATTTACTTTTGCCTTGTAACTTAAGTGTGTAACCTATTAACAGTAGCTTTAGCTTTTTTTATTCTTTCATGGGATGCAAGGGTCACTGGCAAGGCCAGCAGTTGTTATCCATCCCTAATTGACCTTCAGAATCTAACAAATACAATATGGACAATAAGATATATATGATGTAAGATAGTAAATAGTGTACCTGTTGCAGCAATCTCTTCAATTTAAGTATCTGGGTTTTTACAGAGGTGCAGTCATGCACCATGTGTCGCAGTGTCAGCACATCCAGCATCACAGTGTTCTCCGTCATGGGCCGAGAGGATCTGATGTGACTGCTTGGAGGCCAGCAGTAACTTGAAGCCGCATGCCAATCAAAGTGGCCCACTGGAGGCTCCTGGGAAACAGGACTCCTGAAACGGAAGGTCAATTGTCATTTCTTGCATTCTATCAGAAAAATAGAACAATTAAAATATTTTTGATGATTGTATTTCCAATAATAGTGGTTGCATTTATGCTATAGACTAATTATGAAGTTACAGCTCTGATGTTTTTGGAATCCCAACGACAAGATATGAAATTAAATCTTAGTTTTGTTCCACCCTCACCAGTAATCACCTGAATCCGGATGAAATAGCTTATGCCAGAATTGAACAGCAGTATATTTTTGTTAGGTTCCAGTACCTCATGCAACACAATTCTCTTTACCATGCCATGTATAATGCCAAAAAGGTTGGTCCAATGCAGAGATAAATATCCAGGCAGGTTATTGGGACACCACCAGAGGATTAAGAGCGAAATCCTGTTTGAATGGCATGAAATTCTGAGCACTAATCTGAGTTGGAAGAAATCGAGCTTGGAATATCCAATTTAGGGATTTTATTTTATTCGCAGTGGTGTTGCAAATCTGCTTAATTTGTGGCTATGCCTAAAGTGTTTCCACAGGTTGGACTGTGAAAAAGTGTCAACATTACAAAATTCAATACTGTAGATAACCTGGCTTGTCCCTTCCTGATTTTACACACAATCTAACGCACTGAGTTAAAATTAAACTGGTTTTGAGTTCAATTTCTTTTGCGCATTAAATGTTACACTCGCTTCAACCCATGACAGATAACCTTCTAATGCCCTCTTGAATGCCTCGATTGAACCTGCCTCCACCACACTTCCAGGCAGTGCATTCCAGACCCGAACCACTCGTGCGGAAAAGTTTTTTCTCACGTCACATTTGCTGCTTTTGTAAATCACTTTAAATCTGTGCCCTCTCGTTCTTGATCCTTTTATGAATGGCAATAGCTTCTCCCTAACCACTCTGACCAGCCCCCTCATGATTTTGAACATCTCTATCAAATATCCTCTTAGCCTTCTTCTCTCCAAGGAGAACAGTCCCAGCCTCTCCAATCTATCCCCATAGCTGAAGTTTGTCATTCCTGGAACCATTCTTGTAAACCTCTTCTGCACTGTCTCCAATGTGTTCACATCCTTCCTATAATGTAGTGCCCAGACCTGTACACAATACTCCAGCTGAGGTCCAACAAGTGTCTTATTTAAATTTAGCATAACCTCCTTGCTCTTGTACTCTATGCCCTTATTAATAAAACCCAGGATACTATATGCTTTATTAACTGCTCTCTCCACCTATCCTGCCGCCTTCAATGATCTACGCACATATACACCCAGGTCTTTCTGCTCCTGCACCACCTTCAAAATTTTACCTCTTATTTTATATTGTCTGTGTTCTTCCTACCAAAATGCATCACCTCACACTTCTCTGCATTGAACATCATTTGCCACCTATCTGTCCACACCACCAACTTGTCTATGTCCCTCTTGAAGTTCCACACTGTCCTCGCAGTTCACAACACTCCTAAGCTTCGTATCATCTGCAAACATTGAAATTGTCCCCTGCACACCAAGATCAAGATCATTAATTTATGTCAGGAAAAGCAAGAGTCCCAATACCGGCCCCTGGGAAACTCCACTACAAATCTTCCTCCAGCCAGAAAAATGTCCATTGAGCATTACTCTCTGCTTCCTATTTTTTAACCTATTTTGTATCCACGTGGCTACTATCTCTTTTATTCCATGAGCAATAACTTTTCTCACAAGTCTGTTGTGTGGCATTGTATCAAATGCCTTTTCAAAGTCCATGTACACCACATCAACAGCATTACCCTTATCGACTTTTTCTGTTACCTCTTCAAAATACTCCAGCAAGTTAGTTAAACGTGATTTCCCCTTTAGAAATCCAAGCTGACTCTTCCTTATCAACCCATATTTTTCCATGTGATTACTAATTCTATCCCAATTAATTGTTCCTAGAATCTTGCCCACCACTGAAGTGTAACTGACTGGAATATTACTGGGCTTATCCTTACAGCCTTTTTTGAACAAGGACATATTGTTTGCAATTCTCCAGTCCTCTGGCACCACCCTGAGCCTAGGGAAGACTGAAAGATTATTGTCAGTGCCCCTGCAATTTCTACTCTCACTTCCTTCAATACCCTTGGATGTATCTCATCCAGTCCTGGTGCCTTGTCAACTTTAAGTACCAACAGTCTATTCAACACTTCCTCCTTATCAATTTTGAACCCTTCTAGTGACAGAGTTTCCTGGTCTGTCACCATGGCCTGGGTAGCATCTATTTCCTTGGTAAAGACAGATACAAAGCAATCATTTAATAGCCCTTTGTCCATGCGTAAACTCCTTTTAGGCCCCAAATCGGCCCTACTCCTCCTTTTACCACCCTTTTACTATTAAATGCCTATAGAAGGCTTTGGGAGTCCCCTTTATGTTGGCTGCCAGCCTTTTCTCGTAGTCCCTCCTTGCTTCTCTAATATGCTTTTTCACCTCCCCTCTGAACCTTCTCTACGTACTTGTGCATCCCCAAATCATTTACATGCATCATAATCAGCGATTATCCGTGGGGGACACTCAATGTCCATCACCAAGAGTAGCTCGGCAGCATGACTACTGACCGAGCTGGCCGAGTGCTAAAGGATGTAGCTGCTAGACTGGGTCTGCAGCAGGTGGTGAGGGAACCAACAAGAGGGAAAAACACACTTGACCTCATCCTCACCAACCTGCCTGCCGCAGATGCATCTGTCCATGACAGTGTCGGTAGGAGTGACCACCACACAGTCATTGTGGAGACGAAGTCCCGCCTTCACATTGAGGATACACTCAATTGTGTTGTGTGGCACTATCACTGTGCTAAATGGGATCGATTTCCAACAGATCTAGCAACTCAAGACTGGGCATCCATGAGGCGCTGTGGGCCATCAGAATCAGAATTATACTCAAACACAATCTGTAACCTCATGGCCTGGCATATCCCCCACTCTACCACTACCATCAAACCAGGGGATCAACCTGGTTCAATGAAGAGTACAGGAGGGCATGCCAGGAGCAGCACCAGGTAAACCTAAAAACAAGGTGGCAACTTGGTGAAGCTATAACACAGGACTACTTGTGTGCCAAATAGCATAAGCAGCAAGTGAAAGAGAGTTAAGCGATTCCACAACCAACGGATCAGGTCTAAGCTCTGCAGTCCTGCCACATCCAGTCACAAATGGTGGTGGACAATTAAACAACTCACTGGAGGAGGCGGCTCCACAAATACCCCCATCATCAATGATGGGGAGCCGAGCACATCAGTGCAAAAGATCAGACTGAAGCATTTGCTACAATCTTCAGCCAGAAGTGCCGAGTGGATGACCCATCTCGGCTACCTCCGGAGATCCCCAGCATCACAGATGCCAGTCTTCAGCCAATTCGATTCACTGCACATGATGTCAAGAAACAACTGAAAGCACTGGATATTGCAAAGGATATGGGCCCTGACAATATTCTAGCAATAGTACTGAAGACTTGTGCTCCAGAACTTGCCGTGCCCCTAGCCAAGCTGTTCCAGTACAGCTACAACACTGCCATCTATCTGGCTATGTTGAAAATTGCTCAGGTATGTCCTGGACACAAAAAGCAAGACAAATCCAACTCAGCCAATTACTGCCCCATCAGTCTACTCTCCATCATCAGTAAAGTAATGGAAGGGGTCATCAACAGTGCTATCAAGCCGCACTTGCTTAGCAATAACTTGCTCACTGACACTCAATTTGGGTTCTGCAGGGCCACTCAGCTCTGAGATCGTTACAGCCTTGGTTCAAACATGGACAAAAGAGCTGAACTCCAGAGATGAGGTGAGAGTGACTGCCCTTGACATCAAGGCCACATTTGACAGAGTGTGGCATCAAGGAACCCTACAAAAACTGGAGTTAATGGAAATCAGGGGAAAACTCTCTGCTGTTTGGAGTCATACCTAGCACAAAGGAAGATGGTTGTGGTTGTTCGAAGTCAGTCACCTCAGCTACAGGACATCACCACAGGAGTTCCTCAGCTGCTTCATCAATGACCTTCCTTCCATCAGAAGGTCAGAAATGGGGTTGTTTGCTGATGATTGCACAATGTTTAGCACCATTTGCAACTCCTCAGATACTGAAGCAGTCCATGTCCAAATTAATCAGGACCTGGACAATATCCAGGCTTGGGCTGACAAGTGGCAAGTAACAGTTGCGCCACACCAGTGCCAGGCAATGACCATCTCCAACAAGAGAGAATCCAACATCCTGGGGGTTACCGTTGACCAGAAACTGAACTGGACTAGCCATATAAATACAGTGGCTACAAGAGCCAGTCAAAGGCTAGGAATCCTGCGACGAGTAACTCACCTCCTGACTCCCCAAAGCCTGCCCACCATCCACAAGGCACAAGTCAGTGGTGTGATGGAATATTCCCCACTTGCTTGGGTGAGTACAGCTCCCACAACATTCAAGAAGCTTGACATCATCTAGGACAAAGCAGCCCGCTTGATTGGCACCACATCCACAAACATTCACTCCCTCCACCACCAACTCACAGTAGCAGCAGTTTGTACCATCTACAAGATGAACTGCAGGAATTCATCAAGGCTCCTTAGAAAGCACCTTCCAAACCCACAACCACTACCATCTAGAAGAACAAGGGCAGCAGATAGATGGGAACACCGCCACCTGGAAGTTCCCCTCCAAGTCACTCACTACCCTGAATTGGAAATATACCGCCATTCCTTCACTGTCACTAGGTCAAAATCCTGGAACTCTCTTCCTAACAGCACATGGACTGCAGCGGTTCAAGAAGGCAGCACAACACCACCTTTTCAAGGGTAACTAGGGATGGGCAATAAAAGTTGGCCCAGCCAGCAAAGCCCACATCCCGTGGATGAATTAAAAAAAAACCCATGCTGTGGAATTCATTCACTAAACCACTCAACTTCTCCAGTTGCATCTTCCTTTAAGAACTTTCCTAATATCTCCTCCTTTGGTTTGATTTTTCTTTCTTTATGTTGGTGAAATACTTTTTTACCTTAAGATCACTACAGAAATGCAAACTGTTGTTCTTGGGTGACCTGCCTTTTCCTCTGTTGTTGTTTAATGCTACAAGACAAGATTGTCTCTCATTGCTTTACTGGTACATTAATAAAAGGTTTCCAGTGTGGGAAATTTTGCCATAACATCAGACGAACAACAAACTCTGTCTGAATACCTTGCACAAGACGACATATTTGGTAGCATTGGTTCATACCTAATTTTTGTCACTTGGAACAATTCATTGTTACAAGTCGAACAATCGAGGGAAAACCATAACATTAGTCTATTGGAGAAAAGCATCAAATCAAGAAAATTTAAAAAAGAGGTGGGGGGGGGGTGGAAGGAAACCAATAACTTGCAATTTGGCTGCAGCAGAAGGACTGAAGTAAATGGAACATTCCGGAAAGCTGAAAAAGATGTCCCAACAAAGACTTACATTTTTGATTTGCATAACTATAAAATTGAAATTTTGATTAAACTGATGCTTGATAGCTTTATTTTCTTTGAAGGAAAGATGTATTCTGCATCTAAATTGCATGGCTGAGAATGGAAACTGGATTACAAGGACTCAGTGTCTAGGTATTATCCAGAATGCACTGACTGAAAGAAAAACAATTTTGGCTCTGGGGATAATGCTTCAGGCTGGATTCTTCCCAACACCACAGCACAGAATAGAATCATTCCTAAAGGCCATTTACTAAATCTAATTGACTTCCCATTTCACACAGGTTGTATAAAATGGTTGCCATGTTATGTATTCAGTGATAAGGTGTTAGCCTGCTGGGTGATGGAGAGATGATGAAAATAGTGTGCCTTTGGTACACCGTCTGTAGGGACAATTAACATTCATACATTTACTACAATAATCCTATACCTTTGTACATAATGTGACATTGAGAAAATATTTGAGTATTCTACAGTATCCTTGTGGTTGTCTACCACAAGGGGCTTTAACCCTTTGGATAGACTTGTTTTGCATCATAAGCTTCTTTAAAAATAATTTGAAGACAGCATCTTCAGTAAAAGACTAAATGTAAAATAGATCAGAAAACACGGTTTAAAAAAAAACAAGAAAAATGCATGAAATATATAAAAAGGTGCCATACAACCTTTTCTAAAACTGGACAAGCGACCCCCAAAACATAATTGAGCTCTTTTTGTAGAGAAGCAAGGGTATGTAGAGAATAGTGAATGTTTCAAGCTGAAGTCCCTTGAAAAGTAAATTGCAATGTTTTGCTAGAATCATTGCTCCGTGAATAGAAGCAAGCATAGCAAACGTGGAGCTTTGCATTGCTTCTCAATTAATATCTGTGGTATAGGTTTGGAAAGGGCAGATCTCAATTTATCCGTGACTAAACTGAAAGGATTTGACTGATACACCAGATGATCTGTAGCTATAATCCGAGGAGGTCATGCAAACAAAAAGAGATTAGCTCACCCTTCTAAATTCCTTTTTCTTACTGGAAACTATATTTCCTGTAGACAGTCGTTCCCATCCCAATCTTCTGAAATCACAACAGGACCCACATTTACTCCCTATTTCCTGCGTCTTATCCTTGTTTCTTCAGCTGACTGATGCAGGCCTAGTCTCTACAGTGATGTGCACTGTCCAGAGGGTGGCAAAGTAGATAACTCAACATCAACTAATATAAATCTTGAAATCCCTCAGCTACCAGGTTGAACGTTATTTGCACAATCCATGTACCCAAAACAACATCACTACTCTCATATAGTCACTTGAGTGTATATGGTATGCTATCCGAACTATGAAGAGCCCAAACACATTTTAATCAGAAAGAACAATGTAGTGCCTTCACGGCCTACAAAAACATCTGTTGTTTACTCCCCACTGTCATATCATCAGAAAGCAGCATCAAGAATTAAGTAACAGTATACCAACTGATTCAAACTTTTAATATTGTGCAGTTAATGAGAATACTAACAAACATCTGGTCAACACAAAATGAAGCCAACTTTAAGCTACTGTGCATATAATTGATACTTAACAAAGAATTATCACTTTCCTTTTGCTCCAAAAGAGAGATGGTTGTTCATCACTTTGGCAGCATCATGAATTTTGAAGCATTGTACACACATTCTCAAACAAAAACACTCTTTACTAAACATTTTTCATGAAATGGTGACCCAGATTTGAAATATTCAGCTCAATCCTTTTCCTACATCATAAACATATTTTTCAGATGGTGCCTCCAAAAGCTAATGATAATAATGGTTTGGTCAATATATCACATAACAAATATTTCTATATATTTTCCTCTCTCCAATCTAAACAGAGGACTTACTGATTTTATATAATCTCCCAAAGGCAGAAATCGTCTGGCGAAAATAAGTTTTGATACATTGCAGCCAACATTAAAGCATCCTTGTATAATCATGCAATGTCAAATCCTGTCATTTGTTTCTCCAAACTAGCAATGGAATTAAGACAAAGAACTGGATGAACTAAGTTAAAAACACTGACAAGGAAGGAATACTCTATACTAAGTATCAATTCACCCAAGTCTGGAATCTTCCTTTTCTAGAAAGAATCAAGAAAATCCAACCAAGTCACCAAGCACAATACATACAATATACTTTAAATGGTCGGTTTTGAGTTAAAAGAATCTCCTACATAAAGCAACAGTTTTTACATGGTGAAGATATCTATCCATTTCATCTACTGGCAAAGAGCCTCAAGTCTTCCCCCATATTTACTTCAGAGCTGCTACTTTCTCAGGAACCAGGAATTATGACGCTGCTGATGGTGAAAGCACTTTGCTGGTGTCCACAGCAATACAAACAGGGCTAGGGGAGCATGGGGGCAAGGGGAGCATGAGGGCAAGGGGAGCATGGGGGCAAGGGGAGCATGGGGGCAAGGGGAGCATGAGGGCAAGGGGAGCATGGGGGCAAGGGGAGCATGGGGGAGGGAAACAAGGCTTGCATTTATATAGCAATTTATGCAACCACTGGACCTCTCAAAGCACTTTACAGTCAGTCGACTACTTGAAGTATAGTCGCTGTTGCAATGTATGAAATCACTGGTCAGTATTCTGGGACTCCCTGCCTAACATTATTGTAGGAAGCCCTATCACTACAAGGACTGCAGTGTTTCAAAGAGCAAGACCCTACACCTTCTCAGAGACAGTGAAAATGGATAATAAATACTTCCTTGCTAATATCACTCGCCACCTACAACCAATAAAAAATACAAAATTGCTCCAGGCTACTGGATAGAATCGTAAACAAAAATTAATTTTGACATTTTAAACTTACATTTAGTCACTATAATGTTTGCAAAATGAATGCAAGGTCCACTGATAGTACTTAAAATATTTATCATGAAAAAGTCAAAATCAGTTACAGAAATGAGAAATCTGTAAACAACACACATTGGCACAGATAGACAACATTTTGTCTCTCACTAAAGGTGTCCACTCAAAATAACTTGCCTCTTTTGAAAGAATCTAAGGCGCTCTGAAATGGTTTCTTGCATTGCATTTCATGCCATCTCTCTCTTAATGTATTCAGTAATCTTTAATTTAAAATGGCCCTTTAGCAGCAAGGATCTCACCTGCTCCTCATTATTAGAATGTGCACAGATAACTGATTTACATTGCAGGACACAAACCATGTTTTACAATGTTTTCTGCCGCATTGCTTTATAAACCATACTTTCAGAAATTCTAATGAAGTGAAGGACCCCTATTGTTTTATTACATTTGAATGTGAACTAATGATTCTTACAGCCTCATATTTTGAGTTTAACATTTCAGTAACCATAAAAATCCAATGACTTGCACATTACCACATCTGCAGAAACTGTGTGTACATCAACAGGAGCACTAAGTTCCATCAAAAATATCTGTGGACAAAATCTACTGCCACTAAATGCTGGCCTTGCCAGTGACACCCACATCCCATGAATAAATTAAAGAAAAACATTTTTGTCATCGATATATATTTTCTCTTCTTCCACACTCTAATGGCTATAAAACAGAAACATTATCCTCATTGAAATATTTAATATGAAAGGAAGAAAAGGAGGGATATTTTTAAAGCAATCACTTCCCTTGTGCACTGAATATTAGGAAGGTGCAAAATCTAATCACTGGTAAGAGATGTTGCTACTTCAGTTGCTGTTTTTTAAGGATCATAGAGAGCCACCAGTTTGAGTCTGTCCCCACAATGAAATGCCTCTCAAATGACAGCAGTGAAAGGCACATCTTGAAGTGATTCCGAAAACATTCTAATACATTGCCATCCCAGCTCAGCCGGAAGTAGTCAAGCTATTAAAATTAAATATAACTGGGCAAATAGCAATCAGCATCAATAGTCAGAGTAAACACCAGATTTGCAGAAGTGACTGGCTTATCTCTAACTATTGCAAGAAGTGTGAAACCAGCCCAAGGTCTAAGAAACTAAACTCAGATAGAAGACCAGTGCTACCGTGCTAACCCTCTGTAAAGAATATGAACTAGAAAGTGTAGGTGTGTTATATGTCCCAATAATAGTGAAGTTGAGCATAAATAATATATGAAGTGGATGGGGTTGGGCTTGTATCTACAATCCCCCACCCACAACGTTCCAGCCTCAGTGCTGTCACTCTCATGTCTAAGTTGACACCTCTCCCCAGCAAAGGGTTAAAACAGGTTGGCCCAACGTTTGGCCCATGAAGCCCTTCTAACTGGCCCCCGGAACCAGTTTTCAAACTTCCGGTCAAACATGTGGGTTTCAATGGAAGATTCTGCATGGAGCTGCACCTCCAATCAGAGACTGCATCTTTCCAACGTTTGCTGCTGATAGGCTCAAGTGAGCAAATTAGAGAAGGAAACAGACTCTGACCGGAGAAGCAGCGAACACTGGCATTGGTGAGTGTGTTGAGGGCTGCTGGGCCTGGGGAAGAGAAGGTTCATTGGGGCTGGATCCCAGGGAGTCTGGAATTTCAGGGCTGTAGCCCGAGGAGTCAGAAACGTCTGGTTCCTGGATGGCGAAGTTTTGGTGACCTGGGTAGGAAACCATGGCATGCTGAGTATGTGGGAGTGAGGGTATGAGTGTATGCATTCGGCAGGGGCGGGGGTTTGTGTGAGAGAGTGTGTGTGTGTGTGTGTGTGTGTGTGTGTGTGGGGGGGGGGGGGGGGGGGGAGTACGAGGGAGTGTGTGTGGGGGGGGAGTGCGAGGGACTGTGTGTGTGTGTGGGGGAGGAGAGTGCAAGGGACTGTGTGTGTGTGGGGGAGGAGAGTGCGAGGGACTGTGTGTTTAGGGGGGTGGCGGGGTGAGAGTGCGAGTCTGCCTTGCACCCAGTCTCAGGTTTCTCACTGACACATGCACCCCCTGAGAGTGGGTGAGGGTGAGTGATTGACCACCCTGAGACTGGGAGCGAGCCGGACACACACACACTGATGCTCTCTCATTCTGCTCATTTATATTAATTACTGATTTTTAAATTAATAATTTATTGCTATGACATTTCTGAATTTTTGCTCAGCAATTGTTTCTCTCCTTCAAACCCAACTTTTTTTTGAAATTTGGTTTTTTGTTGTGCCAAACCTTATCTTTCCGAAATTTACTCATCGGTCCCTTGAGTGAGAAAAATATGCAAATCTGGTCCCCCTGAGGAGGGAGTGTTGGACAAACCTGGGTTATAAGGTACCTCTTGGCCATTTTCCCCTGCTTCCAGCATTTGGCTTACTTTTATTTTAAAGATTTCTCACATCTGCACCATGCCCTTTTTGTTCAAAGGAGCTGTGGAAATTTCTACAGCTTTCGGAGATGTTTATGTTGAGCATCTGAATAGAACGTAGGAATATAGGAACATAGGGTGGAGTAGGTCATTCGGCCCCTCTAGCCTGCTCCACCATTTAACTAGATCATGGCTGGCTTTCTACCTCAATGCCATCTTACCACACTATCCCCATATCCCTTCATTTCATTGCTATCTAGAAATCTATCGACCTCTGCTTTGAGCATACTCAATAACTGAGCCTCCACAGTTCTCTGGGGTAGAGAATTCCAAAGATTCACCACCCTCTGAGTGAAGAAATTCCTTATCATCTTGGTTCTAAATGGCCTACCTCGTATTCTGAAGCTGTGTTCTAGAAACCCCAGCCTGGTAAAATATCCTTCCTCTATCTACCCTGTTGAGCCCTGTGAGAATTTTGCGCATGTCAATGAGGTCGCCTCTCATTCTTCTAAACCCCAGAGAATACAGGCCCAGTCTCCTCAATCTGTCCTCATAGAACAATCCTGCCATCCCAGGGATTAGTCTGGTGAACCTTTGCTGCACTCCCTCTTTGGCAAGTATATCCTTCCTTAGGCAAGGAGATCAAAACTCTACACAATACTCCAGATGCAGTCTCACCAAGGCTCCATACAACTGCAGCAAGGGTTCCTTACTCCTGTACTCAAATCCCCTTGCAATAAAGCTAACATACCATTTGCCTTCCTAATAGCTTTCCGTACCTGCATGTTAGCTTTCAGTGACTTAGGAACAAGAACGCCCAGGTACCTTTGGACATCAACACTTCCCAATCCCTCATCATTTAAGAAATACTCTGCATTTCTGTTTTTACTGCCAAAGTGGATAGTTTCACATTTTTTCACATGATATTCCATCTGCCCTGGTCTTGCCTGTCCAGATCCCCTTGAAACCTCTTTGCATCCTCCTTACAACTTATATTTCCACCAAGTTTTGAGTCATCGGTAAACTTGGAAATATTACAATTGGTCCCCACATCAAAATCATCGGCATAGATTGTGAATAGCTGGGGCCCAAGTACTGATCCTGCTGACCTGAGAATGACCCATTTATTCCTACTCTTGTTTTCTGTCCATTACCCAATCCCATGTGCTCTATTTATGCAGACTAACCTCTTTTGTGGGGCCCTATCAAAAGCCTTCTGAAAGTCCAAATACACCACATCCACTGGTTCTCCCTTATTTATCCTGCTAGTGACATCCTCAAAAAACTCTAACAAGTTTGTCAAACATGATTTCCCTTTCATAAATCCATGTTGGCTCTGCCCAAACCTACCTTTATTTTCTAAGTGCCCAGTTATCACATCCTTTATAATAGATTCTAGCATTTTCCCTGCTACTGTCAGGCTAACTGGTCTGTGGTTCCTGTTTTCTCTCCGTGAAAAATGGATGTTTTTTAAAAATAATTTTGGGGAATATTGTCTTATTCTGTGAAAAGGCTTTGTGTGTGTGTGTGAGAGAGAGAGAGAGAGAGAGAGAGAGAGAGAGAGAGATTTAATTATGTTGGGCAAAGATTGATATGATACAGGTTGTCTGGGGGGGTTGAAAATATGAAAAGGATTTGAGTTTCAAAAAGGTGTGAAAACAATGGAACCTGAGATGAAAGGGTAAAAAAGTATTTTCGAGTTACTGTGGAGAGCATGGGGGCAGTTTGAGCTGTTGAGCTAGAGGTGTGAGATGTGGCAGCTGGAGCTGTGGCTGAGAGAGGATGTAGTTTGAATCAATCATCCTCTCAAGGCAGAAAAGTCTTGGGCTGCAAAAAGCAGCTTTATTCTGAAGTTTGGATTTTCACAGCAGAGTGGAAGAGAGCTACAGGTCATGTGATATGTCTTTATTGAAGCTACAGCAGTTTGCCTTGAGTAATATTCTGGATTTTATTTTACAGTTAAACATCTATAAGGGAGTGTTCCCTGGGGGTTGCACTCAGACCTGCAAGCCCTCACACAGACACTGATCTCAGGTGCTCAGCACCAATGAGGGAGATGGATGAGGCACCGAGTGTCCCAGCTGAGTGCCCATCCATCAATGGTGAGCAGGGCCACAATCCCCATTACTAGGATAAGGGAAGCTGTCTGATATCTGGAAGGTTCCACATGGTCTGAATCCTCTGGGGGCCTTGCAGCCACCAATAAGTCCTAAAATGAAGCCTGGAAATGCTAAGAATGAAGCCCCGAACAGAAATGAGGCTGCCAAGAACCAATAAGCAACCAGCAGCAAACTATCTCCAAAACCCCTCACTATTCACACTGGCAATGTTGCTGATCCTTTTTATTCCACCTGTGGATGAGGTTTTTGAAATTGCTGGCTGGCCGCCTGCCCATTTTGCCAGTGCGATGAGCACAAAATCACACGGACAAGGAAAAATCACCGTCAATTGGACTGTTAAGGGTCTTAAGTGGCCTCTTAATTAATGGTGGGCATGCCCACCAACTGAAATATCGCCCGAGTGCGCAATGACATTAGGGCGCTCACACAACGTCATTGCGTGCAATTTTACGCCCAATCGGGTCGGGGGTGCACCCACCTGCATGATGGAAAATTCTGCCCTTGGTTCTCCTTTGCTTAATTTTAAAATGCCTCCAGTCCTCAAGTTTGCTACTTTTTTTGGGCAACTTTATATGCCTCTTCCTTTGATCTTATAGAATCTTTAACTTCTCTTGTTATCCATGGTTGGATCACTTTTCTTGCTGGCTTTTTGTGCCTTAAAGTAATGCACATTTGTTGCAAACCATGTCTTTAAATTCTAGCTATTGCCTGTTTACTATCATACCTTTTAATCTAGTTCCCCCATCTACCTCAGCCCACCCATCAAGCTTCCCCCTGCTTGCAGTATTGGAACATTCTGCCCCTAGTCATTGTTGTAAAGTAGGAAACATGGGAACCAATTTGCACACAGCCAAGTTCCACAATGGTGATGACCAAATAATCTGATGTAATGTTAGTTGAGGATTGCTGAAAAAGATCCATGTCGAAGTTTTTCGTCTTGCACTCATCAAGACATTTGCAAGAATACCAAATGTAATGGGAACAACAATTTATAGTTCATGAGAAGAGAGTGTTGGTTGGTTGGCAAGTGGACTCTGATATAGGCATTGCCTGGTCTCCTGATGAGGGCAAGATGAAAAACTTTGACATTGGTCTTTTTTTCAGCGATACTCAAGTTCTGTACAACCAAGCAACTATTAGTTAAGGAATAAATATAGGCCATGACACAGGAGAGAACACCTCTGTACTTCTTAAAACAATACCATGGATATTTTAAGTCCACCTGAGAGGATGGATGGGACCTCAGGTTAACATCAAATCTGATATATGGAAACTGACAGTGCAACACTTGCTCCCTCGGTATTGCTCCTCTGCGCGTAGCATTCCCTCAATACTGCTCCTTCTACCAGCACAGCTCTCCCTCAGTACTGACCCTCCAACAGTGCAGCTTCCCCTCAGTACTGACACTCTGACAGTACAGCACACCCTCAGGGTTGTTCCTCTGACAGTGCAGCGCTCCTTCAGTACTGCCCTCTGCAAGCACGCTCTCCCTCAGTACTAATGTTAATGAGAAATAACACTTTTCATTTTTGCCATAAATCTGCAGTGGGTTGGTCAGAAACCCACAAGCAGCAAGGCTTAAAATCTGCTCTGTAATAAAACACAATATTCAACAGTTATAAGATAAGCTCCCCATACACTTATCAAAGGGGGTCAGCTCTGAAGAAGTCATACAAACTCGAAACGTTAACTCTTGTTTCTCTCTCCACAGATGCTGCCAGACCTGCTGAGTTTTTCCATCTTTTTCTGTTTTTATTTCATGTTTCCAGCAACCGCAATATTTTTGCTTTTACTTGTCCTGAAATTACTGCTGCTGGATCAGTGCCTCATAAGTAAGGGAGAGCAGTTTAAAAAAACCTTGCCTTTAGATAATGCCTTTATCTTAAATAAATAGAGGTATTTCACATGCAATGCACTGTATTGAGGTAAAATGAGAGCTACATTGCTGGCAAATGCAGTAGCCATTCTGCACGTAGCAAAGCCCCACAAACAGTAATGAGATGAGCGACCAGTTTACCTGTTTTATAACGGTATTGGGGTTGAGGAAGGAATACTGGCCCATGATGCTAGGAGAATTTTCTGTTCTTCACATAATGTCATGGATGTGCAATTGGACAGAGGCACCAGGAACTTGGTTTAACACTTTGAAGAATGGAGCCTCTGGCATGCAGCACTCCCAAAGTAATGCACTGGTGCTAACCTAGATTATGTGCCCAAAGTCCTATATTTGGGTGTTGCTAACATCAGTCACATTTGGGTCTTGGAACAGTTGCTGACATAAACAATTAAGGATCCTTCTGGGCTGTTGCTTCATTTATTGTAATCATGAAGCACACTTAGTTGCTTTGGATTTTGACGCTGAAATGTAATCACTATGTTGCACTTTACAGGATGAATGATACTAAACTAGGATAAATGATCTGGTAATGTCACATCAGTACTCAAAGGGATTTTAATTTCACAGTCTGGAATAAGTGGATATTTTTGAAGATTACATTTTGAAATTTGCACTTTGTTACTTTCTGCGGCAAACAAAGAGTTACAAAAAACCCTCTTTTTCCATGTTTAATAATAGTCTGATTGTGTCACCACAATGGAACATTGTTCGTTTATAAAATATGCTGTCATAATCTTGTACACCTCTATCAAATCTCCACTCAATCTCCTTTACTCCAGGGAGAACAAACCCAGCTTCTCCAACCTACCCTTGTAACTAAAACTCCCATCCCTGGAGCCATTATGGTAAATCTCCTCTGCACCCTCTCAAGGACCTTCACATCTTTCCTAAAGTATGGTCACCAGAACTGGACACAATACTTGGTAAAGGTCTGGTTAGGCCCCAACTAAAGGTTCAACATAACGTCTCAATACATCTATTTATGAAACCTAAGATCGCCTATGCTTTTCTCACCACTCTCTTCACATGTCCTACTACTTTTGAAGTTTGTGCAGGAACAGAGAGACTCTCTTTGGAACTGTGCATTGTCTATAATGCCTCTCCCTATTGCTTCTGCCAAAATGCATCACCTCGCACTTGTCTGTATTAGATATCATCTGCCACTTGTCTGCCCATTCTGCTAGCCTATGTCCTGTTACAGTGGATTCGTATCATCCTCACTATTTGCCAACTCCTCCAAGTTTGGTATCATCAGCAAATTTTGAAATTGTACTCTGTATTCTGTTATGGCCAGGTGAGGAGAGGTGAAATGGTTCCCTTCTTTTCCCATCATAACAGGGTTTTTAAAATTTGAACTTGCCAATTCTGTAAGTGTTTAACTGTTTACCCGCTGTGATCATAAAAGAGCCAATCAGACAGTTTTATTTGAGTTTAATAAGGAAAGAAATTAGTTGTATTGCACTTAGACTGATCTGGGTAAAATAATAAAATATGCACCAACTTTCACATGCGTACAAACACTTGGAGGGCCCATATGCACACAAATACAGGTTACAGAGTGAGGAAAGATAGTTTGATCAAATGAGAGTCCATAAGTGAAAGAAATACAGTCTGTGGCCCAGTGACTCTGCTGATCAGACACACTTTCAGTGGTCCTGATGCCCAATTTAAAGTTGTGGCCTGTTAATCTGGTTGTTCATCTACAGACAGTGGCGGTAAGCAGAATTTCTGTTTTAAAGGTCTCTGTTCACAGTAGGTATGCCTCTGGTTGGTCTCAATTAGCAAACGGGGCTCAAAGGTTGCCCGGAAAGTTGAAAAAAGAGCAAAGCTTCAGCTGCTTGTCCTCATTTCATCAGTCATGTCAGCATGAACTCTCTGCAAAATGTGTCTTTTTTAATACACAAAAGGGGTTTGTTGATCATGTACCTTGCTCTCAAGTGGGGGGTGCAGGACAGAGAATCCAAATTAGGTTGCTGTTTGTGTGTCAGAAAAGGTACCTTTTATTAGCTCATGTCTGCAAAGTTAACTTAGCCATTGGCTCATGGCCCAAGTGATCAAATTTAATGTCACATCTCCAACAGTTGAATCTCAGGTGCTTGCCTTAATGCCTCGTTAATGTCACAGGAGATAGGAATTTTCACATTTTTCAGGGTTTTATTGCTGCTAGTGGGGTCTTCACAGATCCAGCATCTTCATCCCAATGAAGTGGAATGTGGAATCTACAGTGATGCAAATTGAGGCAGCCATTTTTTTGGGCTATGATTTCCAGTCATCCTTTGTCGCCTGCTGTTTTAAAAAGGACTTCAACTTTGAAGAACAGACAAGTTTCCAGCCAGTGGATTAAAAATCACTATTTTAAGTCATTTGTATAAAGCAGTTCCCAGGACACTATCTTATTCCTTTCCACACCCTAAGCTTTTCATTATAAAAAGTCTTCGTGAGATCTTCAGATTTGTCTAAAACCTCATCTACACTACAGCCAAATAATGTTTCCCAACTCCAGTGGCACCAAAAAGAATTTTTTTCTAGCAAATTATTCATAAAGTCTTTGTATGTTGGACTGTACTAATGCACTGTAACGAGCACACATTTCTGTTTAATTAATTAATTAAAAAGAGAAACGTTCCACAAAATTATGGAAAGATGCCTCATTATATTGATCTCTCTTGCAGGTAGAAGGTCCCTTTTCTAAAATACATCAAGAATGATGGTTGGTTTTTAAGGTTAAATAATTATCGGCTTGTTGTAATGACTCATAGTTAACAATTGCTTAGAACAGGATAAAATCGGAATGCCAAGAATTAATAGACAACCTAATGCCCAAATGTGGACAGTGCTGAATGGGGTAGTAGCCAGAGGGCTGCTAACATTGTTAAATACTTGTTTGCGGAGTTATTGCTCTGCAGTAGATCCAGATTTATTACTCAAGAAGGCAATGAATGAATAGTATCTGGTGTGATTGTGTGGTGTCAGTTTTAACTTACTGCATCAAAGATCCCACTACCGCATACTCTCAAAATTAAATTTATTGCAAAGCTGTGCTGACTACTATCTGCTTGTCATCACCTTTGATTCTGTTGCCAAGCAGCAGAAAATGATATACAAAAGTATAACTTTTAATGCAAAACTTTTGCTTCAACCAAGAAACTTGAGATCCATTTGTTGAACTATTTAATTTGTTCAGATCCCTCTGAATTTCATCAATTTTCCATACATTTATAGTGCATTTACACCAAGTTTAGGATCGCTTTGAAGCTGTCTCCGCTCTGCATCAATGTAAAAACTGTAATATAAATGCTTTGTCACATAGTTGTGTGTCATGAACCAATTTTTTAATATGCTAAACTCTTTCATACCATTAAGATACAGACTGCAGCGGTTCAAGAAGGCAGCTCACCGCTACCTTTTCAAGGGCAATTATGGATGGGCAATAAATGCTGGCCCAGCCAATGACACCCACATCCCAATGAATATATATAAAAAAACGATGCCTGCAGGTCCCAACTAGTCAAGGTTATAAAGGGAAGGAGGTTTTGCTACAGCTATAAAAAGCTCTGGTTAAGCCGCATCTAGTACTATGTGCAGTTCTGGGCACCATACCTTAGAAAGAGTATACTGGCTGTGGAAGAAGAGCTGCAGGGGTGGGGGAACGGGGATCACTCATTCTTGAGTTAAATGGTAGGCTACGTATAATGTGTGACACTGATAATGTTATATTTTGGTAGTGAAGATGGATTGGAAAAGTTTTCTTGCATCTCGTTGTTTTAATAAGGCTGACCCCCAAATTATCAGAGAACATCATAAGTTCCTAAAAACAGAAAGTGCTGGAAAAACTCAGCAGGTCTGGCAGCAGCTGTGGAGACAGAAACAGAGTTAACGTTTCTTGTCCAACATGACTCTTTTTCGGAACTGAATTTTTCAGTACTTTCATTTTTTATATTTCAGGTTTCCAGCATCCACAGTATTTTGCTTTTATTTTAAGTACTTAATTGTGGTATTAATTTAAGAAATGAATGGACTTGACTACATTGCCCACAAGTAACAAAGTGTCTTTAGCATTTGTGAATGCCACTGTATTCAACACTACCTTCACTAAATTCTGTTGTTTTGCTTTTAAGTTTGTTGCAAAACCTACTTACAATTTCACTGACACCAGGCAAATGCAACTCAAAGGTCTCTTCCAATACTGCACAATTCCACATTGCTGAACCATTTTTTCCCTTGCAGGCTTTTACAAATGCTGTTCAAAGAATTGGTGATCAGTAGATATATACTTGAAGGATTTTGTCTGTAGCAGGTTTGCACTTTTGTGACTTTTACCACAGACTGTCCTCTGTTTTGTAACTATGTAAAGCCTTAGCATTTTAACCCCATGAGCAAGGATTGCAGTTTGTCCCTGCAGCAGCTCCTGCTGTGCCCTAAGACTACAGGGTAGGTACAAGACTGACATCTGAAGCCAACAAAGCAGAAAAAGAGAAGCTCATGCCAGCCACCTTTCGCTGCCACTGATTCGTAACATGGAGATCGTTGTGCCCCTTGCCACAGATCACTGCAAACCATGATTGCTATTATGGCAGACGAAATGCACAACATCAATCCTGATAGTACATCTGTAGACACATCATATATCATGTAGCTGAGATGCACAGCTGAAACTCCCATTCTCCTTCAGCAGAGCTAAGTGAATTGTAAGCAGAGGGCAGTGATAAATCTCTGCTGTGTGCTTCCCAACTATAAGGTAACTTTATAAGGAGGGTCATGCATTAGAATGATTTATGGAGCTATCAGTGCGAAAAGCAGGATGAAAATGCTCCTTGCCAAAAGGTCACTACGAAACATTTGGAACATTTCAATGAAAGATTCAACCTTAAACAATGATGAACAAAATATTTTCAAACTGAAAAGGTCAAGCATTTTTACCCATTTCACCAGATGGAAAGTTGACCTATGTCCCTTAGGCCTCAACTTCAAGCAAATTACCATAAGCAGAGACGAAAAAATACAAAGATTCAGAAACTGCTGGAACTAGATAACAGGTCTATTAATATCTTAAAATATATCCAATGAGCCAATTGAAGCTTCTTTCATTAGAATTGTTCGTTATCACAAAAAGTCTCCAATCAGAACTTGAACTGGAATTGCTGCCAACAAGGGTGGTGGAGGTAGAGACAATGAATGATTTCAAAAGGAAATTGATTGGGCATTTGAGGGAAATAGGCTTGTAGGCTTAGGGAATAGAGTGCAGAATGTGGAATTATAAATGTGCTCTACAGAGAGCCAACCTGGGCTTGATGGGCTGAATGGCTTCACTCTGTACTGTAGTGACTCTACAAGAACCTCTCTTTCTTAAATGCTAACTAGTTCTGTTGTGTAGTTTCAATATTTTATGCTATTACTCTATTTGTAATGTTCAATCGGCCCATACTATCAAAGGTAACTTTGAAATTCAAACCCAAATATCAAAAAAATAAGCTTTCCTTCAGGAATAACAATATTGACCAATGTCACTACAGGAACATTTCAAACATTGAACTATTTTTAATGCCTATGAGTTGCTGCAGTTCGATTTTTCTGCCTCTATCAAAGAAGCAAACCCCAAACACAGTAGAGAAACAAATACCAGATTTCTTTTAGCGCAGGGTGTGATATGTGGTATCTTATAATTAGTTTTTCTTTAAAAAGACTCTAATGCTTCTTGGTCTATTAAGGAACACAGTTATATATTTTTAATTAGTTAAGTAGATAATTTTGTTTATAACACAACACACTTCAACCGCTGAGATGCCCACTTTTTATTGAATGGAAGATCAGGCAATCAGATTTCTCAGATTTTGCCACTCAGGACAACTTCTTCACATGTTTGAATTCACAGCAATCGTAGGTCAAATTTGCTAGTTTTCATTATTTGAACCCAATAGTTAGGCAATAAAACTACCCAATGATCTTGCGTCCAACACATTTCAGATGTTACACTTCAAAAAGGCAGAAGCATATACAGAGAGCGCGCAGGTGGCGGGAGAGAGAGCGCATGAGTGGCGGGAGAGTGAGCACGCGAGTGGCGGGAGAGAGCGCGCACGAGTGCCGGGAGAGAAAGCGCGCGAGTGCCGGGAGATAGAGCGCGCGAGTGCCGGGAGAGAGCGCGCGCGAGTGCTGGGAGAGAGCGCGCGCGAGTGCCGGGAGAGAGAGCGCGCGAGTGGCAGGGGAGAGAGTGTCGGGGAGTCAGGGTATAAGAGAGAGAGAGGAAGAGAGTGACATGCTGATTTTTCTAATCTCAATAATTTAGCCTTGTCCCAAGGACAAGGGGCAAGGATTTATAGACAGCAACTATCCTACAGGATCCTCCTGTAACAATTACACTGAACATAGGATATGCTGAGGCAACCACATCCACACAATGAGCGTCTTAGTCTTGGCCTTGGAGGCATAGCTCCATCTTAGCAGTCAGACATCACAAAACTGCTTAGGATTCCCCATAAGTAGCTGCAAGATGAAGGTGATTCACTGAAGAATGCTTAATACAAGACTTCCTTTATACCCTCCATTGTTTTGATGTTTAATTTAGTAGTAAAGACATTTTTAAACTAATCACAACACCGTCAAGTTGTGATTTCCTACAGACATAATTAAGGAGTCTCTTATGAAAATGAGACATGCTGTCACAGCTGTTAATTGCGGATCGTATCAAAAAGCACATCCCTTTGGATGTTTGCAATAGTCAGAGTGTAGCCAGAATGTAGTCAGAGTGAACGTATACAACCAGCCTGTGCTACATAACTCAAAAGATAATGTCTAATGTTAGATGTGATTCCATGATTGGGCAGCACTTGATGAGCAATTCTGAGTGTGCTAAGAATCACACTAACAACAATTTAAGATTATCAGGCTCACCATGTGGTTCACATACACTTGCTAGGTGCTACATATGTTCATGTGTACAGACCAATCCTCTGCAGGCAGAAGGAACATGTCCAGGCATTGTGCCTTTTGTGAATTAAACAAGAGTGGGGGTCAACAGTTTCATGGTGCGTTCTCCATGGCAACACCTTGACCAATTAGAGTCAACTTGCTAACCAATCAGCACTGTTTTCTCATGCAGTATAAATTGTTGCTCCCTTTGAAATTTTGCATTCTTTCATCTGTCCTGATGAGTGCAGGACAAAAAGCTTCAACAGCATGTTTCTTTATTTAGTAATACTCAAGTCCAGGACCACCGAGTGACCATTTTAAATTAGTTCACGTTTTGGACTATGACAACATATACAATTCACCATTAGAGTGGTCTACCTGTTCAGCTTAATGAGTTTCATTTTCTCATCTGGAGTAGTGCCAGCAGAAAACGCTTGTGCATGTAAGTTACTCCAACAGGCTGGAACATGCATTGGTGTGAAACACAAATTTCTGGAGAGCAAACCCTAAGACTTCCATCACTGCAGTGCTGCCAAAACCCCAGAATTGATAAAACCACAACACCTCACAACCCTCAAACCTCAGTCCCGCTGAGACAGTATCACCCAGTTTACTTTGTGAAATACCATCTGCCTGTAGGTATTAATAAAGTCTGCCTGTAGGTATTAATAAAGTCATGTCAAACCTGTACCTGACTGCTCAAAGTATCAAATTTACTAAGTGGCAACAGATTATAATGGATGCACCAGTGTTACGAAAGTATAATAATTTTCATAATATTATTCTGGTTTATTGTCAAGGGGTGTGCGTGTAGATGTTTCTGAGAGATTTAATTACATTTGGAGGCAGGTAAGCTGCAAGCTTGAAATTATCAAAAGAAGCTAGGTGCAGAAATGTACTTGAAATGCTAATAAGTAAACATGGATGCTGTCTTAGCATGCAAAGTGTGAAGGGAATTTGCATTCTTAGATAAGTGAAGGGATTGTTTGGATTTCAAAGGCATGTTAGTATGTTTACAACCAGCCAGATAAGCAAGGCTAAGCAGTGTGTTCATTTTCCCAAAGGTTACTGACAATATTGGCAACATGAACGTTTTTATATTATGGGAAAGGTACAGTTCCAAAGACATATGGAACAATGTAATTTACATATTAAAAGGGAAAATCATATATAAAGGAGAATGAAAGGCTTTTTTGGGGGCCCATGTAAAGTCTATCATTAATGTGTGAAACAGCCTTGAAAAAACTTCTAGCCATTTATACATAGGTCTGTTGTGTCCAGTTACTAAAGTTGGAGAAAGCTATTTGGAATTCGTCTGTCAAGTGGGTACTGTGTTAACTTGCTGGCTTTTTTAAAAATCTAAAATCTATTTTGGACTGTTGCCTTAAAAGGGGTGTGTAATTGGGAGTCAGGTTAATTAGGAATTTTGGGAGTCGCTACAGTAGTAAGTAATTGTGGTTTTATGTATGTGCTTGAAATCTTTTATTTTGTTGATAAATATTTTAATTTAATTTTTAAAAATCTCTAAAGGTCTTGATGGACTCATTACTTCTGAATTCAGTGCACACATCTTCTCGTAATAAATACAAATTGCAAAACAGTTGTGACAGCGTGGCCAAGTTTCCCTTGTGGATTTGGTCCGCCTGGCACACATCATCTGCCAAGTCATAACTCAAGAAACCCACCGATTAACAAGTAGTGTCATCAAAAAGACATTTCCTGTTGGTAAGCGCCTTGGGCACCTTGTTATGTTAAAGGCACTACATAAATACAAGTTATAGTTGCATCTTCTGACCAAGAGGGTGAGCCAGGAAAATCCACGAGATATTATCCTGAAATTGGCTTTTGATAATTTTATTTTTTTTATTCCTTCATGGGATGTTGTCATTGTTGGCAAGGCCAGCCTTAGTTGCCCATTCTTAATTGCCCTCGTGGAGGTGGGGGTGGCCCACTTTCTTGAACTGCTGCACATTTACTTAAATCACTCACAGAGGACGGTCTTACCAGTGATTGAAATGGTAACCCATGAGGTTATACAGTTTATCATTGATGGGCCTCATGGTTTTCTTATGCCATCATGTTTGCTAGTACATTATGTTTGCTTAGTAGCAGCGGTCTCCAAATGACATCAGAACATGTCCATTAGTTGTAATTAGACTTTGTGCCTTCAAAGGGGTGAGTTTAGCAGAACTCCACCTGGATAATAGTGTTACATGGTATAGCACTTGTGTTTCATCATAAAAGAAAGCATTCTTCAATTTACCTGCTTGTGTGCCAATTATAACCCAAGCCCAATCCTTTTCATGGAATGAAATTAAGAAGCTCAAATCACTTCCTTTTCTTTTTGATGAATTGTAGTTGCTTAAATTGATTTAAAATCCAAATAGTGATAATTTTTGCTTCCAAAATATGAACCAGTCTCGTCTCTTTATAAACACTAATGGAGCTACTACATGTTTCCAGCATTTTCTGTTTTTATTTTCGACGCCTCATTGATATTGTTATTGTGTTTTTCTCTTCCAAGTTACTTCACCATGACATGAAAAGATCACATCATCACAAGATGGTGAAATTGGACTCGAAAGCAAAGAATGATTTCTTCCTCTTACAATGAGTTTTAAGGCAAAATAGACCTTTTAGCATTTATGATGTAGATAAATAAATCAAATCTATGAAATTAAACTATGTAATCTTCTGAAGGTTTGACAGTAACAGCTATTTAGCAGGCAACACCTCAAAATATTTACAGGATAGCAGAAGCCACTGATACTCCTCCCGAGCCCCACTGATACTCAGTTTGCTGATGAGTGTTGATGATGGCCATTAGCAACTGCCTGGCTGACGGACAGGTGCAGATTAGTAACTGGTCTCTAAGTATAAAACAATCAGCAGAACTGCCACAGCCATCAGTCTTTTAGCACAATCCCAAGAAGAGAACACTGTCTGTACAATGGCATGTCCTGTTGGAAAGGAAGAACAATCTTTTCATGCATTAACTGTCCTCATTTTGTTCTTAACATTTTTAATTATAAATCATTGCTCTTCACCACTTTCCTCACAGCATCAACTCTCCCATAAAGATCGCCACCCACAGGGAATGTCTGATTAAATAATACTTATCAGGTTGTGAGGCATAACATTAGCATCAACAAGGTTGTTTATTTGAACAAAGTTGGTTCAATTTACAATGGGCAGGTTAATAACAATGGATGCACTGCATCTTGCTAATTAGTTTAAATGGCTGGCTGATTTGCCCAGGCACTGTTCATCAGCAGTTTAGGGCCTGGAGCATGACGAAGAAGTGTTTAACTTGTCTTGCGCTCTAAGCCAATGGCTGAGATTTTCCCTGTGAGAAAGAAACCGGAATAGGTGGATCCTAAGGTTACCTCAAGGCTAATTGCTGAGGGAAGATTCCACAGAGGAGCAGGTGTTTGCAAATCTACACTCATGACACTTGCAGAGAGGCCAAATCATCAGTGTCAGAAAAAAGTAACACTAAATAACTGACTTTCTTTTTAATACTTTTGACACTTTGTGGAACCTGAAGCACAACAGACATAAATTAGTGTACTGTGACATATTGATAGCTATTCAAATTTGCTGCAAAAGACTTGAGTTCACAGAAAGTAACTGAAAATACTAATAGATAAAAATAGTGAATGCTGGAAATACACAGCAGGTTAGCCAACATTTGTAAAGAGAGATAGCAAAAGCTCTGACATTTCAGCTGCATACCCTTTATCAAAATTAAACACCCGAATACACCTGAAATGGCTTTAATGGTCTTCATGCTACAGTCATTTTGACACGGGAGGGGGGCCACTCAAAGCTAATTAACCTGCTGCGGTCTATTTTCAGAATTTCTTTTAAACTTCAGATTTACAGCAATGGCAGTTTTTCTATTTTTATTTTAGGCAGCAAAGATAGTCGGTTACAAAAATATAGATGCTCATTATAGTCAAGGAGTCCAATCAACAACTCATATTTTTCAGTCCCTTTCATGTAACAAAGTGCTTGGAGGAACTGTGCAGAGGGAATGGCGGGGCCAGGAGGAAGAGAAGCAGAGGTTAGGGAAGGTGGCAGAGAGCACAGCCATAAGGCAGCAGTGGGCAGAGCGGTGGCAAGATATAAGGATTTTAAAAAAGATCATGGCAACCAAAAGCTCCACCAATAATAGTGAATTGGAATGGAGGGGTGGAATGAAACAGACACACAGACACATCTTTACTTCGTCCAGGTTTGGAGAGGATTTAAAGCTGATGCAATGTGGCAAAAAGGGGGTAAAAGGAGTCCGTATTTTAGTTCAAGATGGGCTATGTGCAACAAAATTCCAGATTAATTGGAGCTTATACAAAGTACAGCTCAAGATAATAGTCAAGAATGCAATAAAAATTAAGCCATGAGTATTGCTGACAAAACTAACTTTAACATTGTAATATTAATCAATCTGTGCCAGTGGAAAACATACAGAATTCTCCATTCCAGGAGTCATTTCCTTCTCAGTTATCTATAAGGGATGGTTTAGTACCTGGATTTCTATGGTTAGTTCTAAATAATTTTTGTTCAACTGATTGATTATTAACCATAAAAATAATGGGAAATAATTTTCCTTAATAAGCATGTCCAGGAGAATGAAGTGCCGTAGTGGCTGAGAGTTTCACATTTCGTACAATGCTTCAGCACAGGACAAGGTCATTCAGCCCATTATTCATGTGCTGGTTCTCTGAAAAAGCTACCAATTATCCTTTTCCTTTCCCCAGAACCCTGCAAATTTTTTCCCCTTCATGTATTTAACCTGGCTTCCAATAAAACACAAACTAATGCACTTCAAGTCTTGCCCATCTGGGTATAGGAGTTACTTATGGACATCCCCATCAATGATGGGGGAGCCATCACATCAGTGCAAAAGACAAGGCTGAGCATTTGCAACCATCTATAGCCAGAAGGGCAAATGGAAGATCCAACTCGGCCTCTTCCTGAGGTCCCCAGCACTAATGCCAATCTTCAGCCAATTTGATTCACTCCATTTGCAATCAAGAAACAACTGAGGGCACTGGAGACAGCAAGAGCTATGGGCCCTGATAACATCCCAGCAGTCATTCTAAAGACTTGCACTCCAGAACTAGCCATGCCTCTAGCTAAGCTATTCCAATACAGTTCTAACACTGGCAACTACTCTACAACATAGAAAATTGCCTAGGTATGTCCTGAACACAAAAAGCAGGACAAATCCAATCTTGCCAATTACTGCCCCATCAGTTTCAATCAATCATCAGCAAAGTGGTGGAAAGTGTGGTCAATAGTTCTATCAAGCAGCACTTACACAGTAATAATCTCCTACCCGAAGCTCTGTTTGAGTTCTGCCAGGGCCACTTGGCTCCTGACCTCTTTACAGCCTTGGTCCAAACATTCAAGAGGTGAGATGATAGTGACTGCCCTTGATAGCAAGGGAGCATTTGACCAAGTACGACATCAAGGAACCTTGGCAAAATTGAAGTCAATGGGAATCAGGGGGAAACCTATCCTCTGGAGTAATACCTAATACAAAAGAAATCACTATGTTTATCAGAGGCCAAACATCTCAGCGGTTACAGAAGTTCCTTAGGGCAGTGTCCTAGGCCCTGCCATCTTTAACTGCTTCACCAGTGACCTTCCTTCCATCATAAAGTCAGAAGTGGGGATGTTCAGTGAAGATTGCAGAATGTTCAATATTGTTTGTGACTCCTCAGATACTGAAGCAGTCCATGTCCATTAGCAGCAAGAGCTGGACAATATCCAGGCTTGGGCTGATAAGTGACAAGTAACATTCATGCCACACATGTGCCAGGCAATGACCATCTCCAACAAGAGAGAATCTAACCATCTCCCCTCGACACGGCATTACCATTGCTGAATCCCCCATTATCAACATCTTAAGGGTTACCGCTGACCAAAAACTTAGTTGGACCAGCCATTATAAATAAATACTGTGGCCACAAGAACAGGTCAGAAGCTGAGAGTTCTATGCCGAGTAACTCACCTCCCAACTCCCCAAAGCCTGCCAACCAGCGACAAGGCACAAGTCAGGAGTATGATGAATTACTCTCCGCTTGCTTGGATGAATGCAGCTGCAACAACACAAGAAGCTTGACATCATTCAGGGTGAAGCAGTCCACCTGATCTGCACCCCAACCACCACCTTAAATATTTACTCCCTCCACCATCGATGTACAGTGGCAGCAGTGTTTACCATTTACAATATGCACCGCAGCAACCCACCAAGGCTCCTTGAAAGCACCTTCTAAACTCGCGATTTCAAAACCTAGAAGGTTAAGGGCAGCAGATGTATGGAAACGTCATCACCTGCAAGTTCCCCTCCAAGCCACACACCATCTAGATTTGGAACTATATCGCTGTTCCTTCACTATCGATGGGTCAAAATCCTAGAACTCCCTTCCTAACAGCACTGTGGGTATTCCTACAACAGATGGACTGCAGTGGTTCAAGAAGGCAGCTCACCACTACCAGGGCAATTAGGGATGGGCAACAACATCCCTAATGCACTCACATCTCATGAAAAAATAAAAAAAGTTATCACTGAAAATTGTAAGCCAAAGGCAAGGTAGTTGGAAGTTCCAAGTGTCCACAATGACTCTCAGTAAAGATGAATTTCTATTTTCAAACCCAAGGAATGGTTTGATTTTCTGTTCATAAAACCATAAGTGCATCCACAGCAATTACTTGTTGTGCCAAACTATGATGTTGAATTAAAATAAGGCATGAAACATGGAAATAATTCAGCTTCTAAATTCTCAGCCTTCATTGTGGTCAACAAGTGTTATGGAGTAGTGTATCATTCTCAAAATCTTATTTGGGTTTTTGGCTGTCGTGTCCACTAGGGTTTCTAGTGATTCGGGAAATATCCCTCCAGAACTGAAATTATATTTCCAACATCCCATTATTAATGTGGTCCATCATCATGATTCACAACAGCCTCCACTAAAAGCATCACTTTCCGTTTCCAGAGACAACTGAGAGCCTTCTGGGATCTTGTTCGATAGTCTTGGAATACTATATTTTTGATTAATAAATAACTGTCCCTTGTTTTGATGTACAAAATAATCAAATGTAAATTTTATTGTTCTCTAAAGCTCAATATTGCAACCAAAAGCTCAACAAATATTTAGAATTAACACAAATAAATGTAGTACTGATGCTGCTGCTGATCAGTTAACATCAGGCAAAATGGTGAATCTGTTGCAAATTACTTTCTGACTGCCTCAAGAGTGTGACCTGCATAAAGAGATTCATAAAACATATTCAATTTTTTTTAAAGCAAAACAATTCTTAGAAGTGTTGGCCTTCAGAAACTGAAACACAGCAGCAATCAGTACATTAAATCACCACTCAAGCTCTAGCTTATCACAATCAACAGGACTTGCTGCTAAACTGTCTAAACATTGATAGCAATCTCTTTCATACTATGCATTTTGCAATGCAACACCACATAGTTATCGTTTGAATAATGAATATGTCTCATGGGGCTGTTACAATTGTGAGGTTAGTAAGATTATTTTTTAGGATTGTATCTTTTGATTTATGAGTTTACCATAATTTGGGACAGTAGCTTTAACTCAGGGTATATGAAAGGCATCATATGACCTATGCAAGAGTCTGTCCTACAGTAAGCCTGGGTGGTTTAATTGTTAGAGATCAGAGAAGACCCAGGTTTTTTTATTGAGATGGAGGTGCAAGGTATTTACACATGGAAACAATGACAACAGTTTCTGAATCTACAATGAGTAAAACCTGAGTCTCCCAAACTCCCAGAAAGGTGTTATAGCTATTAAGTTATAAACAGTTGTACTGTAAACTATCCCTTTACTTTTCAGATGAAATAGAGCTGAGATCAAAGATAATTGATTAGCATTTCTACTTACATACAAAGCTAGCGTGTTTCCCATTGCCATGGGAAGGAGGGGAGAGGAAGCTATTTTGAGGTCAGGTTACACGCTTCCATATAAACCTAAGAATATCACAGACAGACAGGGGCTGCAGTTTTGTCTTTTGTGGTCTACAATCATCTGAGAGATAGAGAGAACAAAAGACAGAAGCAGCTAGGCCTGTACCTTAAGCAGGGAAAATGCTGACTCACCATGCAGAACACAAGTAGGAGCTCACACTCAGATTGAAGACCACGTTCATGAGGAGTTAAAGGAAGCTGGATGATTTGCCTAGCTTGGAGCTACAGTAAGAAATCTACAGTGTACCCCTCACAGTGAGAGATAGTTCTGTGATTAAAAGCTACCTGCCTGGTAAAGTAAAAAGGAAGCAACTCATTGGAAACTAGAAGTAACTGTGATCTGTTTGAGATAACACAAAAACAGAAGGAATAGGAGTAGGAGTAGACCATACGGCCCTTCAAGTCTGCTCCGCCATTCAATATGATTGTGGCTGATCTTGGACTTCAACTCCACTTCACTGCCCCTTCCCCATATCACTTGATTTCCTGAGACACCAAACATTTGTCTATCCCAGCCTTAAATGTATTCAATGATGGAGCATCCACAACTCCCTGGGGCATGGAATTCCAAAGGCTCACAACCCTTTGAATGAAGTAATTTCCTCTCATTTCAGTCCTAAATGACCGATCCCTTATCTTGAGGCTGTGTCCCTGTGTTTTAGATTCCCTGACCAGCGGAAATAATCTCTCAGCGTCTACCTTATCAAGCTCCTTCAGAATCTTTAATGTTTCAATGAGATCACCCCTCATTCTTCTAAACTCCAGAGAAAATAGGCCCAATTCGTTCAGCCTCTCACCATAGGGCAATCCCCTCATCACAGGGACCAAATTACTGAACCCTTGCTGTAGCATCACCAAAGCAAGTATATCCTTTCGTAAATGTGGAAACTAAAGCTGCACACAATACCCAGATGTGCTCTCACTAAAACCCTGTACAACTCTAGCAAGGCTTCTTTATTCCTGTACTCCAACCCCCTTGCAGTAAAGGCCAACATGCCATTTGCCTTCCTAATTGCTTGCTGTGCCTGTATGTTAACATTTTGCATTCCTTGTACGAGCGCACCCAAGTCTCTTTCAACATCCACACTTACTTTTTAAAACATGTTCAGCCCTTCTATTCTTTCAATCAAAGTGAATAACTTCACACGTCCCTATATTATAATTCATCTGCCACCTTGTTGCCCACTCACTTAACCTGCCTATATCTCTTTGCAGACTCTGTGCGCTCCCTTACCTTTCCACCAGCAAACTTAGATACATTACTCTCTCTTAATATAGATTGTAAATAGCTGAGGTCCCAGCACTGACCTTTGTGGTACTCCACTATTCACTACCTGCCAAATTGAAAATGTCCCATTTATGTCTACCCTCTGCTTCCTATCTGTTAACCAATCCTCTATCCATGCTAATACATTACCTCCAACTCCATACACACTTAACATGCCTATTAACCATTTGTGTGGCACCTCATCGAAAGCCTTTTGGAAATCCAGGTATATTACATCTACTGGGTCCCCTTTATCTAACTTACTAATTACCTCCTCAAAAAAACTTCACTAAATTTGTTAAATAGGATTTCCCGTCAGTAAATCCATGTTGACTTGTTCTAATCATACTATGCTTTTCTAAGTGCATTGTTAACACTTCCTTAATGATAGATTCCGGCAGTTTCCCAACAATTGACGATAGGCTAACTGGCCTGTAGTTCCCTGTTTTCTCTCTCCCTCCTTTCTTAAAAAGCAGAGTAACATTTGCCAACTTCCAATCTGATGGGGCCACTGCCGAATCCAATGAATTCTGGAAAATTGCAGCCAGCGCATCCACTTTCTCTGCAGCTATCTCCTTTAGAACGCTAGGGTATAGGTCATCAGGCCCCAGGGATGTAAAATTTTAGTCCTCTAAGTTTCACCAAAACGTTTTCTCTGTTGATATTAATTTCTCCAATTTCCTCACTCCTCTTAGCCCCTAGTTTACAATCTATTTCTGAAATGAAACTTGTGTCTTCTACTGTGAAGACAGACAAAATATTTGTTCAATGCCTCTGTCATTTCCTCAATCCCCATGATAATTTCTCCTGTCTCTGATTCTAACAGACTAACGTTAACTTTAGCTACCCTTTTCCTTTCCATATACTTATAAAAGAGCTTTTATATTACTGGCTGGCTTCCCCTCATATTCTATTGTTTTCTTTTTTTCAAAATTAACTTTTTGGTTACCCTATGCTGGTTTCTAAAACACTCCCAATCTTCAGACTTGTTACTTTTTTTTGCAACATTGTAAGCTTCTTCCTTTAATTTAATGCTATCCCTAACTTCCTGAGTGAGCCACGGATGGGTCTTTCATACTGAGTTTTTGTTTTTCCATGGAATGTGTTTTTGTTGGACATTTTGAATTGTTCCTTTAAATGTTTCCCACTGTTCATTTACAGCCATGCCTTTTAGTCTATTTACCCAATTTACCTTAGCCAATTCTCCCCTCATACTTATGTAATTAGCTTCAAGTTCAAGATTCCTGTTTGCAATTGGAGTCTGTCACTTTCAAATTTAGCCTGGAATTCAATGATTTTATGATCACCATTTTCCAGTAAATCTTTTACTACGACACTACTAATTAACCCTGCTTCATTACACAATACTAGATCTAAGATAGCTTTGTCGCTAGTATTGGTCCAAGAAACTGTCATGAAAACATTCCACTAACTCATCTTCCAGACCATTCTTGCCAATTTGATTGTCCCAGTCTATATGAAGATTAAAGTCACCCATAATTATTACATTTCCTTTGTTACAAGCTCCAATGATTTCTTGTTTGATGCTCTGTCCAATAAGAACTGTAATTCCATGGAGCATGCAATGTGTGATAAGTAACAAGGAACCGTTTATTTCTATAGTTTGAAGTATAAGTTGTCTACAAAAGAAAATAGTATTTAATCAATAGGCTTTTTTCGTCATTTGATACAGTAGAAGTTTTAAAACATGGGATCTTGATGTGTTATTCTTTCAGGTTAACTTGAAGTTCAAATTTCTATTACAAGCTTATCAGTCTCTACAGAGATTGTAACAGGGCATTGAAAGAAAGATCATTAGAAATGTCTGTGTTGTACTGTCTACTTAATAGAAATTTCACAACAAGTTGACATCATTGTGTGTTTTGGTGCACTGCTACAAGCCACTGCTTTAATGGCATTTTAATATTGTCTTGCAGTCAGAACTTATTAATTTAAGCTTGATTAACCTTGCTTCTTTAATTTATGACAAATGTGACATTACACTATGCACATCGTATCTTGCTCATTTTCTGCACAAATGTATTAGTAATCACTACAGTCCTTAATTAAGCAGCACAATATGCTAATGATGAGATGTCAAGTTTCCTGCCTCATGACTCCTCTGGATGACTGGCTGTCCCCAAGGGACACTGTGGACAAAATCCGTAGCCTTAATTAAATGGATTTGCAAGTGACTTAATTAGGATATCAACTAAGTAGATGACTTTTATCCTATTGCATTGTACTTCCATTATTGCTACAAATTTGGTTCACAAGTTATAACCCTCTGACTTTAATAGAGTTATAAGTCCAGAATACCAACGACTCTCAAATGAGATGTATAATGCATATTCAAAGGATTCATCTATAAAGTTACTGTCCGTCTTCAGACTTGCATAACAAGTGCAACTCTGTCTTATCAATATAATGGCTATTTCTGCACAAAAGTATGTGCAAAACATTAAGGTATTTCAAAGTGATAAAACTGTCTATTTTTAAAAAATGTATTCTGCACAATTCACTGATGAGAATATTGTTTAAATTTAGCAACCTTAATCCAGTTAGATGCATTGATAGAAGAACCTCAATTGTGTGGATAGTTAGCCTGTAAAATGTGGCTCAAGAAAACTCTCAGGTGATGGAGAACATCTGCCTTTGGTAATGACCTTTAAACTTGGACTGGATTGAAGGAATTTTCCCTTTGATGGCTATATAGCTTCTAAGCTTAGGCAGCCTTGACTGAGTTTGGGGGAAGCATACGTAATACTAATTGACCTAAGGCAACAAGTTTCATTTAAAGTAGTCAGAAGAATGGCTGTTGCGGGAATTGTTTTTCCCAATCTGGGGTGGAACTATGGTGCATTGTGCACCTCACCAGTGTAGAGGGAGCTTTTTACACATTAACAATAAGGAAACAACAAAGAATAACAAATACAGTTTCAATATATTCCCATTGTGTTCTGTGCCCACTATAAACTCTGTTCCTGAGCCACTGTCTCCCTTCGCCTTGCAAGTATCTGAAGTTGAAACAAACTGTTCACAATCTTGGTGACACATCTGATCCCGAGATAAATTTCTGAACACATCAACGCCACCACTAAGACTGCCTATTTCTACCTTTGTAATATCATCCAACTCAGCTCATCTGCTGCTGAAACCTTCACCAATGCCTTCGTTACCTCTCGTCCTGACTATTTCAACCTGCTCCTGGCTAGCTTCCCATGTTCTACTCTCAGTAAATTTGAGCTCATTCAAAACTCTGTTGCCCATGCCCTGCCTCACACTAAGTCCCATCCACCCACCCTGTGCCTGCTGATCTATAATGGAATCCAGTAAAGCAACACCTTGATTTAAAATTCTCATTCTTCATTTCATGGCCTCACCCCTCCCTACCTACCTTTGTAACCTCCTCCAGCCTTACAGCCCTCTGAGATCTCTGCACTCCTCTAATTCTGGCATCTTGAGCATTCCCTGATTTTGATTGCTCCACCATTTCAGCTGTGCCTTCAGTTGCCTTGGCCCTTAGCTCTGGAATTTCCTCCTTAAACCTCTCCACCTCTCTTTCCTTCTTTAAGATGCTCTTTAAAATTTACCTCTCTGACCAAGCTTTTGGCCATCTACCCTAATATCTCTGTGGCTCAATGTCAAATTTTGTTTTAACACTTCTATGAAACACCTTGGGACATTTTATTATGTTAAAGGCACTATATAAATACAAGTTGTTGCTGTTGTTTGTGGTATCTTTCTGTGCAGAAATTGGCTGCTGGATTTCATAGATCACAACAGTAATTGTACTTTCAAAAGTACTTCATTTGGTTGTAAAGCAGTTTGGGATGCCCTGATAGTGAAAAGGTGCTGCATAAATGCAAGTCTTTCTTTCAAAAGTGGTGATCAGGCACAATGAGTAGTTTACAGTAACATTAATAGATCCAAAGGTTCCTTAAGGAACTACAATCCCTTAAGGAAATTTAAACAAAAGAACAAGTACTGAAATGTAACCTAAAGTGACAATTGAATTTACATCCATTTGTATGCTGCATGTAAAACTAAGTGCTTAGAGACCATTCATCCTGCCCAATACACCCAATAACTGGAGCATTTTAGCATGCATACAGTTTGATATCATGTGGTTCAAAGCAGAGATTACTCAAGAGATACTGAGACACTTAAAGGAAGGTTCTATCGACCTCTTCTGTGGACTATTATAGGTGAAATGCATTAATATTAATTTGTAGCTGAAATTATTTACCATCATTCAGGTTTTAACAAGTCCTTAGTGTTTCCCACCAGAGATGACTAGTTTTCAAGGTCATAACGGCCTTTCAAGCACAATGCAGTGCTAAGTTCCAGTCTTATGACTGGAATAAACGTATTTTAATCTCAAAGTTCAGGGTTTTTTGTTTTTATTCTGACTACCAATGATAGAGTGGTCTATTGAAACAAACCTACAATCAACTTAATCCATTGTTGCACACTGCTTCTCGGTTAGGAAGTTCCTGTTTTAAGCCTGAATCCTGGCCTTGGATATATATCATCAACTACACTTCAATGTAGAACTAAAGAAATGCTCCACTGATGGAGGTGCTGCCCTTTGATGAGATGATGAATTGTCTACTAGTCAAATTGAAAGAGCAAGGTAATTTCCTGCTGTCTTTATCAACAACCTCCCTCCCACCCAACACCTAGAAACAAATTAACTGGGCACTCACCTCATGTCTGCTCGTGCGATCTTGCTTTATGCAAAATGGCTGCTACGTTCATCTACATAACAATAACAGTGTTTTAACATAATTTGTTGCATTGGGCTTACTTTGGGGCATTACTGAAAGTGTTACATAATTCTACCTTAAACACCATTATTCTACATTTGTGTGTGCGTGTGCCTGTGATTGTTCTATGGTTACAATATACTAATATTTTGTTAACTTTTCTCCTGTAGCCCAGCAAAAACATTCTGTGCAATTAAATACAACTTGTGTCATGGAAAGAATGTATTTGCTCTCTTACCGCCCATAATCAGTATGTTTTATATAGAAAGATGTGTGTCTTTCCTTACCCTTGGAATGTGTATTCCAATTAAATAATTAAAGCAGCAAGCTTTTGAGAGTTTAAAATAAAAGTTATTTATTCTCACACACATACCCCGAATTAATGCAGAGCCACACACTTGGTCACGCGCGCGCGCGCGCACACACACAGTCACAGTCGTACAGTCGTGCATGCACACACACACACACACACACACAGAATTACGGTCACATACAGGCATGGTTACATGCATATGCAGTCACAGACAGACACGTTCTCACAGACAGACAAAAAGATTAGATAAAGATAGTGCACTTCTACAGATTACAGTTACTTCAACCTCTGATTTATGATTTCCACATAGCAGACCTGTGGATTCTTGAATTGATTCAATGATTTAAAGTTGAAGGGAGGGTCTTGTAAAGCCAAGGGTTTATAGCAGGTTGTGAGGTTTTTTGCAATCAAATATCTAGGAAGTTGGGTCTTAAATGAACTTTGAAAACTGGAGCAGGTTAAGAGCTTTGGCTGCTTGATGACTTGTAGCTAGTTTCAGAATCTGGTTCTCAGATTTGTTGATGACTGATGGTTCATATGATCTGCTGGGTCCTGGGATAATAAGGGTGCAGTCCCTGAAACTAGCTTTGATCACAGGGCCACTGGGTTAAAACTTCTGAGGCCCACCCAGTCTAGGTTGGATGGGGAATGCCATCCTGATACAATGGGAAGTTGATAGTAGCCATTGATGTTTCGATCTTCCCTTTTGTCCAGTATGAAACATGGAGATGGGCAATCTGGAAGCTCCATAGTCTTTAACTTTTTGCCCATCCTTAAACAATGAGATGTGTGAATTCCACAAATGGCTGTGAGTTATCGTCCCCAGTGCCCATATTAAATTAGGTATTCACCGGAGACTTGATGCTGTCTGCGGTCCAAATGCTAAAAATCACATGATTTTCAGCAGACATCTTAACAGCTTGTTTGTGTCCAATTTTTAAAAGTATTGACTGAAAGTTCATTATGACATGCCTTTATTTGACATGACAATTGATTTAGTTGAATAGATCAGTCAATTGTCAATGGCTCAAGTATAGAGGACAAAGATGTATTGAGAACACAGTCTAGTTGCAGGTCATTATAAATATTATGCACAATAACTCCATTATGTGGACGTGGCAAAATAAAGTGCTGGCACTGAAGTGGCAGTATTTAATTTGTGAGAATGTTAAAATAAGTGGTGAAGTATAAAATCTACAGAAACCGATACTAGAATAATGAGTGGAGCAACAACAGTGGCTGATGCAATGCCACACCAACAGCAGTTATGGAGATAATACCATCTACAAGAGAGAATTATTTCCTGAGCAGATCTCCAATCCCAGTACCATGCACAATGCCATACGAACCAGTCATATTGTTAAAGAGTATCTACAACAGAAGAGGATATTTGAAAATGACAACACTGTTGCTAAGGATAGTGGTTTCCTCAATGACTGGACCACGCCCAGAGAGCACAGCAAAAACATCAGCAATTTTTTTTCCCCCGCGTAAAGGTGATCTGGAGACCTACAACACTCTGAGGACTGATGGTCAAAGCTGATGAACTGCCTTACAAATGTGGCTTGAAACCATCTATTTGTTGGTGTACAATGCCTTCAGCAGCACAAGTGACAATCTGGGGTCCAATTGCGCTCAAGAATGTTGGCTTGCTTGGGAATGCACCAGAAACAATGGAAAAGGAACCCAATTCACGTTGTGAAAACAGTGTAAATAAAGAATTATAGAATGAGGATACAGACAGAAATCATGTAAAATCAATAGACAGGAAAAAGTCCATCTTGTTTGACTGTAAATGAAAAGCAGACAAGCACGATAAACAGGCATAACAAGCTTATTATCCTTTTGTTCTTCACAATTCAATGTTAATAATTTCTTTAGAGATTTACAGTAATGTATGATAAATGTTACACTGTGTAGAAGCCAATCACTACACTTTTTCAACATCTGTATGTGATGTCATTTGCCAAGACAAGTATTTAGAGCAATATTTCTTCGCCATTTACAAAAAACAATCTGCTAAACTTACTTGGAAAGAATCTTGTGTATTCATAATTACACAGTTGATTAGTATTGAGATAATTATATTTTTGAAAATTTAATACAATAATAATGTTGTCAGGAAAAGCAAGAAACGAATCATGTGCACATATTGGGGATTAATGACAAAATGAGAATTCTCTGATTTAAAAGGCAAAATAGTGTAAGGGTGGGGGGTGGGGGGGCTTTCCTGGGCCTGTAGCCAGGCACAGCAAGTACTAAGAACACAGGTGACCTGGAGCTCAAACCTGAGAAGGAACCTGCCCAATTTTCCAGTATTCATAGTTCCCAGCCAGTCCGTTGCGCTCAAGTGCAACCCCAGGAAAACCCTCCCTTGTGGAATTGTTTTGCACATGTTGGATATATTGAAAGAAACTAAGTAGTACGCATTTCACATCATATAGAGATTATATTTTGATACGGTTCAGCCCACACATTTTCTAGGGAAGTTAAGTCTTGCCTGACACTATCAGCAACTTTAGAACTGCTGAATAGTAAAATTCAAGCAATTTTAGATTATCACCCCGTTTGATAGATAAAAATAAAGTCCATGTACTTAGTTTAATTTACACGTGCACACAACACAATGGACCTCATGGGACTGCTCTATTCCTTGCAAGAGGATAAACCTTCTAACATCGCTGTTCTATGATATTGTGCTTCTTAATTTTATAAGAGTTATACTATTATCTCCAGCATTTCAACATATATTTTGTGGTCACTTCTGAAACTGAGGTGATTTCCACTTATCACCAAGGGTGTCATGAAGCTATTAATGTATATAATATTTTGGAGAATATATTTCTTTTAAAATAGAGGTTTAGTCTGTGGGTGTGTCTTAATTGGATTAAAGACAGCTAGTCTGGGTGCTTTGATGTGTATTAGTTTTGAGATGTAAACAGAGAGGTGGAGTGCATTTGCATTTTTTTGAATAGAGCATTCAGGAAGTGGGGGTGAAAACTACCACCTAGCTAGCAGATACCAAGCAATATGTTTATATTACTAATGAAATTGGCACTATGAAAGGTGTTTTATTGTTAAAAGGCTGAGTTCAAAGAGGCTGATGATACAATGAGAATTTACATTCAATGGGCTGTGCTAGGTATAACTTCAGCAGTCTTGTGTGTGCAGGGCAGAGGCAACGCAAGATCAAAGTAGCTGTCAGCCCCCAACTGTTGCCACATGAACCAAAATGAAAGGAGCCTCATTTTGAATTCATATGGTGAAAATGCTTTGCCTGGTGACTGGTTAAATCTATGGGCAGAATTTTCCGTTTGTCGGGCGGGCGGGCCTGACCCAATTGCGGGTGGGCGCGGAACCAATCGCCGCCAGCGATCGGGGCCGCACCGCCATTTTACGTGAGCGGGCCAATTAAGGCCCACTCAGCATGATGTCCGGTGGGAAGTGTTATGCGCTCCCTGTGCGGGTGGGGGGAATCCCTAAAATCGAGAGTGTGCTCTTTCGTGCTACCTGTAACTACGTGCAGCCTCAGGGAAATCGCCTCGACTTTTAAAAATATTAAAAATAGAGAAAAGAAAAATCCCTTACATGTCCCCTCATGTGGCAATGTCACATGAGTTGGGACATGTTCATAATTTACATAACTTTATTACAAATTTTAAATCCCTACATGAAGCCTCATCCCACTGCTGGATGAGGTTTCATGTTTTTTCTAGTTGCCTCTGGGGCTCCTGGCCAACCCGCCAACCTTAAGGTTGGACGGGCAGGTCCCTTAATTGCTTAATTGATCCTGTCAATGGCCTCAAGAGGCCATTGACAGGTCGGCGGTCCCGCAGCTGATTTTGCTGTGCCCCCGCCTTGCTGAAAATTTAAATTGGGCAGGGTGACGTCAGGGGTTCCGCCCCCCGTTCGCCAACGGTGAAATTCTGCCCTATGGGTTGCTGTTGCCATTAGTTTGGGAATTTGTTAAAAGTTATGATAGCAGTAATTTGTAGCCATGTGTATATACTTAACTTGTGTAAATTAATAAAATGTTTCATTTAGCTTAATATAAAACCTCTCGAGAACTGGTGGTATGATTCCTGAATTTAGAGTTGCATCTAAAACATAACACTTAAAAATATAGGTTATGACAGCTGTTTAAAGTTTCCCTCTGGGTTTTTAAATAATTCAGCTTTACCAAAAGGCCGTCTCATAACAAAGGGCTGACCTCCATTGCCTTGCTATCCCCCAAAGCATCAATGCAAAACCCTCATCATCTTCATTTTGAAATCCAAAGTCAGGCAACTACCTTACCCTCAGGTTCTGGCCTCCTTTCACCCCTCACTCTCTCTCACCCTTTACTCCATCAGGATACAGTATTTAGTTCTACATGTTGAAACTCTCTTCCAAAAAATCCTCCATCCTGCCGCCTGTCTTTAAAAGTTAGCTCAAAATCATAGCTTTTGCTGCGACTCCTACCACTGCTTGAGATCAGTTTCTCCCTTATGAGAAATCTTTGGAATGCTTTCTACATTCAAGAAAGTTTTATAAATGCATGCAGTAGTTGTTGTAAATGCCCAATCTGGAATCTCACACAACAGTATCAGAAACCAATTACTCTCCTGCACGTTAATAGGTTTCTTCAAGATCACAAGCTAAACAATTCAATTACCTGATTACTCCATTCCTCAATCTGATTATACTGAGTTATATTAATGTCCTCAACACCAATGGTTTTATATAAATGACTAAAGCCAATAATAAATGGCACTTAACCCAAGATAACCCAGATAAAAATGTATTTATTTCACTAGCATTGACTGAATTCAATTTGGGCAGTAATTATGCAACCAATGTATTACCCTTTTATTGCCCCATATGGACATTACAGCCACAATTCCTGCATGTTGGAAACAACTAGTGCTTGTATCGCTGCATTAGAGAGAATGAAAATCATAACACAATGATCTAGCTTTCACCCCATTTGCAGCATGATGACATTGGTTAGTCACAAATAACATCCTGTTTGACTCTGGCTTTTCATTTTTCCCAGACATTTCTGACATCATTGGCCCCACTGATCTTTCAATTCTGCGATTTCTCTCCTCTGTGGTCCACCTTTGTAGTATTACTTTTCCAGGTTTTGCTCATACCTGTTGCACAGTAAGTGTTATATCGCCTCCAACAACATTTTCTCTACATACATGGTTATGCTGCATGTATCCAGTGGTGGTCAACCCTTGGTCCCCTCCTCTTAATCATTTATATTCAGTCTCATAACAATATTCAGGAGCAACGATCCACTTCCACATTTGTCAATGTCCATTTCTAACAGGTTTCTCCTCCAATCAATACTCTCCAGCTACAGCAAGATCTGGATGAGCCAAAATTTCCTCCAGATCACTGTTAACATATGGTCCTAAGAATCCTAATGCTGTCTCAAACCTCCACAAGCTTCAAGTCATTCAAAATACAATAGTTCATGCTCCCCGGGAGATGGTGCCGTAGTGGTAACGTCACTGGAATGGTAATCCAGAGACACAAGGTAACGCTCTGAGTTCATGGGTTCAAATCCCACCATGACATTGAATTCAGTTAATAAATCTGGAATATAAAACTAGGCTCAGTAATGGTGACGATGAAACTATCATCGATTGTTATAAAAACCCATCAGGTGGTTCACTAATGTCCTTTAGGGAAGGAAATCTGCCGTCCTCACCTGGTCTAGCCTACATGTGACTTCAGACCACGCCAATGTGGTTGACTCTTAACTGCCCTCTGAAATAGTCTAGCAAGTCACTCAATTCAAGGGCAAATTAGGGATGGGCAACAAATGCTGGCCTTGCTGGCAACACCCACATCCCATGAAAGAATGAAAAAAACTTTTCTGCTTCAAATTCAAAAGATTTCCATCTGGCTTTCAAACCTAGTCATGGCATCATCCTGTGCCAACTTTATGGTCACTTGTATTAAATCAATGCCTTTTGCTCTTCCAAAACTGGACTTTTCTTTCTAACTCACTTCACCATAAGATATCATCATTCAGCCACTTTGCTTCTTCCTCTGAAACTTCTTGCCCAGTACCCTCTTGCCTGTCCACCTCCCTACATTGCTTCAAAACCCTCTCCCAATCTACTTTTGGCTCTCCCGTCCAATCTCTCCTTTTTCTTGCTTTTCCCTTTTCACTCCCAATGTTAACTGTTTTGAAACATTTTCTTACATTTGAAGACTGCTATAGAAATGCAAGGTTCTATTGTAAGTTTTGACTAAACAAATTTAATTTATAATCATTATCTGAAGGCCAGAGGAGGTTAGCTCTTCAACTGTAAATAATTGATGAATGTTTGCTTGACTTACAATTTTTTATTGATTTAATGGAAATAAAGTTCATGTAATGAAGCAGCACTGCAATTTTCTGCATGTTTCCGGAACTTTCCGCCTCCTCACTTGAACACTGCCTGCTGTCATGTCGCTTCGGTTTAACTCACTGAATCAGATGTCTCGCCGTAACACTCTTCAATGTGTCAAACATTATTTCATGACTATACAGAATTATTACAGCACCAAAGGAAGTGGCCATTTGGACTCTTAGATCTGTGCTGACTCCATGAATGAGCAATTCAGCTTGTGCCATTCTCCTGCAACCCAGTACATTCTTCCTTTTCAGATAACAATCCAATTCCCTCTTGAATTCCTCAATTGACCCTGTCTCCACCACGCTGTCAGGCAATGCATTCCAGATCTTAACCACTCACTGTGCGACAAAGTTTCTCCTCGTGTCTCCATTGCTTCTTTTGTCAAATTAACTTAAATCTGAGCCCTCTTGTCCTCGATCCTTCTACCAATGGGAACAGTTTTTCCCTTTCTACTCTGTCCACAGTCTTCATGATTTTGAATACCTCTATCAAATCTCCTCTCAGCTTTCTCTTCTCCAAGGAAAACAGTCTCAACTTCTCCAGTTTATCTATGTAATTGGTTCTCATCCCGAGAACAGTTCTCGTTAATCTTTTCTGCTCTCTCTCTCATGTCTTCACTAAAGTGTGGTGCCCAAAAGTAGGCCCAATGCTCTAGTTGATGCTGAGCCAATGAGTTAAATAACTTTAACATAACCTCTTTGCTCCATAGTATTCCATGCCCCTATTAATAAAGATTAGGATACTATGTTACGACCAGGATGGGAGGCGTGCGCAAATTATCAAGATCCGCTACTCTGCAGGCCTTACCATTAATTTAAATGTTTAATTTTCTCACCAAAATGGCCAATTGTGTACCTGTACCTCGAGTACCCAGAAGAAAGGAGACTCTGACCAGGTTTCTTTCATAAACTCAATGATTAATTTATTTTAAAACAAAACTTCTTTTAACAAGTCGCAAGTACTGATTAACACACAGTTGTAATCAGGGAAGTATAACTATCTATCTCTTCCTAAAGAATTCCCCCAGCACACACAGACAAGCAAAGGATAAACAGATATAGTCTCTCTGCAGAGGTGGGCTTTGGAGGATGGGCGTTATAAAATAATGGATAAAGTCTGCAGGGTCTCGATGCTGTCGACTTGGAGTTCTCTCATGTGAAGACAGGCCACTGGTTCCGGTGATATCGGGAAGCTCTCACCACTGGTCTCAGCTTTGCAGTTCCAAATGGAGACTAGTTACACTCAGATGAGGGTTCTCTGGCTACACGTTAATAACCACACACAATTTTAGGCAAGGTAGAGAGACGGAGCCAGTCAAGGTAGCCTTCTTTCCTTGGCTTGTTCTCCAACAAAACTGCCTTCAAAACAAGCAGGTTTACAACTTAAGTGTTTTTTTCCCCATTCTCCCAAGTGATTGCCTTTTGTCTCCCAGCTTTTCGTTAATTAAAGACTTTGCAGTTCAACACAAACAACTTCTCAAGTACCATATAGATCAGGTTATTTCTTGAAAGAGGCCTGCTTGTTTATAGTTCCAAGGTGAACTTATGATCTTCTTTAAAAAAAATCCCAGGTTAGCATTCACATGTCCAGATCATGCCAAATCCTTCCATTTTGTAAAGGAAAACTTCAGTCTTCAGAGATATGTTTCTAACAACTGTATGCATTATTAACCACTCTCTCAACCTGCTTTGACACCTTCAATGACTTACGTATATAAACAACCAGGTCCTTCTACTCCTGCACCCCCTTTAGAATTGTATTCTTTATTTTATATTATTCCTGTGTTCTTCCTATAAATATAAATCACTTCACACTTCTTCACAAAAGTAGATAGCCTATCAATACCTTCTCTTCATCAATTTTAAATCCTTCACGTGTCTGAACTACCTCCTTTTTCACTGTGACCTGGGTACCATCTTCTTTCTTAACAAAGTATTCATTTAATATCTCGGCTATGGCTCCTACCTCCACATATAAATTCCCTTTTTGATCCATAATCAGCCCTAGTCCTACTTTTACCACCCTTTTACTATTTATATGTCTACAGAAGACTTTCAGGTTAGTTGCCAGTCCCTGTCATAACGTCTCTTTGCTGTTTTTTTATTGGCTTTTTCACTTCCCCTCTGAAACTTCTATTTTCAGCCTGTCTCAGTTGTGTTATCCACTTGACATCTGTCATAAGCATCATTAAGAAAATCATTTGTAAAACAAAACATACAACAGGTCATTCGTCAGGACAGTTTTGTAAAGGAATCCAAAGGCAGTGCGATAGTGACAGAACAAAAAAGCAACCAAATAGGGGTTCAAGAAGAATGCGCGATAGTTTTATTTATTTATACCTAAAAGCTTCCTGGCAGAGAGAACTCATTAATTTGCATGACAGTTAATGCATTTTCTTAGCCATAATCACATTTGAAAATCCTGTCCTCTTAACAGCTTCCTCAGCAATACCTTTGTCACTGGTTCTCACAGCCTGCTTAAAATACCACTGATAAAAACCTTATCCATCAAATCAAATAGATCATTGTGCCGTGCTGCCTTCAGGAAGGGACCGTTCATTTTACAGAGGCTTTCTAATATAGTTCTTATTGTTGGAATGCTTCCAAAAATAAAGTATATGGTAAAAGGCCCCTTTGGCAAATGAACATTGCCTGAAATTGAAATGCTCCCTACTAAAATTGTATAACCATGTGATGGAATACTTCGTGACAATTTCACTGTCTGAAGAATCTATGCTTTAAAGAAAACTGTATGGATCAGTGATCTCTCTCCTCATAAGCTGCCTTAGCCAAATTTTCCTAGATAACCTTTGTGACAGTCTACAATAGAGAAGAGTTAATAGACAGGAAATCTAAATTGGCTATCATCTCCACTAAGAGTGATAAAATCTCAACTGATAAAACTCTGTCACATGGATCCCCAACTGGAAACATTATCTACCTCAAAGAAAATGGATTACAGTGGACCTGCTGCCTGAGGTCAACAGTGTTAGAACCATATCTTCAAGAACTATATTTTAAATTTGGAAGGTCATTGCATTATTTGGATACTTGGGGACTGACCTGGGTTTTTTTTTAAAAAAGGGTCATAAGTTCACCCTGGACTGCAAGCAAGCATGTCTTTTCCAAGAAATCACATGACCTCAGTTAAATGACCAGCATGGCAATTGTGGAGGAGAGCTATTTGTTTATTTGAACTGCAATCACTTTAATTGATGCTTTTTTTAAAAAATGCTTTTAAGGCAAAAGCCCTCATGATTTAGTGGAAATCACCTGACAGAGACAAGTTATGTTTTGAACTTGTTTCTTTGAACTCAGTTGGGAATGAACTGAGAAGGGGAAAGCTGCCCAGCTCATGCTCTCCTTACCTTGCTTGAAATACAGAGTGGTTATCTGTATCCAGCTAGGAATCCCCATCTCAGTGGAACTTGTCTGTATTTGGAAACCCGAGAGTCTGAGACAAGGAGGATTGATCCGGCTCTATTCTCATCCACAATGAAGCTCTGTTGGTGAGAACCTCCAGACATCTACTGGGACTAGCTGTCTGTCTTCATACGAGGGAGGGCCAGTTCGACAGCGTCAAACCCCTGCAAGCTTTATCCTTTTTATAAAGTTTTTTTCTTTAACTGCTCATCTCTGCAGAAACCCTATTTGTTTGCCCTTTGTTTACGTATGTGCGCACTGGGGAATTTTAAAAGGGATAAATGGTTACACTTCCTGATTACAAACCGTGTGTTAACCAGTTCCTGCAACTTGTTTTAAAAAGGAAATTTTGTTTCATAATAAATCAATCAATCATTCTGAGTTTATTGAAAGAAGCCTGGTTAAAGCAAGTTTTATTCTGGGTCTAACAGTGGCGAAGGTAAATAATTGGCTATTTTGGTGAGTGAATTAAACATTTACTCTGGTAGTGTGATCTGCGGAGTAGTGGGGCTAGATAAACTGCACCCTCCTCCCATCTTGATCATACCAACACCGCCTTTTAAAAGGCAAATCTTTCCCTTTTCTTGCTTCACATCTTCAAAGCAAGTGGGATAAACATCTAGAAACTAAGGATGAAATCCACTAGTACAATGGCACCGGCAGCTTCCGCCATGACCAGTAGTGCAAAACTCATGATCACAATGATAGAAAATTGGATTAGATGGGCCGTTTGGTCGGAAAGGGTAGACTTTGCTGTACACTGGCATGTTTACAGCTGGAAGGTACCTCTTGGTTAGCCATTTCAGCTTCCGCAGGGAGTTGCTATTTAGAATTGGAGCATTCTGGCAGATGCCAATATAGCGTTTACTAGTCTCAAATTCGTAATTGGATCCAACCCAAAGGTAACTGAATTGACCGAAACTTGTGCCTGCTGGGCTGCACAACTTTAGCCAAAGATTTAGATGCTGCAGCCATGCATATAGTGCAGGTGCAAGCTGAAACATTACCTGCGCCAAAACACTGAGGTTACACACACATTACAATGGTCAGTAGGAGTAGCTTGAAGAAACACAAAGCCTTACCCCCAGGCATCAAATCAATGCAGATTGCCATTTAGTCTATAATTAGCAGAAACTCACAAAACATTTGTGTTCAAATTGAGAACATAATAAATAGGAACAGGAGGAGGCCATTCGAACCCTCAAGCCTGCCCCACCATTCAATAAAATCATGGCTGATTTGCCCCAGGCCTCAACTCCTCTTTCATGCCAGCTCCACATAGCCCTTAACTCCCCGATATTTTAAAAATCTATCTACCTCCTCTTTAACTACTTTTAATGATCTAGCCTCCACAGCTCTCTGGGGTAGAGAATTCCAGACATTCACTACCTTCTGAGAGAAGAAATTCCTTTGCATCTCAATTTTAAATGAGTGTCCCCTTATTCTGTAACTTTGTCCCTAGTTCGAGATTCCCCTACTAATGGAAACATCTTCTCAACATCTACCCTGTCAAGCCCCCTCAGAATCTTGTACGTTTCAATAAGATCACCCCTCATCCTTCTAAGCTCTAATTAATAAAGGCCTATCCTGTCTAGCCATTCTTGATAAGTCAACCCCTTCATCCCAGGAAACAGCCTAGTGAATCTCTTTTGAACTGCCTCCAATGCCAGTATATCCTTTCTTAAACAAAAACAAAAAGTGCTGGAAAACTCAGCAGGTCTGACAGCATCTGTGAAGATAGAAACAGAGTTAACATTTCGAGTCCTTTCTTAAATACAGGAACCAAAACTGTACACAATACTCCAGGTGCGGCATCACCAATACCCTGTACAGTTGTAACAAGGCTTCCATATTTTAAAACTCCAACCCCCTAGCAATACAGGCCAAAATTCCATTTGCCTTCTTAATTACTTGCTGCAACTTCCAGCTAACTTTTTGTGTTCCGTGCACAAGAACACCCAGGTCCCTTTGTGCTGCACTTTTTTGGAGTCTCTCTCCATTTAAATAATAGTCTGCCTTTTGATTTTTTTGATCGAAGTACATGACCTTACACTTTCCTATATGAAACTCCATCTGCCAAGTTTTTGCCCTTAGTAGTTTTATTGCAACAGTATTTCTTTAATTACAGGATTTCTGGTTATTCTTTTACTAAACACTTGAATGGAATCAAAACTTCTCACTTTAGAAAAAGCAACATAAAGTTGTCCAAATGTAAAAACAGGCCTAGGAATATAAATACAGATTTTGTCAAGAGTCTGGCCCTGGCTTTGTGACTTGTTTATAGTCAGAATATGGAATTCGAATTGGGAACTCTTTCTCCCAAGTTGAAAGGCAGGTTTATATCTGATGGGCTCAATGTTATTCAAGGGATAAACGCTCCACTTCCTTCAAATCTGCCTCTTATAATCTCAGGATCCATCGTCAAATAAAATAGCTCCTAACTACCAATCTTTTGGCAAGACAAAGGCCTTGTTTAGGATCCAAGTTTCGAAACACATTATAACTGTTCCTTCCTTGAGTCTAAGTTCGTGCAATGGCAATTTCATTCAAGTTAGACTGTGTAGAAGTCTTGTGGGCATAGGTTATCATCTTTATCTATCAAATCAATATTATGTATTCTTTTAACTCATTTGACAGATTTTCTAAAACATTTCCATTCAATTGAGTGAACCTTCATTTTTAACACAAAGAATAGCTTTTGAATAATAAGTTACATCAAATAATTGTCCCTGCAATTTTGCCACATGTATCATTTCATCCACCCTTCCCATGCCAACACACCCCCCCCACCCCATCATTCCCCTTCTATTCCTTGCAGAGACAATCACTCCAGCCAGGGTAACTTTGTTCTTGGGCACTCCTCCCCACCCACCAACATCCCACCCCACCCCACCACCATCACCATCATCCATTGGCAGCTGCATGTGTGTCATGTGCTCGATTAGAGGATTACTCCGTGGGGCCCAACAGACACGCTTCTTAAATTGACAAATAAAACCAGTTCAGACAAAAATTGAGTATTATTATGGATTCTTTGGAGAGACTGCTCTTCTGAGGTGTTTCTGCCTCACATGTATTATCCATCTGATCTACAGCAGGAAGGTGATGTCTTTCTGCAACCCATACTCAAGGTCTCTAGATCTAATGGCACCAAGGTTGGGGAATGCCAATAGTATGAATATTAATATTAATATTCAGCTTTTTCACACTAAGCAATTGTTACAAATATGTTGACTGCAATAACTTCAATTTTAATTAAGTTGTAACAATAACTTCTGATCAAGGGTCTGAAGATGGATCTTTGATCCTAGATCAAGAGTGGTTTGCTGTTTTAAATTAATAACAGGTTGAGTAAGTTAATAGTACAACAACTGTGATTGAAGTGAACTTGTCAATGTGGTTTCCCATGGACTACATCATATGAATCCAGGTGAGTTCCATTTATATGCATATTTTCCTAATACGGATTTGTGTTTATGAATTCAATGTTAATTTGCCTGGAAACCGGACTTCAAAATTACTTTAAAAACACAGCATTGATGTATTCTTAGAGCACTGCCAACTAATGCCATTTGAATAGATGGAAGTCTTAATTTTAAATTGCTGCTCAAGGAAGCTATACATATTTGTGCTGTGTCACTATACCACGGCAATCTAGATTCACTGCCATTGTCTGAATTTGTATTTATTGAACTTATGAACTTAGCAACACACACAAATGAGCTCAGCTTTAACAACCATGTATGCCCAAATAGATGGTCTATAAATAGCCTATAAATGGTCAAATAAATAGCCTCTAGCCCCAGCTCTCACTAACATTCATCGGTTACCACGAGAAACGCGATTTCAAAGGAATGACCTCTAACTTCCTGCCCCTTACCTATTTCTGGCACGCAGATGATACGTTTGCTACATTTGAAATTACAGTTGCACGTAAAAATTTCCTTACACATTTTAATGGGCTCCATCCTGCACTCAAATTCACCTTCAAAATGGAGCAGGGTAACAAGCTCCCTTTCCTCGACGTCCTAGTTGAGAAATCTGCCAATGGGTTCTCTACTACTGTCTACTGCAAGCTTACCTTCACTGTCAATATACACGTTAAGATTCCTACAGTTTCACTCACTACCTGTATAAGATAGGCCTTATCGGCATCTTGTAAATAGGGCTAGAGCCATTTGCTCACTGTGCAAGCTTGATGCTGAAACCAGGCACATCAAAGCCATGCTGCAGGATAATGGCTACTCTAATCAGATCATTGCTCAGTGTATATCCCGCAAACCCATGAATGGACCCAAGGCCACCACTTTTGGCTCTGAAAAGTGCCCAGTCTACCTCAGAACCGTAAAGTGTCTCAAAAACCTGGGCAACAGGTGAAGCTAACCAGTGCATGCTGCTACTATGCGGTAGCAACATAAGTGGTATTCTCTACTAATAGGATGCTGCTGCCAAGTCAAAAACCACACAAATGAGTAATGTGGTATATGAATTTCAGTGCCGGCGTGATGCCAGGTATGTTGGCCATGATCCCAATGCCTGGTGGATCATATCAAATAGCACATCCCTTTGGCTATTCACAGTAGAGGACTGATCATATTCACCAACCCATGCTTGTAAAACTGAGAACATAGGGTCCAACATTAGATGCAAGCCTGCTATTGGACAATACTTATCAGACAATCCCAATTGCGCTAAGAATTACACTAATAACCAATTTAACATCATCAGTCAGGCTCACAATGTGGCTCAATTATACGTGCTAGAAGCTACATATATTTAGAAGCAGGGCCCTGTCCTTTGCAAACAGAAGGATAGAAATATAGAAAATAGCAGGAAAAGTAGGTCATTCCGCCATTCAATGTGATCATGGCTGATCCTCTATCTCAACGCCATACCCCTGCACTCTCTCCATACCCCTTGACACTTTGCAATCTATTTCCTTCTTAAGTATATTCAGTGACATGGCCTCCACAGCCTTCTGTGGTAGAGAATTCCACAGGTTCACCACTCTCTGAGTGAAGAAATTTCTCCTTATCTCAGTCCTAAATGGCCTACCCTGTATCCTGAGACTATGACCCCTTGTTCTAGAACCCCCAGCCAGAGGAAACATTGTCCCTGCATTCAGTCTGTCCAGCCCTGGCAGAAATGTATGCATTTCCATGAAATCACCTCTCATTCTTATGAACTCCTGTAAACACAGGTCTGGTCGGCCCAATCTCTCATATGGTAATCCTGCCATCCCAGGAATCAGTCTGGTGAACCTTCGCTGCACTCCCTCTATGGGAAGTATATCCTTTCTTAGGTAACGAGACCAAAGCTGCACATAATACCCCAGTTGTAGTCTCACGAAGGCCCTGTACAATTGCAGTAAGACATCCTTGCTCCTGTACTCAAATCCTCTCGCAATGAAGGTCAACATGCCATTTGCCTTCTTAACTGCTTGCTGCACCTGCATGCTTGCTTTCAGTGATTAGTGTACGAGGACACACAGGGCCCTTTGTACATCAACATTTCCAAATCGATCACTAATTTAAATAAAACTCCCTTTCTGTTTATCGTACCAAAGTGGATAACTTCACACTTATCCATGTTATATGCACCTGCCATGTATTAGTTCACTCAGCCTCTAAACATCCTCCTCACCACTCTCAAGTTCTATGTCATCAGCAAACTTGGAAATATTACATTTGGTTCCCTCATCCAAATCATTGATATATATTCTGTGAATAGCTGTGACCCAAGCACTTATTCCTGCTGTACCCCACCTGCCGCTCTGAAAAATATGTCTAGGCATTGTGCCATTTTCAACTAAACAAAAGTTTGGTGGACAATTATTCCCTGATGCTTTCCCCATGGCAATGCCTCGACCAGCATCAACTTGCCAACCAATCAGCATCCTTTTCCCTTTGAAATCTGATATTCTTGCTATTCTGTCCTGATGAATGTAAGATGAAAAGCTTCAACAGCATGTCTCTTTTTTCAGCAATACTTTTAACTTCCTGCTTGAGGGAGGACATTTCAACTTATGTGTAGATATTGAAAATGATACACATTGGTATAACTACAAATTCGCTTTGGCAATATCCAGTTCTCAAAGCTCAAAAGTCTGCTTTTGTTCTTCACAAGCAACTTCTATGAAGAGTAATTGACACATTAAATATAAATGAAATTAGCAAAATATGCAATGTGTTCATCCATGTTTTGCATCTGTAGTTGCCTGTAAATGAATACAATGCGGCCTGTTGCGTGAATAGGTCATTGGTCAGTGAAACTAATTCACGGTACTCTTAATATAGTTTATGTTACTGATTCTGAATTGCAAGGTCAGCAATCAGCTGTGGTAACAATCTTCTGTTATTAGACCCTAAAGCTCTGGTATTCCTTCCCGCAACCTCTTTGCCTTTCTCTCTTCCTTTAAGATGCCCCTTAAAAAAACCTTTTGATCACCTGTCCTAATATCTCCTTGTATGTTTGATGTCAAATTTTGATTGATAATGCACCTGTCAAGCACCTTGATTAATTTTATTATGTTAAAGTGCTATATAAATACAAGTTGTTTTTGTTGTATATTACCTAGGGCGAAACTGCACAGAAGAACTTTTAAAACACCAGCTTTCAGGCTGAGGATCTAGATTTGACAGCTGAAAGGTGAGGGTGTGGAATGGGATAAATGTCGTGTCCACATATAAGCTGGCATAGCTGTATGAATGCACGTCAGTAAAGCGTCACAGCTGGCTGCTGCACCGGTTTTAAATGGCATCAGCAGCAGAAATAATGCAGAAAAGGAGTGAAAATGATCAGATGTTCACTCAGCTGTGTTATTGAAAACTGCTTTCAGATATCGTTGAGATTACAGTTTCCAGGTAGGGTTTAATGGCTCAGCTCAGCTGCAGATGGCAACATATTAATTCAGTTAAACAGGCTATCCAATTCACTTAAATGATCTGGAAAACATGGGGAGTCATTAGAAAATAATTTGTGCACTGAGATTCAATTCACTTATGTGGACGATTCACTTAGCACTGCAATAGCATTATTTGTATCAAAACAGGATAAAATGGGTCTATTTTTGTTCCTTAAAAATCATTTATCATTATTCCATGCAGTCCAAAAACATACACAATATTGCCTTTCATCTGCTGAGTGTTTTTGCCTCACTAAGTCAAATACGGTCTATGTCTATCCAAATTATTGCTAACATAATTTGCAGGAGCACCTGGGTTTCTTAGTCTCCAAGATTGAAATCATCCACAGAACTGTTAGCTGGCACCTCATCCAACTTCAGCTATTAGTTTCCTCTTCTCTCCCATTTCCATGTGCCCTCTCTAATTTTATCATTACCTGTCCTGCCCCCTCGTTCCCACTGCTATCCAATGATCTATGTGGAGCATAAACACCAGCACAAGCTAGTTGGGATGAATGACCTGTTTCAGTGCTCTATATTCTACTCAATCTAAGGCTTCCAGACATTTTAAGTGATTCAATTTTCTGGACATTGTCCTCCTTTTCAAAACTACTACCATCCTTAAAACAATCTCAGTCTTGATGTATCCTTCCTTTCCATTTACCACCCCACCTCTCTCAAACCAGCTTCCACACGTACACTGAATACCGAGCTCTAACTCTGCACTATTTCTGTCATCTACTGGTGCACTGTCCAACTGCTCAAAGAGAAGATCACAACCATTATATTTGGTCTTTTTCAGTGTACGAATTTTCCCAATAGTTTCTTGGAGTGTTACTGGGAATGTGGGTTTCACTGGCAAGGTCAGTATTTATCACCCATTCCTAATTGCCCTTGAAAGGGCAGTGATGAGCTGCATTCGTGAACCACTGCAATACATATGATGTAGGTACACCATGCTGTTATGGATGGAGTTCCAGGATTTTTACCCAGCAATAGGAAGGAACGGCGATATATTTCCAAGTCAGGATGGTGTGCGGCTTGGAGGGGAACTTACAGGTGGTGGCATTCCCATATCGAAGGGAGAGTTGCTGCAGTGCAGCTTGTAGGTGGTACATACTGCTGCCATGGTGCGCCAATGATGGAGGGAGTGAATGTTTAAAGCGGTAGATGGAGGGCCTGAATGTTGCCCAGGTCTTTCTGCATTGGCACAGACTGTTTCATTCTCCAATGAGTTGTGAATGGAACCGAACACACGTGTAATCAGCAGCGAATATCCCCACTTCTGAGTGTACCAATAACTACAGCTGAACCCCTGCACACAAAACTTGAAAAGAACTGGTTTTTAGAGTTGACGTTTCAAATCCAATTTTCACCCCAGGAATATCAATAGATGCAGAGGAGCCAAATTCTTAAGAACTTAGTGTTTAGGATCCATTGTTTACCCATCAATGACATTGAGCAGTTCTGATCAAAACAATATAGACAATTATATACAAGGTACTTCAGAATTATCACCTCTGGAATTTGCTTCAATTACATTTTTCAGCTGACTCATCTTCTGAATTGCTGCACTCCCTGTTTCTATCCCAGTGAATAGGCCAAACAAGGCTTTTTCTGTTGGTGTTTTTCTCTTAAGTGTTTCATTTCTACATCTTTACTGTACATAACTGGTCTCTTTTGACATTGAGAAAATGATTTATAATTCAACCTTGATCCTCCATGTATGATAGATTCACCATTTCTCAATCTTTCATTTCTGTTGTGCAATCAACATAGCCTGGTCACCTGTACAAAATCCAGACTCAACACAGCCCAGCAATGCATACGGATTTATATGCCAGGCCTTAGTCCACACAATCACCCTATTAGGCATGTGAAACATTCCTAAGATTTCCTTATAAAGACATTAATAACTTAAATCTTTTCATTCTACAATATGTGGTGCAATACATATCAGTAACCTCATGCAAAGAGAAACAGGATCCACTTGCCAATCATCATAAGGTGCTTTATTTTTGCATATAAGTCTGTTTCATTTTATTCAAAGGGCAGAGCAGATGTGTTCATAGAATTGTGTTGGAGCACAGCTTAGGCTAATTGCTGTGAATGAAGTCAGCAGATCAGTTGGCAAGTTTGAATTAAAAATGGTTTTCAATTCAGACTAATCCTGCATTTTTTAAAGTCTAATTGCACTGCTCTTGCTGTTTTCTAGCCAAGATGTTTCCAGTTTATTAAGCTTAAACTAAATCCCCAAGCTAGCAGGATACATTTAAAATCAGGACGGTTAATGGGACCTGACTAAAATGGTGCATCAAAGAGTTAAAGATCTTCAACATATATAATTAAAAAAGAACAGTGACATTATTTAGGGAATTTTCACCAGGATAAATTCCTAAAAGCAGGAAATCTTGGTTCTAACAGCTCCATTTGGAAATTTCCAATCTAGTTGTTGGGAAATCTTGCGTTACTGATGAAGTAATGTTGAAAAAAATATCCATCAAGGCTTGGGAAATGATTGTAGATGACACTTGCATCTGTTCAAACATGATTGAAACCTTGGCTAACATTTTTCTGTGATAATGCACTGAGCAAATAAAATATTCTGAACTACCATATTTATATGGGTTTTAACTGCTCTGCTGAATTAATTGAACAGACAATTAGCACAGGTGAAAGAAACAGCTTAATAAATGAGTATCATGAAACAGTCCACCTATTGACTCAATACATATGGACACCAGCATCTCTACCATAGAACCTTACAGCACAAATTCAGTCTGTCCACACACACACCCTGCCTGGGGCACAGCCTGTCCTACCAACCATGTCCTCTTTGCTGCCTGATGCAAGGTAACTTACCTCCTGTCATTGTCTGAGATCTTAAGTCTTAATAAAAGAAGCTTTTCCTTGCAGCAACGCCTGTAATTCTTTAAAAAAAACTGAAATTGATTATTTCCCCCAAGATTAAGATTTAGTCAGTAAAATGCTAAAACCCTTTGAAGGAAGAATGCATTTTAATAAAAGTTACATTATAAAAAACAACTGCCTTGTTAGCCTTTCCCTTTGTACTGGATTGACAAATCATTTTAAAAGAAAACATTCTGGCATTTAGTGCACAAATTAATTTGATTCAAGTATCTCATCTTTTTAATTGAAGCCTGTGCAGTTTTGCTAAGAGGACAGTAACTGGAGGCAAATAAATAAGAAAAATTACATAAAATAATTTATTGGGAACAAATGATTCACACAAACACACCGCTATGAATAATCTAATTGAAATAATGAACTCAAAGAGTCTTTGTAGTGTTTTAACTCATGATAAATGTCAACCATCAGAGTTATGTAGTCCCTAAAATGTATGATAATGAAAGGAAGGGAAGGGTTTAATCACCAAATTAAAACACGGATGGAGCTATGATTTAGAACTCTCAGTAAATCTAAGCAACATTTTTTCCAACGTGGGTTCCCAAAAAACACACAATCTCCTTTTGTGTAATAGAACTGCCAGACTGAAACTGATGTACACTGATTGTATCAGTCAGTGCAAAATGTACAAGTTCCTAGCTTGGTTGGTTGCGCTTGTCTTCAAATCATGACCTGCACTGGTGCAGTTCACTACACTATATAAATGTCAAATGGGTTCATCTCAGCTGTATCTGAATGATGGCGTGCAACATCCATTAAACAAAGTAAAACCACAAAAACTAGGCAGGGATTTTACCTGACCTATTACATTCATTATTGTGCTGCTCTTTTTCTGGGCCAATGAATTCATCCAACTCACTAATTTTCAGTAATATGTCAATAGTAAATGGTTTCTTCATTCACATTTTCAAATATGCAAAGCAAATTACAAACTTAAAATACCCTTCAAAGGTCAGATTAATCCATATATCCAGAAGAAAATTAGATTGTTTAATGACATTTTAGAACAAGCTATACACAAACTTAAATTTAGGAAAGAGGCAGAAAAAACTGACTGGAGCATAAACTAACAACTCAAAAACAGCTCTGAATAAATATCCCTCTCATACAAAGAGAAATACATCTATTGAAAGTACAGTGAGAGATAAGGAGGTATCAATGTTCAAGATTGGAGAATGTGGTCAATCTGATCAACCCAACCAAAGTTGCTAATACCATCTTATATTCATCTCTACACTCCTCAATTACCAAAAAAAACTATCATCTCACTTGAGTTTACAAGCACTATCTGCCTCCAGTGTTTCCAAGGGCAGCTGATTCCACATATTTACCATCGCAGTGTGAAGGATTCAATGTAAACCGTCTTTTCACCTCCCCTTTTCCGAGCTCAAGTCTTTACTGCCTGGTTAGATTTTGTGGTTGCATCAAACAATTAATTTGGGTTCAGTGTGTACATAGTCGCAAAGGTGCCTTAGCTTAACCAAAGTACAGTTTGTAGCAGTGGTAAATTTAGAAATTGCTCAGGAGTTGCTAGCATCAGAGTTTATCCACCCTTCTTGCTGCTAAACTATGACAAAATTTGAAGTATCCTTCACAGTTAGTTGGTTTTGCTGGACTAGTTATCCACTTTGCCACTTGTGCACCAGTCTATTCCCACGCTCCATGCAACTCTTGACCCCCACCTGGCCAGTTTGGCCCAAACAACCAGATCCAAAATCCAGCAAGATCCGAAATCTGGCAGGGCCTCGATCCAGACGATGCAAATACTGTACCTGTACAAGGTCCAGTTCTTCCCACTGGGGCATTAAACCCAGATAGACAATGGCCATGTATTAGAAACCTTTTAGCAGATGACCGCTACAAACTGAACTGACTTTGCTGTCCATCAGTGCATTGTACAAGCAGTACCACAGCATGGTCACTCAACTCTTACTGTTGATTTTCATAACTATAGTCAAGTAGAGCAATACCGAGAGAAAGACAGACATACGGAGACAGAGAGAAAAGAGAGTATGTTTGTGACTCTTGGGGCAGAATTTTCTATTCGGTGTGCAGGCGCGCGTCCGACACGTCAGAACGCTAAATGACTCGTGATGATGTCGGGTTTGTGTCCTGACGTCATCACAAAGTTGCGCGATATTTCGTTCAGCGGGCGCGTGGCGGAGTTGGCTGCGTGCCCACTGATATTTGATAGGCCTATTAAGGCCATTAACCAGGTAATTAACCTGAATTTTACGTTGCCCGTCCAACCTTATGGTTGGCGGGCAGGCAAAAAGGCCAAGTGGCCTTTACATTTTTTAGGAAACCTCATCCACAAGCGGGGTGAGGTTTCCTAAAGCTTTTACAAATGAAATAAAAACTTTTTTTGAAAAATAAAAACTTGTCACATGAGGGGAATGTTTCATTAAGTTTTTGTTGTACTCATTTTTTTTTTAAAAAGCACTTCAATCTCCCTGATGCAGCTCCATGCCTCAGGGAGATTGAAGCGCTCTTTCGCGCGCGATGTGCAAAAGAGCGCTGGACCCGACTCTCCCTCCTCCCCCACCCGCACAGGTAGCACTCAGTGCAACCGCTCGTGGTCCACGCATGGTGGGACTTAATTGGCCCGCCTGCATGAAATTGCGGTGCGGAGCCAATCGCGGGCGGCCGCTCCCGCTGAGCCCGCCCGACGAATGGAAAATCCTGGCCTTGGTGTCACTGTGCCTGCATCCTATTCACCTGCCTCCTGGTCACAGACCTTTACTGCAATAAGTGGCTTCACTTCCAGTGAATGTTGTTGAGATTGCAAAACGTGGAGAGAAACTAGAGCCATGACATATCTTTCCCCATAAGAACAAAATGTATGAATCTCAATTTTCCATTGACAGCATCAAGCAGAACATGAGTTTTGCACAAAAAGTCTAGTCACCAACTCTCATCCCATCTTTTGTAATCCTGGACAATTTTATTCTCCAAATGTAGACCAAGCAACACTTGGCATAAGGTTACACAGGATATATAGTGCAAATAGGCCATTGGGCCCAACCAGTCCATGCTGGCGTTTATGCTCCATTCAAGCCACCTCCCATATTTCCTCGTCTAAATCCATCATTACTCTTTATTCCCTTCCTACCCTTAAATGCATCTATAATATTCATTTTAACCACTCCGTGGTAGCGAGTTCCACATTCTCATCACTTTTTAGGTAAAGAAGTTTCTCCTGAATTCCTTATTGGATTTCTTGGTGACTATCTTATATTGATGGCCTCTAGTTGTGCTCTTCCCCACAACAGAAAGCATTCTTTTTGTATTCACTCTATCAAAACCTTTCATAATTTAAAAAACCTCTATTAGGTTACCCCTCACTCAGCCTTCTCTTTTCTAGAGAAGCCAAGTCTGCCAATGCTTTGCTGATATGTATACCCTCAAATTTCTGGTAGCATCCTCGTAAATCTTCTCTACACACTCTCCAGTGCATCTATGTCCTTTTTATAAAATGGTGACCAGGACTGCACTCTACTTGAATTATTGTCTAACCAAGGTTTGATTCAGGTTTAGCATTACTTCTTTACTTTTCAATTCTCTGTGATCAAACCTGATCATTACTAGTTTAATGCAGAAGAACATAATTTACACTAAAAATAATAGAACTGTTAATGGAGAGAGATTTTCAATAAGCAGTTTCACAACTGATTAATACCACAAGTACAACTGGATATCTCATCTCACAAGAATCAACATATTTAAGTTTTGCCTTTCCAACTTTTAACTTACTGATCAATCTTTAGTTATAACCAATGATACTGATAGAAAAAAATGAAGGCACAATGATTTCCAACCAACTTTTTACCAGCCAGGTTTCTTTCTTTTTAATTCCTGTCTTGTCAGCTCTTTGTCAGGCCACAATGGACTAATTGCTTTACCACCCCCCATCACCCCTCCCCCACCCCCATCCCACCCCCCAGCTGAGAGATAGAGGAGAAAAATTACCCTTTGCTTTATACTGCACCTTCTTGACTGTGTTAGGTTAGGATTGGTTCTGCAATCTTGTCTCATTGAGCGCAAGGGCCATGTGAAGTGGCAATGAACATACATTGAACCTGATCTCTGTGACTGACAGGGCTTTCTGTAAAGCACAGAAGCCAGTAAGTTTCAGCAGGGGCAGAGCTGTACTGATAAATTGCAAATGCAAAGTTCAAACCCATACAAAGTAATAGGAAACACATGCTCAACAGTGAACACTTGAGGCAAAATCAATCCATGTTATTCTTACTTTTAGTTACAGACCAAATCTACATGTAGAAATGTGAATTAATGAACTGGAGTCAGGGGGTGGGAGGGCAGCTGCCTGTCTAGTTGGGAAAAGATAAATAAGGAAATTAGAACTAAGAGAAGGAAGAAATAACTTAAAATCAAGAAGGGGAATAAATAAAGCACAATTTTGTGAACATTTGTTTTAAAGAAGGCTGAAGCTGTGCAGTGCAGCTCTGTATTGTTTAGCCTGTAAAAAGCTCCAGTTAAACCTCTCCCTCCATCCCACTGATACTCCCCATAAATATAAACACACACACACACAAATATAAATAAAGCTGAAACTATAAATCTATTTTGGCATAACAGAAATGAGTCTAAAACCTCTCTACTAACACACAGTACTTAGGTCAAAATACAGCAAGCCTGAACAAACAACTGCACATCAGCAGGAAAGATGAACATTACACTGCTCCAGTTAAAACAAACATACCATTAATAAGTAAATATGTGAATGTTCCAATTAATGTAGGTTCCATCAAATACACACAAACAAAATTAAGCAGCAAAATCTGCTATGCAATGAGCTGTCAAAATAGATTAAGGACAGAGAAAGTCATGAACAATACAATTTTCTGTTTTAATGCATATGTCTTTGTACAATCACTTCTGACAAGTGCATTAGTTTTTCAGACAGCTATATTTGAATCACCATTATTGACTGATTAACAGGCTTATTTGAAATGAATGAGACCTATTGATCTATACTGGATGGTGATGCTTAGAATGCAGTCCTTACTATTACAAACTCCTATGATTAAACCCTGATACTTATCTTAACATGTTTCTCATTTCTCTGCCTTTTCTCTCAAGGTCAAGTCAAATCTGCAATATCAAAAGCTGAAGACTCTATTCCCTCCCAACCTACTTTGAAAGAGTTCTCAAAATTGATTTTTCTTAAATTAGATGAGTCCAGTCATTGCCAACATGATCAACTGTATTAAAATAAAGTTTGTGGTTATGTAGGCAAGATTCCTGAAATAACAATGATACTGATGATAAATTAGGCTGTTTTTTTTTGGTGGAGGGGTATTAGGTTAGAAGAATAATGTTGGCCAAGACAACAGGAGAACTCAAGTAATGGCATGTGATCATTTCACAAAATGGAGTTCTATCCGTCAAGTCAATCCTGTGAGGCAGCAAATAACACATAATAATCCACTATGCTTCAGTTCTGCTGAAGGGCCATGAGGGCTCGAAACGTTGACTGATTTCTTCTCCGCCGATGCTGCCAGACTTGCTGAGTTTTTCCAGGTAATTCTGTTTTTATTTTTTATTTTGTTTTGGATTTCCAGCATCCGCAGTAGCTTTTAGCTTTTTGTTTTTAACATAATAATTTATGTCTGCCTGACCTCGGAGCCTATTTAAAATATTTCCTGCAGCAAGTGCCTCACCAGATGCCTTAAAGAAATAGGCAAGAAATAGCATAACATCAGAATCACGCTCCAGATCCTGTCGCCTGAGCAATGCCATTGGAGATAAGCCAGTATACTTAAATATTTTGTCCCTCAGCGCTACCTCACACTACTACACTGAAATAGGAGGCAGCGGGATCTGTTCTCAAACCAGCAGTTTAGCTTTAGATAAAAGCAAAATATTGCGGATGCTGGAAATCTGAAACAAAAACAAAAAATGCTGGAAACACTCAGCAGGGCTGACAGCATCTGTGGAGAGCAAGGCTCTAAAGAGGAGTCATGCGGACTCGAAACGGTAACTCTGTCTTTCTCTCCACCGATGCACTTTTTGTTTTTGTTTCAGCTTAGCTTTTGAGTTTGCTGATGGATGTAGGAGAGCAGTGAAAGACAACAATTCAAATCTGCATCCTATCAATTCAAGGTACAACATGTTGTAACTTAATTCTATTACCAATGACTCCTCCTTGATGCACTTTGGGACGCTATTCCACATTAAAAGGTGCTATATAAATGCAAGCTGTTATCATCAGGACATTTACATTTCAATGTATTACTACTTCAGAGGTCATTTTATATGATTAAGTCTTTATCAGGTGTCAGGTAACACATCCCCAAATGACAGTGCCAACTTGGAAGCATCAAATTTCCTTAGATGAACATAACAGAATATTTTTCAGGGTATTTTGAGAAGACAATACAAGTTTCATGAATGAACCTCCCAAATTAAAGTCGGGATTTTCACATCCATGTAGAAAAGGAATTTCAGAACCGAGAGTTGTATGAACTTTTTTTTATTTTTTCATGGAATGTGGGCATCGCTGGCAAGGCCAGCAGCATTTATTGCCCATCCCTAATTTCCCTTGAACAGAATGGCTTGCTAGGCCATTTCAAAGAGCAGTTAAGAGTTAACCACATTGTTGTGGATCTGGAGTCACATGTAGGCCAAACCAGGTAAAGACAGCAGATTTCCTTCCAGATTGCTTTTTTTATTAATCAATTGAATTTATCAATGAATTGAATTCAAATTCTACCAGCTGCTATGGTGGGGCTCAAACCCATATACTCAATGTACTAGCCCGAGTCTCTGGATTACTAGTCCAGTGACACACTACTACACCACAGTCCCCCCAAATTGGTGTGGACGCAGAAGAAGCCTAATTAACTTAAAGCATAGCATTATTTACACATTCTGCACATCAAACCAACTGCTAAATAATATCAAGACAGCTTTACAGATTGGGAAGCAGTTTTTATATTTACACTGTGCTTGACAAATAACAAAAACAATTTAAAAAAAAATTCCATGTGTAGTTAAATTGTTTTAGGGAATGTCGCTTGCTGGAGTTATATTTAAAATAGATGAAATTGTGGCTCAGCTGATTCCTGTCTAATGGGGCAAAATGTTCTATAAATGCAGAAAAGCCCAATGATGTGAAAGCGAATGGAAAGAACCTGAGAGAGAGTACAGGGACAAAGCCAGGAAAAGAAAAGTGCGAGGGCAAAATTCAACTGTCATCATGCTTTATAAATGAATTAAGTGTTTGGAAAGTCAGTTTTATAGACATCACCACAAAGTTTCAGCCATTTGGAGTTTTTATTAAGTGACTTGAATGGATCAGTGAGTTAGGATGTACTGAATTGATCAATAGGTTTCCTTGTATTGAATTGATCAGTAAGTGTGCCTGAACTGTCAGCTCACATTTCCACTGCAATTTACAAGAATTATCTTGAATGCTCTCTGGATTATTAGTCCAAACATCCGGATTACTCGTCCAGTAATGTAATCACTACATCACTGTAACCCTCTGTTTAATTTGCCTCTATTTAGTTAACTAGGCACAGTGACTGGTTGCTGTAAGAAGCCTGCAGCAACTGTTTGTTGCCTTTGCGCCAAACGTTGATGGTTACAATCACTAGAGGTTAAAACGCCAAAAATATTTTAAGTGGTCTTTGGGATAAGCTCATGGAGGTCAACCCAAGTTGAAAACTGGAGGGTGATTCTCAAGGGGTGTAATAGTTTATAGCAAAAAATGTTGTCAGCATTTGTTAGATCCAAGCTCCATCAAAGGATGAGAGTTGCCTCAGGTAATTGTTTGCAGTGTATCAAAGGCTGCCAACAACTCAGTTAAGAGCTACAGCTATGGTATCGAGGAAGCAAGAAAGCTTTTTCTCTGACTTACCAAGGTGAAGAAAGTGATTTTTGGAAATGGTGCTGTTATTGATGGAAAAAAAAGGAAGAAGAAAATAGGTGAGAGGGTGACAGAGAGAGAGTGATCAAACTGAATGTTCTGAAAGGGTCACATAAAAGTGAACTTAAAAGATCCCATTACATTATTTGAAGAGCAAGAAGGTCTTCCCAACATCGTGGCCAACACTTATCCCTCAAACACTATCTAAAGCACATGAATGACATTTATTTCATTCAGTTTGTGGAACATTGCTGTGTGCAAATTAAATTGTCGACAGTGTCTGCAGCTCAAAGTAATTCATTGATCTGGAGCACTTTGTGAAATCCTGAGGGCCTGAAAGAAGGTATAAAAATGTATGTTTCCCCTTCGGGAGAGTCTTATTGGGCTGAATGACATGTTCTCACCATGGATTTTTGACTCAGGAGGGATAAACCTGATGTGTGTTTCCGGTTTATATTTCAGATTTCCATTCAGTTTATCTTTTCTCTCATGCTCTACTTTGGAGGGCTGAGTGGAGGAAACAAATATAAAGTTTGAATAAATCACAGTTTGTGTATTTTTTTTCTAAAATTGCATATTTCCAAACAATAACCTGCACCTTTAACATAAAAAGTCCCTAAGGCCTTCAGAGAGAGAGGAGAGAATCTAATACAAATAGATAAAACAAATGGATGCTGAACCGTGGTGTGAGAGCTAGGGGAGAAGACTGAAATGTTGAGGCATAAAGTTTTGAGAAGGTTTGTAAAGAGAATTTAGAATGTAGAGGTTCAAAAGACCAGGGTTCAGCTGCCATATTTCTGTAGTGGAGGTCTGTAATGAGAAATGTTGCATTTTGTATATGTAGAGTGCAAGCATTTATTATTGTCCAAGGTAGTTGCCAATCACATAGGGTAATTATTTTTATTATTCATTCACAGGATGTGGGCTTCGCTGGCTGGGCCAGCATTTACTGCCCATCCTTAGTTGCTCTTGAGAAGGTGGTGGTGAGCTGCCTTCTTGAACCACTGTAGCCCATGTAGTGTAGGTACACCCACAGTGCTGTTAGGAAGGGAGTTCCAGGATTTTGATCCAGCGATAGCGAAGGAATGGCAATATATTTCCAATTCAGGATGGTGAGTGACTTGGAGGAGAACTTCCAGGTGGTGGTGCTCTCATCTATCTGCTGCTCTTGTCCTTTTAGGTGGTAGCGGTTGTAGGTTTGGAAGGTGCTGTTGAAAGAGCCTTGGTAAATTCCTGCAGTGCAACTTGTAGATGGCACACACTGCTGCTACTGTGTATCAGTGGTGGAGGGAGTGAATGTTTGTGGATGTGGTGCCAATCAAGTGGGCTGCTTTGTCCTGGATGATGTCAAGCTTCTTGAGTGTTGTGGGAGCTGCACTCATCCTGGCAAGTGGGGAGTATTCCATCACACTCCAGATCTGTGCCTAGTGGATGGTGGGTGGGCTTCAGAGAGTCAGGTGGTGTGAGTTACTCATCACACAATTCCTAGCTCCTGACCTGCTCCTGTAGCCACAGTATTTATATAGCTAGTCGAGTTTAGTTTCTGGTCAATGGTAACCCCCCAAGATGTTGATAGTGGGGGATTCACTGAGGGTAATGCCATTGAACATCAAGGGGCGATGGTTGGATTCTCTCTTGTTGGAGGTGGTCATTGCCTGGCACTTGTATGGCGTGAATGTTACTTGCCATTTGTCAGCACAAGCCTGGATATTGTCTAGGTTCAGCTGTATTTGGACATGGACTGCTTCAGTATCTGAGGAGTCGCGAATGGTGCTGAACATTGTGCAATCATCAGCAAACATCCCCACTTCTGACCTTATGATGGAAGGAAGGTCATTGGTAAAGCAACTGAAGATGATTGGGCTGAGGACACTACCCTGAGGAACTCCTGCAGTGATGTCCTGGAGCTGAGATGACTGACCTCCAACAACCACAACCATCTTCCTTTGTGCTAGGCATGACTCCAACCAGTGAAGAGTTTTCCCCCGAATCCCATTGACTCCAGTTTTGCTAGGGTTCCATGATTCCACACTTAGTCAAATGCGGCCTTGATGTGAAGGGCAGTCACTCTCGACTCACCTCGGAAGTTCAGCTCTTTTGTCCATCTTTGAACCAAGGCTGTAATGAGGTCAGGAGCTGAGTGGCCCTGGCAGAACCCAAACTGAGCGTCAGTGAGCAGGTTATTGCTAGGCAAGTGCCGCTTGATGGCACTGTTGTTGCCCCTTTCCATTACTTTACTGATGATTGAGAGTAGATTGATGGGGCGGTTATTGGCCAGGTGGATTTGTCCTACTTTTTGTGTGCAGGACATAACTGGGCAATTTTCCACATAGCCAGGTAAATGCCAGTGTTGTAGATGTACTGGAACAACTTGATTAGGGTGTGGCAAGTTCTGGAGCACAAGTCTTTAGTAATATTGCTGGAACATTGTCAGGCCCCTTGGTCTTAGTGGTATCCAGTGCTTCAGCCATTTCTTGATATCACGTGGAATGAATCAAATTGGTTGAAGACTGGCATCTGTGATGGAGGAGGCCGAGATGGATCATCCACTCGGACAATTGAAAACAAACAGTGGAGGCCAGTGGCATTATTATACAAAATAGACACACACACACACACATCTGATCAGTAATCACAGCTATTAAATTTCAAACAATTTGAAAAGTCACACTAGATTCTTCCCTCCCAACACAATCCTATCTTAACAGAATTCACTTTTGACTGTTGGCTACTGCGGATTTAAAAGCAGAGGTGGATTGCTTTTAGGTGTATTTTGGAGTTCTCAACACAATTGCTTTTTCCTCTCAAAGAGGAAGCAATATTACTGAAGCTATGCCAGTTTTGACATTTTTTCTTAGAACATCATTCCTTAATGTCAAGTATTTGAAGAAATATTTAAAATTACACATTTGAATTTTATCAGACTGTGATTATCAACACTCTGAAGCAATTTATAACTCCTATACTATGCGTTTACCACAAAAACTACTTTGTAAAATGCATGTGTCAACTGAATCAAAATTGGTCCTGTCATTAAGAATAACTCGCGCAAATTGCTTGCCTCAAAATGGTATTAAGCAATATGCCAGCACTTAAAATTGCAAGGTCAACTTAATGATACAACTATTTAAATAAACTATTGGTTATACGCGCATTTTTAAAAATTCTTTCACAGGATGTGGGTCTCGCTGGGTAGGCCAGCACTTTTATTGCCATCTCTAAGTGCCCTTGAGAAGCCCATGGTGAGCCACCTTCTTGAACGGCTACAGCCCATGTGGTGTAGGTACACCCAAAGTGTTGCTAATCTTAACCATCGCTTAATCACCAAAAACTTGTATTTATACAGCACATTTAACATAGTAAAAATATCCCGGGCACCTCACAAGAGTATAATCAAACAAAATTTAAAACCAAACCACAAAAGTAGATATTAAGGCAGATGAAAATAGGATTTAAGGAGAAATTTAAAAGGAGGAAAGTGAGGTAGAGAGGTGGGGATAGCTTAGAATGCAGCTTGAAACATTGATTGAAGAACAGGGATTGGAAATTCAAACATTAAATATCAAGGGGAGGCAGTAGCAGTATTGTCACTGGACTAGTAGTCTATAGGCCCAGGGCAATGCTCTGGGGACCTGGGTTCAAATCCCACCATGGCAGATGGTGAAATCTGAATTCAATAAAAATCTGGAATTATAAGTCTGTGGACGACCATGAAGCCATTGCCGATTATCAGAAAAACCCATCTGGTTCACTACTGTCCTTTAGGGAAGGAAATCTGCTGACCTTACCTGGTCTGGCCTACATGTGGTTGACTCTTAAATGCCCTCTGAACAAGGGCAGTGAGGGATGGGTGGTGGTGCCCACATCCCATGAATGAATAAAAAACAATGTATACTCCTCCCTCAAATTGATTTTCCTTTCTCCATTTTCTGTCCCCCTTGTTGTGCATCTCTGCTAGGCCAATTGAATTTGCTATATAGCCATAGCAGAGATATTATGTAACATATGCCTAAAAAATAAATTTGCATGCAACAATATTCTGCTTTGTATCCGCTTCAGACCCAACCCATCTCAGTGCCTCACACTCCCTTTTAAATTTCTGCGCCACGCATCCTATTTCAATATCTTCTGTAACTGTATGTTTGTCTTGGTTTACAGATGTCCACTGTCTCAAAAAGGTAAGTGACTGGCAGTCTGATATATCATAGCTTGCATTCATGGTGATATACATGCATTATGTGCAGAGCAGCGCAAAACTGGTGGCTGTTTGCACTCTGAAGCCATAAAAGGTAACGGAATGAACAGAATTAGATGTTGTGATGATGTTACTTGATAGTCCTGCACCAATAGATATCCTACACTCCAGAAACCCATTTCCTTTCCCAACAGCTTGGCTGGAGACAAACTGACTTTCTCTCACAAATCATCAACGTTTTCCTTTACCCTCACAGAAAAATACTTTACAGGAGAGCTTTCTGCCAAAGTTCTTTGGCGCAAATACATTTTATTCACTGGCTGTAGTCTATCAAAATACTCAGCTCTTCTCAGGCGAACATTTTGGTTCATTTCTCATTGAGCTATTATCATGATTCATTCTTCCTGTCATGCTGCTTGCTCTTAATTACATCCTCAATCACAAACTGTAGTTACAAAACTATTTGTATTTCTTACAATAAAAACCTAGAAATACAATTTCCAAAAACAAACAATCATTACCATCAACTAACCATCAAAGTTCCTGTGACAGTCCTCCACACTTCTTCATTCATTATACAATTCTTCAAGGAATGAATCCTGTTCTTGTGTTTGAGCGTTTATGGTTGCTCTTTCATTGACTTGTTACTTACTGCCATTGCATCATTGTTTGCTAGTTGGGGGTTCTGTTGCCTAATTTAATGAAGAGCTTCTCTGTCCTTTAATGATATACCCCCCAACAGGTCCCACTGACTCTCCCCCAAGTACTCATCTTCCCAAAGTCATTGGCAGGTTCTGGCATACAAAACATCAGTGCCTGACCTGACACTATATGCATAGTTCAGTTATCATCTGGGATAGGGTAATAAAAAAAAACACAACTACTTGACCAGGAGTGTATAAGTTCCCAATTTCAACTCTCAAAGCAATAAGCATTTAATAGTCCCCTCAATATGCAACCCCTCCCCCCCACCCCTATCCATCAGCTGCATAGGGTAACAACAGAGACAGTGACAATATTACAACCACTCACATTGGCCCCTGCCAATGGTGCTAATGGATATGCACATGTGATAATTCACCACATTGCAACCAGTTGGTGTTAACCTCAGCTTCAGATGAGATCCACCAGCCTCAAGTCATCAGACATCCCAATTGGAAACTTGAATTTACAATGGCAAATAATTTGCATCGCATCTGTTCATATGCAATGGGTACTTTTATCTTGAGTAGGCTCCAGGATGTTCACCTTGGGAAAGCAACCAACATGTGTCACTCTCTTGCACTTAAGTAGGGAAGTGGATCTGGGCCCCTCAGCTGGAAGTCTATTTCCCTGCATGCCAGTTTGATGAATGGTCATGCAGGAAAGGCTGAGACACAAACATTGTAATGTCACGGGAATTCCAGTAGCAGCCAACTCTGCATTTATTGTGCTATCCAGAATACACCATCGTATTTTCAAGGAGTGGTATTTTCATTGACGGAATAGGGTTCATGCATTTGGAGTTGATGGAACTAAAGAACCTGACATTCATCAATTACTTACTTTAAAAGAAAATAAGATGACCTTATTGATTCAACACATTTGCATTCAATGCTATAAACCTACAACTGACACACATTTGTAATCAGCAATCAGCACCTTCTAACATACAATGAATTTATCTACTCGCTTTTTGCGGAAGACAAAAACAATTGAGAATAGATTTAATCTTTGGAAAAACACCATTATAGAGCAAGCAAAATTCAATAGGCGCACCCACAGACCAGGAAAGAGCATAGATTCCTTTATTAATGAGCTATGTTGATTAGCAGAAAATTGTGAATACAAAGTCCTGAAAAACAAATTAATTTGGGATCGTATTGTTGTGGGAGTCTTCGAAAAGACACTTTCTGATTTTTTGCAGTTGTGGGAAGACTTGAACTGATCGAAAGCAGGACAGATAGTGAGGCAGGCAGCAGAGAGAATTTTTATTCGAGGTGAAAAGAAATCTCGTGGAGAAAACAGGTTGATACAGTCCAGTTTATAGCACAGAGAATTTGCAGCGCACTTAACCCTAAACCAAGAAACAAAGGAGGTAGTCACCATTATTCAGTTTTCTCACTGTGGCAGGAAAAGGCTGAATTGGCAGGAAGAATGCCCCACCAAAAATGCAGAGTACCACCCCTGCAGAGGCTAATTTATATCAGTTTGCTACAGCAAACAGCTCTTAACAAATCATTTAAAGGAAAACACCCAAGATCATGTACCATTAGAGGGGGGGGGGGGCAGTGGAGTAATGGTATTGTCACTGGACTGATAATTCAGAGACCCAGGGTGATGGTCTGGGGACCTGGGGGTTCGTATCCCACCATAACAGATGGTGAAATTTGAATTCAATAAAAATCGAATTAAAAGTCTACTGATGACCATGAAACCATTGTTGATTGCGGTAAAAATCCATCTGGTTCATTATTGTCTTTTGGAGAAGGAAATCTGCCATCCTTACCTGGTCTGGCCTACATGTGACTCTTAAATGTCCACTCAGTTGTATCAAACTGCCAAGAAATCTATAAGGAATGAAATCGGATGGACCACTTGGCATCAACTTAGGCAGCAAAAACAACAAACTCAGCCCCATCAACCCTGCCAAGTCCTTACCAACATTTGGGGCTTGTTTTAAAATTGGGAAAGCTGTCTCACTGACTAGTCAAGTAACAGCCTGACAATAGTCAAACTCTCAGAATCGTGCCTTACAGGTCATGTCCCAGACACGACCATCACCATCCCTGGGTGTGCCCTGTCCCACTGGCTGGACAGACCCAGCAAAGCTGGCATCACAGTGGTATACAGTCAGGAGGCAATTGCTTTGGAGGTCCTCAACATCAACTCCAGACCCAATGAAATCACATAGCATATTATGACGTGGCAAATGATGTGTGCCAAGTGGACCAAATCCACGAGGGAAACTTGGTTGCGCTATTGGTTTTGCAATTTGTATTTATTTCGAGATGCGTGCACTGAATTCAGAAGCAGTAAGCCCACCAAGACTTTTAGAGAATTTTTTAAAAACTAAATTAAAATATATTGATTAACAAAAGAAAAGATTTATAGCACATACATAAGACTACAAATTTCTATTACCATAACTCCTAAAATTCCTAATTAACCTGACTCCCAGTTACACCCTCTTTAAGGCAATGGTCTAAAAATAATTTCAGATTTTAAACAGATCCAGCAAATTAACACAATACCCTGGACAATGGAATTCCAAATGGCTTTTCTCCAGCTTCAGTTTCAGTAGACAGCAGACTTATGTACAAATACTGGAGGCTTCATTAAGGCTATTTCACACACTTCTGTTAGATCTCACATGGTATTCTCCTTTATATATGTTTCTCTCTTTTAATACGTAAATTCTATTGTTTCATATGTCTTCGAAACTGCATTTTCCTCACAATATAAAAACCTTCATGCTGCTACTATTTGTCAGTCACCTTTGGGGAAAATAAACACATTCCTTACCCTTGCTTATCTAGTTGTAAACAGACTAAAATCCCTTTGAAATTCAAATCGCCTTTTCATTTATCAAAAAATGCAAATCCCCTTCAACACCGTACATGTTAAGCCAGCATCCATGTTTACTCATTAGTATATCAAGCACCTAGCTTCTTATGATAATTTCAAGCTTGCAGTCTACTTGACTCCAAATGTAATCAAATCACACACAGACAGACCTACCACACTTACCCCCATAAACCTACTTCACAATAAACCAGAAAAATATTATGAAAAATGTTATACTTTCGTGATAAGCATCAGATCAAGGGCAATGAAACCTACTGCTGATTACCACATACTGCAGCACCACCCCACCCCCTGGCCCTCAGCTCCTCCATGTTGAGCACCAATTGGAAGAAGCACTGCAGGTGGCAAGGGCAGAGATTGCACTCTGGGTGGGGGACTTCAATGTCCATTACCAAGAGTGGCTCGGTAGCACCATTACAGACCAAGCTGGCCGAGTCCTAAAGGACGTAACTGTTAGGCTGGATCTATGGCAGGTGGTGAGGGAACCAACAAGAGGGAAAAACATACTTGACCTCATCCTCACCTATCTGCTTGTTGCAGATGCATCTGTCCATGACAGTATCAGTAGGAGTGACCACCGCACAGTCCTTATGGAGACGAAGTCCCGCCTTCACATTGAGGATATCATCCATCTTGTTGTGTGGCACTACCACCATGCTAAATGGGATAGATTTCGAACAGATCTAACAACTCAAAACTGGGCATCCATGAGGCGCTGTGGGCCATCAGCAGCAGAATTGTACTCAACCACAATCTGTAACCTCATGGCCTGGCATATCTCCTAATCCAGCATTACTGTCAAGCCACGGGATCAACCCTGGTTCAATGAAGGGTAGAGGGCATGCCAGGAGCAGCACCAGGCATACCTTAAAATGAGGCGCCAACCTGGTGAAGCTATAACACAGGTCTACTTGCGTGCCAAACAGCATAAACAGCAAGCAATAGACAGAGCTAAGCAATTCCACAACCAATGGATCAGATATCAACTCTGCAGTCCTGCCACATCCAGTTATGAATGGTGGTGGACAATTAAACAACTCACTGGAGGACGCCACTCTACATATATCCCCGTCCTCAATGATGCGGAAGCCCAGCATATCAGTGCAAAAGCAACAATCTTCAGCCAGAAGTGCCGAGTGGATGATGCATCTCTGCCTCCTCTGGAGGCCCCCAGCATCACAGATGCCAGACTTCAGCCAATTCGGTTCACTCCACGTGATATCAAGAAACAGCTGAAGGCACTGGATACTGCAAAGGCTATGGGCCCCAACAATATCCCAACAATAGTACTGAAGACTTGCACTCCAGAGCTCGCTGCACCCCTAGCCAAGTTGCTGCAGTGCAGCTACAACACTGGCATCTACCCAGCAATGTAGAAAATTGCCCAGGTATGTCCTGTACACAAAAAGCAGGGCAATGCCCCATCAGTCTACCCTCAATTGTCAGTAAAGTGATGGAAGGGGTCATCAACAGTGCTATCAAGCAGCACTTTCTTGGAAATAACCTGCTCACTGATGACCAGTTTGATTCCACCAGAATCACTCAGCTCCTGACCTCATTACAACCTTGGTTCAAAATGGACAAAAGAGCTGAATTCCAGAGGTGAGGTGACAGTGACTGCCCTTGACATCAAGGCAGCATTTGACCGAGTGTAGCATCATGAAGCCCTAGCAAAACTGGAGTCAATGGGAATCAGGGGGGAAATCTCTGCTGATTGGAGTCATATCTAGCACAAAGGAAGATGGTTGTAGTTGCTGGAGGTCAGTCAGCTCAGTTCCAGGACATCACTACAGGAGTTCCTCAGGGGCATGCCCTGGGCCCAACCATCTTTAGTTGCTTCACCATAAGGTCAGAAGTGGAGATGCTCACTGACGATTGTGCAATGTTCAGCACCATTTATGACTTCTTAGATACTGAAGTTGTCCAGGTCCAAATACAGAAAGACCTGGACAATATCCAGACTCGGGCTGATAATGGCAAGTAACATTCGTGCCACACAAGTGCCAGGAAATTTCCATTTTCAACAGGAGAGAATATAGCTATCCCTCCTTGACATTCAATGGCATCACAATCGCTGAATCCCCCACTATCAACACCCTGGGAGTTACCATTGACCAGAAACTGAACTGGACTAGCCATATAAATACTGTGGCTACAAGAACAGGTCAGAGGCTAGGAATCATGTGACGAGTAACTCATCTGATTCCCCAAAACCTGTCCACCATCTACAAGGCACAAGTCAGGACTGTGACAGAATAGTCTCCACTTGCCTGGATGAGTGCAGACCCAAAAACACTCAAGATGCTCGACACTATGCAGGACAAACTAGCCCGCTTGATTGACACCCCATCCACAAACATTCACACCATCCACCACCAATGCACAATGGCAGCAGCGTGTACCATCTACAAGACGTGTTGCAGCAACTCATGAAGGTGCCTTCAACAGCACCTTCCAAACCTGTGACCGCTCCCATCTAGAAGGACAAGGGCAGCAGATGCATTGGAACACCACCATCTGGAAGTTCCCCTCCAGGTTACTCACCATCCTGACTTGGAAATATATCATCGTTTCTTCACTATCGCTGGGTCAAAATCCTGAAACACCCTTCCTAACAGCACTGTGGGTGTACCTACACCACTTGGACTGCAGCAGTTCAAGAAGGCAGCTCACCACCACCTTCTCAAGGGCAATTAGGGATGGGCAATAAATGCTGGCCTAGCCAGCAATGCCCACATTCCATGAATGAAAAGAAAATTCAGGAAATTAAAAACATTCAACAAGTTGAAGAAGAAGATGGAGAAGAACCAGAAGTACCATTGCTGGGCAAAATTACAGAAGCAAGAGGAACTATTGGAGTGCAGATACGCTGGTCAGTGGACATATAATAAACTTCAAGTTAGACACTGGAGCAAAAGTTTCAATTTGGTCAGACACAGAAAGGTGGTTAAAAAAGACATATTCCAGCCATCAACCATAAGACTCCGCAACCCAGGAGGTATTCAGATGAAAGTCAAGAGACGGTTGACTACTAAACTTCAGCACAAAGCAAGAGAAATCACAGAAACTTTGTTTGTGATTCACAATCGTGAATGCTTACTGTTAAGTTCAAAAGCTTGCACAGGTTTCCAACTCATCTACAAAGTTGATGAACTAGGAAGCTCAGAAAAATCAACTGAGTTCAGGGCAGAATTCCCAACATTATTCAGAGGTTCAGGGGAGCTGAAAACAGCCTGTCAAATCACATTGAGACCAGGTGGAAAACCAGTGTGCTTATTCACCCCAAGGAAGGTTACACACCTACTTTTACAAAAGTGAAACAAGAAATTGAGTCAATGCTGCATCAAGGAGTCATCTCACCTGTTACCAAACCCGCAGATTGATGATCAGGCATGGTTCCTGTACCAAAACTGAAAGACTTAACATGCATCTGATGTTGACCTCACACAAGGCAGTGGAAAGGGAAGACCATCCAACAGTATCTGTGGATGAGGGTCTTGCAAAACTAGCAAAAAGTACCATTTTAACCAAGTTAGATGCTAACAGTGGTTTCCGGCAATTACCTTTAAAGAAAGAATCCAAACTACTGACTACATTTATCACAGCCTGTGGGAGATATTGTTTTAATTGTTTACCTTTTGGAATCACGTCAGCTCCAGGGATTTTCCAGAAACAATGACAACCATTTTGGAGGGATTAGAAGGGGTCATCCGCTACGTGAATGACATCCTGATTCATGGGTCCACCACATAGGAACATGATACAAGAGTGAGAGTAGTGTTGTAATGCCTGGAAGAAGCAGGGCTAACTGTCACCAATAAGTGTGACTTTTCACAACTTACCATAAAGTTCTTGGAGCACATTGTTCACACATTAAGCATCAGGGCTGAACCCCAAATGGCCAAGGCCATAAAAGATTTTCTCCACCCCACAACATTACAAAGCTCCAATGCTTCATGGGAATAGTCAATCACGTAGGGAAGTTCCTCCCTAGCTTGGTTAATGTGGACAAACCACTACAACAACTGCTCAGACAAGAGTAGACATGGTGTTGGGGAGAATATCAACAAATCTCATTCCAGAACAGCAAGAACATGCTTATTCCATCAGACATACCAGCACATTGTGTTCTGGAATTGCCCACGTTAGCAGCAGTGGATGCATCAGTGACCAAACTAGGAGCAGTGCTCTTCCAAATCCAGAAAGATAAAACCCATAGACCTGTATATTATGCATCTAGGTCATTAATCGGAACTGAACAAAGATACACTGTGATCAAAAAGGAGGCACTGGCAGCCAGATGGGCCTGTGAGAAGTTTGTCAACTATGCTTAGGCCTCCAGTTTACAATAGAAACAGACCACAAGCCAATGGTCACCTTATTAAACACCAAGAACCTAGCAAACATGCCACATAGAGTCCGGAGATTCCGGCTCAGACTCATGAGGTTCGATGTCATGACCAAATATGTACAAGGCAAGCAGCAGACAACAGTAGATGCTTTGTCGTGCATTCCTGTTGAGAAGCCTGAACAGGAGGGAACAAATCTTGAAGAGGTCGAGTCATGCAGCTCATTGAGAACAAAGTCCTTACCAGGAATCACACAGAGGCCAAATGAAATATGCCAAGCACAGAAAACAGATGAAGAGTGTGCCAAAAACAAAGAATACTGCAAAAAGGATGGCCAGAGTATATTCCTAACAATCCCATCCTCAAACACTACTTCGAGCAACGCAGACATCTTTGCACTGTGGATGACTTATTAACCTACAATGAGAGGTTGGTCATACCAAGAGTCTTCAGATTCACAATCCTTCAAAGAATACAACAGGGACACCCAGGCATTACAAAATATCATGCTTGGGCTCGAAATTTAGTTTGGTGGCCAGGAATTTCAAAATCACCAGAGGACATGATTTTGAGCTACATGAATTGTGCAATCTAGCACCAAGAGCAGAAAGAACCTTTGATGGTATCATCATTTCCACCCAGATCTTGGAAATGTCTTGGAATGGACCTGCTTGAGTTCAAGGGGAAGACATTCCTCATAGTTCTAGGCTATTACTCCAGATGTATTGAGGTTAAACATATGCATGGAATAACCTCAGAAGCAATCATCGATTCACAAAAGGAAATTTTTGCCACACATGACATTCCAGATCTTGTCATTTCAGACAATGGTGCATAGTTTGTGAATGAATGATTCAAGAAAGTTACAGAAGATTATGGATTTGTCCATACAACTAGTTTGCCCTTGTATCCACGAGCAAGTGGCAAAGCTGAAAGAGGAGTAAGAATGTCAAAGCTTTGTTCAAAAAGAATATCATGCAAACCAGGCAAACAATTACAAGCAGCACCATTGAGTGCATGAATTGCCAGAACTGCAAACAGGTGAACTGTCTGGATTAGGGACCAGAATAGAGAAGGCCAAGTACTGGAAATAACACAAAGTCTGAGATCTTATCTTGTTGAGACTGAGAATGGGATAGTGAGAAGAAATAGAAGCGTATTCATATCAACAAGACGACAAGTATCAATGGAATGGACTACTCATATGATCAGGAAGACAACTGAACAGAGAACCAATAGTCCCTGAAGATACACAAGCTACAGAGTTCCAAGAGAGATGGTCTTTTTGACAGATTTTTAATCAGTAAGGGAATCAAGGGTTATGGGGAAAAGGCGGGAAAGTGGAATTGAGGAGTATCAGATCAGCCATGATCTCATTGAATGGAAGAGTAGACTCGATGGGCTGAATGGCCTACTTGTGCTTCTACGTCTTATGATCTTATACAGAACATGGAGAGCTTAAATCTTATGCAACATCCGAGAGAGATGAGAACAAGGTTGGGGGGGATTAGTGAAACCACCGCAATGCTCATCTCTGTGAATCAGGGGTGAAGGCAGAGACTTTGGGGGAGATGTCGGATAATGTAAATAGTATTTATGGAGTCTGAGACTCAGGGAGAGATGCAACGTACAAGGTTAATGTTAAATATCCAAATATATAATATACATCATCATTGACGCAAGATCACATGATAACAGAGCATGGAGAGAGGTAGTTCTATGTAGAGCCTCGTGCAGAGTGTACCTTGTAAATAGTTAGCATAATGTTCAATAAAATTTAGAGTTTGTCAATGTTATCACCCCCAGCATAGTCTGTAAGTACAGATCCACAACTAACTCTTCTAAGACCAAAACAACAATAACAGGTGGTCCATCGCGATCAGTGTTTTATTCAGTGCATCTGAAACTGTGCCATTTTTACTTGCACCTCAGTAAGTCTTGTGTACATTTTGCCCCCACGGTGTAAGAGAAAAGTCATCCCAGACTTAACCAAAATGCTGTGTTATAATAAATGGCATCTTCAATGCCAATGATGTCTTAAACTTTCCTATATTGTCACAACTCACTGGTCACAAAGCATGCAAACATAAAAACACACAACTGGAGATTCTTCTTTACATCTGTAATGATCTTTTCAATGGAGAACAATCTGTTGCAGCAGCATTTAAAACACATCCAAGGACGATCAACAGATCAGCCTGGGATACCTGAAGTGGTTCTGGTGGTTTAAACCTAGCTAACATGAGAATACCTAGCATGTAGGGTTTGAGTCTGATTATTTTCCTAATCTAGATTACAAAAAAGAGCATAATTATACATGTGAATACCTGCACGTCCATGCTAGATTTGGACAGTGTGGTTGATTACTAACAAAACAATTTGGGGCTATACAAAGTATATTTACATAACAGAAGTGATGGCTATTGTATGATAATATAGGGAATTAGTTACTGAGCATGGGATGTATATAGTAGTGAACATAACACCCAATTCCTGATGTTGATTGTTTATTTTTTCAGGTTTCTCATAAAATTTCATGAACAATATTGCTTGATTTTCTTTTTTTTTTAAAAGAAGTGTTTTCTACTTTATCAAAGCTTCATTGCTCTAATGCTGAGCCACCTTCTAGCTTTTGCCATCGATCAAGAGGAATTATGTCACATTCAAAGACTGCACATATTTTGTTAAAAGGTTGTAAAAATCAATGAAAAAAGTGCATTTAGCCTCTGTTCAAAAAATAGAAACATGATTCATAATAGCAACTTATTTCTAAGTATATGGCGCTGGACTCTGTCAAGCGCTTTGGAAAGACCAATGCATTGAGAAATGATTTCAAAAAGCACGCAACAGCAATTATCAGTGGAGCAGCTATGCTGAAATCATACCGTCAATCATGCAGTGCAGTTCTATTAAGCCGGTCCTGAGGCCATGGTGTGTGTCTAGTCCAGAGATTCTGTGGCAGGATACAGATACAGAGGAGTTATGCCATTTTGGGAATCAGCACAGGTACATTAACAAGAAAAAGTGCATGGGTGGATGGAGGGTGGGGGGTTCAAAGAGGTTTTACACCTACTTAGATATTTGAGGGGAGTTTTAAAGTTGAAGGAGCTCAAACAGTACAGAGCAATATAAAAAAAAGTCTAATTAGATGAGCACCTCAGAAACTATTTTACCAATTACAACCATCACAGTGAAGGGGAACTAGAGCTCGTGATGGATGTGTTTGTGAAGAATGAGCCAGTTGGATTGAATGGCACAGTCAAACGCTGGTCTAAGCAAAGTCTTCAATTATACCTGGCATGACAAATGAAACATTAATTAGCACCGAGGGATTTTTGCAGCTCAAAGGCCATCTTTCAGCATAGGCAGCTGCTGGTACCGTCTGTGCATTCACAGAGGCTCCCATAGGAATCCAACTTCAATGCTATGGTGAACATTGATTGCCCTTTTCCAGATTTGAATTTTCAAGAAAATAAATGAGGCAGTATTTTTCATCGTAACCTTGTAAGGAACACAGCATACAGCTAAACAAGCAATTAACATGCTCACAACAAAACAAGAGGAAAGCTATCCAGATGAGATAATTTAAAGGGCAACCCTGAGCACCAGCATTGCCTTCAAAAATGAACACTTACAAATTATCATCATAGCTTTACATGGCTCAAAGTACACTCTATTTTTACCTTTGGTGCCTGGATTCTAATCTGAGGCAATTGTTGATATCCTCCTCTCTCTCCTCGCTATAAAACAGCCTGCGTGGGCAATCACCAGCAAGTCCTATAGGCCATAAGTCCACAGCTATAAATTGGTAGATTTGCATTCTCATACATAGTAGACATCATTGTGCAAAGGAATATTGAGATTATGAGGAGGGTAGGGAATTATAGGGTACGCATTTGAAGACAAGTCTAGCTTTCTCATTCTCAGGGCTCCTTTCAGTTTCCATTCCATTTCTCTCTGCAATTCATTGTGCATCAATCCAGAACAAGCACAGACCCTATCTGATTCAAGTGCACTCTCAACTCTCCTCAGTAAATCTGTAGCCACTAACAGGTCCATGGAAGCTAGTTGGCATCTTTTCTTCCTGACCTTTGGGGAAGCATTGAACCTGCAATGCTCACTTCCCTTTCCACCAATTCCTCCCAAAAACAGAAAAACAAATCAGTTCATGTGGTAAATTGCCTGAGCTGTTAACCAGTCAGCTGATGAATGTAAGTCATTCAAGATGGCATACGTCAAGGAGGCGTAAGTCATACAAGATGGCACGAGAGTTGGAGGGACACTTTAGTAGCTTGTTCCACAGCACCACCAACTATCCTGAGCATGTAGCTACACCACAAGCAACTGATGACGTACAGCATTTCCACAGTGAATGTTTACATAGGTCTTTTCAAAGTTCAATGTAGGCATAAAAACATGACCAAAAGATCATAATATGAAATGTGCACCAGGTTTAATATGTATAAACAGAGTGTGAAAATAAAAATATAAATACTTGACTTCCTTTGCAACACCAAAAAGACATTCTACTGTAAATTCCTGTCAGTTTACTGAGATGCAAATTGAATAAAAAGTTGCTAAGTTATTATTTGAGTCATTCCAGCAATTTGATACAGATTGCAGTCAGAAGAGTAGTTGCACATCATTTACTCATCCAGTAACATCAATTTTGGCTGCTGCCATGCATTTTCTGCTTTTCATAAGAGAAAGAGACAGTGGAAAATAAGAAAACAGATTCAGTCCATGGTCAAATCACTGTTTTTAGGTCAGAAGCCAGGAACAACTTAATACGCATCAACTTTGCAAATATGATCTGAATGCATTCAAGTAAGCTGAGAGACAGGTGAACCAAGTAGGAACTGGAGGAATGGCAGCATGGAATGAGTAAATTTCCATTGTAGGGGCTGCCTGATAAATACTGGTACTTTTCAAACTCTAGGCTAGTGCACATGATTACATGGACCCCCATATTGCAATGATAGTATGTAACATAAAGAGAAAATACAAAGTTTTAAGTCTGTGGTACATGACATTAAAATTATAGTCCACTTGCAATTTATATAAAACACATCAACATTTAGATGAGATTGAAGGAAATGAATGTCAGGCTGTGTGAAGGGATTAGAGAAAACTGAAATATTTTGCTTCCAAAATGATCATGCTCCTTTCCTTTAAAATATTTTGAGCTGTAAATTCCTGCCAAGTAAACAGTTCTGCTAGGACTAAATTGCACATTTTTATCGTGAATAAAGTCCAAATTACACAAACTTCCTTCTGCATAATGGGCTGAATGACTTGCACAAATACAAAATAGTTTACACTGTAGAAAATCAATAAAAAGAAAAAATATGCAGATATTTCACGATAAATTCTTGGTAAATAAATACATTACAGCAAATTGCTTAAGTGGATGGCTACTCTAAGACACTTTTTATGAGTGGAGTGCTCCAGCGATAGCAGAAATGAACAGTCTAGCTATTCAATATACGCAAGTCTATTTGATGCTGTACATCACAGTTCAGGATAGGCATTAATTATTTCCTCAGCTTCATTAAAAGCAAGAACATAGGAAACTACAGAACCTAAAAAAGTAACTGAGGTTTAAGAGGTTTCTGCAAGCCAAAGGAACATGTCCAGGCATTATGCCTTTTTTGAATTAAACACAAGCTTAGGGGCAATAGTTCCCTGTTTCATTCCCCACTGCAACACCTTGACCAGTCAACTTGCAGTATAAGCTGTTGCTCCCTTTGAAATTTAGTATTCTTGTGTGTGTCCTGATCAGTGCAAGATGAAAATCTTTGGCATCACGTCTCTTTTTTCAACAATACTCAAGTTTTATACTAAAGCGATTATAGGTTTAAGATAAAGCATTGAGACTGTAAACTCTCCTCACAAGAGAAAATAGGGGCAAGGGCAAGAGGAAAGACTGGAGGAACTCAGGCTCTTCAGTCCTGAGGTGGGGAAACATTTAAAACTATTTAATATGAACTGGAAAAGGTAGATAAATTCCAAACAATACTTCACAGTAACTCAGGACAGCAGAATAAAGTCAATTTGAGACTCATGCCCAGAAAAATCTTTATACAAAGCATAATTAACATATGCAACGATTTTGAAAAAAAACAGAGGAAGCAAAAACCTTAGATTCAACTAACAGGTTGGAGGAACTAAGATTTTTTTTATTCTTGTTGGGTGAACAGGACGGAGCTGAACTGTACTTGTCTTGTGATCATTTTTAACGTGAACCTAGCCTTAAAGATCTTTTTGTTCAGAATTATAATAGCTGTATATCTTCACCAAATACAGCATGCAGTGCAACAAAAATAATTACTTTGGACCAGTGAATATAAAAAATAATCTGCACACAGATCATGGATTGAACGCCATTTGGATTTACCCATCTGACACATTAGGTCAAGTTGTAGGTCCTTCAACATTACACTACACACTGATCTAGGATTTCTGGGAAAACAAAATAACTTACTCCTTTCCCTAGATTTTGATTATTGTATGAAACCCCAGCTCATTACCATCCCACTCTACTTGTCTAGCTACACACACACACACTCCATTAGTTGCAAGAAATCCTTGTGCATTTAAGTGGATTATACTGCAATCTTAATAACATAAACCTTTGTATAATAGGACCTATTTCAGCCTGTCTTGGGAGGTTCTGGTTAATAAGGTTTAGCTATATGAGAACAAGTTTATATTTCACTCATAAAAAAGGATTCCAAATCATTAATGCTTAAGAACTTGAAAAGTGCTGGGATTAGAATTGCAGGGGCCTCAGGCGACTCACTATCATTATTCTGAAGCACCCTGGAGTATGCCACTATGCTAAGTGTCTTTGCAGAGGGTCTGCAGAATGTCATGGCAGACTGACTGAGCTAACTTACAAGTCGTTATGACTAAACTGTTTTGCTGCTTTTCTCTGTAAATGCCTTGTAGGAAGGCTAGTTAAAGCTGTACCTGAAAACCCAAGAAAAATTTTAATGCGAGACATGCAAATTGCACAGTAAGTTTCTGACTCATGTGGACCCCACCAATACACTGCCTAGCTTAAATGCTAGAGCAATAAGATTGATTTATCTCATAACGTGCTCTTCAGGTTAGTGTCTAATAATGAGTGACCAAGCTTTCTTTTCTAAATTTAAATCTTCAATAAAAAGACAGCATGAACAGTACGTAATATTCAGAAATTTTTGTCACATTACAAATTTAGAACAGATTAAATCATTAAAACCATCTTAAAACCCAGATCATGCACTTCTATTTATCAGAGTTTTCAGCCAGCGTTATGTGGAAAGCTACATGTACCACTTGCAATCTGAACAGTAAATTATTGTATGGCTTGTGTGTTTTCTGGCTCTCCCATCCCAACCGATTACGCTTTTACAATCAGATCTCTGAAAGCATTTCTCTTACACTCAATCATAATGTAATGGGAATACAAGCTGACTATCTGATGAAAGGAGTGAACAAAGCTACCAGAATGCAGGACACTTTGATTTGGTTTCTGTATTGATCTTTGCACTCAAGAGCTAGAATTGAAGCAGCTTCCTTTCAAAGAGTAAAATATATGCAATATCAGCCAGTGCCAACATATCATCAAGCTTGTAGTTACTCAAAGGTGTATTGGCAGGTTTAAAAACTTATCATAGACTTATCCTTAGATAATTCATTTACACAGTTAGCAAATTATTTAACCATTTTAAGAACTGCTAATTTACAAAAGGGAGGATGGGGAGTATGATATTTTTCCAAACAAAGTTTTTCAAAAAGTGAAATACTGAAGAATCAAACCCGCAGAAAAGTTATTATCTAGCGTCAAAAACATTGTAAGCATGACTTGTTTGTGGATTTTCGATGGGTGAAGGAAAATGGTAACAGTGTTTTCAGTTTGCGATCTTTCAGAGATGCGAACTGGAGACAGCTGTGCTGGCGAACTGGCTGGAGCTAACAGGGCTTCCCTGCACCCTCTAAAAGGATTTATGTAACAATTAGAAGATGAACAGTTCTGCTACTTGTGGTGCATCCCAAACCCAGACACATACTGTGCCACATTTGCTAGTGACTTTAAACTTCAGGGAATGTGAAGTCCATATACCATTCGGCAGAGCAGCAGCAGAGAGAAAAGGACTATTGAATGTTGCTAGTGAAGAGCTGTGGGCCTGACTCTTGATCTGATTAAGTGTATAATTAATCTGCCAAGTGAGAATCATGTGGCACATTTCATGGACAGTGGTAAGGGGTTCCTGAGTCTCGGTATAGTTTACCCAGATGTCATGCAGGTAGAGGTGGTTTCATGTTCCCAACCACTCTTAGAATGACAGAATAGTTCCAGCAAAGGAGGAGGCCATTCTGCCAGTCATGTTTGTGCTGGCTCTCCAAAGGAGCAATTCACCTAGTGCCACTCCTGTCTTTTCCCCATAGCCCTGCAAATTTTTTCTTTTCAGATGATGATGATCCAATCCCCTTTTGAATTCCTCGATTGAACCTGCCTCCACCACACACTCTCAGTCAGTGCATTCAATGATCCTAACCATTTGCTGTGTGAAAAGCTTTTTCCTCATGTTGCCATTGCTTCTTTTTTCAATTACCATAAATCGGTGTCCTCTGGTTCTTGATCCTTCCAGCAATGGGAACAGTTCTTCCCTATATCCTCTGTCCAGACTCCTCACAATTTCAAATATCGCTATCAAATCTCGTCTCAACTTTCACTTCTCCAAGGAAAACAGTCCCAATTTCTCCAATCTGTCTATGTAACTGAAGTTCCTCATCCCTGGAACCATTTTCATGAATCTTTTTTGCATCCTCTCTGATGCCTTCACCTAAGATGTGGTGTCCAGAACTGGATGCAATACTCAAGTTGAGGCCGAACCAGTGTTTTATTCAAGTTTAACATAATTTCCTTGCTTTTATACTTTATGCCCCCGATGATAAAGCCCAAGATGCAGTATACTTTATTAACCTCTCTCTCAACCTGTCCTGCCACCTTCAATAAATTATGCACATATATATTCAGTTCCCTTTGCCCTCGTACCCAATTAAGGATTGTTCCCTTTATTTTATTTTCTCTCTCTGTGTTCTTCCTACCAAAATGAATCATTTCACATTTCTCTGCATTGAACTTTATCTGCCACCTGTCTGCCCATTCCAGGTCTAGGTCATTAATATGTCAGGAAGGGCAAGGTTCCTAACACTGATGCCTGGGGAACTCCACTGTAAGCCTTTCTCCAGCCCAAAAAACAACCATTGACCACTACTTTCCATTTCCTGTCACTCAGCTAATTTCGCATCCATGTTGCTCCTGTCCCTTTTATTTCATGAGCTCTAACTTTGCTGATAACTCTGGTGTGTGGCACTTAATCAAATGCTTTTTGGAACTCCATGTACACAACATCAACAGCATTATCCTCATCAACCCTTGCTGTTACCTCATCAAAAAACTCAAGTTAGTGAGTTAAACACTATTTTCCCTTAACAAATCCATGTTGGCTTTCCTAAATTAACCTACAATTGCCCAAATGACTATTCATTTTGCCCAGAATTATCATTTCTAGAAGCTTCTCCACCACCAAGGTTAAACTGACTGGCCTGTCGTTGCTGGGCTTATCTTTACACTTTTTTGAAAAAGGTTTTTTTTTATTCATTCATGGCATGTGGGCTTCACTGGCTGGGCCAGCATTTATTGCCCAACACTAATTGCCCTTGAGAAGGTGGTGGTGCACTGCGTTCTTGAACTGCTGTAGTCCATGTGGTGTAGGTGCACCCACAGTGCTATTAGGAAGGGAGTTCCAGGATTTTGACCAGAGACAGTGAAGGAATGGTGATATATTTCCAAGTGAGTGAGGGGAACTTCCAGGTGGTGGTTGTTCCCATCTATCTGCTGCCCTTGTCCTTCTAGATGGTAGTGGTCATGGGTTTGAGAGGTGCTTTCAAAGGAGCCTTGGTGAATTCCTGCAGTGTATCTTGCAGGTGGTACACACTGTTGCTGCTGTACGTCGGTGGTGGAGGGAGTGAATGTTTGTGGATGTGGTGCCAATCAAGCAGGATGCTTTATCCTGGACGGTGTCAAGGTTCTTCAGTGTTGTGGGAGCTGCACTCATCCAGGCAAGTGGGGAGTATTCTGTCACAGTCCTGACTTGTGGCTTGTAGATTGTAGGCAGGCTTTGGGGAGTCAGTAGGTGGATCACTCATCGCACGACTCCTAGCCTCTGACCAGCCCTTGTAGCCACAGTATTTATATGGCTAGTCCAGTTCAGTTTCTGATCAGTGGTAAGCCCCAGGATGTTGAAAGTGGGGGATTCAGCGATGGTAATGCCATTGAACATCAAGGGGCGATGGTTGGATTCTCTCTTGTTGAAAATAGTCATTGCCTGACACTTGTGTGGCGCAAATGTTACTTGCCATTTGTCAGTCCAAGCCTGGATATTGTCCTGGTCTCGCTGCATTTGGACATGGACTGCTTCAGTATTTGCGGAGTCACGAACGGTGCTGAACACCGTGCAATTGTCAGCAAACATCCCTGCTTCCGACCTTATGATGGAAGGAAGGTCATTGATGAAGAAGCTGAAGATGGTTGAGCTGAGGGCACTACCCTGAGGAACTCCTGCAGTGATGTCCTGGAGCTGAGATGACTGACTTCCAACAACCACAGCCAGCTTCCTTTGTGCTAGGCATGACTCCAACCAGCAAAGAGTTTCCCCAATTCCCATTGACTCCAGTTTTGCTATTGCTCCTTGATGCCACACTCTGTCAAATGCGGCCTTGATGCCGAGGGCAGTCACTCTCACCTCACCTTGAGAGTTCAGCTCTTTTGTCCATGTTTCAACCAAGGCTGTAATGAGGTCGGGAGCTGAGTGGCCCTGGCGGAACCCAAACTGGGCATCAGTGAGCTGGTTATTGCTAAGCAAGTGTCGCTTGATAGCACTGTTAATGACCCCTTCCATTACTTTACTGATAATGGAGAGTAGACGGTTGGGGTTGGATTTGTTCCGCTTTTTGTGTACAGGACACACCTGGACAATTTTCCACATAGCCGGGTAGATGCTAGTATTGTAGCTGTACTGGAATAGCTTGGCTAGGGGCACAGCAAGTTCTGGAGCACAAGTCGACAGTACTATTGCTGGAATATTGTCCGAGCCCTTAGCCTTTCCAGTATCCAGTGCTTTCAGCCGTTTCTTGATATCATGTGGAGTGAATCGAATTGGCTGAAGACTGACATCTATGATGCTGGGGACTTCCGGAGGGGACCAAAATGGATCATCCACTCAGCACTTCTGGCTGAAGAATGTTGCGAATGCTTCAGCCTTATCTTTTACACTGATGTGCTGGGCTCCTCCATCATTGAGGATGGGGATATTTGTGGAGCCTCCTCATCCAGTGAGTTGTTTAATTATCCACCACCATTCACGACTAGATGTGACAGGACTGCAGAGCTTAGATCTGATCCATTGGTTGTGGGATCGCTTCACCCAGTATATCACTTGCTGCTTATGCTGTTTGGCATGTAAGTAGTCCTGTATAGCTTCGCCAGGCTGACACCTCATTTTTAGGTATGCCTGGTGCTGCTCCTGGCATGCCCTCCTGCACTCCTCATTGAACCAAGGTTGATCCCCTGACTTGATGGTAATGCTAGAGTGGGGGGATATGCTGGGCCCTGAGGTTATAGATTGTGGTTGAGTACAATTTTGCTGCTGCTGATGGCCCACAGTGCCTCATGGATGCCCAGTCTTGAGTTGCTAGATCTGTTCAAAATCTATCCCATTTAGCACAGTGGTAGTGCCACACATCACGATGGAGGGTATCCTCAATGTGAAGGTGAGACTTCGTCTCCACAATGACTGTGCGGTGGTCACTCCTACCAATACTGTCATGGACAGATGCATCTATGGCAGGCAGGTTGGTGAGGATGAGGTCAAGTATGTTTTTCCCTCTTGTTGGTTGCCCCACCACCTGCCACAGGCCCAGTCTAGCATCTATATCATTCAGGACTCAGCCAGCTCAGTCAGTAATGGTGCTACCGAGCCACTCTTGGTGATGGACATTGAAGACCCCCACCCAGAGTACATTCTGCACCCTTGCCACCCTCACTGTTTCCTCCAAGTGGTGTTCAACATGGAGGAGCACTGATTCATCAGCTGAGGGAGGGCGGTACATGGTAATCAGCAGGAGGTTTCCTTGCCCATGTTTGACCCGATGCCATGAGACTTCATGGGGTCTGGAATCAATATTGAGGACTCCCAGGGCTACTCCCTGTGTAACGTTTGAAATTCTCCAGCCCTCTGGCACACTCTTGCCAACATCAGCCCTAAAGAAGCTTTGTTTGTTACCATTCTCATCAATTTCCACCACCCTGCCACTTGGCTTAGTTTACAGGATCTTTCAGTATGCCAGGCACTTTACAGGACTGCTTCCAATCAGCAAATACTGTGAGATCAATGGCATTCAAAACACTGCTGCCTGTGTCCTTACTCACACCAAATCCCATTCATTAGTCACTCCTGTGCTCAGTGACATACACTGATTATCTGCGCTCTTCTAATTTTGACCTCTTGCGCACCCCCAATTTTAGTTACTCCACCAATGACAGCCATGCCTTCAGCTGCCTGGGTCCTAAGCTATGGAATTCCCTCCCTACACTTCCCTGCCTCTCTACCTCATTTTCCTCCTTTATGACACTCCCTAAAACCTTAGATCAAGCTTTTGGTCATCGGCTCTACGTGGTTTAGTGTCAAATTTTAGTTTTAATGTTCCTTGGCACCTTTCATTATGTTAAAGATGCTATATAAATATAATTCCTGCAATAACCCTATTGTTTTCAAGCAACTATCCTATGCGATACAAAAGGAAAGTACTTGTAGATTAGTTTAGAAATTGGTCTGTCTTTTAAAGGGGCATCTTGTTCATAAGAAACTATTTGATAAATACTTGAAGGATGGTGATACATGAGGAGGCAACAAGAAGCAATTACCATCAGTAAGGAGACAGTTTCTGAAGGACCGATAACTTTAAAAGTGCCAATTTAGTAATCACAGAAGAACCACAACACACTCACTGTAGCAAAGAATGATTAAAAATTCGATTTATAGTTGATTTGAAGATTGTAAGGCTATGTTTGAGATTTATTTTTAAAAACAGAATGAAATAAAAGCTGTGAGGAGCACTCACCCTGTAACAATTCTGTGCTCCCAATAAAAGGCGAATCAGAAACACAAATAAAAATACTGGGAAGCTAAAATAAAAAAAACTGTTGTTGGAAATACGTGGGTCGTGTAGCTTAGCGCTTGTGTTCTAGCAGCCAGAGAAGTTCTAAATTCAAATCCCACCATGGCAAATTGTGAAACTGAATGTACCATTGACTCCAGTCCCATATCATATATTTAACTCTTCATGTTCCTTGGGTAATCAAAGTTGCCTTGCCAGTGTTGTCCACATCTCAAGAACAAATAATATAAAAGCACACAGCAGAATCTGGAAAGGGAAAAGATATTTTAACATTTTGTTTGTGACAAAGTCCATAGATGAAATATTGGTTGCATTTGTTCAACAAATGTTGGCAGATCCAATGTTGTCAGGTGTGAGCTTTGCTTCAATGGTAACACTCTCCATGCTGTGCCAGAATGTCGTAGTTTCAAGGCTTGAGCACATAATTTAGGTCTTTGCTTCTGTGGAGTACTACACTATCAGAGTCCAATGTGACTCTCCCTCAGAACTCAGATCTCCAGCACCCGCGGTATTTTGCTTTCATTGCACCATTTTTAAAGCCACCTGTTACTAAAGGGGTTAAACTGAAGTAATTTAATAATCTTCTCAGGCACAGCTTTTGCCTCATTGCTAACGAATAGCTTTTCTTTTCCAGTTGAAGATAACCCATTCCCTGTGATTGGCAATAGCACTGTCATGCAATACACCAGGGAAATCAGTCCCTCTCTCTCAACCAATCAAGAATGACTACTAAAACAAAAACAGAATTACCTGGAAAAACTCAGCAGGTCTGGCAGCATCGGCAGAGAAGAAAAGAGTTGATGTTTCAAGTCCTCATGACCCTTCAACAGAACTGAGTAATATTAGGAGAGGGGTGAAATATAAGCTGGTTTAGGGGGGGGGGGGGGGAGAGGAGGGGTGTGGTTGTAGGGACAAGCAAGCAGTGATTGGAGCAGATAATCAAAAGATGTCACAGACAATCAAAAGATGTCACAGACAAAAGAACAAAGAGATGTTGAAGGTGGTGATATTATCTAAATGAATGTGCTAATTAAGAATGGATGGCAGGACACTCAAGGTACAGCTCTAGTGGGGGTGGGGTGGAAAGACTAACAGGGCATAAAAGGTATAGATTTAAAAATAATGGAAATAGGTGGGAAAAGAAAAATCTATATAAATTATTGGAAAAAACAAAAGGAAGGGGGAAGAAACGGAAAGGGGGTGGGGATGGAGGAGGGAGTTCAAGATCTAAAGTTGTTGAATTCAATATTCAGTCCGGAAGGCTGTAAAGTGCCTAGTCGGAAGATGAGGTGCTGTTCCTCCAGTTTGCACTGGGCTTCACTAGAACAATGCAGCAAGCCAAGGACGGACATGTGGGCAAGAGAGCAGGGTGGAGTGTTAAAATGACAAAGAATGAATGGCAAGAATGACTACTGCTAGTCATCAAAGAAGGGAAACTGTGAACGTATAATAGAATGCAACATAAACTGAATACAGACTATGGGATAAAGTCCACTATCACTTATGTTTGCGTTGACACCATTGCTGGTATCCACATGGATTTTAATATTGGAAATCAAAAGGGATGTTTTATACCATACTGTACTCAGAAAAACAAAGCATGTTCACTCAACTACATGATAAAACATCACGTACTTCAATTGGTAAAACAGACACCTTGAAACACTTGTGTGGTGTGGGAGGACATCTTCTCTGAAACAATCAATCTTAATAGTGTCACCAAGGAAGGAAAAAAGCTGAGAACAAATAACCCCTCCCCAACTGATCTCACGGCAGCAAATTCAGAATGACATCAGCAGAAGCCAAGTAATTAATCATTTTCCCACCTTCCCTGGAGAGGAAGTGTTCTTCACATCATATGTCAAATTAAATAGTGAAGAAAAAACGCAGTTTATCAAGAAGAACCTCCTAAAACTTTGCCAGTTTGTGAAATCATTTTCAAAGCACAATGCTTTTAATCGGCTACTTTTGACAAAATTGCAATATGTAAATAAATAAATATTTAAAAAACCTGAGGAAAAGTACAGGATTCGAATATTCCCAGTCATGCTCAAAATTAGAGTGGAGTTAAATCTGGTTCCCTTAAAAATGCCAGGTCTTCAGAAACATCAATCCTGCAACATAGAAAGAAATTCCTAAAATGTTCCTTAACAGATTTCTTATATTGGAATTTTAGTCTTATAACTCTCAATAACGGTTTCAAATTTAGAGGCACTTTGTGGTTTGCAATTGCACTGAGCCACCTTTGATTGGACTATTTTATAGCAATTTTTATTTAATTTATTTCAAGGCACAAAGTGTCTCTAAGTTCACTCAGTCAAGCAATTAGAAAATAAAGAGACAAAATTACGAGTTGGTCACCAAACAAAGTTAGAAAGCAAATCCTAATTAGATAAGACTAATGTTAGGTATCATTATAGGCTCAACTGTTCCACATTGTACCAAACAGAAAAGATGCAAATGTTCAAATAGTTCATTAGTGTTCTGCCACAAACTGCCAACAGTATTTGCACATCCAGTGATAGTTGCAAATCATGCAATGTAAGTCTTTCTACAGGGGTGCATTAAATACAGTACTGCATCAGCTCTCTCCATTCGGCATTCAACATTCAACTTGTGAAAACTGGGTATGAGAGCCTGAATGGATATTTTTGTTCCAGTCTAATATCTAATTGCGGATCAGACAAATCCTGTTATATTCATTGTTTCATGCAACCACTTTCCACCTTCCAAGCAGACGCCAACCTCCACAAAGGCATCTTTTAAAAAATAATCTGCTTTTTTCTTATGACCAAAGTGAATAACTTCTCATTTCCCTATATTATAATCCATCTGCCAACTTGTTGCCCACTCGCATAACCTGTCTATATCTCTTTGCAGCCTCTGTGTCCTCTCCACAGCCTACTTTTCCATGTAATTTGGTATCATCAGCAATGATATCATTCTAACAATACTATCTTGCTTCTGTTTTTATATTCCTGGCTAGTTTACTCTCATATTCTATTTTCCCCTTTTTATCAACTTGTTGGTGGCCCTTTGCTGGTTTCTAAAACACTCCCAATCCTCAGACATGCTCTTACATTTTTGCATCTTTATAAGCCTCTTCGTTTAACCTAATACTTAACTTCCTGAGTGAGCCACAGGTAGGTCCTTCTTCCTGAGTTTTTGTTCTTCGATGGAATGTATTTTTGTTGAACATTTTGAATTGTTTCTTTAAATGTTTCCCATTGTTCATTTGCCTCCATAGCTTTTTGTCTATTTACCCAAATAACCTTAGCCAGTTCTCCGCTCATATCTATGGGCAGGATCTTCTGGTCGGCAGGCAGGGGTGGAGCCCACTTGCTGAAGGGTAAAATGACGCGGGATGACGTCAGGTGGAACTCCTGACGTCACCCCGCGTCATTTCCATTTTCAGGTCGGCAGGGGTGCAGCTGAGTCAGCGATGGCCTATTGAGGCCATTGAAAAAGTAATTGAGGTCATTAATGGACCTACCCATCCAGCCTTAAGGTTGGCGGGTAGGCTGGGAGCCCTGGCGGGCTTTGGAAAAAGCATGAAACCTCATCCACGGGCGGGATGGGGTTTCATGATGGTCGTTAAATTATCACATCTTTCAATAAAAGTTATGGACATGTCCCAACTCATGTGACAATGTCACATGAGGGGACATGGCAGGGAATTTTTTTAAACCTCTTTATTTAAAGTTTTAAATCAGAGACGATCTCCCTGAGGTAGCACTTAGCCTCAGGGAGATCTGTGCGCTCTTTCGTGTGCCTGCGTGAAAGAGCGCATGCCTGGCTGAGGGAATCTCCCCCCATCCGCACAGGGAATGCATAGCCTTAATTGGCCCACCCACATAAAATTGCAGTGCGCCCCCAATCGGGGGTGCCGATCGGAGGTGCGACCACACTTCCCCACCCCCATAGGGGGGAGGGGGGGGATTTTTCCCTATGTAATTGGCTTTGTTTAAGATTCTTGTTTGTGATTGGAATATGTCACTTCTAAACTTAACATGGAATTGAATGGTATTATGGTCACAATTTCCCAGTGGGTCTTTTACTATGACATTACTGATTAACCCTGCTTCATTACACAAGATCTAAGATAGTTTTATTCCGAGTCAATTCACATACTGCTCCAAGAAACTGTCACAAAAACATTCTATAAATCATCTTCTAGATCATTCTTGCCAATTTGATTGTCCCAGTCTATAAGAAGATTAAAGTCCCCCACAATTATTACTTTTCTTTTGTTACAGGTTCCAATAATTTATTCTTTAATACTCTGTCAATGGTATAACTACTGTTAGGGGGCCTACAAACAACTCCCACCAGTGTCGTGTGGCTTTTGCTGTTCCTAATTTTCACCCAGATGGATTCTACTTCATGATCTTCCAAGGCCAGATCTTTCCTCACGAATGTCCTTACGTAATCCTTTGCTATAAGAGCTATCCCACCTCCTTTGCTATTCTGCCTGTCTTTCTGAAATATTGTTCACCCTGGAATATTTATTTCCCTTCATCACCATGTAACCATGGTTCTGTATTGGCAATTAGATCTAAATCAGTTACCTCTATTTGTGCCACTCATTCATCTATCTTATTGCAGATGCTTCATGCATTCAGATAAAGAACCTTCAAATTCATTCTTTTACTTCTATTACCTGTAATGACCTTATTCATTGATGTCTGTTTTTTGCTAAATTCTCTGTCCCTTCCTGTCCCGGTCTGCTGGCTTTAACTCCCATTGCTATACTGTTCCGATACCTCAACCTCTCTCTTTAGATTTCTAAGTCTCCTTTTACCTAAACCCTCCTCCTATCTCTGTTAGTTTAAAGCCCTGTCCACAGCCCTAGTTATATAATACGAAGGTGGAAAGTGGCTTTGCAATGTTGACCTTTATTTAGTGCAATGGCTATGGTTATCACAGACAAAGCAATATTAATTGTCCATGCCTAGTTCCCTGAGCACATCAAGAGTCAACCAGACAGCATGCAATTGCAGTCACATGGAGGCCAGCCAAGGTAGGGATAAGGTCTTTCCTTCAAGGAAAGATTGAGAGAACTATGACAAAACATTATTTATCTAACTTCTCTGCCTGGTGCCTCTGATTGAACAGCATTCCCTGTGTAAAGGTATGAACGTCCCTCCCGAGAAAGTGTTGGATAACCTTCAAACTCAAACTGATGTAGTAATAAGACAATAGGGAATTAAATGGTGGGTACTCTTTTGAATATCTCGTAAACAGTACAGATAGCTTGTCTTGATGTCAATCATTCATTAAGTGAACCTAATTTAACAACAATATTACAACACAAATCAAACCAAAATACTTTCCTCACCAAATAGATAAAAATCTCAAAATGCCACACAAGCTCAGCAGGACATCGAAGTCCATACATAACAAGGGTGTGAAACCCACTGACAAACAAAGCAATAAATAATGGTCCAACTTTAATACTGACCTGGCAAACTGACATTGAAGTTCTGCCATGGAAAGAAAATGGCAGATATGGAAACATTTACATTGGAGGGGAAGGGAAAGGGAGAGGGAAAAGGGGTAAGATGGGAAAGGGAAGTGGAGGAAGGAGGAAAAAGCAGAGGGCAAAAATAGGAGAAAGGAGTTGAGAAAGGGAGGGGCGCATGGGAGTAGGTGAGGGAGTATAAGTCTAATGTCTCTTAATCAGTTTTCTGAAGTAGATTAGCAAAGCTGGATTTCATAAAGGAGATAAATCTTCCATAATATATCCAAAATGAGGCGTTCTTGTTGTTTGTGTGCACCCAAGTAGAATAATCAGCCTGAGTGATTCACTAATGTTAAATTCAATCAAACCTCTTAACACTTTTCCAAAAGCGAATGATTTGTAAACTAAGCTCTTTCAGTTGAGGATTTTTGCTACAACCCTGTCTCACTGGGCTCGCAGCTATCTGTAGAGCCTGACAGGTCTCATTAGGAATACTCCCTGCAAGTCTAGTCAATGTGACTGTACCAAGCAAACCATTCAAAGTCCATTTTTCATGAAGTTTCAGTTCATTATGGTTGTTTTTGTTGAAAACTGCTTGGAGAATTCTATTACTTGAGGATCACTCGCCTGTTCTGGGAGTTTACATGATAGCAGGCCAGGTATGCAGTTCAATTTTGTTGTTTTCAGTTTGAAGAAATATTTCATCTACAAATGTTTATTCTTTTATTGCAAGGAAAATCTATACACTAACTGGATTGACTCTTCTCATTCCTAAAATCTGCAACACCAGTAAGGGGTTTGGTTTACACTTAACAAAAATTATGGTTCAGCTCCTGGATTCCCCACTCGATTCTCAATTTTGGCCAAGTGAAAGAAAAATGATGATACGAAAGTCAAGGCAAGCCAATACCTCTCTAGTGCACCTGGTGTTTGGCTAAACAGCAGTAGGATAGTGAGATTCATTCACTTTGCCTCCTGTCTTAGAGAATGATTCACGAGAGCTTGGCTAAGGTGGGAGAGTGGTTTGAAAATTATTTCAGACAAATAAATAGAGCCCAGTTTCATCTGACCTCAATCACCTGGCCAATATTAGATAGAGAGAAGTGCAAACCAAGTCAAACACTTGGATTTTCTCCAATTGGCTGCAGTTGTAGGAAACAATTAAAACAACTTATGTGGCCAAGAAACACATTCATGCATCTGCACAGTGTCAAGCTTTGGAAAGCCTTTGAGACACATTTTCAGTCAGCAACAGCTGCACAAAATTTCATATAAACAGCTGAAAATTTATAAATTTCACCAATAAAATGTAAGAAACATTTTAACCCAACAAATGAAAGGTACGTCAAAACCTTTATGATAACTAAGTTACTTCCAAAATAGGTGTTTAGCCAGCACCATTAACCCAGAGAACGAGGCAGATAAAAACGGGAGTGAGCGCCAAAAGTGCTCAGTGGTTTCACATGATCGGTTTATCTTGTAGTTTTAGTTATTTGTGAAGAGGACATACGGAGGCTAAAAAGTGATATAGAGAGGTTGAGTGAGTAGGCAAAGATCTGGCAAATGGAGTATAATGTGGGCAACTGTGAAGTCGTTCATTTGGCAGGAAGAATGAAAACAATTACCTAAATGGTGAGAGATTGCAGAGCTCTGAGATTCAGAGGGATCTTGGTGTCCTAGTGCATGAACCACAAAAGGTTCATATGTAGGTACAGCAGGTAATTAGGAAAGCTAATAGAATGTTATAATTTATTGTAAGGGGAATTGATTACAAAAGTAAGGAGGTTATGTTGCAGTTGTACAGGGCATTGGTGAGACCAGGTCTGGAGTACTGTGTACAGTACTGGTCTCCTTTTTTAAAGAAAGATGTAAATGCGTTAGCAGTTCAAAGAAGGTTTACTAGACTAATACCAGGAATGGGCCAGTTGTCTTATGAGGAAAGGCTGGACAGGTTAGGCTTGTATCCACTGAAATTTAGAAGAGTAAGAGGCAATTTAATTGAAACCTTTAAGATCCTGAGGGGTGTTGACAGGGTGGATGTGGGGAGGATGTTTCCTCTTGTGGGAGAATCTAGAACTAATGGTCACTCTTTAAAAATAAGGGGCGGCTCATTTAAGACAGGGAGGAGGGGAAATTTTTTCTCTCAGAGGTCAAAGAGTCTTTGAAACTCTCTTCCTCAGAAGGCGGTTGAAGCAGAGTGTTTGAATATTTTTAAGGCCGAGCTAGATAGATTCTTGATTAACAAGGGGATGAAAAGTTATTGGGGGTAGGCAGGAATGTGGGGTTAAGGTTACATTCAGATCAGCTATAATCTTATTGAATGGTGGAGCAGGCTCGACAGGCCAAGTGGCCTACCCCGGCTCATAAATCAGTTCTCAATGATTGATTAGTTCACATCCAATTGTTCCAGGTTTAAATGCAGTAATGCCCACTAATACTCATCTTGGTTTGATCAGGAGATCCATCAGCAAAGTCATATCTTACATTTTTCAACTTCACAAAGAAGTCATACAAAAGAAGTCACTCTCAGAATTTAGGTCCAAGAATAGACATTTACTTTTACTTTGCAATATCATAGGGCGACGGGGGTGGGGGTTTGGGGTTGGGATTGGGAGTGGAGGGGTAGAGGAGAGAGGGAGAGTCAATTAGCTAGCTTTTTACAGTTATTTTCTTCCCTTTTCTCTGTTCTCTCCTGGACACAGTTTCTTTGGCAGGGTGACCGGATTCAACTACTGAATCACTAAGTCCACAATTCTTGTAGATGGATGAAAGTAGCCTGGTGGCCCTCCATTATCTGAGAGAGATTTTCAGTTGGCAATCAATGTTTACATATTAAACTGAGCAGACTATTCAGCCCCTCAAGCCTATTCTACCATTCAATCAAATCATGGCTGATCTGCACCTGAACTCCATTTTGATACCTTTGATCCATATCCTGTTATACCATTACCCAACAAAATTCTATTGAACTCTATCCTGAAAATCTCAATTGACCCGGCATCCACAGCCTTCTAGGAAAGTGAGTTCCAGGTTTCTGCTAACCTTTCAGAGATTTCCTGATTTCAATTCTGAATGGTTTAACTATAACTTGAAGATCATATTTCCTTGCTCTGGATTCTCCCCCCAGGAAATAGTTTCTCTGTATCTACCCTATCAAATCACTTTATCATTTTAAAGACTATATTTTGATCACCTCAACCTCCAAAATTCGAGAATACAAACCGAGTTTCATAGAATCACACAGTGCAGAAGAGGCCCTTCGGCCCAGCGAGTCTGCACCGACACATGAGAAACACCTGACCTACCTACCAAATCCCATTTACCAGCACTTGGTCCATAGCCTTGAATGTTATGACGTGCCAAGTGCTCATCCAGGTGCTTGTTAAAGGATGTGAGGCAACCCACCTCCACCACCCTCCCAGGCAGCGCATTCCAGACCGTCACCACCCTCTGGGTAAAAAGGTTTTTCCTCACATCCCCCCTAAACCTCCTGCCCCTCACCTCGAACTTGTGTCCCTTCCTGACTGACTCTTCAACTAAGGGGAACAGCTGCTCCCTATCCACCCTGTCCATGCCCCTCATAATCTTGTACACCTCGATCAGGTCGCCTCGCAGTCTTCTCTGCTCCAACGAAAACAACCCAAGACTATCCAACCTCTCTCTCCATAACTTAAATGTTTCATCCCAGGCAACATCCTGGTGAATATCCTCTGCACCCCCTCCAGTGCAATCACATCCTTCCTATAATGAGGCGACCACAACTGCACACAGTACTCCAGCTGTGGTCTCACCAAGGTTCTATACAACTCCAACATGGTCTCCCTACTGTTGTAATCTATGCCTTGATTGATAAAGGCAAGTGTCCCATATGCCTTTTTCACCACCCCACTAACATGCCCCTCCGCCTTCAGAGATCTATGGACACACACGCCAAGGTCTCTTTGTTCCTCAGAACATCCTAGTATCATGCCGTTCATTGAATATTTCCTTGTCAAATTACTCCTTCCAAAGTGTATCACCTCACACTTTTCAGGGTTAAATTTCATCTGCCACTTATCTGCCTATTTGACCATCCCGTCTATATCTTCCTGTAGCCCAAAACACTCGACCTCACTGTTAACCACCCGGCCAATCTTTGTGTCATCCGCAAACTTATTAATCCTACCCCCCACATAGTCATAAATTGGTTGGCAGGAGTTGTTTTTTTCTCTGCTCCTCTCTTTTTAACTGAACTGGGACCTCTCCCAGTCCCCTCTCCTTTTGGGACTTCTCCTTGTCCAGGTCTCTTCTTCTCGATAGCGATTTGCTTCTGGTCACCTGGTCTGGGTTTGCTCACTGTTTTTCTTCTTGCACTGGCGCTCTAGGTCCAAAGAACATAAAAATGCCAATCTGCGCATGTGTACACCACTCCCAGACCGTGCATGCGCAAAAGCTCTGTGGTCTGTCAGGAGTTGAAGCTCCCGACCTCTGCTCTCAACGTTAAGGTAAGTTTGCCTTTCATAACAACCTGTAAGCAGTTTTGCCCATTCCCCTTTGTAACTTCCAGCTACAGGACTTCATGCTTCCAAACTTTGGATATAGAACTTTCTATTCCTTCATCCAAGTCATTAATATCTATGATGAAACGTTGAGTATAGATCCCTGGGAAATAGCACTTATCACATCCCACCAGAGCGTATTTCATTTATCACTACTCTCTGACTCATATCTCCCAACCAATTGCCAACCCATGTCACAAGGTTAACTCCAATTCCATGCACTTTCATCTTTTCCTAATAGTCTCTTTTGTGGAAGCTTATCAAGTGTCTTCATGAAGCCCAAATTGACAACATATAGGCACCAACCACAGAAACTCCCCATTGACCACTAATACAAAAGCAAAATACTGCAGATCCTACAAATCCAAAATAAAACAAAAAATGCTGGAAATACTCAACAGGTCAGGCAGCATCTGTGGAGAGAGAAACAAAGTTAATGTTTCAGGTCTGTGACCGTCTATCCTTCCCTTTCTCATTTGATTTTCTTTGACTGTAGCCATGGCCAGTTGTTGTTCTTATCATGTTTTTCATCTGCGTTAGTTACATAAATGTAGAAACCCAATGGAAACTGGGTAAGTTCAGAGATGACACTAAATTTGGGAGCAATGGAGAGGCGCAAAACAGTCCAGAACATTATGAGTAGGATAAAGCTTGAAATTGCCCAAACAAGATAAATATAAGCTTAGCCCAGAAATTAATGTCAAAGTAATGGCTAAGCTTAATAGCGCTCAACATTATTCCCATGCAAATAACACACAGCAACTTCAGGCATGGGCAAACAAGGGAATAACACAGAAATCAAGTTACTGCCTGGCTTCCTATTCAAATAAGCTGTAAGTGTAAAGTTGGTGCATTTGCGCGATGGATACAAAGTAAATTTGCCATTTCAATTCCGAGTACCTGCTTAACAATCTGTTAAGTGTTAATTACTGCCAGCCAACCTCTCTGGCACTGAAAATTAACTATCACATATGTGGAGTCCCATTTGTCTGGATTTCAACTGTTGGAATTTTAAAAAATGTTTACATTTTTTCCTTATTTTTGTCTCTCTCTTTATTCAGTCTTTCTTCCCTTCCCTTTATTTATTTTTCTGTACCTGATTTTACATTGATATTTGCTCCTGAAAAATATGCTTTCACAAAAGCAGGCCCAGTATCACAATTTTACCCAGTGTGGACAATGTATCATATATTGATGGGCCTTTTTTGCAACCGTGTACATCTATCAAAATAAAGCCTTCATTAGCAGTAGATTGAGATGTCAGTGAGTCAGTAGATCCAGAGGCACCTGACGGTAACAAAAATGTTGTCTATGAAGTACCTTGTGATTGGTTTGGTTCTTCCTGTCAAGAGACCACAGAAAAGTATTTAAAGTTAAATCTCTCCACGCACCCCGCACCCCACCCATCACCCTGCCATAAAATGCAACTCCCTTTGCTTCAACATCTTCTCAACAAAATTAATGCTTGAAACTCAGTGGCTCACAAGACTACATGAATAAACTCACCTCTCATCACCACTGCTCACAAACAGCTTTACCAATTCAATCTATGTAACTTCACAACCACATCTATTAATGCTATAACATGGCAAATTGTGAGCAGTGAATGTGACCTTCACTGTTATCAGAACTTCGTGTCAAAAAATGAGTTTCTTCAAACAGTTTTATCACAACATGATAAACTGCTCAATCTAATTACAGAGGCACCCAAAGCAACAACTTAATTTATCACATTGCAGTGGTGACTGTGCTGCAAGATAACACAGACTGTTTCTCCAGTCACTGTAACAAATGACATTTCATGTTATCTTTTCTCTCTCCTCTGTCAGATAGTTTACTCCCATCCTTTTTGAAGCAGTTCTGAAGAATTTATGCAATGAAAATAAAAATGCTAAAATTCTAGAGTAAGAATCAGCAGCATCCGTTTCTTATAGAATAACATGCGCAATATAAAAATCTAACTGTGTGTGTTTTTCAGCTCTAACCCAAAACACAACAGAATCCAGATTGTCCTGTTCTATAGGAAACATTGCTGAACTTTGTAGTTGAACATATTGTTCTGTAACTGTGCACTTGATTCAGTCTTTTACACTAGTTTTACATGACAGTCACTTTCATTGGAAGAGGTTTCATAACAGATGCCAGTTTCATTGAGGCAACAGTGGAACACTTGCCTAGTCACAATTTCTAAACAGCTATATCTAAAATGGCAAAATTATATTACTGCTTTATATGGACAAGCTGGGAACTCAACCAAGCAGATGTCAGAACCAGAATAACTGACAAAGCAGAAGTGGCTCAGGGGTTTACCACTCCCTGTCCTACCTGATGTCAAACCTGTGATCTTCATGGTCAGTATGGCTCAGTCACTCCTTGCAATTAAACAGTTGAGCAATTGGAGGAACACTTCCATGAATAACCTGGTCTCACCCAAATGTCTGGCTGAATATGTAACTATGCTTCATTAAAATTAAACTATGTTAATTTGGTCCCTGTGGAACTGTTAGTTAATGACATTCAGGTCCTAGCTCTTGCTGTTTTTATTTATATTTGTTCTCTTGACATGGGCAAATCTACATTATTGCCCATACCTTGTTACCTTGAGAAGCTGCCAGTGATGGTGCACCTTCTTGAACTGCTGCCGTCTTTGTGGTGATCAGGCTCCCACATGGTGTAAGGTAGGGAATTGCAAGATAATAAACCAAAGATGAAGACACAGTGATGCATGTCCAAGTTAGGGTGGTGTGCGAGTTTGAGACAATGGTCTTCTGATGACTGCATTAACCAGCAACCATATTCATTTAACATTTTAAGTCTTTAATTGATATTTCATGTCTATAATTGATACTTTTAGCTTCTAAATCAACCAGATTTTTTCTGATGCTATATTAAGTTTTGGGGAGGTAACCCATGAAACAAAAAAAGTAATAAGCAAAACAGAAAGACAAAAAAGTATAGCGAAAATGTAAGAACAAACAAGAGAGACATGGGGCAAGTTGCCCATTGACCAATGAAGCTCAAGTCAACAAACTGTCACAAAGGAGAATGAAAAAAAGGAAGAATAAGAAATGTATTTATTTGAAGCCTTTCATGGCCCTCCGATGTCACAAAGGGCTTCACAACCAGTTAAGTACTTTTGAAGTGCTGTCACTGCTGCACTGTAGGGGAACATGACTGCCAATGTCCACAGCAAGCTCCCACAAACAGGTGTGAAATTAAAGACCAGTGAATGTGTTTTTGTAGATTTGGTTGGTAGATATATAGATTGCCCAGGACACAGCATACTTTTATGTTGAAATCATATCCACAGGGGCTAAAATAGGACATTTTAATGCTGAAAAAGCACGAAAATATATTTAACTGAGTTTATTATGCAGTTATGCAAAATGCATTCAAGTGTTGAGGCTTTGTGATTTATGTAGGAATTTGATAAGAAACAGAGTTTCCTGCAAAGTACAGAGAAGTTTCTTTGAAACCCACTTAAGATTCATATTGCTTTTTACCTCAACAATCATCGTCAGCATGACAGGGAAAGAAATATGTAAGACGAAGTTCAGATCTTTTGAATGCAGAATCAGTCTGCACAGGGATGTGCCTCGAATGTAACAATCAAGGCACAAGTTAGCTTTCCAGCTCTTCAGAATCAATAGTTCAAAAGGGAAAGAACAAAATAACTTTAAAGGTTGCAGAATTTTAGCAAAAACAAAGATTTGCATCAACTGCTGAGTTAACTAGTAAGGAAGTGATGATCCAGAGCCCTACAGAAAATCCAACTGTCCTTTTTTTCCTTTTACCCCAAGATTAAAAATCTATCAATTGGAGAGGAGAGTGCAAGAGGGGGATCCTGGGACAGGCAACAGCACCTAGAGGATTTAGTCTATCTACTCAAGTAGGAGTAAGAGTAAAATAAAAGCAAGTGCCCCATACTCTATTTAGTTCAGATATGTCTGGGGAGCTCAGTCCCATGATTTGCACAACCAAGGCTATGTGGGAAATCCTAGACGCTCCTGGTGGTCTGGATGACCATGCTTGCAGGTGCCTCTGGCTGGAGCAACTCGAGCTCCAAGTTTTGGAGCTTGACCGGCAGTTGGGGGCACTACAGTGCATTCACGTAGCTGAGTGGTTCGTGGATAGCATGTTTCAGGACGTGGTCACCCCACACCTTAAGGAAGTGCAAGCAGAGAAGGAATGGGCGACCGCCAGACAGAAGAAGGGGACCAGGCAGGTAGTGAGGGAATCCCCTGATTGCATCTCGCTTACAGACCGTTTTTCGGCCTTGGAAAATGGTAAAAGTGACGGTTCCTCTGTGGAGGCCAACCAGAGCCAAGGCCATGGCACTGTGGGTGGTCCAGCTGCTCAGTGGGGGAGGAAGAAGTGTGGAAGGGCAATAATGGTAGGGGATTCATTAGTGAGCGGGGTAGACAGGCACTTCTGCGGCCACAGACATGACTCCAGGATGGTATGTTGCCTCCTGGGTGCCAGGGTCAAGGATGTCACGGAACAACTGCAGGGCATTCTGAGGATGGGGGGGTGAACAGCCAGAGGTTGTGGCCCATGTTGGGACCAATGACAAAGGAAGAAAGAGAAAGGAGGTCCTGCAAGCAGACTTTAGGGAGTTAGGTAGGAAATTGAAAAGCAGGACTTCAAAAGGTAGTAATCTCCGGATTACTCCCAGTGCCACGCAGTGGAGAGTATAGGAACAGAAGGATAGAGCAGATGAATGCATGGCTGGAGAGGTGGTACAGGAGGGAGGGCTTTAGATTCTTGGGGCATTGGGACCGTTTCTGAGGGTAAAAATTGGACGGGTTACATCTGAATAGGAACGGGGCCAATATCCTCATGGAGCGATTTGCTAATGCTGTTGGGGTGGATTTAAACTGAATTGGCAGGGTGATGGGATCCTGAAAAGTAGTTCAGAGGGGAGAGAAGCGGAGATAGAATTAGAAGTTAAAAAGCTAGTAAGTCTGGAAGGCAGTGGAAACATAGGCTAGATAAGAAAGAAGTGAATTTAGCAAGGCTAAATGGAATATATTTTAATGCAAGGAGCTTGAAGAATAAAACAGATGAGCTGAGGGGACAGATAGGCACATGGGAGCATGATATCATAGCTTTGACCGAGACTTCGCTCAAAGGGCAGGATTGGCAGCTCAACATTCCTGGTTATAGGGTATTCAGACGAGATATAGAGGGGGATAGAAGAGGTGGGGGGGGTCGCAGTATTGATCAAGGAATCAATTATAGCAGTGAGGAGGCATGGTATCTTGGAAGGATTATCAAATGAGGCCATATGGGTAGAAATAAGAAACACAAAAGGGGCAAACATGCTGTTGGGTGTGTACTACATGTCCCCAAACAGTCAGGGAGAGATAGAGGATCAAATATTTAATCAAATTTCAGAGCTGTTAAGAATACTAAGACAGTAAAGTAGGGGATTTTAACTCCCCAAATATTAAATGTTTCAGTGTGCAAGGTAGGGCGGAAGCAAATTCTTAAGCTGCATCCAGGAGAACTTTTATAGCTAGTACATAGAAAGCCCAACAAGGGAGGGGGTAGTTCTGGCCCTAATATTCAGAAATGAGCCCGAGCAGTTGGAAGGCATATCAGTAGGGGAGCATTTTGGAGACAGTGACCATAACTCAGTTAGACTTAGGATAGTTATGGAAAAAAAGGGAGAAAAGGGATAGACCAGGAAATTACAGGCCAGTCAGTCTAACCTCGGTGGTGGGAAAGTTACTGGAAAGAATTCTGAGGGACAGAATATATCTGCACTTGGAAAAACATGGATTAATCAGGAATAGTCAACATGGATTTAAGGGAAGGTCGTGTATGAAAAATTTGATTGAATTTTTTGAGGTGGTAACCAGGAGTGTTGATGAGCGTAATGCATTTGATGTGTTCTACATAAACTTTAGCAAGGCTTTTGATAAGGTCCCTCATGGCAGACTGGTCAAGAAAGTAAGAGCCCATGGGATCTAAGGCAAAGTGGCACGTTGGATCCAAAATTGTCTAAGAGGCAGGAAGCAGAGGGTGATGGTAGACAGATGTTTCTGTGACTGGAAGTCTGTTTCCAGTGGGGTTCTGCAGGGCTCGGTACTGGGGCCCTTGCTGTTTGTGGTGTACATAAATGATTTGGGCTTAAACGTAGGGGATATGATCAAGAAGTTTACACATGACACAAAAATTGGTAGGGTGGTAAAAAATGAGGAGGATAGCCGTAAACTGCAGGAGAATATCAATGGACTGGTCAGGTGGGCAGAGCAGCAGCAAATGGAATTCAACCCTGAAAAGTGTAAGGTAATGCACTTGGGGAGGGCTAACAAGGCAAGGGATTATACTATGAATGGTAGGACCCTGGAAAGTATTGAAGATTAGAGGGACCCTGGTGTGCATATCCAGAGTTCCCTGAAGGTAGCAGGGCAGGCAGATAAGGTGGTTAAGAAGGTATATGGGATACTTGCTTTTATTAGCCGAGGCACAGAATACAAAAGCAGGGAGGTTATGCTGGAACTGTATAAAACGCTGGTTAGGCCACAACTGGAGTACTGCGTGCAGTTCTGGTCACATTATAGGAAGGATGTGATTGCACTGGAGAGGGTGCAGAGGAGATTTACCAGGATGCTGCCTGGGGTGGAGGGTCTGAGCTTTGAGGAAAGATTGGATAGGCTGGGGCTGTTTTCCTTGGAGCAGTGAAGGTTGAGAGGGGACCTGATGGAGGTGTATAATATTATGAGGGACATAGATAGGGTGGATAGGAAGGCAATTTTTCCATTAGTAGAGGGGTCAATAACCAGGGGGCATAGATTTAAGCTAAGAAATAGAAGGCTAACAGGGGAGTTGAGGAGAAATTTCTTCACCCAGAGGGTGGTGCAAGTCCGGAGCTCTCTGTCTGAAAAGGTGATTCAATCAGGAACTCCCGTAACATTTATGAAGTATTTAGGTATTCACTTGCGTTGTCATAGCCTCCAGGGCCAAGGGCTGGAAAATGGGATTAGTGTAGTCAGATCTTTGTTGACCAGCGTGGACATGATGGGCCGAATGGCCACCTTGTGTGTTGTAAACGTCTAAGAGTCTAAAATATAAGATCAGCTGGAACACTTCATCACTTTTAATGCAAAACTTTCACTTTTTTTTTTACAGGCAGGGGGTGATGGTGGGGGTGGTGGTGGGAAGCATGTACCACTGATTTGTGCTTTCAATATTCAAATTGTCCCCTCAGGCTTTGGGGTAATAACTTCCTCCCTTCCAAAAAACAAGTAAAGGAGCATTGGTTATACCTACAGCTCAAGTTCCAAAGCCTATGTTACATCTGTTTCTCTTTTATATTTGGTTTACAAATCAGTGCCATTCTTGAACTGTCAGCTTTTCAGGATATGTTTCAGCTGTTCTTGAAATTACTGGTCCAATTTAGCAAGCTTTCTATGTTGGCAAATCTGGACCTGTCAGAAGTATTGAATAGACTTCAGTCTCACCTGTCGAGCAATATTGAAACTGAATGCTGTGATATCAATAGGACTACAATCAGCTTTATACCAAATCCTTTCAGTTAGTTTTAGATGCTTTCATCAAAAAGCAGCACAATGTTTCACACTTCATAAATAAAAACAAAAAACTACTGCGGATGCTGGAAATCCAAAACAAAAACAGAATTACCTGGAAAAACTCAGCAGGTCTGGCAGCATCGGTGGAGAAGAAAAGAGTCGACGTTTCGGGTCCACATGACCCTTCAAGGGCCTATCTCTCTGATCGCCTCCAACCTCACAACCCTCCAAGATATCTGTACTCCTCTAACTTCAGGTCTCTTGAACATTCCTAATTTTAATAATTCCACCGTTGGTGGCCATGCCTTCAGCTGAACTCTGGAATTACCTTCTGACACCTCTCCACCAGTCTACATTGCTTCCTCCTTTAAGACACTTGTTAAAGCATACAAGCTGATTGTCATCTGATCAAATATCTCATGTGACTTGGTGTCACATTTTGTTTTACAATGCTCCTGTGAAGCACCTTGGGATGTTTTGTTACATTACAGGCATTCTATAAATATGTTGTTGTTGGTCAGTAAAAGTTTAAGCCTAGCACTGCCTTCCTCGATAAACAGCTCTTTTAGTTTGTCCACGTGTGGTTTTGATTGGAAAGTGGCCTCATTAATGGACTGTGTGAGAAAAGCTGCCTCCTGGATCCATTAACCTCTGTGAAATCATTACACTGTCATAAAACATTACGATACATCACTCCAACAATGTCAATCCCCATGTGAAGCATCCTGCAGTGTTGAGGAACATTATTGTCACAATTCAGGAACTAATCCAAGTCCTCCAAGCTGTTCTCTTCCCGTGCGGCAAAAAAGAATGTCCAATGCTCTACAAATGTACGAGATTCAGAAATGGCCAGTGAACAGCTATACCAAGCAAGTTCTTGATAGTTCTAAATTCAAAGTTCATCAATATTCAGATAACTGTACAAAATAACAAAATAATTGCCTTCCATCACTGTGTACTAAGAGCTCCTCACAGAATCAAGGAACGAGCGCTCTCATGTTCTCTCTCAGTCTGAATTTAATGTATTTTGCATGCCAATTGGAAACACCCCTTTGGTCTTCACCAGTACACTAGTAATCCCTTTGATTAAAAGTTGAATTATTCAGCTTTATTTCAGTTCATATTTGCTTTTGGGCTACCTTGAAGATTCATATCCCAGACAATCCTGAGCTTCTGGTTGCTTGCCATTTCAATTCGCCATCTTGCTCTCAGCTTACATTTCTGTCCTTGATCTGCTGCAAGTGTTCCAGCAAAGCTCGATGTAAGCTCGAGGAACAGCACTCTTCTTCCAATGAGGCACTTTACAGCCTTCTGGACTCAACATTGAGTTCAACAATTTTAGAACATGAAATTTATTTTGATTATGTTTTTCTGCCATGTGCCAGTCTGAATCATGTTTTTGCTTTCAAACAGAGGTGTTCATTATTCTGCAATTCATACTTACTATGGACTAATGTTTCTTTACTACAACCATTACCACTCCCTTTGGCCTTTCATCTTTGTAATTTAATCTCTCACATCATCTACTCTATCCCAGATCTTCCCTTTTGTTCTTCCTGCCCTTCCCACTTTCAATAACATAAAGGCCATCACATTTCTATCTTCTGTCAGTCCTGAAAGTCATATGGCAACTCGAAACTCTGTTTCTCTCTCTACAGATGCTGCCACACCTGTTGAGTATTTCCAGCATTTTATGTTTTTATTCCCAACAATCCCAATAGCTATCATTAAAGTGAGATTTCACAAGTAGAACTAACATGGTTTACATAATCTTAAACATTTTTGCTTTTCAGGCTGCAGCTATGACCAGAGTAGCCCCATCAGAGTTTTAGCATTCATAACTCGAGCATCTTAGTCCTGCATTCCAAACATTTTCAAAGATCTGTTTTTCTTCATATCGTTAACATGACTGCCTAGGATAGTGATGTAGAAAACTGTCGGTTTTCATGCTTGAAGAGTTCACTCAGATCACCTTCACCTTACTGGCATACAATGCAAAATCTGGAAAAGATTGCAGTCATTCTTTGGTGATACAAGTTTTCAATGGGAATGACACTAAAGAGAGAAAGCCCGTTTCTGCGATTTATTTCAGTGATCTATCAAACTGTTCTCCGCTATTCTTTTTTGATACGATGGGCAGTGTGAAGTAGCTTCATCCAAAACTTCCTCTGTTTCAAGCATTAGGTCACCCTTTTGCTCATTAAATCATTGTTCTGTTCTTTAATCACAAACACAAAGGAAAATGCTTGTTTGGCAAAGGAACAATGCATACAATTTTCCTGGTAGGTAATAATGATGTTCATTGATCACCTCATCAATTTCTTTCTACAACCTGTTCCAAATTCACATATCAGCCTTGCCAGTTCTGGACCAGCATCCATCGCCTTGGAGTGGTAGCATTTTCAGAGTAAGCACCAGATCCTTGATAGAGGCCTTAATCTATTCAAAGACTTAGCTGATTGGCATTGTAGAAAAATTGTGCCTGGTCCTGTAGACAAAGAAGCCTGCCAAGAATTACAAGTAATCATCTTGTTGCTCATTTTCTACACCCTCCATTTAAGCCAAAATGAAGTTTGTAACACCAAATGCAAAAGTCATTAGTGCAAGTTGGATTAACATTTCAATGTACAATGTAATGAGTAATCTTTAACCACACAAATCAAAAACCAATGGTGGTTCATTAATTGCATTTATATTTTAAGCAGCACGTTGCCAACTCTGGTTGGATTCTTAGCGGCTTCATCAGCATGATCACCCATCTCATAATAGCCCTGCACAGTCAAACAGCTGCTTCTCCCCCCCCCCCCGCCCCACCCACACTTCCAATACTTCTATAACTAATAAAGTATTAGAACATAAAAAACATTGTTATTTTAATTTCATTACAATTTTTCCCCAGGGTTTGCTTGCAGAAGCTTCCAAGCCATTAATCTTCAACTACTAGAAGCTCCAGAGCAATCCTGAAGGGTTGGCAACCCTAGTTAATTATGAAACAGGGGTGGGGGGTGGGATGGAGATGTGCAGGGCCACAACTGTAAACAGCTGCATATGTCTACATCTTCCAGCACTTTGTACTGAAATGAACAACTGCAAGTGCACTGAAGTCTGCATTTTGCAACACTTCTATTCGACTGTAACCCTCCTGCCCAAGTCCTGATCATTTCCAGTGCTACCATTTGTGTGAAAACTTTCTTGCCTAATTATAAAATTTTTCTTTCCAAACTTATCTAGCCAGTGGCACTGTTATTTGCTGTCACAAAGCATTCAAATGGCTCGTCAAATGTTACAGCCTGAACTTGATTTGGATTGAGGCAACCCTAACAATATCCCTGCTGTCGTGAATCAGATGTACTAAATGTGTATCCCCACAGAACAAAGCCATGAGAGAATGTGATCAAATGCCTTGAAGATTGGTCTGACTCCAGGTTTGCATGATGTGCATTGACTTTCACAGTGATGAGGAGTCAATTACTGGCATAGGTGGTGCTTTACAATCATAAAAGCATGATATTAGTTCTGCTTCTATGGCTAAATATGTCATTTCCAGTTTTAAGTGCTCCTTTGAGCACAAATCATCCATTGGTTCGAGCTGATCATTACAACTACCTGCTTTAAGGACAGCCTTATATCTGAAAATGTTCAGTATCTGGTGATTATATTAACTTTAATAATTCTTTTCTGTAAGACTCACAATTGAGGATTACTATGAATGGGGCAGGATAAAAGGAAGGAAAGAACTTGCATCTTTATAGCTTCTTCACCACCTCATAACATCTCAAAGCACTTCAGCCAATTAAGCACTTTGCAAGTGTAGCCACTGTTATGATGTAGGGAAATGTAGCAGCCAATTTGTACGTGGCAGGTTCCCACAAAAAGTAATCAGATAAATGACCAAAAAATCTAACTTTTAGTAATATTGGTTGAGGAATAAACATTGGACAGGACACTGGGCAGGACATCTACATTTTAAAGTGCCCACTTGAGAAGGAAGATGGAGCATTGGTTTAACAGTACTTCCAACTATTCAGTGCTCCTTCAGGACTGCTCTGAAGAGTTGGCCTAACTTGTATCCTCAAATCTCTGGAGTGGGCTCAAGTCCACAAACTTCTGACTGAGACACAAGAGTGCTACCACTGAGCCAAGGCTAAACTTTAAATCATGAAAACCCCAGTTGTTCTGCATTGTAATCATACAGCAATCTATTATCAGTGTTATTGTCTTCTGCTCACCACAAGACAGTGCAATTTTCCTTTGTTGGCTGGAACTAATCAAGTTGTTTTCGACTGACAATCTTTAACAAGTTACATTTGATATTCACCACAGAACAACCCGCAGTTGAGCCTTTTATTATGTATTAAGAGAACAATACTGCCTTTGGTGACAGTATGGCAATACAACTGAGACATCACTATAACAACAGGCGATTTCTTTTCCCCCCATGCCACTGATGGAGAACGTGATTAACAAGTCCTTGATGTTGCAAGCCACGATTTCCTCTCATCATCAGTAGTGTGATGATCTGTACAGACTGTCTGAAATCAGGGTAGTTCTGTGATCTGAAAATTAAAGTCATTACTTTTCAACATCTGCATGACTCAAATTAATATGTGCATCACTGCTTTGCTATTTACATCGATGCTTAGAAATCCAACCTGCAACATAAACAGAGCAGGTTCCGAGGGTAATAAAGTTGGAATATGTTTGCCGCACATTTTTATTTTTTTTACACTAGTCTTTTATGCTTAACAACAGCAAAATTAGCATTTCCAGGATGGCGTCCTCCAAGCCGGGTGATCTGACCAATTCATTTCAGCAGTGTGGTGCTCAACAATAAATAGCATGCAGGTGGGGAGACAACAAAGCCATAGCAAGCCTTTCTTACATGAAACATACTGAATTCAGATTGTGCATTTTGTCAATGGAGCTGCTGGCCAATTTTTGAGCATTTTACTTGATTAAAAATGTTGATTATGATGTTGACCTGCTCATGAATTAAAACATAAATTTATCATGTAAGCTAATTAGGCAATGAATGAATACGAAAAATAGGACATCACCATCCCATGCTGTGATTGTTTCAGTGTCCTGGATAAAAGCTAAATAGTTCCATGAAAGAAACATATTATGAAATGCATTTGGGAGAAGCATATTTTGTACATAGTGTAATACACTGAATAGGTAGAGGAGCAGGGTTTTGGAAAACCAGACAATTCATTATTCAGCCATTGCAAATAAAAATAATCCTAGACTTTAAAGTTACAAATTTGTTTTTCCAAAAGAATACTTTATTCATAAATGTATCTAAAAGTATGTACCAAGACATTTAAAAGTAGGCAAAGTGCAATAATGTTCAACTTTTCTCCACAGTGCATGTTGCACTCTGAGGTACGTGCCTCAGTACAATATCACTATACGTGATGCTGCACATTCATTATCAAGCAAACAGCTCGAGGGGTTGTACACGGTATCAGCCCCTTGGTGCACTATGGCTGAAAGGCCTTAGATGGTGGCCTAACCCCAATGTGCCTCTGCAGCAGCTGCCCCAAGCTTTACAGTCCATAGAGCACACAGTCTTGCATCATGGAGCTGCTCAGGACAAACCTCGACAAAAAATAGTGCATCACTTCCCAGGCCTTTTACATTGTTTGGTTCAAAATATTTCATATTGCTGGTGTGTGCATTAAGAGCCCAAGTTTTACCGACACACATTAAACCTAGGATGGATACCTCCGACACAAAAGTAGCTGAATCTGAATTTGAAAACAGCCCATATTTTCTTTGAAAATCAGTACTTATGAAACTCTTATGATTCAAGCATAGGTGTGCATTTTCAATTAAGATAATACATATTTTTAACTGATGAATTACAATCTTCAATAGTCTTCTCTCTGCTAAGGTATTCAATCTAAAAGACAGTTTAATACATTATCTCACAATTGCTCCTTCACGTTAGTGACCTTTCATTATCACTCATGAGGATTTGACAATAAATACGCAATTTTTCCCCAGCACTTAATCTGAGCGCTCTTCTGTTAGGGAGTGAGGGATGAATGAATGTAGTTTTGATTCCTTTTTAAAAAATCAACAGGCTAGCTATGAAGCAAGCTGGGCTCTCAGCTATGTTCCCTATAGCAAACCCAATTCCCTCTTAAGCAATTCTCTCGGAAGTCGAGGGCATTAATTCATTGGTCTCTCCGTGAGAAGATGAAGAGAGGCAAGAGGCCTTTTATAAATTAAAGAGAAAAATATAATCCTAATACGATCAGACTGAAGGCAGTCCCTCACAGCCAATCACATTATAAACATTCATTCATCAATCCTTTCTTCCTTTCTCTCAGCTTTTCCCATGTTACATAGGGTCACCACAATGCTGGTTGATCACCTTAACACCAACCATTATGTTTCAGCTGGATGCAATTAGCACTCCCCATTTATCCAGGCTGGGGACTAGCACTGATACACGCTGGCTTGCCTGCATGATTGGCTGGGTTCTTTCATGGCCAAAAGACCTGGAGTAGGACTTCAACCTGGGTGTTCCAACTCAGAGGCAAGAGAGCTACCCACAGAGTCACACAAGTTTCCACAAACCATTAATTCATCAATAAACCGCGTTATAAACATTTGTGCACAGTTAGTGTGGAGTGCAATTTTCAACATGGTGGCTTGGAGTTTCTTCATTTCAACAAAATAATTGGCACCCCACAAAGACATATCTCAGTGTTCTACATGAAGCTGGACATTTGGAACACCAATAGCAGAAGCCTTTTGAAGGCAATTCACATGTACTACATTACAGTGAAAATCACTGAGACCGTATGTGTACACTTCTGATGTTTCAATTTCTCCCAGCAACATTTTCACATTTAGACCATGGTCATTATTGTTTTGAAGGCGCCTCATTATGCATGAACCATGCAGTGCACAATTATCACTCTTACAAATGTTTAGGGAGCCTCAATATTGTTAAATATATGCATGGTATATATATCATTTATAAGTCACAATGACAGTAATCAAGCAGTTTTCTAAGGAGGCTGGACTCTGAAACTCAGCACACCTTAAAGATCTTCAGTGCAGCCACCTCTTTAATTTCCCACAGACATGTGTCAAGTCGATAAAAAAAGTGTTTGGGGGTAATGTGAAGTATATTAACTTACAACCCAATCCGATTCTCACCAATACCTATCACTAAAGATAAAGTGACCAAAAACCCATTTTGCTGTATTTATTCTTAGCTTAGTCCAAAAATACCCCTCCATTACAGTGGAAGGTTCATATTTTTTGTCAATTGTTGTCTCTCTCATTACATGTGTCCTTTAAAGCCATGTGAAGTACCACCTTCATTAGTTCTTTGCTGATTAAAAAACCGTCCAAGTAAAGCACTGGAATAGAAAGGGGCTCACATTTCAACTGAATTCACCATTACCTGGCTCTTAAATAATTGTTGAAAACAATGAGAAGATTTAGTTTAAAGACAATGGAACACCTGAAAATTCTTAAACAACTCATTTTCCAGGTATTTTTGTTTTTGTTCTAGATTTCCAGCATCCGCAATATTTTGCTTTTAATTATTCCTCATCTGTTTTCAACAATTTGCACAGTCAGCTGTGCCTTGTTGGCACATAATAAAGATTGGCAGCAAAAGAATCCAGTTTTCTGATATTAACTCTTCACAAACGGTTTCAAATTGCCCTTGTGATATTGATTTAGATTACAGCCTCAAAGTGAGAGTCCAACAAATGCAGCAATTTTGGATCACTTTAAATTAAAATCTACATTGCTGCAAACATAAGATCACAAGGAATATGAGCAGGAGTAGGCCACATGGCCCATCGAGCTTGCTCCACTATGGTTGATCTTGGGTTTCAACTTCACTTTCCTGCCCACTCCCCATATCCCTTGATCCCGAGACACCAAAAATCTGTCTATCCCAGCCTTAAATGCATTCAATAACCGAGCATCAATTTCTTCAATTTAATTTAATTCAATTTAACTGAACTCAGTTCTACACCAATTTGACACATTTTATTTAGATCAATACCCTCCACAATCACTTGAGTACTTTTTTCAATACATTGATGCTCAACTTCAATGGAGACATGTGAAGTGAAAGTCACACAGGACACAGAAGTCATAGATGTGATGACCCCATGTCATATCATACACTAAACTAGTTAAGCTGATGTCTGTAATTTGACACAACAAAATGCAGCAATGTGTAAAAGAGCAGACAGCAGCTCCCCCTGTTGTTAACTTCTTTCAACGTCTGACTGCACAATTCCGATTAGTGTTTGTTTAGCAACAAATCCACATCCTTGCTCCAATCTGCCACCTTCTAAAAATAGCAATTAAATGACATACCCTGTGCTGTATGGCACTCTTCCCTTTTTATTACTAGTTTGATCTTACTTATCAAATCTTCACTGTTAATGAAAATGTTCAGCTAACTGATGTACCATAAGTGAAGAGGAGAGAAACAACTTTATAATCTTTAATGATACCCAGGTAAACACTTTGTGATTTTAAAGAAAAATTAATCTCCTAACTTCGATGGTAGAAGTTAGTTTTTCTATCGGTGTTAATAAACTTGAACAATCATTACAAATTTAAGTTCAGCTATAAAATATACAGCTCCATATTCAATATATGTAGTACAGATCCTGTCAGTTTATTAATCTCCCCATTTAATTCCTGTATGAAAGATTTTTATGCCAAAAATTGGCCTTGAGTTATCAATAAAACCCCCCTGGATAATAATCAACCAAGTCTTACAGCTATACAAGCGTCGCCATCAGTGGTGGCAGTCATTTCATTCTTCAGTTTAAAAAAAACATTACTGCTTGGCACCCAAGCAGCTCCACCAAATTCCTTTCTAAGCCACTTGATAAAACTACAATCTGCCGTTCTTCCTTGGCATACCAAGGCAAAGGAAGGCAGTCCTATCACTGTAATGATTTATGAAGGATGGTGAGCTGAAACTTCCTGCAGTTTATTTCCACAGTGTGAAGGGCATGATGCATCTGAGAGAAAACAGACTACCCTCATGGCTAACAGCTTTCAACAGGTATTGGTTATCTAACATACCGTCATTAACTCAATGTCTCTTTCACAAAACATGCATCAAATCTGGGAATTCAAGAATAAAATTGTTTAAGTTCACAACAGTGGAAAGTGGCAAAGTGCATGTCAACATTCTTCTTTATACATGTTTCTCCCTTTTTAATGTAAATTCCATTGTTCCAATATGTCTTTGCAACTTTACTTTTCTCATAATATAAATCTTCCATAGTACTCATATTATCAGTAACCTTTGTGAAAAATAAACAGATTGCTTGGCTTAGCTTCATATGGCTAGGTGTAACATCTCATCATCTCTTTGAAATTTAAACTACTCTGGTTTATCTAAAAATGCAAATGTTCCTCACATTCTAAAACTTCAGCCATGTTTACGCATTCCCCTAGCTTCCCCTTTGATCACTCAAAAGCTCCAGACTAGCTGTCTCTAATTCAATTAAATCCCCCCCCCCACACACACATATACACACAGAGACACTAATCCAAACTTCACTATTAACCTACCTTTAGAATAAATCACCATAATATTATGAAAATTATTATATTTTCATGACAGATAAAAGATTAAAAAGAAACAAAAACATAAAGTCAACTAAAACAGAGAATACTGGACACAGTCAACAGGTCAGGCAGCATTTGTAGAAAGAGAAAAAGTTAACGTTTCATCAGAACCAGAAATGCTAACTCTGTTTCTTTCTGCACAGATGCTACCTAACCTACTGAATATATCCAGCATTTTCTGTTTTTATTTCAATTGTCCAACATCCATTTAATAACTGGATGCCAGAGCGAGAGCCGGAGCGCGAGGGGGCGAGAGCCGGAGCACGAGGGGGCGAGAGCCGGAGCACGAGGGGGCGAGAGCCGGAGCACGAGGGGGCGAGAGCCGGAGTGCGAGGGGGTGAGAGCCGGAGCGCGAGGGGGCGATAGCCGGAGCGCGAGGGGGCCAGAGCCGGAGCGCAAGGGGGAAGCAAGTGGGTGAGCGAACAAGCTCGAGCAAGAAGGCAAGCGAGCACAAGAGAGCAAGAGGGTGAACGAGAGCGAGAGCGCGAGCGAGAGCGACAGACCGAGAGCAAGACAGTGGGCAGTAGAGCATGTGCATGCGTGAGAGGGGGAGAGTGTGTGCGTGAGGGAGAGTGTGTGCACGTGAAAGCGGGAGATCGGGGAGAACGTGTTACTGCAAGAGAGCGTGTGTGTGTGTGTGTTTGCATATGTGTGTGCGTGTGCACCTGTGAGAACAAGAGACAGTTTGTGTGTGAGCAAGAGTGTGTGCATGTGAGTGAGTGTGCAGGTGTGTGAGCGAGAGTGTGTGTGAGCGAGAGTGTGTGTGAGCGAGAGTGTGTGTGAGCGAGAGTGTGTGTGAGCGAGAGTGTGTGTGAGCGAAAGTGTGTGTGAGCGAGAGAGGGTGAGCGAGAGAGGGTGAGCGAGAGAGGGTGAGCGAGAGTGTGTGTGAGCGACAGTGTGTGTGAGCGAGTGTGTGTGAGCGCGAGTGTGTGTGAGCGAGAAAGGGTGAGCGAGTGTGTGTGAGCGAGAGTGTGTGTGAGCGAGAGTGTGTGTGAGCGAGAGAGGGTGAGCGAGAGTGTGTGTGAGCAAGAGTGTGTGTGAGCGAGAGAGGGTGAGCGAGAGTGTGTGTGAGCAAGAGTGTGTGTGAGCGAGAGTGTGTGTGAGCGAGAGAGGGAGAGCGAGAGAGGGTGAGCGAGAGTGTGTGTGAGCGAGAGGGTGAGCGAGAGTGTGTGTGAGCGAGAGTGTGTGTGAGCGAGAGTGTGTGTGAGCGAGAGAGGGTGAGCGAGAGAGGGTAAGCGAGAGAGGGTGAGCAAGAGTGTGTGTGAGCAAGAGTGTGTGTGAGCAAGAGTGTGTGTGAGTGAGAGAGGGTGAGCGAGAGAGGGTGAGCGACAGTGTGTGTGAGCGAGAGTGTGTGTGAGCAAGAGTGTGTGTGAGCGAGAGTGTGTGTAAGCGAGAGAGGGTGAGCGAGAGAGGGTGAGCGAGAGAGGGTGAGCGAGAGTGTGTGAGCGAGAGTGTGTGTGAGCGAGAGAGGGTGAGCGAGAGTGTGTGTGAGTGAGCATGTGTGTGCGTGCGCCCGTGTGAGAGCAAGAGGGTGTGCGGCTTGCGCGCGTGAGCGAGAGTGTGCGTGCATGCGAGCAACAGTGTGCTGCGTGTGTGAGCGAGAGTGTGCGTGCATGTGTATGCACGAGCATGTACATGTTTGAGAGCGCGAAACGTGTGTGGGTGTGTGCATGTGAGCAAGTGTGCGTGCCTGTGTGTGCACGCACGTGAGAGTACGTGCACGCGTGTGTGTGAGAGCGTGTGTGTGTGTGAGCGTGAGAGTGTTAGTGAGTGAGCGAGAGAGTGTGTGAGAGAGCAAGAGAGTGTGTGTATGAGCAAGAGTGTGTGTATGAGCAAGAGTGTGTGTGAGAGCACACGCACGTGCTTGAGCGAGCAAACCTGGCTCACTCGCAGCCTCAGAGTTACACTCACTCTCACCCCCACAAACCAACTTTACACCGTGGGTGTGGATGAAGTTGAGTGAATAAGTACTTCGAGATGGAGTGTGAGCTGGAAAAACACAATTTGACCCTCTCTCAGACTAATGGTCATCTTTATTAGTTACTCATTATTTTAATTTGTTGCTTTGATATTGCTTTTTTTATGCTCAGCAAGTTGTTTCTCTTCTTCATACCTTAACATTTTATTGAAATTCATGCGTAATGTTGTGCCAAACATTATCTTTTCAAAATTTGCTCATTGGCCCCTAAAGCGAGAAAACAAAATTAAATGTGGCTCCTCACGAAAAGGTTGGACAAGCCTGTTCTAGGCAATACAACTAGTTTGTGCACCCCTTGGAGACCACATCATTGTAAACATACACTTCCTCCAAGATCAAAATATACTTCCCAAGGTGTAGTGTCCAGAACTGCTTGCAATAATCCAGGTGTGGTCTAACCAGGGCTTTGTATAGCTGAAGCAAAGCTTCTACCCCCTTGTATTCAATTCCTTGAGATATAAAGGCCAGCATTCATTTTTTAAAAATTACTTTCTGTACTTATTCATGACATTTTCATGATCTATGTGCCTGGACCCGCAAGTCACTTTGGACCTCAACTGTTTCTTGCTTGTCACCATTTAGAAAGTGTTTTGCTCTATCCTTTTTAGGTCCAAAGTGAATGGTCTCGCATCAGCTGACATTGAAATCCATTCACTACTGTTTAGCCTATTCACTTAATCGAACAATATTGTTTCATAATTCTATATATCCCATCTTACAATGCTTACACCAGAAAGAAAGCTATTAAAAATCCTTCTAAAAACACAAGATCAAAAGTCAAACTTCAGACTGGTCTAAATTATGTTTTTTTAAAGATTATCAGGTAGGTGTCAGCTTGAACTCAGGTCAAGCCAGACATTAAACTGCCTGAAAGAGACATCAGTTGGATAAACATTCCACAGGAATTTCCTTCTTTCCTCCTCTGAATTAAAAAAAACTAAATTCAAATTTTAAGGTTTAAACTGGCTCACTACTTTCACTTCCTTCCCTGCTCACAATTCTAGACCAGCACTAAGTGTTATTGCTTTCAGCCCTGTGTTTGTAGTAAATATGCATGCATAATGCTGCAAAATCATTTCTCCAAAGTGGTACGTCCTCTGTCACTTAAGAGCAATCACAAAGGAGCTGTTTCACTAAGGAAGGGAGGAAAAGGGTGAAATTTAATCCAAGTACATGAAGTAAGCGGTTTTTCATCGCTCTGCTCTAAAACGAAAGATCGTAGGTTAAATAGGAAAAGAAAAATCCATTTTACCCATCATAGCTCATCCACCCAGGAAGATTCTACATTTATCACCCTCCTTCCATTATAGCAGTCTATTGTCTGAGGCTTTTTACCTTGACTGCTTTATTGGGAGGCTTCTTCATTGATCACTTTGTGAAAAGAGGTCCCTGCCATCAGTTCCAAATGTACTGCTTTGAACCCATGGCCCCTTGTCCTGATTTCACCACTTAGTTTGCAGCAGATCTCAGATCTGCCTCTTCTATATACACCTCTGCCAAGCTAATTCTTCCATAGATGCCATTATCATTCACCGTTTAAAAAAAAATTAAATGATCAAAAACCCTCAGTGTAACACAGAACAGGTTCACTTTTCCGGAGTTAAAAACAATTGTCATGAGATCAGTTAGTCAGTTTATTGTATTGAACGTGTTTTATACTTCTCTATCAGTAAATGACTAAAAATAACACCTGTTGAACTATGCAAGTGGGCCAACTTCCCCCCTAAACACTTTCTCCCTGCCTCCCATCCTCACCTTCAACATAGAAAGGAATGCTAAGATCAAGACATCCTGAAGCTGTCATCTCCATATGCTCTCAGCTCCTAAGCTCTCCCCAGTCTCCTAGACATTCTACGCTTGCACCTTTTTCTTCTTACATTTTCTTGGTGCTGTGCTCTCCATGCTCATCTTGTCAATGACATCAATCTCTGAAAGCAGTCAAAAAACAAAGCTTTTGGTCACCTTTCCAAATCTCACTTGCCTCATTGTTCTTTTCGTTATTTGTATCCATGAAGCAGGACTGGAAAATCCTATTTTGCTTTCAGCACTATACAAGTTCATGTTATTGTAGAGATCTTGGCATTTTAGTGAGGAATATATGAAATAGTGTACAACAAAGGTCATACAATAGAATATTGAGTGTTTCTGTTTGGGAAGGATATGGTAATGTGTCAACTCATACCACTGCACTTCAAGCTAAGACACCATGTGTAAGATATTCTTTGGGAGAATACACTTAACGCACATTGAAAAACAATCTTCCCAATACTCTGTCAATAACCCACTGCTATTGATAACATACTATAGCCCACAGACACTTGTACTATATAACATTTCCTTTTCTGACATCATTTATTCACCACCCTGTTCTATCCTTCCCCTGCATTTGTTTCCAAGTAAAAGCAAATAAAGTGTAGGTTTCTGTCCATTTTTCTACTTTGTGCACAGATTTAAAATCAATGCGCCATTAACTAGTGGCCATACACTGAAAACTTCATTTGATGGTACAATAACATATCGATATTTTAATCTATGCCCTTCCTAAAAATGGAACCTCTCATTTGTATAGATAAACACTCATTTTTGAACTTATAATTGCTAAAAATTCCTGTAACGGACATGACAATCAGAAGATAAACCATCTATGTGTCATTCCTAGAATTGCCATGCCTGTTGCCTGGAACATTTTTCCAAAAATCACCACTGGTGATGCTTAAAGTTACTTATGTATCTGGTCATTGAACTTAGCTGTTATTGAGACCCGCTGAGTGGAACCTTCCAGTTCTGCCAGCAACAGGAAGCTTGGTGGGCGGGGGAACTTAATTTGGTGTGAGGTCAAAAATCGGTTTCCCATCTTCCTGCTTGCTCCACAGCGAGAATCGGCGAGCTCCTCGCAGAAACATATGTAATAAGCTGAAGAGAGCAAGATTGCACGTGGTCAGTCATCCACCCCCACCCCACAGCGGAAATCGTTCTCACTTTCACACCAAACATCAAACTTAGACTCAAGAATGGAAGATTATGGCCACTGTGTCCAAGGTAATGCTGTGATACTATTCTCCACAGCGTCTCACAGCTCAGGCCTGATCTCTCAGTCATTGCCTTTCTCTGCTGCCTTTTGCTAATTGTTCCTGCTGCTTCAGAGCCAGTCTTTCCTCACCCCCTGCTGCGGCCCAACACCAACTGCAAACCCCCTCCCTCAGAGAAACGAACACTTCATCGGCCTAACAGCCTGCTTCTTTCAGAACACTGATTCTACATTGCTCCTTTATGAAACTTACCATAAGCAGTGCCACGCAATATAGAATCAATATCTATAATACAACTGAAAATCTTGCATAAAGCATGCACTTCCTTCATACTTATTACATGTTACACTTGTGTCTCAACTTTTCTGCCACTATTGTATTTAAAATTACTATTGCTCATCTCTGAACTGCTTATGCTTCTCATGTGACTGGCTCTAGTTTTGGGTCCTCCCAACCGCTGGTTTTCACCTGAGCTGTTCCATGCAGCACTGCTCAATTAAGACCTGTGATAATTGTTCCTCTTGCCCACAACCATCTCTCCCAACCCCAAGTACTGGTGACCTTTTCTCCTCTCTACGTTGTTGTTCCATTACTCATAAATACTCACTCTATCTTACTGTCTTTCTCTGCCTAAAGTGTTGGCAGCTTCTACCTTGCCCCAAGCAGTGGTAACACTCCCCATTTACCACTGTTATGGGACCCCAGTTTTGGTTAAGGTGCTTTGTCCAATTATGCTCTTACTGCTGACAAGAACAATAACAACTTGCATTTATGTAGCACTTTTAAATTTAATAAAAAGTCCCAATATACATACAATCTATACAATATATATGCACTTAGTGCTTTAAACAACGAAGACCTGGTTCACAGCTCAGTGAAGGCAATCTGACAGCTCAAAATCTGAAGGAAACTGATTAACGCTCAAAGGCTGTATTCTGTCCCATCCCATCCCTACAAAAATGTGACCAGATTCCCACTCCTTCCAGTAGAGCTGCTTTTCTGGCTTCTCCCTCCTGGTAGCAGTTCTAAAATATCCCCCTTCTCTGCTCCTGAACCCTCCCAGACCCTTGCAACAGCCTTCCCAATACTCTTGCATCCCACAACACGTCATTGATCACAGGAAGGCCCCCACCACCAATTGCCTCAAACAGCCCCACACCAATGAAACCCCTTCCCAATGATACCTTAGGCCTGCCATGCTTCCAAACCTCACTATTTACCTTACAATATTCCAAGATCTTGCCTCCCTCCAGATTAACACCCATCCACCAACGCCTGTCGCTCTTGCTTTTCCACTCACGAGGAGGCTTCTCCCAGTAGTTCAAGTCCAGCAGCCTCACCAACTCCCATTCACAATACTCTGAGGCCTCAGTATTCTCCCAGTCCTCACCACCACTATCCTTAGTCCCCTGGAACCACTTTGCCTTAAGCTTCAATTGCTTTTCCCTTTTCAGACATGCTGCACCGCTACATATGCCACCTACCTGAAACTTCTTCCACACTATCTACCTGCCAATTCTCAACTTTAAAACTGAGTGTGTAGCTAAAAATAAACTAGGCCATTGATTCATAATGTCATACTATTATCATAACCTCAATTTAAAAATTTTTTAAATCCCTCGTACTCCCTTAACAGTTTGTAATAAAATTACAATCCCAATTATACCATCTCCAAAAATCAGCAGTCCTGATACTACCCTTTATGCTATATAGCACAAGACAGCATGTGTCCTTTAACTCACAGCGTGCAATACCACACAACACTTACCAGCATAAGCTAAAAGTCTACTTATAGCACATTAAGTCTGTGGGAAACAGTCTATCTATATTGAGCTTGGTTCTCACTTGAATCATCAACCTGACATGACATAGGTCTAGTTCTGCTTCATCACACTCTTCATCTCCTTTACCATCCAGGGAGGTCTGGCTTTGTTTGTCCTACCTTTTCCCCAGTGTAGAATGCATCTCAACTGTACCTGAGCCATTATTTTGCCTGCCTATCTTTGATCTAAAAACTGGACATTTCATTGGTCACAGACGCAAGGCACTGACAGTGCATGACTGTCAACCTTTAGCCCAAATGATCTACAATTGAATCATGTTCATTTTGCTGAGTTACATTGCATATCTTAAGTAAAAATGTAAATTATGTAAAATACTATGATGCACTGCCAGAAAGGGGTTGCTGAATAACTGGAGAATTGGCTCTGCATTCACATAAATCATTCCCTTTGTATCACTCAGTTATTGGGCAATTTTTAACCAAATCTCCTTTACAACCATAGCACCATGCATATTAATACTGTAACCACTTATTAATTTGTGAAGTTTCAATAAAAATCAGTTACCAAATAAACAGATGCTATCATAAGAACTCCTATGTCACCACAGGGCTCAAATAGATTAGATGCTTGGTAGCGATGACAACCTATGCAAAGGGGTTTTTTAATGAACTGTCATAGTAAATCAGAGGAAACAAATTGCAGATATATATGCAATGGTCCTACTTACTTGTCATAGATGGAAGCAAAACAAATAAAGTTGCCTCAAATTTGGAAAATAAAAGTGCATTCACTTCTTAGACCAATGAAGAACTCAAACAGTTGCTTCATATTTCAAAACACACCAAGAGATGGAGCAGAGAGTTAAACTGCAGAGAACATTGGAAATACACAAGAGCTGAGTTAGCATTTGTAAAAAAACAGTTTATGATGAACAGCATCCACTCAAAATGTTATAACTTGCCTTCTCTCTAAAGATGCTGACTAACCCATTGTATTTCCAGCATTATCCATTTTTATTTCAATTTTCCAGCATCTGCAGTTTGTGCTTTTCATGAAATTAGTGGTTGAGAAACTTGCAATGTTTGAAATTGGTTCTCAGTTTTTTAAAGTATGGAACTGTCCGTGTTTTTGCTTCTTCACCACATGACGTTGCCAGTTCTTGCCAGGGTATGGTTACTCAGTGATTCTTCAACTTACATTATGGGATGGATAGCAGAATCTCAATGACAACATAAAAAAAACTGTTGCTGCTTAATTTGTCAAAAATTCTGAATCACAGCTCCCAGGGTTTTCCATAATGTCAGTTCATAAAGAAAACCACATCAGTCCACGTCCTTAGGGAACTATGACCAGAATGACAGCAGTACTCATCATAGTTTCGCTTCTGGAGAGGCCAAGGGGAGCAACCTCTTTCCAACAGTACTGTAATGTGAAAGAGTCATGAGTCAAACTCAAGCTCCAAACTACAGAACAACTTCAACAACACACTAACCTTTGCCTTTAGAGGAAGAAAATATGAGAATGGAGTTGCTTGATTTAAACAGCACATTTCTATCAACTGTAAGCATTTGGTCAACTTTGTAATCCTCCCAAAAGCAGCTATACATTTCAATAAAGGATGGCACCATAGATGTAGGAAGAAACAAGGGTCTAAGGGGGGGAAAAAAGAGCAAGAGAGCAGAAGAAAATGAAAAACAGAATGGGATAAAAGGAAAAAGAGGGATTTGAGATTCAAAGAGAAACAAAGATAAAAAGAGTAAGATAACATAGGAAAGAGAAATACTAATGTAATTTTAAAAAGCTAAATGATGCAACACAAAACAAAAACGCATCACCCTAATGTACAAAAGCAGCTATGATAGCCAACAGTTAGCAGTGTTACCTCCATAAGGAATTATTTCCAGGCCAACATTCTTGGCTTTGTGAGAGGAAAAATAAAAATAGTATAAATAGTCTGATAAACTACCATGCAAACCCTTTTTATAAAAAGAGGAAGTTCAGAGAGCTTTCTTGTTCTGTCCTTAGTACTATCCTTCAACCTTGTGGTATTAGTTATCAGCATGATGGGTACCTACTACCGATTGTAAGTGATTAGCTGGCTAGCTCCATCGCTTGTTATTATCTGTCAGGTAGAAGGAGATAAATCTATTAGTCTCAGCATTAGTTGTTTCATCATTCTGACAGTCTCATGTGAGCCCACATTCATCAGCTGCTTCAAAACAGCCTGCCCCAAAACACAAGACAGCCAAATCTCCCCAACTAACCCATAGGTTAATTGATCTTTAATCTATATTTAATTACACATTCATAATAAAGCCCATTATTAAGTGTTTAATTTATGTGTTGATATTTACAATGAGAATTGATTGATGTAAAAAGTTGTCTTGGTGATCTATTTGTGGGACTCAAAAACGACATTCCAGCAGGTTGCTTCAGCGCTGTGTTAACTCTTTGCATGGCCACCGATTTATAATTTCTGACAATGAAACTAGCTCCAATTAAAGTATGGCTTCAGACAAGGGACAAGTGTCAATCCAAAAGGCACAGCCAAAGACAAACCAGCTAGATCTGAATTTGATAGACATACTTGAAATGATCACAAAGTAGCACTCTGCACATCAGAGTTCAGCAAAGATATAAATGCTTAAAGAATCAGCTGGAGTGAAGGTGGCACCAATCCACAGCACAGTGAAGCAGCAATGCATGGCACCAGGTGTCTTTTTATACTCAGCTGAGCGCTTCATCACAGCTGAGCGACTGTGAGGAAGCAACATTCATGGGTCAGGCATCTCCCAATAACGAAGTGAAAACTGGATGGAGAAACTGTATTGGCCCACCCTCATATGCCCCATAAAAAGCAGCCAGAAGTCAGGTCTGTAGTGGCCTGGAAACAGGCTGCCCATTCTCAAGGCTGGGGAGGGAACTAGCTAAAAGAAAATATCACAGCGAAATGAAATATGATGCGTACAAAAAACAACTTGAATCTAATACTTCAAACCTCCCTGTCCCAAAAACCATTGTCCCAAGGTCATAAGATGACTACACATTGTGGGAACCATTCAGACCATCCAGAAAGAATATACAGTTTCACATCCCGCTGTTTCTTAAATGCCAGGGTATTTGCCAAAAATTCCACGGTGCTATTATGAATAACAGCAGGTGAGTTATCCACAGTGTCCAGGCCAATATTTATCCCAACGTCTGGTAATGATCACTATGTTTTTATTATTGTGGGGCCATGTTATGTTCAAAATGGCTGCTGCAGCTCACTACACTGATGAAACTTCAAAGGCTTTGAAATATTTTGGGACCTTGACATTGTGAAAGGTTCTATATAAGTTCTTCCTAGGCTCTTTGTTAAGAGTTTCGGATTATCTTGGAGAAGTAAATTCAGTAAGCCTTGAATGGGAACATTCTCTTAATGGAGCAAACTAGAACTAACATTTTATTTATTTTGTAAAATCCCGACATTCGCAGGGGTTACGTTCCCGCGAAACCTCGCAAATGGCGAAATTGTGAACGATCAACATGCTTTTCAATGGGACTCAATTAGATAGGTTCCAGCAATGTGAGGGCAGCACATTGATGAGATGAACACATTAAAGACATATTGGAGAAACTACCCGCCCAGCAGTTGACATTTTATTATGAGGTGAATAATATAAAGAGACTCTGGGGTACAGACCTGTTATCAACATCCAAAAATGAAGACATAAGTAATTACTTAAGTTCAGAAACAAAAACAGAAAATGCTGGAAAAACTCAGCAGATCTGACAGCATCTGTGGAGAGAGAAACAAAGTTAATGTTTCGAGTCCATATGACCCTTCTTCAGAGCTGAAGAGAAGTGGAAATCTGATTAAATTTATACTATTTAAGGGGGGCGGGGGCAGGTGGAGCTAGATAGAAGGCTAACGATAGGTGGGGGCAAAGGAGGGATTGACAAAGGTGCCATGAACTAAAGGACAAAGGGGGTGTTAATGGTAGTGGTGAGTGTTAAAATAGGTGCTAATAGTGGCATAAAAGTAAGAAAGCAGAATGTGATTATAGCAGTACAAGGTTAGCATTGTGTGAAAGAACAACATGGAACAAGTGATAAATGGCCCTATAGGGGGAAAAAAGGGGATAAAACCACAGAAAAACGAATAAAAATAAAATTAAGTGGAGAAAAAATAAAAATAAATGTAGAAGAAAGGGGATTAAAAAGGAGGGTGAACATGGAGGAGAGTGTTCATGGTCTGAAGTTGCTGAACTTGTCCAGAAGCTGTAAGGTGCCTAATCGGAAGATGAGGTGCTGTTCCTCCAGTTTGCATTGGGCTTCACTGGAACATTGCAGCAGGCCAAGGACGGACATGTGGGCACAAGAGCAGGATAAGAGAGCTGTTCTTTTGTTTCAGATTTCCGGCATCCACTTCTGCTTTTACTTAAGTTCAGTATTGGCACAAAATGGTTCCCACTTAACATCAACATTAAATTTGTTAGTGGAGTTATGGCAGGGTCTGAATCCAGAGCAAAGCAGAGAGATTCAGGTAGCCTCGGTCTATCTCGCTCAGGCTCCATCTGCATTTAGGCTGCATTTATACTAGAACTGTCGCAGTTGAACTACCTCACAACAACTTCATAATTGTTGGGTAAACACACTCTCAGGAGAGAAAACTGGGTCTTATAGATTCTCAATTCTCATATTTACTTATTCAAATTTTGTTGCTGCATAAAGTATATGTGCTATAATCTCTCAAGTTATTAAATTGTTTTTAAGTTACTTCATTTCCTGTTTAAGGAAATTGTATTTAAATTTCAATTTAAACCAATCTAAATGATTGAAAATAGAACTTTCTTTATTCAGAATTTAGGACTCAGCATATCTCTATAGAGGAAAATATCGCCACAGCTGATGCTCAGACTGAACCTGAATTGATCTTTATTCTGATGCTTGCAAGCGCTAAATGTCAGTTCAGTGCATTTCATCTGTGCTCAGTCTCCTGTGTAGCCAAGCTACAGACCAATAGTTTGATTGGCTGGTCAGAAACTGCCACAGCATTGTTGCAATTTGTGGCCCAAGCACAGAACAAAACCTTGATTCATGAGCTAAAATAGCACAGATCTTCAGCTATTCTCAACCTCAATTGATGCTGTATACTTGCTCATCATGTCTGGTTCTGTAGGTTTTGCACCGAAACTAAAGGCCATAGACTGAAAACCAGAATTTTGCAAGTCTAGTGGTGACACTGTTTCTTAATTCATAAAATAACGGATATCGTTAGTCCTGGGAAACAAAAGTAAGAGTTACTTCTTGAAATAGTTGCCGAAAAAGCAAAAAAAAATCACTACAAATGATTATCTGGTGAACCGTATAGTGTACAGTGGCTTTCCCCTTAATCCTCCATTTATTCTGACCAGCTGCAGTGAGTGAACCACAACGAGGTTACTTCAGTCAACCGATTAGATTACAATAGTTTTGCACAATTGTGTTTAGCGCCTTCATCTAAAACTTGAAGCGCTACCGACATGAGTATTTCCACACTATCACAGCAGTATAACTATCTGACCATACACACCAGCGCATTTAGTTTTGAAAGAAGCCAGAGTCCATCATGTGTGAAATGAGTATACCCTTCCTATGTGCATTTCATACCTGCCTACAACCTGAAAAACTTAGCAGAGGTAGCTATAGTGCAACTAAAATATAACACAATATCACTGATGTTGAATTGGTGAATCAGAAGTGGTTTTAACTGTATTAGCTCCATCAATAACAATTAAATTAACATTACATTACATAATTACCTGCACCCTTGGAATTTATTAGATTTGCACTATAGCTACCTGTGCCATGGGATCAATTTTTCAGGTTAACATAACACAAACAACCCATTTGGATTACTGGGGAGTCTCTGAATAGAATCTTTTTACCATTTGAGTTTCTCGTAACCGATAACCTATATTTTGCCTAATCTCTGCACAAACATTCTGTAAGCAGAAGGCGACTCAAAGTTTGATGGGGTTGTGCTCATAGTCAACTAAATTAACTCAACACAACACTGAAGTGTCAACCATGATGTACAAAAGTGAGACATTTCTCTGTGATCCACCAAATATTGGTTTTCATATGTTCATCAAGATAAGACACTTAATAAAAGTATTCCTCCAGCCATCGAAAAGTGGAGGCATTTCACAGTTACCTGATTTACATAGGTGCAGAAAATGACAAATAAACAACCTGTCAAACTGTGACACTCACCCAGCTGGGGGACGCCTGCAAAATGAGCGCATTCTCGGGGAGCCCTCAACTATTAACACATTCTTAGGGGATTTTAGATTTCCAAAAGACATTGGCGACTACGCAAAGGCAAATACTGCAGAAAACGGTTTTATATTAGTATACAACAGAAGAGTTTACATTCCAGGAAGTAACAAATACAAAAGACAATGAAATTTGAGGCATGGATCTCATGGAACCCCTAGGTTCATCTGTGCACTTCATAGAGTCTAGGGGCCAAGGTTTTAAGGCAAATGAATTAAAATAACACACACACACGCATTTTATAAAAATAAAACAAAATACATGTTTTTATTTAATAATAATTCTTGAGGTGCAATTGATTCTCAATCACACTTTGCCCAAAATTCCCTAGTCTGCGAGTCCTAAAGGTCCCAGATTTGATCACAATTATCTTTACTCAGCTTTAAACAGGAACTGGTTATGACACTGGAACCTCTCACCAGAGCTGCTCAAGTTCCACATGATTTGCTTTGTTCAACCCTTTCATACAATTATAGACCCAACAGAAATCATACAACTAACGAGCACGAGTATGTTACATTCCAATGTTTATATAATTTCAATCTATGATGGGAAAGCCACTCTGCAGACAGAGAAAAGCACCATGGTCTTTTATGCTGCAATTGTCCATAGCTAAGTTTCAAAGTCACCAAGTGGACAGTGAAGCAGCCCGACTAGAAGCTCAATGTCCTGAGATGCTCCAACATTGCAGCTAAGTCACATTTTTCTACTGGCATTGTCATAGCTCAGGTGCTGAGAGCCAGCTCCCATTTTAAAACTGAATCATTGCCTGATTAGGAGAGTCACATTTGACAATATTTACACCAGAAATTGGCTCATGGATGCCTGTATTCCAGGACCTAAAACACAATTACAGCAGTAAGAAAGCAGCTGAAATATTGGTGCAGACGCCAACAAGAATCAATTATTTATCCTTTTATTTGGGGTAGGAGCTGGGAGAGTAATGAAAGAAAGACTGGTGTCAGTCCAAAATGCAAAAAAAAGGCAAAGAACAGGAGGAAGAAAGAGTAATAAGAATAAGGTCATTTTTCAGGGTGATTTATTTCCATGGTGAATTTCTTTCTCTAAACACACATCTTACACTCTACTGGATAATAATTATCACATTTTCCTGAGTCTGTTTTCACTCACTCTGCTGCATATTTTTATTTGTTGAGCTGGGTGGTCATGCTGCACAGAAACTCATCACCATATTTAAGAGTCTCTAAATTAAGCTACCAAGAAATTAACAAAGGTTTAAAGTTTTGATCAATCCAACATGAAGTGTGAACTATTCCATAGGGTTGTACCTCTCTCACCAGTCCACAAAGCACACTGCTAGCAGGCAAGGCTTAGCAGATTCAAATGTGAACACGGGTACTGCTGCAGTTAACTAACTAAAACTGCACAGCTGACCAGCACAAAACAATGGTCAGCTTCCAAACTCCTGAAGAGGCTAATGCCTCCGCCAAAATAATAGACAAAGGAATATCAGGTGAATGTTAAGTGTTAACACACTATTCTGTACACAATGTCATTTCAAAACTCATGAGATTTGACTTTGTTACTCCAATTGTTTTAATGTTAACATGATCAAAACTTACTGACATGATACGCATGTCACTCTGATGACTAGATCATTAACGATGTTGACACACTTGGCCATTTATCATTTTATGTTGAGGCAGATCGTTAGGCTGTAAGATTTGTCCTGTGAAGCTTCTCTACCTATGTAAATATGAGGCAGAGATTTATCTCTCAAGGCATTTTATTGGATTTTAACTGAAAGGGAAACTCACAGATGTGGACAGATGTGGCAGATAATTACACAAAAGATCTGGTATGACATAGCTGCCAAGTAAAATATTAATAATATAGCACGTAGCAATTACAATGATGGCACACAGTTTGTGACCTATTAAGGACAAATTATAAATTAGTTGTAATGAAGACTACACAGTAAAGACTTAGAATCATACTGCTGCTATGATATAGCAGATGGCGTGCGCCAGGCTGACCAAATCCCAAAGGGAAACTTGGTCATGCTAACACAATGATTTTGCAATTTGTATTTATTATGAGGAGGGTTGTGCACTGAAGTCAGAAGCCCACTACCACCTTTAGAGATTTTAAGGATTAAATGAAAACATTTATTAACAAAAGAAAAGGGAAAATTAAACACACACAAGGTTACAGTTACACAATTATTTAGCCTTAAAACAGTTCTCAAAATTTCTGCTTAACTAGAGTCCAAACTACACACCCCTTTCAGGCAATAGTCCAAAATAGATTCTTAATCTATAGAACATCCAGCAAGATTACCACGAACACCTAATGTTTCCATAAGGAAGGTATTTTTCTCCCTCTCACTTGACAATGGAATTCCAAGACTTTTAACACAACCTTGCTCTCTGGAACAGCAAATTTCTGGCTAGAGGCTGTTTTTCACAGTGCACCTTTCAAGATCTCACACGGCCACCCCCATACAGCTTTCCATCTTTCTTTAGATATTTTTTGATCTATAAATCCCATTGTTTCTACCTGTCTTTGGAATTTACTTTTCCCAGAACATAAAAATCTTTTAGGTTGTCATTATGACCAGTGCTTTTGTGAAAAATAAAGGTAATAACTTTGCCTTATTTATCTTGCCAGTTGTAAAGATCTTACCATGTCCCTTTGAAGAGCCACCAACCTCTCCACTTAACAAAAAATGCGAATTCCGTTTTACTTAGCAGGTCCATTATCATTTCAAATGCCTGGTTTTTACACTTAACCCTTTTGATGATTCAAATCTTGCAGTCTAACAGTCTGCAGTTTACTTAAGTTATTTGCACACACATAAGCCTGCTTTACAGTATTCCACAGTAATATCAGGAAAAGTATGATAGTTCCTTTACACTGCAAAGAAGGAGGTAATTCAACCCATTGTGCCTATGCTGGTTCTTTGAAAGAGCAATCCAATTAGTCCCACACTCCTAATCTCTTCCCTTATCCCTGTAATTTTTTTTCCTTTTCAAGTATTTATCCAATTCTCTTTTAAAGGTTACTAGTAAATCTGTTTCCACTGTCCTTTCAAGCAGCACATTCCAGATCAGGACAAATCACTATGTAAAACATTCCCCTCTCTTTCCTAGTTCATTGACCAATAATCCTAAATACCCAATGGAAATGCAGTTTCTCCTTATTTATTCTGTCAAAGCCTCTCAATTTTAATCACCTCCAGTAAATCTCCCCTTCACCTTCTCTACTCTAAGGAGAAAACCCCAACCTCTCTAGTCCCTCCTCATTACTTAAGTCCCTCAGCCCTGGTACCATTGTAGTACATCTCCCTCTGCATCCTTTCAAAGGCCTCAATAATCTTCCTAAAAATTGTGATACTCAAAATTGGGCAGAATTCTCCAGCTGATATACAATATATCACAAACAGTAAACAAATCTCTCAGAGCTTTGCAGTTATTTATGAGGCTATGAAGAGTTGTGGCACAAAATGATTCAAAGAATGTGAGCCACAAACTTACTACCTGTGATATTGGAGTCCAAATAATTAAGGTGTTCATATATTAATACAAGCAGCCACTTCTAGATTTAATGCATTTGTATATGTCTTTTCTGCTATTTTAACAGAGATTAACATGCTTTTCATTAAAATAGGAGGCATAAGAATATCAGACAAATGCATTAAGCAAATTTTCCACAGCCATCTTTGGCTTGGGTCTTTGATCAAACATTAATCCCTCAGCCAACTTGGATCACTCGGTCTGATGAACTGAAAGCTGTAAATGCCATCATCAACTACAACATAAAATCCAGCAACAGAAGGTTATGTCATCACAAGATCAATAGGCTTTGTTACATGTTTATCACTCACAAAGGAGATCATCAGATAAATGTATCTCAAGTAGAACAAAACATTTTACTCCAAAAGAAGCCAATGCCAGAGTTTAAAGTGGTATTCCAAGTTTAGGGTTCCGATATTTATAAACTCATTCATGTTTCAGTGGCATAGATTAATTAAAATAACTGTATAATTTGATTATAATGTGCTGAGTTACTCCTATTTATCCTTGTGTTTGTATGAGTTTTGCACAACCCACTTATTAAATATCATGTACATATTTGATGTATATTGAAGATCATTATGAGAAAAACCAGTCACCTGAAAATGCAAAGCAGATGGGACTATTGACCCTGGGCTTTCTACTCAATTGTGAAAGAATAAAGCACAGCTTTGTCCTTTCTGCCTCCATTCTCTGTGGAGCATTAAAGAGAGGTGGGTTAATTACATGCATGGTTGCTCTGAATTATCATGGATCCTGACTTGTACAACATGCTCAGAATGCCATTCTGTGGTACAATGGGGCAGACTAACAATCATACTTTCAGAAAATCGACTGCTGAGACTTTTATTGGCACAGAAGTTGCTCTTGCTGCTAGACACCAATTATGCCAACCTGCTTGCTGTGGTATTGGCAATACTCTGGCAGAGAGAGAGGGAGGGACTACACCTCCTTTCAGTTAGTAATGCACATAACATTTCTCAAACTAAAAGATTTGCCATCAGTTATAGGGGACAATGAGCTGAAATGATCCCAAGTGGTTTATAAAGGCATGCAGCTAGGATGCACCATCAATGCCTTGAAAATTGCTCCTTACACATAAAAGCTACAACTGAGGAGCAAGTAGTCACTGTTAGTACTGAGCAAAACACAACAAAACGCAATGGGCCATAATCTGGCAACACATCAAAAAGGAATATTGCTGAATATCACAGTCTCAATGTGTTACAAGGCTACTGGCTGCCCTTGTGCGCTCATCAGACAATACTTACAAAAAAAAAATAACAACCAGATCAGGCTGTCAGAATCTGGACATGTTGCATTAAGGTCATCAGTGCTCCTGCCTTTTAAATTTAAAAGCTATGTACATCATTTTCAATTTACAATCTGTGTGAAACAAATGAGCCATTTTATAGGACTAAGCAAGCCATGAACTAGCTGAGGAAACATAAAATAGGACATAGCAAGGAAGTAATGCAGAACTTTAATAAAACGCTGGCTAAGGCCTAAGCGGGACTATTGTGGTCAATTCAACTGAGCATTACATTTTAGCAAGGTTGTCAAGGCCTTGGAGAGGGTACAGAAATTTACGAGAATGGTAGACGGGATCATAAGATGAGGGACTTCAGTTATGTGGAGAACATGGGGCAATTCTGCTTAGAACAGAAAAGGTTAAGAGGAGATTTATAAAGGTGTTCAGAATTGAGGGGTTTTGATTGAGTAAAGTTGCTCACTATTAAAATACTTACTGTGGGAGAATCCAGGCAATTGTAACAGTGTGCACATTTCTAGGGTGAATTTGAAATCAGTAAACTCATTATAAGTTTCAGGCTCCTGGGTGAAATGTCTGTCCTTTTTCCTTCCTTGGAAGATTGTTTGTATTTTTAATAAAATGTGGTGTTGGATTGTGTCAGATAAACACCAGCCCGAAGATTTTTATTTGGATATCAGTGGATCTGGCATAGCATTGCACATGGTAAATCAGAGAATATGGTCACTGTCTTACATAACCACGGTGTCAGTGCTAGCACTTTTGGCTCCAAGTCAAAAGGCCAGGGGTTCAGGTTCCACTCCAGAGACTTCAGCACATAATTTAGGAGCGTCTTACACGCCATGCGTATTATCTCAGAGTGTAGAACGCTTTTAATTAACCAATGCTTAAATTTCTCATAAATTCAGCAAAAGTAAAAGTTTTATTTCATTCTTAATTGAGTATTTTTCTAATGGGCAAATGCTGGAGTATCTAAATTGCTCCAATCTCCATTCAAAATTAACTTATCATTTCAAATTTACATCAGCTTGGCAATCAGGGTTACAAAGGTTTGGAGCTGTTCCAACTGATTATACACTCAAAGATAAACCATATGAAATGCAGAGCTTTCCTATTTAAACTCCAGGAAAGAAATGATTTGTATATGTGAGATTGTTTATTAGTTAATTTTTCACCTGGAAGAGCAAGTGATCCTGTAACCTTCCTTATCTTTATGGTTCATTACTACACCACATGATGCCTTAACCGATTGAGTCTAAAACCCAGTATTCTAATGAGTGTTCCTGGGTGGAACCCTATTAGAACACAGCAAGTAAAATGGGTATAATGAGATATAGTTTAATCTCAAAAGTTTATTGCTTTTAAAGATTCCAAGGGCTCCTTAAGTACGAGGAGGAGCATGGCATCTTCATACAAATGGTGGCTGTAACTAAGAGTTACTGACCCCTGGAAAAAAATTTACAAAACCTGTGGTGAGTATGGGTTCGCTGTGAACATAAAGGCGAGTCTGTGTTCCAGAGAGGTGACACATCTCAGGTTACAGATGATAGTTGAAGATTAATTGGGATGATTGATACATTACTGAAATCTCCTGGAGGTTGGTTGATTGCCTTTGGAGGTGAGAGAAGAATTTCCCAGTTTTTCTAAATTGGCCTGTGATTCTTTCTGTCTATTCCCAGGGGACTATAATGGAGTGAAAAGGGCAGTGAGGGGAGGAGAATAAGTGATTGATAGTGCAGAGGTTGCACCACCTGTGGATGGGGATTTCTTGTTTGAAATTCTGTGTACACTAAGATACTACAGAAGAGAAAGAAATAAATTCAAACAGGTGTGAATAATACAGAAAAAAATGTCACCTATTTCAAAGGTTATTGAAAATTTAAGTGAAGTGAATTTCTAAAGTGATTAAGCAATTTTTGATTGATGTAATTTGGACCAGTTAATTCTGGAGGTTGAAACACTTTCCCTCATTTTTGCTCATACAGAATTATAGGATGCCACAGCAGAGGAATGGGCTATTCAGTCCATCGAGTCTATGCTGTTGTTCTTCTGCCTGACTGTTTAGCTCAGTCCCGCTTTCTTCATGAGCAGCAGGTTCAGCTCTTACCAGGTTAAGCCAACGCTATTTCAGGAAAAAATTAAAAGCCTTCAAGCACATATAATGAAAACTTGAGAGTGAATTCCTTTCAGGGTCATTGAAATGTTATTTCTGCTAAACTACAAACATCCAGATGGGGAGATTTAAGGAAATCAGTGAAAATCCTTTTAACTTGGACCAAATATATGCTAAAATCAGAAGGTTTTTGTGTACAGAGTACCCAGCACAGATTAAAGCTGCAGGACTACAGATGCAACGTGAAATGGATGTCAAAACTATCAATAATGTAGCCCACATAACTTATCTGCATCATCTTTATCAAGCACAAACCGGAATTAAAACTTTGGTCTAATGCTTACTGCACTATATTAAAACTGGCTGTCAAGATTTTATGATAAATAATCATCTGTCCTACATTTGGAATAGAAGTAAACATCCATCTCAAAATAAACATTTGCAGCTTTAGAGAATGCCATGTGGCGAGTCTGATTGTTAAAGCTTTATTATCTCATAGTTAAAGCGCTGTAATTAAAGAGGGGCAACATCTATCCTTAGCAAAAAAATAAATAGATGAATTATTTTACCATCTGACAGGTGGTTTCCATACTCCAGTGATAAAGCCCCGATTTATGGGTTAAAGAGAAGGCTAATAGAAAAATTATGGCAATTACAAAACAGACTTTGTACAAAACATGTTGCATTGGTAGGTATCCTTAATTCAAACATGACAAATGGAAAATTTAAACAGAGTTGATCACTCCAAGGTGAGGGGGAAAGAAAGCCCATGATGTCAACTTTTGATTCAAAAAGTACCGTCACCCTTTTTACAGGAGAAAGTAAACAAATAAATAAATAATGCCAACTGTTGCAGCACAATGGAAAGCATTACTGCTAAAACTCTCAATCTCTTCATTATGGTTGGCAACTAAACTAAGGTCCCATTGCAGCTGGATTAACGATGCAAACTGTTTTTAATAATTCAAGAAAAACAGGGCTTTTCAGGCATCAAGCAAAGTGAAATGTGCTGGTAATGGACCACCATTTCCACTTTTGCTATCCAGTGGAATCATCCACCTCCAGGTCAAATATAGCACAGGTCCAATGCACAGATAAAACTCCATTGCTGTGCCCCAACAACCCTTCTTAATCTCAATTTCCTAAATCAAACAGAGTTGAAATTTTCTACTCGCCACCCCAGTTCACCTGCAAGTTCCCTCAAATCTTGTACAATAATTTTACATGATTCAGAATCAGTGGAAGCACAAGTGAAGGTGTCCACTTAGGACAAGGTGTGCACATGCAAAGCAGTTATCAGGTCTTTTCTGGAGTGTTGTTTCTCTCGCACAGCAAATGCCTGTCCATTGTCTAGCTTGTCTCTTCCTCTGGTTGGTGAGGTGGAACTTTGTCTGACAAGTTTCCAAACCAGAGGTCCAGGGTCTAAGTACTTTCTTAACTCTGGATGGAGGCAGTACATGACAGTCTCTGGCTAGTATGTGCCTCCAAGGTGTTTAATCCACATCTTTTGGCTGCACATAATGCTTTCATACCATATCCTGATGGATATATTTTGCAGATAAGAGATCTGTAACTTTAAATATTAGAACTATTTCTACGGAAGCAGAGAAAGCTAAGAGATTTAACAGATTTTTTTAAATTATGAAGTGGTTTGATCGAGTAAATAGGGAAGGATTTCATCTTGGGGAGTCAGTTTTAAGTTGATGATTCATCAACGCTAAGAGAATAAAGAAAAAATTCATTTCTCAAATGGCTGAAGAATGGAGTGCTCTACCATAGTGGAGTGACCGTGGCAGTGGCCAATTTACATCTTCAGAAATTGGAATAAATTCCTGAAACAGAGAAAGATACAGGTTTTTTTGAGGAGAGCATGGAGCAGTTACATTAGTTTTGGATAGCTCTTTACAAGGAATTGGTAAAGACATAATGAGTTAAATGATCTCAGTCTGCATGATTGACTGCTATGGCAACAGAATCAAAATCACAGAGTGCAGAAGAGGCCCTTTGGCCCATCGAGTCTGCGCTGACAAGTGAGGAAACACCTGACCTACTTACCTAATCCCATTTACCAGCACCTCGCCCATAGCCTTGAATGATATGATGTGCCAAGTGCTCATCCAGGTACTTTTTAAAGAATGTGAGGCAACCCGCCTCCACCACCCTCCCAGGCAGCGCATTCCAGACCGTCACCACCCTCTGGGTAAAAAGGTTTTTCCTCACATCCCCCCTAAACCTCCTGCCCCTCACCTTGAACTTATGTCCCCTCCTGACTGACCCTTCAACTAAGGGGAACAGCTGCTCCCTATCCACCCTGTCCATGCCCCTCATAATCTTGTACACCTCGATCAGGTCGCCCCTCAGTCTTCTCTGCTCCAATGAAAACAACCCAAGTCTATCCAACCTCTCTTCATAACTTAAATGTTTCATCCCAGGCAACATCCTGGTGAATCTCCTCTGCACCCCCTCCAATGCAAACACATCCTTCCTATAATGTGGCAACCACAACTGCACACAGTACTCCAGCTGTGGCCTCACCAAGGTTCTATACAACTCCAACATGATCTCCCTATTTTCGTAATCTATGCCTCGATTGATAAAGGTAAGTGTCCCATATGCCTTTTTCACCACCCCACTAACATGCCCCTCCGCCTTCAGAGATCAATGGACACACACACCAAGGTCCCTTTGTTCCTCAGAACTTCCTGGTGTCATGCCGTTCATTGAATATCTCCTTGTCAAATTACTCCTTCCAAAGTATATCACCTCACACTTTTCAGGGTTAAATTTCATCTGCCACTTATCTGCCCATTTGACCATCCTGTCTATATCTTCCTGTAGCCCAAGACACTCAACCTCACTGTTAACCACCCGGCCAATCTTTGTGTCATCCGCAAACTTACTAATCCTACCCCCCACATAGTCATCTATGTCGTTTGTATAAATGACGAATAATAGGGGACCCAGCACAGATCCCTGTGGTACACCACTGGACACTGACTTCCAGTCACTAAAGTATCCTTCTGTCATCACCCTCTGTCTCCTACAACTAAGCCAATTTTGAATCCACCTTATCAAATTATCCTGTATCCCATGTGCATTTGCCTTCTTTATAAATCTCCCATGTGGGACCTTGTCAAAAGCTTTGCTGAAATCCATATAGATTACATCAACTACACTACCCTCATCTACACAGCTGGTCACCTCCTCAAAAAAGTCAATCAAATTTGTTAGGCATGACCTCTCCCTCTGACAAAGCCATGCTGACTATCCCGATCAAACCTTGCCTCTCCAAGTGGAGATAGATTCTCTCCTTCAGAATTTTCTCCAATAGTTTCCCTACCACTGACGTGAGGCTCACTGGCCTGTAGTTCCCTGGCTTATCTCTACAACCCTTTTTAAATAGCAGAACCACATTAGCTGTTCTCCAGTCCTCTGGCACCTCCCCAGACTAGCTGCTTTTATTTTAGAGCTAGGTGTTATATTCCAGGCCAATGGTGAAGGCTAAAAATTGAGCCAATATTTACACACTTTTATAAGGTTTTACTTAGAGTTGCACATGACATGCAAGCACCTCCAGACCCAAGAACCACAGTTTCAGCCTGTGTCTATTTATAGGGGCAGAAGTGAATCCCCAGTTAAGTGACATTCAATGGCATTACCATCGCTGAATCCCCCACTATCAACATCCTGGGGGCTACCATTGACCAGAAATTGAGGACTAGCCATATAATTACTGCTACAACAGCAGGTCAGAGGCTAGGAATCCTGCAATGAGTAACTCACCTCCTGACTCCCCAAACCCTGTCCACCATCTACAAGGCACAAGTCAAGAGTGCGATGGAGTACTCTCCACTTGCAACTTCAACAACACTCAAGAAGCTTGACACCATCCAGTGTCGGTGGGTCAAAATCCTGGAACTCCCTCCCTAACAGCACTGTGGGTGTACCTACACCACATGAACTGCAGCAGGTCAAGAAGGCAGCTCACCACCATCTTCTCGCGGGCAAAAAGGGATGGGCAATAAATGCTGGCTTAGCCTGCAACACCCACATCCCATGACTGAATAAAATATATACTAAAACAAAATTCTGCAAATACTGGAAATCTAAAGTGAAAACACAAAATGCCGGAAATGCTCAGCAGGTCAGGCAGTATCTATGGAGAGAGTGACAGAGTTAACATCTCAGGTCTGTGAGCCAGGTTAAATGTCCACTATCTGCATACAATTAAACACATTTATAATACAATCAACACTATATTTATATATGCCTGATTCTAAATGGACTATTGCTGATTTTTTTTTGAAAGACAGTAACTTGCTTTTTCATTGCTCCACTTAATGTGAAAAATACTCATGATTCCATGTGTAATCTGCAGTTCATAGGATTATTCCCTTGGATAATTAAGCCATGAGGCGGTCAGGTCTTGATGTCCAAAGCCACTTTCAAAGTATCAGATATAATGCAGCTACCTTCTATACTTAAATCAGCTGTGTAAACATGGCACTATCCACAGTAGCATGTTAGAATGATTTAACAGTTCTGTTGCAAGCAACATAACTGTACTTCTGGTTGACAGTTATGAATGAGATAAATAAAGGAAGCATGCAATCTGTATCAGTCAAGCATACATAAGTGTTATGGAATTAGAATTAACCAGATTTACCCCACTACTATAGCTGCATACAAGTCAAAATTGTGTCTGAAAGTCCTTTTCCCATTGACATTTGAGTGTAAATCGCTGCTGGTAAATATCAAATTTCCATGGCTTTAGTAGTTGGATATCAAGAAGTGCTACTAATTATTTGCATGACTGTTAATAGGGATGGTGGTAGTTGGAAATCAAGTTTTAACCACCTGTCCTCAATAAATAAAAAGAATACGCTTTTTAAAAATAGATTCAATGAAAGGTTTGAACAGGTAAATACTCTTGCAGTATAGCATTAAAAAAAATCTGCTACCAACTGTGAAAACAGCAGTATCTTTTTGTTATTAGAACGCTATCTTCCCCTATAAATTGAATACCTAATCAATATGTAACCAGCACATAACAGAACCTACAAAGCAATATAAAACACATCTCTACCTCTGTTCTTCAGATTATCAAAGCAGTCTAACAATGTGAAGAGTACAGTTACAGTTTTTCAAAGATGACGATGATGACAAGAAGCGCCTCTACAACCTCAACTGGTAGCTAATAAGAATCCGTACTATAAATACTAACTTCTAAAAATTTTCTATCCTCACTACATTGCACTTTAAAGCATTATAGTGCGCTTTAGGTTTGTCTATGTTGCCCATGATTGGCCCTCCATGCCAAACATCATCTCAGATAAGCAATTCATGACTCCTCCTATTGCAATTCAATTTAAACATCTGCAGAAAAACAATGAGATACAAATGTGCATGTCTCTCAAGGCCTCAGTCGTGTCTATGTTAAACTAACACAGCATGCACTATTTTATATAATTTAGTTTACATATTATGATTAGACATTATAATTACACTTTAGGAATGATTTTCCTCTGGGAAATAGAAACAGGTAGTGAAGACATCTGATTGCGGCATTTCATATGTGGAGACATGAGATAGTTTCTTACGTGATTTAGTCTCAAAGATTATTTTAAGAAATTTTGGAGTCCCTTTGAGGCTAAACTAAAAGGTCAAAACTGAGTTATACAACACCATTTGTACCCATTAGCTCTTATGTTAGGTTCCCAATATCATTGTGCTATTGTGAGCAGATGCTGACAAGTGGCCAGGTGTTTTGTCACAGAGAATTTAAAAGGCAAAAACATGTTGAGGGCCAGTCATCTTGGATTGTTCTTGCAGCTTACCTAATGGCTAGGAAAACAAGGTGAAGTGATAGCAATGTACAGTACAGAATGACAACAATATCCATGTTCACTTTAAGAATATGTGCTGTAAGGATAAAGCTGAAGTGTGCTGTTATCATTTTGCTTCAGATGCACAAATTTCCAAAGCTGTTATCATTCACTTGAAGCACTAACTTACAAGCTGATGGCTTCCTTGTGAACATATTTTATTAAAAATATGCTTGAGGCAAATTCTCATCCTGCCATTCACAAAGTAATGACACTGATTCTATAAACTCCAAGACTGAGAACTCACGCCAGATTTTTAAAAAGTACTTTATAAGAGACTGGACATCAATAAATGACAGAAGAGGGAAAACACACTGACCCCAATTTTTACTTGTCCTTTGATTCTGTTCACGTAACAGACATGTCAAGCCTGGATTATACAATTTATAATCAATATCAAAATGGCAAGATGGTATCATATGAGCTGAGCTTAAATTTGATCTCCACCAGTGAAAGTTTAGCTCTATAATTGGATTTTTCTGAGACACTCTTTGCATTTCAGTTGTAACTACAACAAATAGAATTGAACTGAGAAAAATCTTCTATCCCAGGGAAAACTTATCTTTGTCCCTCCAAGATGTGTTTACTCTCTGTGCAAGAAAACATACCTTTGTATTTCACTGTTCCCATGGTGATACTGCTCCTGTCCACTCCAGCGTGGATATCTCTTCCTCCAGAACCCTTGGTTCCTCGCTCCTCTCTCTGATCTTTCCAGATGAGCCATACTTTCACATGCCTCTGAAGAAAAGGTCATTAAAAAAACATGAGGAATAATATCTCTTGCAGTGTTATTGTTACATCAGTTTTCTTCTATAATTCACAGAACACCAATAAGCTTGATTGAAAAGCTTCTTGATAAATTTGATGCACCACAAAGGAAGATGCATCAAAGAGAGTCCTTTCCATTCCATTTATGTTTTCTGCAGTTGAACTATAGTCAGATTGTCTTATGTTTGAAAGAAACAGAGCCTAAAGGAACACACAATTACTATTTATTCAAAATTGCCTGATAATCTTGAAATGATGCTGGATTCCACAGGTAATACAGGCCTGACAGTATCATTACAACGGATTTTACTTGGTGCGTGCACCGGAGCTGAGTGAGGTAGCTGTTTTTCCAATTGCATAAACTTTCACACCTCCACAAATTCAAACAAGCTGGACAATTTGAAAAGGTGCAGTTGTCAAATCTTAATGCGTTTGAACTTAGGACTGAAATGATACCTCCAAAAGCATTTTTAAAATGTATACACAGAATTTTGCATATAGTTAGTGACATTCTTATTCAATTTACAAAAACTGGGACATTCCTTCTCTTGCCCCCATCCCTTAAAGACAGCTCATATATTAATCTGATGCTTGTGTATGTAGTATTATTGATTTAAATGAATAACTGATGCAAATTCTAGAATGGACCCAACGTCTTAGTTTGTTTCATCAAATCTCTACTGAGACAGAAACAGACGTTAGCTTTAGGTTTATCTCTAGGCTTTTCTTAGGATCATCTGGGTGTATGCATGTATAAGTCATTGAAGGTGGCAAGACAGGTCAAAAGCATGGTCAATAATGCATATGGTCTTCTAGGCTTTATAAATAGAGGCATAGAGTACAGGAGCAAGGAGGTTATGTTAAACACTGGTGCAGCCTCAACTGGAGTATTGCATCCAGTTCTGGGCACCACGGTCTAGGAAAGGTGTGAAAGCTTAGAGAGTGCAGACAAGGTTCACAAGAATGGTCACAGGGAAGAGGAACTTCAGTTATGTGGATAGATTGGAGAAATTGGGATTGCTTTCCTTGGAGAAGGTTGAGAGGAAATTTGATCAAGGTTTTCAACACCATGAGGGGCCTGGACAAAGTAAGTAGGGAGAAATTTTACTCGCTGGCAGAAGGATTGAGAACAAGAGGGCATAGATTTCAGGTAATTAGCAAAAAAAAGCAACAGACATGAGGAGAAACATTTTCACACAGCAAGTGGTTAAGATATGGAATGCGCAGCCTGAGTGTGTGGTGGAGGCAGGTTCAATCGAGGCATTCCAGAGGTAATTGGATTGTTATGAGCTACAGGGAAAAGGTAGGGAAATGGCACTAGGTGAATTACTCATATGAAGAGCCAGCAGGAGCCTCCTTCAGTGCTGTAACAATTCTGAGATACTGTGAGGATTTCTAAACATATATATTTTAGTTTTACAGGTTGAGTAGCTGAACGATTATGGTACTGGACCAGGAACCCAGAGGCCTCGAGTTCAAATCTCCCCACAGCGAATTGAGAAATCAAATTCCATCGATCTGGTAATTTGTGGGTTTAAACCATAAAAAGATGCAAGAATGCCTAAAGAATATCATTGGTTCACTGTTATCTTTTGGTTACGGCCACTCTGATCTAGTCTGGCCAACACAGAACTCCAGTTTCACTCTGCATGTTTGACTCTTAATGCCCTCAGGCACTCAAGGATGAGCAATAAATATTGCCTTGCCAGTGTCACTTATGTATGAAAGAGAAAAAAATAATTCCTAGACAAAATAATTCAAAGACAGAATAATCATGCAACTGCAGCTTTGACCGCTGACATATGCTCTAGAGAATTCAATGGCAAATCCAATTCAGGAAAGATGGACAATTCCTCTGACTGACAACACTGAAAACTAACTACAAAGAGTTTCATTCCAGCCTATCAAGAATCAGGGACATATTATTTATCATGAAAATCATCAACAAACAGGGCAGCGTAGAACATTAGTTAGTTTTGACACAACCATCTAAGGAAAAGACTGTGTCAAAGCCTTTTCAATGAAATCTTATAAAAATTAGTTATAACACCACTCATGAAAAAAATGATAGAAAGGACATTAGAGATTGCTCTTTAAATGTATGGGACAATGTGGGTAATTTCCCCGTTTCTTTCCCCTCAAATATGCAGTCATCATAATGCATGGGCCAACAGTCTTTGTCCTCAGCATGTGCCAGAAAATACAGACTTATTTAATTGTAAAGACCAACAACTGTGTTTGTCAAAAGTACATTAAAAAAAATTACAATGACAATTTTACTTGGTGCCTTGCCAATGCTGGAGGCTGTAATTTGGGTGACTATGGGCAATAAGTTGCATTCACACAGCATCTTTAACATAGAAAGGATGATCCAAACCATTTCATGGAAGTATAATCAGGAAGAACAACACGATCTTTAGCAGTGGATCTGCCGAATATTGAGGCAATTAAAAGGGACGAGGACACAAGACAGAAGCAAGAGCAGACCAAATGGCCCGTCGAGCCTGCCCTACCATTTACTATGATCATGACCAACATTCAACATTTTAAACAGTGAGTCTAGTTAGTTCAAGTTTATGGGGACTCCACCTCATAACATTTAATATTTCCACAATAGAAGAGAAGCCAATCATGGGAAAAGTTGTTTTCCAGGCCTCCACATGAGCTTAATAAAATTAAAAATATTGTGCTACTCTGTATATGCAATGCAATTAGAACTGTGTGAAAGCATCCTTCTTTATCTTGTTTATAGATCTCTAATTATCAGATTCTGTTTCCCAGTGGGCTGAACTGAGGCTGTTGCTTCATCAGTAACACACAAGCTGGTTAGGTAGACAAAACATCACAGCCAGTGCCTGAACACTGCTGCTCTCACAAACTGCCCACCATTCTCATCAACTCCACTGGAAAACCAAAAGCAGTTTGCATGCCAATTGAATTACAGATATGATTGCCTCATCTTGACATGTGCCAATTTGAAATGCTAGAAGATAAATTCTGATGAAGGTGGCCCTTTGGCATATTTGATCTTCCCCTTCCAAAATCCAACCCTATAATCTTCCTATTACTGCTATGGGTTTACTTTCTTCCTCTTAATAAAGCTCCCCTCAGAAGTCTCTTTTCAAGGTGAAAGACCCTAGCTTACCAAGTCAGTTCATTATATAATTACATGAGAGATCAAAACTGCTTAGTTAAATTACTTACTGTAACATACTGTCTCATCTCTTGTAAATACAATGCTCTCTCAACCTATCAAATTTGAAGGAGGCGCCCAAAGTTACAACATAGATATGTTCTATTTGACTAAATCTTCGGAATATGGCCCTTGTTTCTAAAAAAGTGTAGATTGTTCTGAATTTAATACATTGTACAGTAAGCATTGTACAGTAATGCAACCCAACATCAAACTGATGTAACATTGATCCTACTTCCTACTTTTGCCTCAGCTGTGATCAAACTGAAGTTGTGATTCTCCATTCATCGGCACGTAGCAGGCTACAGACTGAGGAAGCTGGTTCAAACCTGGTGGGTTTCAGGAGATACAGCATATGGTAGACAGACTGCAAGAAAAGCACTGTGTGGAGTGAAAAATCAGGTGATGGAGCCAAATACAGGAACTGCCTGGTCTGGAAGAAATTTGAGGAATCTGATTAACATCTATACACTGCTGCTGATCCCAATAGAGTTCTTCATTTCAAATGCTACCAAGAGCTCATAAATACACCAATAATCGGCAACTGTGCAGTGAATGATATATAACAAATTAAGTGAAAGAAATGTTATATTTCATTTCCACAAGTTTTACTTCTAGTGTGTGCCTGGAAGTGTGGGGTGATTCATTTTGGTAGGAAGAACATGGAGAGGCTATACAAAATAAGGGGTAGAATTCTTAAGAGTGTGCAGGAGCAGAGAGAGCTAGGTGTATATGTGCATAGATCATTGAAGGTGGCAGGACAGGTGGAGAGAGCAGTTAATAAAGCATACAGTATCCTGGGCTTTATTAATAGGGACATCGAGTACAAGGGCAGGGAGATTATGCTGAGCTTATATAAGACAATAGCTAGACCTCAGCTGGAGCATTGTGTACAATTCTGGGTGCCACACTAGAGGAAGGATGCGATCACATTGGAGAGAGTGCAGAAGAGGTTTACAAGAAATGTTCCAGGCGTGAGAAACTTCAGTTACAAAGATAGATTGGAGAAGTTGGGACTGTTCTCCTTGGAGAGGAGAAGACTAAGAGGAGATTTGATAGAGGTGTTCAAAATCATGAGGGGGCTGGATAGAGTAGATAGGGAGAAACTGTTCCCACTCATCAAGGGATCAAGAACGAGAGGGCACAGATTTAAAGTGGTTTGCAAAAGAAGCAAATGTGATGTGAGAAAAAACTTTTTCACGCAGCAACTGGTTGAAGTCTGGAATGCACTGCCTGTAAGTGTGGTGGAGGCAGGTTCAATAGAGGCATTCAAGAGGCAATAGATGATTATTTGAACAGAAACAACGTGCAACGGTACTGGAAAAAAGCAGGAGAATGGCACTAAGTCATGATGCTCATTTGGAGAGCTGGTGCAAAGCATGATGGGCCGAATGGCCTCCTGTGCCATAGCAATTCTGTGATTCTGAGATCAAAACTTCTTTCAAAGATATTTTACAGATCAAAGTTTAATATGGTGAAACCACACAATTCAAACTAAAATTAGGAACAAGGATCCTAAAGCGTAAAACAGATGCTAAATACCAATATTAGTATTAATATCTTTTATGACTGAACTGTTAATTATCTCATTCAAAATCAGTAACCTCAACGTGCCTGCGTTTCAAATATGCTAAAATGTAGCAGGGGATTCTAAATAGGACTGGAGGATGGTTCTTATTGGAGTTCCCCAGGGATCGGTGTTTGGGCCCTGCTTTTCCTGATATATATATTAATGATATAGACCTTGGTTTACAAGGCACAATTTCAAAATTTGCAGATGATACAAAACTTAGAAGTTTTGTGAACTGTGAGGATGATAACTTAGAACTTCAAAAGGAATGGTGGAATGGGCAGACAAGTGGCAGATGAAATTCAATGCAGAGGAGTCTGAAGTGATTCATTTTGGTAGGAAGAACACAGAGACAATATAAAATAAAGCATACAATTCTAAAGTACGTGCAGATATACCTGGGGTTATACATGCACTAATCGGTGGAAGTGACAGGGCAGGCTGAGAGAATGGTTTAAAAAAAGCATACGAGATCCTGGGCTTCATTAATAGGTGCATAGAATACAAGAGCAAAGGGGGTTATAATAAACCTGTATGAAACACTGGTTCGACCTCACTTAGAGTATTCTGTCCAGTTCTGGTAACCACATTTTAGTGAGGATGCAAAAAAGATTCACAAGAATGGTTCCAGAGATGAGGAACTTCAGCTATGAGGATAGATTGGACATACAAACATACGAATTAAGAGGAGTAGGCCACTTGGCCCCTCGAGCCTGTTCCGTCATTCAATAAGATCATGGCTGACCTGAACATAACCTCAACCCCACATTCTTGCTGACCCCTGATAACCTTTCACCCCCTTGTTTGAACAAGAGTTGCAAAGACTCACGACCCTCAGAGAAATAAATTCTCCTCATTTCTGTCTGAAATGAGCAATCCCTTATTTTTAAATAGTGAATCCTAGTTCTAGATTCTCCCACAAGAGGAAACATCTTCTCCACATCCACCCTGTCAACATCCCTCAGGATCTTAAAGGTTTCAATTAAGTCGCCTCTTACTCTTCTAAATTCCAGTGGATACAAGCCTAACCTGTCCAGCCTTTCCTCATAAGACAACCCACCCATTCCTGGTATTAGTCTAGTAAACCTTCTCTCAACTGCTTCAAAGCTTTTACATCTTTCTTTAAATAAGCAGACCAGTACTGTACATAATACCCGAGATGTGGTCTCACCAGTGCCCTGTATAACTGAAGCATAACCTCCCTTCTTTTGTAATCAATTCCACTCATAATAAATGATAACATTCTATTAGCTTTCCTAATTACCTGCTGTACCTTCATATTAACCTTCTGTGATTCATGCACTAGGACACCCAGATCCATTTGAATCTCAGAACTCTGCAATCCCTCACCATTTAGATAATAAGCTTCCTTTTTATTCTTCCCACCAAAATGATCGATTTCACATTTTCCCACATTATACTCCATTTACCAGATCTTTGCTCACTTACTTAAGCTACCTATGTCACTTTGTAGCCTCCTTACATCCTCTTCACAATTTATTTTCCTACCTATCTTTGTCATCAGCAAACCTAGCCACCATACCTTGAGTTCCTTCATCCAAGTCATTTATATAAATTGTAAAAAGTTGAGGCCCCAGCACTGATCCACTCATCACATCCTGCCAACCAGAAAAAGGTCCATTTATGCCAACTCTCTGCTTTCTGTTAGCTAACCAATCTTCTATCTATGCCAATATATTACCTGCATACCATGAGCTTTTATCTTCTGCAATAATCTTTGATGTGGCACTTTATCAAATGCCTTCTGGAAATCCAAGTATAGTGCATCCACCTGTTCCCCTTTATCCACAGCACATGTGGCTCCGTCAAAGAACTCCAAATTGCCAATTTGCACATGGCTAATAATGCAGAAATTATTACCTTTGAGGTTCTGCTTCTTAATTTGATGCCTAGCTTGTCATACTGACTATGCAGAGTCTTCTTCCTCTTCTTGCCTATGTCATTAGTACCGATATGGATATCAACCCTTGGATCCTTCCCCCTCCCACTGCAAGTTCCTCCCCAGCCCTGAGCAGATGTCCCGAACCCTAGCACTCGGCAAGCAATAAAGCCACTTGGCTCTCGCTCTTTGCTACAGAGGACAGTGTCAATCCACCTTACTATACTGCCCCCTAATACCACTACATTCCTTTTGTCTCCCACGACTTGGATGGCTTCCTGTACCACGGTGCCATGGCCAGTCAGCTCATCCACCCTGCAGCCCCCACTCTCACCAAACAAGCTGGGAGAACCTCAAAGCTGTTGGACAATTGCAGAGGCTCACACTCCTGCAATGCTGCCCTCTGGGTCCCCTTACCTGCCTCACTCGCAGTCACACCGTGCTGTCCCTGGCCTTTGACCAAATCAGAAGACCCTATACTAAAGAGGTGTGACTGCCTTCTGGTATAAAGCATCCAGATAACATTCCCCCTCTCTGGTGCATCACAGAGTCTGCAGCTCAATGACTCTGAGCCGAATTTCCTCAAGCCGCAAACGCTTACTGGAAACGTGTTTGCCCTGGATCACAATGTTGTCTAGGAGCTCCCACATGCTCCAGCCTTGACACATTACATGTTTTGCCATCCTTAATGTGTTTTAAATAATTAGTTAATTATATTAATCACTTATTTAATGTTGCTTTCTTATATATTTTCATGTTGCTTTCTTATATATTTTATTAACTTTACCACCAAATTATGTACCATTTTAAACCTTAGCGATAGAATAGAACTTGCCAACTGACCAGATATTCACCAAACAGCTAGCTGCATTCCCTGTAGTAGAGTAAAAACCAATTTCTATGGGGTGAAAAAGATAGAAAGAGAAAATGAACAACTCCTTCTCCCCCAACTCCCCTCTCACTAAACTCCAAGTCATCACTCAGTTAGTCAGCTGCATTCCGTTTGCTAGGGCTGTTCTCCTTGGAGGTGGGAAGGGTTGAGAGGAGATTTGATAGGAGATATTCAAATCATTAGGGGTCCGGACAGATTAGACATGGAGAAACCGTTCCCATTGGTGGAAGGTCGAGAATCAGAGCACAGATTAAAGGTAATTGGCAAAAGAAGCAAAGGCGGCATGAGGAGAAAGTTTTCATGCAGAGTGTGGTTTGGATCTGGAATGCACTGCCTAATGGTGTATTGGAGGGAAATTCAATTGTGGCTGTCAAACTAGAATTGGATTATTATTTGAAAAGGAAAAATTTGCAGCACTTTGGGGAGAAGGTGGGGAAGTGGCATTTGGTGAATTGCTCTTGCATACAGCTGGCACAGGCATAACGTTTCAAAAGGCCTCTCTCTGTGCTGTAACCATTCTATGAATTAGACAATATGACTAGAAACAGAGAAAGGAGCCTGAAGGCTTAAGACACGTTCTTTCACCCAACAGTTAGACACAAATGAAAAGAAACTTAGTTGGGGAGTTGAGAGTTAGTGTTGTACCATAGGGATCAGTATCAGGATTATGCATCTATACTTAGGTACAATTGTATAGGATCAGAAAAATCATTCATCCATCAAAGCTCAATTCTCTGTAGTAATAACTCTACCATGATGGAATCTAATTGTATCGTGAATCATCCCAATAAGTATACCTTCATTCTCTTACTTGGTAGATTATTCCCGAAGCACTTCGTGAGTAAAGAGTCAAGTTACATTTTACTAACTTGCATTTATGTCTTTAAAATGTTTCTTTAATTCATTGCTGAGATGCATGCATCGCTGACAAAGCCAACAATTACTGCCCTTCAGTGGTGGTGGTGATCCACGTTCTTGAACCATAGCAGTACATGTGGTGTTGGTACACCCACAGTACTCTGAGAGAGGGAGATCCAGGGTACTGATCCAGCGACAGTGAAGGATCAGCAATATAGTTCCAATCAGGATGGGGTGTGACTAGAAGGGAAACTTGCAAGTGGTAATGTTTCCATGTATCTGCCTGACAGTGTGGTAGAGGGAGGTGTATTGGAGGGAAATTCAATTATGGCTGTCAAAAGTGAATTCCCATGTTCTTCTAGGTGGTCGATGTTGCAGGTTTGGAAGGTGCTGTTGAAGTGAAGTGCTGTTGGTGAGTTGCTGCAGTGCATCTTGTAGAAGGTGCACACTGCTGCCATTGTACACCAGTGGTAGAGAGAGTCAATGTTTAAGGTGGTAGACGGGGCTGCTTTGCCCTGGATGGCGTCAAGGCTGAGTGTTGGAGTTGTTCTCATTCAGGCAAGTGGGAAGAATTCCATCATATATCTGACTTGGGCCGTGTAGGCGTTAGACAGGCTACGCGGAATCAGGAGTTGAGTTATTTGTGATAGAATACCCAGCCTCTGACCATCTATTTATAACTTTTGAATATATTACGTACTTCAATAGGTCACAGCTTAACCATCTAGTTTTCAGACTATCAAGCATTAGCTAACCCTCTGTGAGAGAGTCATGTTGATTGGCAATCATACCACTAAAAACAAATTAACTAGCCACGCATCATTACTAATTGTGAAATCTTACTGCATGTGTGTCAGCTGTGGCTCAGTTCATAGCACCCTCGCCTTTGAATCAGAGGGTTGTGGGTTCATGTCCCACTCCCAGAAAACCAAGAACTGTGATTGTACTCGAAAGAGTTGCAATCTGTGACTGTTGATAACTCGAAAGAGTTTCCTGTGCAACAAGTCCCACACCAGGACTTGAGCACCAAAATCAAGGCTGACACTCCAGTGCAGTCCTGAGGGAGAACTGCACAGTTGGAAGTGCCACTTTTCAGATGCAACGTTAAACTAAGTTCCTATCTGCCCTCTCAGGTGAACGTAAAAGATCCCATGACACTATTTTAAGATAATTTGTTGACCTTGTGCAAACTATGATAATGAGTTTGGATAATTTCCTGAGAGAAATGCAGATCATCTTTTTTTATTCTGTGCCTGAAAGTGACAATGGTTGATGAGAAGAAACCAGCTCCCAAAAAGGGAGGCAAGAAAGCCTTGAAGAAACCGGTAGCAAAGGGCGGCAAGAAGCGGCGAAAGTCGAGGAAGGAGAGTTACTCCATCTACATCTACAAAGTGATGAAGCAGGTTCACCCCGACACCGGCATCTCCTCCAAGGCCATGAGCATCATGAACTCGTTCGTGAGCGATATTTTCGAGTGCATCGCGGGTGAGGCTTCCCGCCTGGCCCATTACAGCAAGCGCAGCACTATCAGCTCCTGGGAGATCCAGACCGCCGTGCGCCTGCTGCTGCCCGGGGAACTGGCCAAGCACGCCGTGTCGGAAGGGACAAAGGCGGTGACCAAGTACACCAGCTCCAAGTAAAACCCCACAATGGCCTGAAAAACATTCAATTACTGCTCTCTACAAAGTAACTCACCACCTTCCATGTGGTGTAGGTAAGTGAAGCATTGAAACATTTTTGAGAGACGTGGTTAAGATGCTATTTGTATACAAGTCTGTTTTTGTTACTCGCTTTCCTCTTAGCTCATTTTCTTCACGTGATGTCAGTTTTACTCCACTACCTGCACCTTCTCCAATTTATTTCGTGACATGATCAAAACTGAAGGAGAAGGTACTTTAAGTATGATCTTACCACTGCATTATAAAGTATCAGCATAACTCATCTAAATCTGTGTTCTGTCCTTTGAAATATACATTTAAGCATTCTATTCTCTCCATTAATTCCTTCATCACATTGTCTAGACATAAAAATTGGCTTGCCTGTTTCTTTCCAACTCCTATTGTGCTACTTTAATTCCATTCATCTCATACATTGGCTGAGGCAATGTGTAATAGTTCACATTTATATGCAACATAATTAATTTGCTACTCGTCTGTCCTGTTCCGTAACGAAAGTAAATTATTTTGCAAATGTTTTAACTGCATTCTCTGATTTTGCTGCTCTACCTCATTTTGTCAGATTTTATGATCATATATCTAATTTTAAAAATAACAATACTTTGGCTATTGTGAGCTACTTAATATTCTATGGCAAAGTTACTATTCCACAACAAATTCCCAAATAAAAAGCAGAAAGAATGAACTTTCATATGCTCAGCATATCCTAAACAGCAAACATTCACTGTCTGTTTGGCAGAGTGTTGTAGCATTTTTCACACAGCAAGATCCCATAAACAACCACAAGATAAATGACCAAAAATTATGATACAAAGATAGGTGGAGGGAAAGGTAGTATTGAGGAGGCAGGGAGGCTGCAGAAGGATTTGGACAGGTTTGGAGAATGGGCAAAGAAGTGGCAGATGGAACACAACATGGGGAAGTGTGAGTTCGTGCACTTTGGTTGGGAGAATAGAGGCATAGACTATTTTCTAAATGGGGAGAGAATTCAGAAATCTGGAGTGCAAAGGGACTTCGGAGTCCTAGTCCAGGATTCTCTTAAGGTTAACTTGCAGGTTGAGTCGGTAGTTAGGAAGGCAAATGCAATGTTGGCATTTATTTCGAGAGGACTAGAATATAAAAGCAGGGATGTGCTGCTGAGGCTTTATAAGGCTCTGGTCATACCACATTTGGAATAATGTGAGCAATTTTGGGCGCCGTATCTCAGGAAGGATGTTCTGGCCCTGGAGAAGGTCCAGAGGAGGTTCACGAGAACGATCCCAGGAATGAAAGGCTTAACATTGAGGAATGTTTGAGGACTCTGGGTCTATACTCTATGGAGTTTAGAAGGATGAGGGGGGATCTGATTGAAACTTACATAATACTGAAAGGCCTGGATAGAGTGGACGTGGGGAAGATGTTTCCATTAGTAGGAGAGACTAGGACCAGAGGGCACAGCCTCAGAGTGTAGGGAAGACCTTTTAGAACAGAGATGAGGAGAAACTTCTTTAGCCAGAGAGTGGTGAATCTATGGAATTCATTGCCACAGGAAGCTGTGGAGGCCAGGTCATCGAGTGTATTTAAGACCAAGATAGATAGGTTCTTGATTGGTAAGGGGATCAAAGGTTATGGGGAGAAGGCGGGAGAATGGGGTTGAGAAACTTATCAGCTATGATTGAAAGGTGGAGTAGACTCGATGGGCCGAATGGCCTAATTTCTGCTCCTATGTCTTATGGTCTTATGGACCAGTTAATCTGTTGGCAGTTTTGCTCACAGAATTAATGTTAGCCAAAATCCCAGAAATGCATCCCACTCCTATTGAAAAAATGCCGCAAGATCTTTCACACTCATTTGAACAGGCAGACAGTTCATCAGTTTAACATTTATCTCATCTGATAATGCAGCCTTAAAGTGTCCTCAAGCCCTGGAACAGAATTTGAACCTTCTAGCTTCTGAGTCAGAGTAATGAATGCTAGTGAAGCTGACTATCATAGAATTTAAATTCTAGGGCAAGTTGATCTTGCCCAATCACACTCAATGATTCTCAGTCGAGTTGTAAAAAGGAACATTAATCTAAGTGAAGCCTCCCATGTCGAAGTGCTCAAGTGTACCATCGATTGGTAAAACAAAGCCCCGTAATTACCTGAATTTGCAGATGTTACAAAATCTACAGATCATTACAACTATCTAGATTAAGCTTCTCCCAGCCCTGCTTCATGTAAAGATTTCATCTCTATCCTGTAATGTCCCTGCCTCTGCTGTATATACTTGCAAGACTCCACTTGCCATAACAGAATTTCAGAAATATGTTTTTTTCCTCGAACCAATTTCTGCTTTCATCGCTGCTCTGATTTTCATTTTAAAGTCCCCTTATTCTCAACTGCCAACCCACTAGCCTTCTGGCATCATTACTGCCACATACAATACCATACCTCAGGGTGACAAACATTTCCCTACAGGTCAGCAAATTTGGTGGATTTGTTACAATCAAAGTCAGCATTGCTTTTGCTGCTCATGGTGCTGTCTCCTTTTTGCTCAATTTGAACATTTCTATTCCATATACCAGCATAATCTTCATGTACTGTCCCTGACCAGTTTAGTTTCCCTCCCACATCCCTCACCCCCAACCCACCTCAGCCACTTTTTGCACTGACCTTCCAGTCTTTTGGCCAGTTAAACTGTTTCAACAGGCTCAACACAAGGTTCAGCAACCTAAAATAAAAGCACAATATTGCAGATACTGGAAAAACTCAACAGGTCTGGAACCTAACCCATCTTCCTCCTTGGTACTCTGTAGCCTTCTTGTTGTTTCATTGACTTCATCAACTTCAGACCTTGGCTCATTGCCCATCTTTATGCCAGCTCCTTCCATCCACTTTGCACCATCTTCTCTATTGCCTCTTTCATTTCCTTATCTAGCTACCTGCACAGCCTTCAGTACTTTTACCTGTCTTTAAACTGGTTCACTGAGCTGATCTGCCAGCCTTTATCTTGCTGGCGTTTTAAAAATTCCGTTTGCAAGCTATTTTGCTTTTATTTTCGTAAACCTGTTAATTGTTTCTCCATTATAGTGTCAGCATCCCTGACTTGGCCCTTATTTGTTTGTCCCCAAATCTCCTCCCTTATTGCACATTTTGTTTTTGCTCATTCCAAGAAAGGTCAAGGGTACACATCCAAAACATTGACCCATCTTTTCTTCACAGTTCAGCCTGTCCCCCACTAAAGAATTCTGTCACTGTGAAGGGCATTAAGCAGAACCAATCCTTGCCCTCCCACCAAAAAAAAAAGGCATTAATATCCTTACTCCAGAACAAGGCATACCACTGCTGTGGATAGCCCCCACTAGGTCAGGGCCCTTTCTCTTGCATGGTTTTAATCCCAATACAAGCTGCTTAACAGTTTACGTATTTACAGCCTCCACGAGGAAGGAATTGATCTGGGAACCTTCTAATCCTCACTAGGTGCCAGGAGCAGAAAGGGATGCACAAGGAATAAGGTTATCATATAATTTAGCAACAAGTTACATATCATCAAACTCTGAATTTACTTAGCAGTACAGACAGCAAATCCTACTTTTCTCCAATACAATAGCAGTTTCTACAGCTGTACGTGTAAGCATAATCAACAACTCAGCCACAGGCCTGCTCTTTTTAACAGAATTTTTCCATTTGCACAATGGCCTATTCCTGGCAAGCCTGGCAGCTCCAAGGAAAACACTAATTTCTGATGCATAGCAAACAGAACAAACGTTTCTCTTATTAATTCTACCGAAAGTGGTTTGAAAACAATTACTTCATTGCCATAGCTAAAGTTATCTTGCACCTGCTTTCTAGCCCCAGCCAGGTGAGCAAAATACAGAAGAGCCCTTTCTTAGGACAGACTTACTTGGCCCTGCTGCTGTTTTTCAGCTGTCTGGAAACTGGATACAGTTCTAACTGCAAACACATGATTCATACCAGAAGGAATTTTCCTACCCACATGGCTTCTGAGAGGGAGACTATTAATATGGGCAGCATTCCCACCTTGTAGGAGGGCTTTGTACACAATGATGAAACTTAAACTTTGGGATTAAGCTCCACTTAAATTGCATCTATGCAGCAAAACATGTCTATGCAGTCAGCCCCGTTGTTGCAAAATTAAATGCAACAGAAGGCAACAAGATATGCAAAATGCAACAGCTTGAGGTAACTTGTAAAATGGCTTATTCAGTGACAGACATTCCAACACAAAAATGTTAGCTTAATCCAAGTTATGTCTAATAAGCAGGAAGAGTTTTTTTTAAGAATTTAAATAGACATTGGCCTTTTGATTATCAAAGCCTAAAATTTAGGACTGATGATTAGTTGGGGCATGCCCATATAATTTTTAGCCATGACATTTTTGCCTATTAGGTGTGTCCATTTTCTAAGTAACATCACTAAATATTTTGTAAGTAGTTGGGGGGAGGGGGGAGGGAGGGGGGTGAAGGAGGTTATCCAAGTTAATGAATTCTACCGTTACTCCAGGAAACAAAATGATTGAAAAAAATAAAGGATGCAGTAAGAATCTGAGATCAGGCTTCAACTCATCTTTCACGAGTTTGTTGTCCATTTGTCAGACTCTCCCAATTTAATTTTAAGTAACATTTTGGATTTGATTTCTTCATTCCCTAAAGCTACCCTATAAAAGTCTGTAAGGCTGATTCTCAACTCCTCACTGAACAACTCACCTTTCTCCTATATTTCCTCATAATTCATCCAGTTAAATGTACATTAGCAAACTGAAGGTCAATCAGCAACAGAATTAATTTAGGCAGTCCGGTAACACCGGAAAAGGCTTTTGAAGTGATATTCTTTAAAGAAGATCTTACATTTATATAAGTATCTTTGATGACTTCAGTGCATTCCTGAAGCCAATTAAGTCTGTAGCCACCGTTATAACATAGGGAATGTTAGCAGCTAATCTGTGCTCAGCAAGATTCCACAAAGAGCCAGTGACCTTAGTGATGTCAGCTGATGGACAAATATTAGCCAGGACACTAGGAAAAATCCAAACACCACCGTTGGAACCTGGCTTCAAATTCAGAAGGTTTGTATCTTTGATGGTTGAGAAAATCTTGAATGGAACGAGTTGAATAATGTTTTTGGCAGGTGGGGGTCCACAACAAAAACAGTACCTGTCTTTTGGTTCTATTTGGCTGTATCAGTAAGTCTCAGAAAGAAACTTATGTAGAAAATAGAAACGATCCACAATACAAATACATTGGTGGAAGATACTGTGAAGGTGCAGCTTAAACACATCTTTGGGGCAACACAGAGGGAACTTTACTGCATTTATCTTTCAGTGTCTGAGTTGCGCAAAACCACAAGAGTTCAGTTCAAGGGACTTGCACTTTTCACCTTAATGGGTCGCAATAAATATATAAATGAAGGTGAAGTGTAAAACAATCTTTAAGAATTCATTCTGCATTCAGACTGCAGTATTCATAATTAAAGTATCACGATTAGGATGCTTTTAAAAATGACGGTGTGGTCAGACCAAACTACTTAGTCATTATGACATTCACCCTCAAAAACTATTGAAAATTCCATGCCTGACCATGTGCTAAAATGATTCTGGGCTTGACAGAATGCATTTGCCACCTTACCATACTTTTTTATCCTTGGGATGTGGGTACTCTGGCAAGGCAGCACTCATTGTCCATCCCTCGTTGCATTAAAAGTCGTATTGTGGGGTTAGAGTCATAAATAGGACTAATGGGCTCCCTTCACTGAAGTCCATATAGTAAAGCAATTCAGCTTGTTGCAATACATTCTCAAACTACATGGTTAATTTTTGGTGCCAGTAAAAGATTTTTACAATTTCTTTTAACAGGATTTGAACTCTCAACCTCTGGGTTGCAGTCCAGTACCATTATAACTAGTTACTAGACAATTGCTAATGGGTCAGGAAATGATGACATGCAATAAATATCCGATAAACTTTCAGGGGTTAAAAAAAACTTTCAGGGGTTAAAAAACAATCTTTAACACATGTTCTTCAACAGCTTTCCATCAAGGTTTCAAGAGAAGTTGCCTAAGTTAGGTATAATTATATGTTCAGAATGTTAAAGGGAATCTTTTTCAGGATGAAACGCATCTCTAACCTTATCCATGGATTTCCATTCCAAGTACTGAATTAAAATATTGCAGCTGGAGAGACTATACCTAAGTTTTTATGTATCAGGAATCTATGGCACTAAACAAACCAAGGGATATGAAAATAGGCTAGCAAAGTGGAGTTGAGATAGAAGATCAGCCGTGATCTGACTGAAAGGCAGGCAGGCTCAAGGGACTCCAGTCTTGCTCTTATTTCTTATGTTATGTCCGTAAGTGTTTGACTACTGTGTAATTCGGGCAGAAAGACACTGATCCAAGGTTTATCAAAGTAGGGTTGCAGATTTATAGCTACCTCCCGACTGGAGGAGACTTGAGGCCTCCATTCCAGGATTCTAGAATTTCAACACAGAATTAGTCTAAACATAATCCAAAGGAAGACCCAAATCTAGCATTTTACTTAAAGGAGAATTTTCTCATGTTCAACTAGACCTTAAATGGGTGTTCTCAACAGTAGTGTTTTTCAAGACAATTTACCACTTTTGATGCAGTCAGGCTAACAATATCATTGTGTAGCATCCTGTACTGGCTGTTACAAATCACGAGTCATATGTAGTCAGGTTGCATTATAGCACAAAGGTTTTCAGACACAATCACAAGAGTGATTTTCATTTTCTTTTTCCCTTCCATTCAAAACGTATCACTCTGCTACTACTGAGTGCAATTGCATTGCAGGATGCCTGAGAACCAGTAATATCTAATACAAGCATTTGACACACATTCGATATGGCAAATTACTCAATGATGTGGTGTAATCATGAAGTGGATTTCATGAGTAGATCTCTCAGTAACAGGTACGCTGGGTATAATAAATGCAGTCATCTCCTAGTGGATTACTGTGGCAGAACAGTTTATATGCTATTTCATAAGAACAGTAATGTCAGATTGTGTCAAGCACAGCACTGCTAATACGGAAGAAGAGTCCTAGTTCCGAAGAAGAATCATATTAGACTCGAAACATTAACTCTGTATCTCTCTCCACAGATGGTGCCAGACCTGCTGAGTTTTTCCAACACTTTGTTTTTATTACTGCTAAGGCGGAGCTGTGTTCCTTTAATGTCACAAATTAATTGTTTCTAAGTAAGCACAGGTGGAAAGGTCAAGTAAAATTATTTTATTACTAGGTAGGGAACTTTGCAGATTGCAACGTACTGAAAAGTTCAGAAGCATTCAGCGGCATTTATGTGTTTGCACGTGTCCTTGTATCCAACTGCATTTCTTGTACTCAGACAAAGGACATTCTTACATTTTTGGAGTCTTGGGAAACATTTTTCTTGGGTTTAGTATATCAGACCACTCCTGTAGGTGAGCCTTGTGCTCTGTTACTCCAAGTGCATTGCTATCACCCAATATCTTGGTACTTAGTGAGCCACCTGTGGGTCACTCTATGCACAGAAAAACCCACAGTCAGTAACATTTCTGTATTTAAAGTTTGCAAATTAGGGGATTTTCTACACTCCAAATTGCTGTCCACATTCCCCATAAAGCATTAAAACAATATTTGTAAGCAGATGTTTCCATTGATAGATGGTGCTAGTAGTTCAATCAAACAACTCAGATTCACTATCAATAGTTAAGTGATCTCAGAGGTAATATCAATGACAGCGATGCCAACACTTGCTTCCAGGAATCCTCACTACTCCAAGCAGCACTGCTTCTATTTCAAATACACCAGAGCAGAATTTGTATTGCATCAGGGAGACATCATGGTTGACAATTACAGTCTCTTTTTCCCCCACAACAAAAAGCTTTCCTCAGGATTGTAACTGAGCAGCCAAGCATATCATCACTTTACCCCAGATGCAATAAAGCAGTTTCAAAAAGGTAAACATCACTAAAAATGGAGGAAGGGGATAGTTTTCTGCTGCAGGCAATGGTCTTAATGGGCAGAATTATCTTCCTTAATTGCTTTTTTAAAATGTACTTGGAACATTCTCTTCCTCTGGGCACATGCTGAAATACCAAAATTTCAGCTCTGTTAGAATTGCACTAGCACTCATTTAACATCAACTACTGGCTCAATCAACACAATAGGAAGTAGAACAGGTGACATAACTGCAGGGTGTTGATGGAGACTGCTGTAAAAAGGGCAAGCAGCCATCAAAGTTTGACTCTGGTAATTAATGGGAGCACAGAAATTAGAGAAGGCACATTAGATATATCAAGTATATTAAATATACATTAAGCATTTACTCCCTTCACCACCAGTGCACCATCTACAAGCAACTCGTCAAGGTTTCTTCGACAACACTTTCCAAACTCATGATCTCTACCACCTAGAAGAACAAGGATAGCTGACACATGGGAACACCACCACCTGCAAGCTCCCAAGTCATGAACTATCCCAACTTAGAACGTCGCTGGGTCAAATCCGAGAACACCCTCCCAACAGCTCTGTAGATGTATCTACACAACGTGAACTATGATGATTCAAGAAGGTGGCTCAACACCACCTTCAAGGGTAATTAGGGATCAGCAATAAATGCTGGCCTGGCCAGCAACATACACATCACATGAATGAATAAAAATAGGACTAGACACAGATTTCCCACATCTAAGGTATAATTACTAAAAATCCCTGCCTCTGCAAGCAATGATCAACTGTTCCTGTGAAGACTTCTTTGAATGCAGTGAGTTTATCCAGTATGTAGCGAGATCAGAAAGGTCACAGGGTCAACCCATGATCCATGTTAGCTTAGCCCTCAGGTAGGACATTACTAATGGTAGTGCAATTTACCTCTTCACTTCTGGGATTAAAAAAGGGAAGTGAAGCCGTACTGCTAACATGCACATTAGGTGAGGTCAGGATCACGGTTAATTGTGGTGCTCCTCCAGTGACTGAAAGCCAGCCAACACTTATTGTCAAGGTACCAGCAAAATGTCAATAGAAAACAGTATAGGCAAAAATCAATGAACAAAAAAAACCCTTACATTTAGAAAAAAAAGCATGCAAAAAAAGGAGTTTCGAGGACATGCTGTCTTAAAAGAATTCGAGAGAACAGAAATAGTACGTGAAACTCCGGCTATTGTGTCAAAAATTTGGATTGACAGAGAATGTCGAAGAGTAGCTTCAGCAGCCTGTGTTTCCGGCATTAATGTGGAAGGCTGCCTTCAACACCAATAGCTCCTCTGATGCTACTTCATTCATAAATTGGGAAAATGCCAGGCAAGATAAAATGAGAGGTGAACAGTCAAGGAGCACTTTCATTGAAAATAAAAAAAAAATAGAACAAGTTATTCTGCCTATCTGCTACCTCTCTTCAGTTCTAAAGAAGTCATATTTGACTCGAAACGTTTCTCTCTTCACTAATGCTGCCAGGCCTGCTGAGTCTAATATCTGTAGCAAGTCCTGAAGTAAAAAAGAAACTCCTGTCACCTGATTGAATCTCTCATTATTTTCCTGGCTGTATATGACAATAGAGGGTAAAATAAATCCTGATCAGATTGCTGTTGGGACCATAATTTTTTTTTAAATCACTTTACAATAAATTGGAAATAAACAATCACATTGAAATACATGACATAATATTCCTCATCTAATGATAAAAAATAGCATTTGTGACTAATGCACTAATAAAATTTGATTTGAAGTAAAATTGTAACCATTTTGTGGGTGTTTCCTTCATTGCTGGTCTTCCATTGAGCCTCCAGTCTTAACTCTCTCTCATGGCTTCAGAAGAATTGTTGATTAGGAGCAAAAATGCCCAATACATACTGGACAACTCCTTTGACAGTTATCCAGGAACATAAGAAATCAAAAATGTATTTCTCATGATTTCATCAGGCTGTCAGACAGTTACAGGATATCAAACACAAAAATGTTTGCAAAATCAAACCTTACATGCTTTAAAGTTCATATTTGTGATGCAAGCTACCAACACTTATACAGATACAGAACAATGTCAGTAGCTTTAAGCACAATATGTATTAGCATACTAAAATGAACTTCTGCTACAGTACAGCAACCTACAGATGTATTGTTTATGTTCCAGTAGTGATGTGTGTTAGTCAGACTCAGGGTTTGCTACAATTACCCAGATATTAGATATGTAAATTAATATTCTGGTTCACAGAGTGAAGGTTTGCTTATTAGGGTAATCTTAGGTGTTGAGCATATGAAACATATTCTTATGGGGTTTTTTGGGGCAGGGTGGCAAGGTGGTGAGAAGTGGGAGCTATTGAATGAATCATATCTTGAATTGAGTTTTTAACCTTGAAGTTACCATGATAAGAAAGTGAGCAAGGAAATAATGTAACATAGACCCCAAAAAATAATTTTACCATATCAAAATATATAGCTACATCTTGTTGACTTGATGGCATAGGCCTCTTTAAGATTATGGAGTCAACAACTTGAGCCCATGTTTTCCAAGGAGAAGGGCAAAACACATTAAGCTTGTGGTAATGGAATTGAAAAATGAATTGAACACCACTCTAGGACTCTGTGGCCTAGTGATATATTAATGCATAATCACAGGTATTAATTCATATTTCCATGCGACTTAAATGGTGTCTCACATCGCTTATCTACAAAGTACAGCCTCCCATCTATAACGTAATGTCAAGAAGAGACACATTGTCCCTTTTTTAAAAAGACCACAGCCATATTACAGACTGTGCCATTCCTCAGAACTGAACCATTTGTTTTTATTTTTAAAAGTTTCTTTTAAAGTCACTGCTAACAGTAAAGTAAGCAAAATTTGTACAACATTTTCTATTTAGCTCAGGAAATTATGCAAAATGTATAAAACTTATCAACTCACTGCAATAGAATTACATTAAATGTGAAGCAAAAATGACCACAGAGACCTTCTAGGCAATCACCAAGCAGTAGTCATTTTACATGGGTAAAATTTTGCAATGTAGTACAAATAATCATTCAATGGACCTTGTACAGGCAGAAATGGGGCCTTTGTGAATAACAAACAACAGATTTTCTTTCCATTGATAGGACTAATTTTATGTCCAGTACCTAATATCTCATGCCAAACATTTATGCAGGTTAAATGGCCAAGCCCGCAACAAGAAACTAAGCAGAAAAATAGCTTTAATAAAAATATTTTTTGAAAAACGGCACTCTTCTGATAGACTGGTAAAACCATTGACAGCATTTTCATTTTCTGTTTCCTATCTGTACTATATCCTTGATAGTCCACTGAATATCTGTAGCATAATTTTTACTTAATTAGCACTTGGTGAAATTCATCACTTAAGCATTTGGTAGCCTAGATTTTTTTTATTAAAAAGAGGTATAGAAACCATCCATTACTGGAGACAAAAGGTGGTGATGATTATAATTACAACAATCATTGGTAATGACCACTTGGTTGGTGTGTTAATAAGGTACAGACAAAGCATGTTGCAATGGGTTAACATTCGAAATTGATATCAACAAAAATTTGATTCAAACCTTTAAGATGCTGAGAGGTCTTTACAGGGTGTATGTGGAGAGGATATTTCCTCTTGTGGGGGAATCTAGAACTAGGGGTCACTGTTTAAAAATAAGGAGTTGTTCATTTAAGACAAAGATGAGAAGTTTTTCCTCTCAGGGTTGAGTGTCTTTGGAACACTCTTCCTCAAAAGGTGGTGAAAGCAGAGTCTTTGAACATTAAGGCAGAGGTAGCTAGATTCTTGATAAACAAGGGGGTGAAAGGCTATCAGAGGAATGTGGGGTTGAGGTTACAATCAGTTCAGCCATGATCTTATTGTATGGCAGAGCAAGCTCGAGGGGCCCAGTGGCCTACTCCTGCTCCTAATTCGTATGCTAGTAAACTAGCTGAACAGATTGGAGTTCGACAATAAACACATAGTAAGGGTTTGCCTGACCTAATTAGCAAGTCCCAATATTTATGTAAAAATAAAAGATGCAAATACACAAAATTTATCTTTTGTTCACGAAAGCAGCTTGGATAAACTATACCAACGGGTATGGTAATATAAACAAGAAAAAAATCCTTTGCCAATTGTGATTTTTATTCTCGTGTGCACTCTTGTATTCTGTTTAGAACTAGTCAGTTTAGTTTGTGGTCACTTGGACAAAATTCTCAGAAATATCAACATGAATAACTGATCCATCACAGACTGCAATTCACTACTGTTAGCAGATTTCATGCCATTGTCGGTGCCATTGACTACCATTGTTCTATCAATTTCACAGTGATGAATATTGGAAGGGTGTTGGTTACAGAACATAGTCTTCAGTAGGTTAACTGTAAGCCTTTATTAATAAGTAGAATTATTTACACATGTACAGTAAAGGATACAGGCTAGGAGCTATCTCCATGCTATGGTCTTTTCCTATCTCTGCTCAACACCACACTGACCCCTGGGTCTGAGTCATGAGCCATCTTACATAACTGTGTGGGCAGTACTGTACTCAATCCCACATTAACCCCGTACGTGCAAGACTATTATACTACAACGAATAAAGTGAAGCTCTGTAAAGTTAGTGCAAATCCTGGGATCACTCTACAGGCATTGAACTTGCCCCTGTTTCTGTTCACAAAGTAACTTAACTATACAAATTTATAATAACCTGGATTTAATTATATTGCTTCACTAGGTCATCAAAAAGTATTTTTGTGGGGAAAAGCGCTCATAATTACTATTTAATATCTTCTGTCTAACTACCTCCTAACATTACTAATGGGTCCATTCCAATAACATGACAACCCAACTGATTAAATCTTTTGAAAATGTCAACCCATGCTGAGCTACCTTGGTAGCTGTGTTCCAATCTCTTAATCCTTCATGCTGAGCACTAACTCTTCCCAATCTTTGGTAGCTCTTAGCACATCCCATCTTTATAAATGCTTCTACTCTGCTCTCCCCCCTGTATTATCCCCATCAACTCGTTCCTACATCTCACCCAAGTGCTGCAGTTGTTATTTTCTCCTCCCAAGGCTTCAACCTACTCCTTCAATATCACAGCTGAACATCTTCAGCCCCAAATTTCCTTTGCCTGGATTCCTAAGAATATGACTGTAAGAACATTTTAGAAGATCCTTTTGTTATGTTTAAATTACATAGCATCTTTAATGAAGTCACAATAATTATTCAGGGATAAGTTCAACTAATTTCAGGTGCACGAACCATTGGCAACTTACAAAGAATGTTCTTAAATTAGCTAGAAGACTAAGAAAAATGTCCAGTTATACTTTTTTTTCCTTCCTGGAGTTAGATTCCAAGAGGATACCAATAATATCCCTATAAAAGCATACTTTCAATGCTACTATATCTCCTGACTGGTGCATCAATGAGACTGACTTCCACTAAAGTCAAATTTTGGCATTGTAAATGCAATTCATTTCAATGTTAGCCTTGCACTATGTTTCACCCTTTTGATTCAACTATCTCAAAATAATTTTATACTGATAAGTACTTGTTTTGAAAGTTTGAGAGAGTTGGCTTCTCCAAAATCAACTGTTTAGCTAATGGAAAGCCACAACACTATTCTGAATAAGTGCCATCATTAGAGAACTGAATGGAAAGTGTACTCATTGATTACCTCCATGTGTTACGGTAGTCTTATTATTTCTCAATGCACTAGAGTGGATAATAAAAGGTGTTTAATACTGTTAGAGAATTTAGATAAGAATCCTACCAGCACCTCTCATGGTGTTGAAATCAATGTTAAACTATCCTCAACATGACAACTTAAAAGTCGGACTAAATGTGATCTCACAATTCAGAGCCAAATAACACTAGCCGCTCAAATATAAATTCAGAAGCAAGTTCCCTCTCTAAATTTTAGAAATCAGAAGTGAATTTTCTCTCCAATATTGAAATATTATGAAATGCATTGATTATTGGCAGAACCAAGTACACAGGTGATAACAATTCATGTCTAGGTTCAAAATGTTACGGTAATCGGACTGTGACATGCATCAAGGAAAGGAGGAATGGACCGCCTCTAAATTTGGGCATTTCCTCACTAAAAGAGAGGAAATAATGCTGATTAACATCAACTATCCCCAACTATCACTCTCCTAAAGGTGCCAACATAAAGAAGCCTTTGCCATTAAACTTAATAAACACAGCAGTGCTGAGAATAATATTTTCATCTTGTTAACAAGTACATTAAGAGCACAATTGCATTTATTCTAGTCAAATGGAATTGCCGCATTGCGCAATAAATGCAGAACTAAAAGCATAACAGTAAATGTTTACTAGCTTGAGCTGCCAGTACTGTAAACTCTAGGTGCAGGGCTGGGAGCATGCAACACATGGCTACAAATAAGCTACGCAACATTAACACTTCAACTTTGGATGACATATTTACTGTTCTAAATTAATTTTTGTGAGGGCAACTGTTCTGCTCGTCAAGATGAGAGATGTCAGGCTTCCATTTCTACTTGCTGACTGACAAAAAAAATTGCTAAACTCATTAGCCTACTAGTCTCCTTCTTAAATGTACTATGTGTAAATGGTTTCTATTGTAAATCAGCAATCAGTCAATCACAGGGGAATCCAGTGAGTTCGACCCACAGCCAAATGTGGAACAGAAACAGGAATATGAATGGAACCATTACCAGATAAATACATATGAGCAATGAGATCCACAGGAGTTGAATGCGAAGCAGCAGGTGAATTAGAAAACAGGACTGGGATCAACAAGTGAATGGGAAGTTGAAATGAAATCACTATCAGCTGAAGCAGAAGACTGAGCAGATTCGGCAGTAACTAAATGGGTAGCTGGGGAAGGCCCAGTGGCAGCTGAATCAGATGCATAAAGGAAAGCAAGAGAGCAGCAGAGAGAAAGTGAGCTCAGCAGCAGCTAAACAGGAAACTTGACTACATCTGGCAACAGCAGAATTTTGTTTTTTTATTATTCATTCACGGGATGTGGGCTTCGCTGGCCTGGGCCAGCATTTATTGCCCATCCCTCGTTGCCCTTGAGAAGGTGGTGGTGAGCTGCCTTCTTGAACCACTGCAGTCCATGTGGTGTAGATACACCCACAGTGCTGTCAGGAAGGGAGTTCCTGGATTTTGGCCCAGCAACAGTGAAGGAATGGTGATATATTTCCAAGTCAGGATGGTGAGTTATTTGCAGAGGAACTTCCAGGTGGTGGTGTTCCATCTATCTGCTGCCCTTGTCCTTCTAGGTGATAGTGGTCGTGGGTTTGAAAGGTGCTGATTGAGGAGCCTTGGTGAATTCCTGCAGTGCATCTTGTAGATGGTACACACTGCTGCTACTGTGCGTCGGTGGTGGAGGGAGTGAACATTTGTGAGTGTGGTGCCTATCAAGTGGGCTACTTTGACCTGGGCGGTGTCCAGCTTCTTCAGTGTTGTAGGAGCTGCACTCATCTAGGCAAGTGGGGAGTATTTCATCACACTCCTAACTTGTGCCTTGTAGATGGTGGAGAGACTTTGGGGAGGCAGTAGGTGAGTTACTCATGGCACAATTCCTAGCCTCTGGCCTGCTCTTGTAGCTAGAGTATTTATATGGCTTGTCCAGTTCAGTTTCTGGTCAATGGTAACCCCCAGGATATTGATAGTGGGGGATTCAGTGATGGTAATGCCATTGAACATCATGGGCCGATGGTTGGATCCTCTCTTGTTGCAGATGGTCATTGCCTGACACTGTTACTTGCCACTCGTCAGCCCAAGCCTGGATATTGCCCAAGTCTTGCTGCATTTGGACATGGACTGCTTCAGCATCTGAGTCGCGAATGGTGGTGAACATTGTGCAATCATCAGCAAACATCCCCACTTCTGACCTTATGATGGAAAGGTGGTCATTGATGACGCAGCTGAAGATGGTTGGGCCTAGGACACTACCCGGAGGAGCTTCTGCAGTGATGTCCTGGAACTGAGATGACTGACCTCCAACAACTACAACCATCTTCCTTTGTGCTAGGTATGACTCCAACCAGCAGAGAGTTTTCCCTAATTCCCATTGACTCCAGTTTTGCTCGGGCTCCTTGATGCCACACTCGGTCAAATGCTGCCTTGATGTCAAGGGCAGTCACTCTCACCTTTCCTCTGGAGTTTAGCTCTTTTGTCCATGTTTGAACCAAGCTGTAATGAGGTCAGGAGCTGAGTAGCCCTGGCGGAACCCAAACTGGACATCAGTGAGCAGGTTATTGCAAAGCAAGTGCCTCATGATAGCACTGTTGATGACCCCTTCCATTTCTTTACTGATGATCGAGAGTAGACTGATGAGACGGTAATTGGACAGGTTGGATTTGTCCTCCTTTTTGTGTACAGGACATATCTGGGCAATTTTCCAAATAGCCAAGTAGGTGCAAGTGTTGCAGCGGTACTGGAACAGCTTGGCTAGAGGCGCGGCAAGTTCTGGAGCAGAAGTCTTCAGTGCTATTGCTGGAATATTGTCAGAGCCCATAGCCTTTGTAGTATCAGCTGTTTCTTGATATCACGTAGAGTGAACTGAATTGGCTGAAGAATGGCATCTGTGATGCTGGGAACCTCCGGAGGAGGCCGAGATGGATCTCCTGGCTGAAGAATGTTGTGAATGCTTTGGCCTTATCTTTTGCACTGGTGTGCTGGGCTCCTCCCTCATTGAGGATGGGGATACATCGTGAATTGTTTAGTTGTCCACCACCATTCACAACCGAATGTAGCAGGACTGCAGAGCTTAGATCTGATCTGTTGGTTGTGGAAGCGCTTAGCACTGTCTTTCACTTGCTGCTTATGCTGTTTGGCATGCAAGTAGTCCTGTGTTATAGCTTCACCAGGTTGACACCTCATTTTTAGGTGCCCCTGGCATGTCCTCCTGCACTCTTCATTGAACCAGGGTTGATCCCCTGGCTTGATGGTATTGCTAGAGTGCGGGATATGCTGGGCCATAAGGTTACAGACTGTATTCAAGTGCAATTCTGCTGCTGTTGATGGCCTACAGTGTCTCATGGATGCCCAGTCTTGAGCTGCTAGATCTGTTCGAAATCTATCCCATTTAGCACGGTGGTAGTGCCACACAATAGGATGGAGAGTATCCTCAATGTGAACGCGGGACTTCGTCTCCACAATGACTTTGCGGTGGTTACTCCAACCGATACTGTCATGGACAGATGCATCTGCGGCAGGCAGGTTGGTGAAGATGAGGTCAAGTTTGTTTTTCCCTCTTGTTGGTTCCTCACCACCTGCTGCAGACCCAATCTAGCAGATATGTCCTTTAAGACTCGGCCATCTCAGTCAGTAGCGGTGCTACCAAGCCACTCTTGGTGATGGACATTGAAGTCCCCCACCCAGAGTACATTCGGCACCCTTGCCACCCTCAGTGCTTCCTCCAAGCGATGTTCAACATGGAGGAGCACTGATTCATTAGTTGAGGGAGGGCGGTATGTGGTAATCAGCAGGAGGTTTCCTTACCCATGTTTGACCTAATGCCATGAGACTTCATGGGGTCCTGAGTTGATGTTGAGGACTCCCAGGGCAACTCCCTCCTGACTGTATACCACTGTGTTGCCACCTCTGCTGGGTCTGTCCTGCCGGTGGGACAGGACATACCCAGGAATGGTGATGGTGGCGTCTGGGACATTATCTGTAAGATATGATTCCGTGAGGATTACTATGTCAGGCTGTTGCTTGACTAGTCTGTGAGACAGCTCTCCCAATTTTGGCACTAGCCCCCAGATATTAACAAGGAGGACTTTGCAGGGCTGCGATTGCTGTTGTCGATACCGGGTGGACTGTCCGGTTTAATTCCTTTCTTGAACCTTTGTAGCAGTTTGATACAACTTGTTAGTGGCTTGCTAGGCCATTTCAGAGGGCATTTAAGAGTCAACCACATTGCTGTGGGTCTGGAGTCACATGTAGGCCAGACCAGGTAAGGACAACGGATTTCCTTCCCTAAATGGCATTAGTGAACCAGATGGGTTTTTACAACAATCGGCAATGGTTTCATGGTCATCATACGTTTTAATTCCAGATTTTTATTGAATTCAAATTCCACCATCTGCCGTGGTAGGATTCGAACCAGAGTCCCCGGAGCATTACCCTGGGTCTCTGGATTGCTAGCCCAATGAAAATACCACCACGCCATCACCTCCCCCTAAGGAGGGAGGGAAAGGGAAAGGATACGGCAACAGCTAAACTGGAGATCAGGATTAGCAGATGAAAGGGGAGTAAACAGGGTTTTAAGTGGACCTGACTGTAGTTGAAAGGGGAACCACAGTGGGACATGCTTCAGGTGAATGGGTAGTGAGGGTGGGACCCACAGCCACCAAATGAGGAACAAAACCACAAGATGAACAGAATGCGAACCAATCCAAGACAAACACCAGTGCCAAACTGACGGACCATATGGAAAAAAGGATTTGCGTTTACATAGCGTCTTTCATGCGCACTGGACGTCTCAAAATGCTTTACAGCCAGTGAAATATTTTTCAAGTGCACTCACTTTTATAATGTAGGAAACGCACAACCAATTTTTTTCCTTTATTCTTTCATGGAATGTTGCTATCACTGGTAAAACTAGCATCGCGAATTGCCCTTGAATTTAGTGGCTTGATAGGCCATTTCAGAGGGCAGGGAAGAGTCACTGAAGAGACTGTGGGTCTGGAGTCACATATAGGCCAGGCCAAGGAAGGATGGCAGTTTTTCTTTCATCAAGGGCATTAGTGAACCTGATCAGTCTTTACAACAATCGATAATAGTTGCCATGGTCACTATTACTGAGACTAGTTTTATATTCCAGAATTATTGAATTCAAATTCACAGAACTGTGGATTTGAACCCACATCCCCACAGCATTAGCCTAGCCTCTTTGTGACTTGGCCAGTGACACAAAGTCACCATTTCCCACATTTGCAAACAGCAAGCTCCCACAAACATTTGTGTGATAATTACCAGATTTTTTTTTTTGTGATGTTGATTGATGAATAAATGTTGGCTAGGACAGTGGGGATGACTTGCTTTTCTTCAAAATAGCGCCATGGGATCTCTTGCATCCACTGAGAGGGCAGACTGGTGTAACATCTCATCAGAAAAACAGCACCTCCAACAGTGCAACACTCCCTCAGTACTGCACTGGAGTGTCAGTCTTGATCTTTGTACTCAAATGCTGGAGTGGAACTTGAACCCAGGACCTTTGACTCAGAGGCAAGAGTGCTATTAACTGAGTCGTGGCTGACACTAAATAGCCTGTTTCTCTGCTACAACATTCTTGAATTTTATACTTGGCTTAAGCTAAGAAACTAAGAAGTCCATAAGAAGTTCCCTTGGAAGAGAAAAGCTTTTCTCATCTTTGAAGAGAAGTGAGCTAGAGAATAGAGTGCGCACTGAAATGTGAAATGTTACCTCCCACATAGATCCGACTTGAGAAATGGTGTATCTGGTATATTAAATATAACAATTACATGGATTGGACAAAAGTAGATTTGTTCACAAGGTTCCTTCTAATCTCATTGTTATTTGCAAAGAAACTATTAAAAGAAGTTGGCATTTCCTTACCTGTAATTTAATGACATAACACACAACAGTATAATATATATATGAAACAGTAGTGCAAAGTTAAGTGTTTGTATTTTTGACAGAACAGAAAATTGCTATCCACTAAAAAATTCTAGACTGTGAAATTAAGTTTAGACCAACAGCTAGATATGCCTGTAAATTCCTAAAACTTGAGAAGGGGGGAAGTTATTGGCAAGTGGAGAGCATTCCATCACACTACTGACTTGTGGGCTTCCTGCTGAAATAATGTTCAACCATAAGTATGGATTAGCAGTTACTATACATCATAATGTGTTTCAAAACTTTCAGTTTTCCATACAAATACAATTCAATAACATAAAAAAGCTCTAATCTAATCGTAACAATGAATTCAACAATGCGAATATCTTTGCTGAAGCCAATATAAATCCATGCCTTTCAATTTATCACCATCAAAGCAGATTATACTAAACTAAATTTCACATTTCACAACAGCTGCAATGAGGGCTGCAGAGGCAATCTTGCTGGGAGAGAAAGAACATTGCATTTATTTTCACAAAAACCTCCTTGAAATTTACATACCGTATATTTTTTATTATTCCCATTTCAAAGCTAAATTGTGTATGGAAAATTCATTTTATAAGTGAAAATTAACTTTGTAAATCCTTACCAATCTAGTTTAAAATATTTTGTATTAAACTAACTTCTAAAAGACTTTTTAAAACTCTCTACAGACTTAAAAACATTGTTTCATTCAGTTTCAAAAAAACAATTGTTCACATTGAAACAAAAATGTGGTCTTTACGTCAATCATTTTGGGATACAAGCGTCCTCCTTTTTGAGATTCCTAACTATCTCCTAAAATGATGGACAAGGAATCTGAAACAACTGAAGAACCTTCACATGCTATTTTGTCAGCATATTTACTATTGCATTAAAGCTTCCAAATACTAGAACTTGGGAGCCCCATTAACTGCAACAAATTCTAAATGTAAACCAAAGACACAGTCATACTGCCACTATTGTGGTGGTGCAGTGCAACTCCAAAGCAATGTTAAACTGGGTTTATAAAATGTTCAAGGTCCTCATATAAATCCACACTTTAAAAAAAAAACAGCAATGCTTTGACAAAGTAGAAGGTTCCATTCTCACAATCCCAAAACATTGAAGATTTACTGAGTGGAACTTTGCACATGCACAAAGCATGGTAGTCTGGAGTTCAAGTCACATCAAGCAGCATGAATCAGGTCTTGGACTGGCAGTTACAATATTAAAGTGCCTCTAGTTGGAGTATTGTAAACAATTCTGATCTCCATATTGTAAAAAGGACATAGAGGCACTGGAGAAGGTGCAAGAAAGACTAGAATTATGACAGAATTGAGAGGTTGTCCCTATTAGGAAAGATTGAACAGGCTGTGGTTCTTTTCTCCAAAAGAGAGCAGACTGAGGAATGACTTGATAAAGGTCTTTAAGATTATGAAAAGATTGGATAGGCAATGAGAAGATGCTTCCATTGCAGGCGAGACAGAACTAGGGGCCATTAATATAAGTTAGTGAATAATAGATCCAATACAAAGTTCAGGAGAAACATTTTAACCCAGAACTTGGAAGTCAGAACTACAAGGAGTCATTGAGGTAAATCACATTTAAAAGGGAAGGGTGATAAGCACATAAGGGAGAGAGGAATAGAAGGATATGTTGATGGGTTGGATGAAAAAGGGTGGGAGGAGCCTCAGGTGTGGCATAAACACCAGCATGAATCAATGGGCAATTGGCCTGTTTCTGTGCTATAAGCATTTGAGAGTCAACTTCAGTCAGGGTGTTGTAGGAGTGATGGGAACTGCCAAGCAACCTGTGCACACAACCCTTAATAACTTGAACCTCTGGGTTCCTCCATTCTTAACTTTAATACTTTATTCTTTCATGGGATGTGGGCGTCGCCTGGCAAGGCCAGAATTTACCCATCCCTAATTGCCCTTCAGCTGAGTGGCTTGCTCAGCCATTTCAGGGGGCATTTAAGAGTCAACAACATTGCTGTAGGTCTGCAGTCACATGTAGGCCAGACCAAGGACGGCAGATTTCCTTCCCTAAAGGACATTAATGAACCAGATGGGTTTTTACAACAATTGATATGGGTCATGGTCACCAACCCTGAGAGTAACTTTATATTCCAGATTAATTGAATTTAAATTCCACCAACTGCTGGGGCAGAATTTGAAGGTAGGAAATTTAATGTGTGCCACGAATAGAGATAGGTGAAATTTTTTCAATTGGTTCAAATTGAACAGCTCATTATTCAACAGACTCTACATAAATACACTGTAAAAAGCTTTTTGTTTTATTTAACAAGTGAACTGTTACTTGTAAACAATTTAAATTCATTAGAAGGTGCTATTTTGGATTACTGACACATTTTAAAAGAAACGTATACTGCCTTGAACCCCTTACCAATTCAGTGTTTTCAATTAGGATTCTGTAAAAGACTCTACAAGCACATTTTGACAGCTCTACCTCTTCCACATCTACCTGCCTTTCCCTTGAAGTGCAATGGATGTCACATTGCAAAGGCAATGATGAATCTGAGTGTGCTGCTGAGCTCCGGCTCATGCTCAGGTGAACCCTGCCATTAACACAGCAAACCTTCTTTATCATTACTGCTTGAACAGATATAATCCATCAGGCTGCAGGAGTCATGCAGAATAAGTGCAGGTGCAGGCTCATTACACTTCACCATCCAGACTGATGTGCTGTCAGGGGTGGGCCCTTCCTCTTCCACATCAGTGGGGTACAAGCAATCTGTTATCCGCTCTACAACCAAGCCTAGACCATTGTTCACCAGTTTGTGTCTTCTACTCATTAGACTACAACAAGCTGCTGCATTAGATACAAATTGTCAAATTATTTTTTAATGGATGAACAAGTACAACTTGTATCAGACCTCTACTCAAACAAATTTTGCATTTATGCAGTTCAGTGACAAATAAATATGTACAAATAAACATTCTATTCCATCATTGCAAGGAGGACAACTATAACAGCCATTTTGTATCAAGCATTTATCACTGAAGCATTTTCATTATACAGAACAATTCACTTACCACGGCACCGGATATAGGGAGACAAAATTTTAGTCTCATGTCTTGATTCACTTCTCATTTCTGTTTACTGGACAAAATCTTTTCCTTCTGGATTTCTAATTCTTTGAGGATCTGGTTCTGTTCATTTTGTGGTTTCAATCACCTTTCTGCGCATGTAGCACCATGACGGACCGAGCTGGACAAGTCCTAAAGGACATTGCTGCTAGACTGGGTCTGTGGCTTGTGGTGAGGGAACCAAGAGGAAAAAAACCTACTTGACCTCATCTTCACCAATCTACCTGTTTCAGTAAGAATAACAGGTAGATTGTGGAGACAAAGTCCTGCCTTCGCATTGAGGATCCCCTCCATCAAGTTGTGTGCCACCTCCACTGTGCTAAATGGGATAGATTTCGAACAGAACCAGTAACTCAAAACTGGGCATCCATGAGGCGCTGCGGGTCATTAACAGCAGCAGAATTGTATTCAACCACAATCTGTAACCTCATGGCTCAGCATGTCACCCACTCGACCACTACCATCAAGTTGGGGGATTGACCCTGGATCAATGAAAAGTGCAGGAAGGCATGCCAGGGACAACACCAGACATAGCTGAAAATGAAGTATCAACCTGGTGAAGCTGCAACACAGAACTACTTGCATGCCAGACAGCTAAGTGATCCCACAACCAACTGATCAGATCTAAGCTCTGCAGTCCTGCCACATCCAGTCGTGAATGGTAGTGGACAATTAAACAACTAATAGGAGGCGGCGGCTCCACAAATATTGCCATCCTCAGTGATGGGGGAGCTGAACACATCAGTGCAAAAGACAAGGCTCAAGCATTTGCAACCATCTTCAGCCAGAACTGCCAAGTGGATGATCCATCTCGGCCTCCTCCTGAGGTCCCCAGCATCACAGATGCCAGTCTCCAGCCAATTTGATTCACTTCACATGATATCAGGAAACAGATGAAGGCACGGGATACTTCAAAGGCCATGGGCCCTGACAACATTCCAGCAATAGTACTGAAGACCTGTGCTCCAGAACTAGCTGTGCCCTTAGCCAAGCTGTTCCAGTGTAGCTACAACCCTGGTATCTACCCAGCAGTGTGGAAAATTGCCCAAGTATGACCTGCCCACCAAAAGCAGGACAAATCCCACCTGGCCAATTTTCGCTCAGTCTACACTCAATCATCAGAAAAGTGATGGCAGGTGTCACCAATAGTGCTTTCAACATACAAATTAGGAACAATCAGCCATTTGGCCCCTCGAGCCTGCTCCGCCTTTCAATAAGATCATGGCTGATCTGAATGTAACCTCAACCCCACATTGCTGCCTACCCCCAATAACCTCTCAGCCCCTTGGTAATCATCACCCCCTTGGTAATCAAGAATTCATCTCGCTCTGCCTTAAAAATATTCAATGGCTCTGCTTCCACCCCATTTTGAGGAAGGGAGTTCGAAAGACACTCAACCCTAAGAGAAAATATTTTGGTCATCTCTGTCTTAAATGAGCGACCCCTTATTTTTAAACAGTGACCCCTAGTTCTAGATTCTTCCACAAGAGGAAACATCCTCTCCATATGTCAAGACCATCCAGGATCTTATATGTTTCGATTAAGTTGCCTCTTACTCTTCTAAGTTCCAGTGGATACAAGCCTAACCTGCCAGCCTTTCCTCATCAGACAACCTGCCCATTCCTGGTATTAGTTTAGAAAACCTTCTCTAAACTGCTTCCAACGCACTTACATCTTTCTTTAAGTAAGGAGACCAGTACTGTACACAATACTCCAGATTGGTCTCACCAATGACCTGTACAACTGAAGCATAACCTCCCTACTTTTGTAATCAACTCACCTCACAATAAATGATAACACTCTATTAGCTTTCCTAATTACCTGCTGTACCTGCATTTGAAACTTTTGTGATTCATGCACTCGGACACCCAGATCCCTCTGAAGCTCAGAGCTGTGCAATCTCTCACCATTTGGATAATAAGCTTCTTTTTTATTCTTCCTGCCAAAACGAATGATTTCACATTCAATAGGATGGGTTGCATCTGGGCAGGACCGGGACCAATGTCCTGGGGGGCAGGGGGCCGGGGGCTTGTGGGGGGGGGGGGGGGGGGGGGGGGTGCGGAGGCGGTGTTTGCTAGTGCTGGCAGGAGGACGGGAACCTGAGCAGAGAGACAAAGGAGGGGAAAAACAAGGATAGGAATGAAAGACAGAAAAAAAGCAGAAGGTGGAAAAAACAAGAGCAAAAACAAATGGATCATAGTGCAAAATAAAGCTAAGATGACTAACAAAGTTAAAATGACAAGTCTAAAGGCATTGTATCTTAATGCGCGGAGCATTTTCAATAAGGTAGATGCATTAACAGCGTAAATCGATTTAAACGGTTATGATCTAGCTGCAATTACGGAGGCATGGCTGCAGGGTGGCCAAGGATGGGAACTGAACATCCAGGGGTATTCAATATTTAGGAAGGACAGACAAATAAGGACAGGTGGGGTAGCACTGTTAGTAAAGGAGGAAATCAATGCAATAATGAGGAAGGATATTGGCTCAGAAAATCATGATGTGGAATCTGTTTGGATGGAGATAAGAAACACCAAAGGGCAGAAAATGTTGGTGGGGGTTGTCTAAGGGCCCCCAAACAAACAGTTACGGAGACGTAAGGGAAGGTATTAAACAGAAAATTAGAGAAGCATGCAATAAGGGTACAACTGTAATCATGGGTGACTTAAATCTACATAAGACTATAAGACATAGGAGCAGAAATTAGGCCATTTGGCCCAACGAGTCTGCTCCGCCATTCAATCATGGCTGATAACTTTCTCAACCCCATTCTCCCGCCTTCTCCCCGTAACCTTTGATCCCCTTACCAATCAAGAACCTAGCTATCTCGGTCTTAAATGCACTCAATGACCTGGCCTCCACAGCCCTCTGTGGCAATGATTCACCACTCTCTGGCTAAAGAAGTTTCTCCCCATCTCTGTTCTAAAGGGTCTTCCCTTTACTCTGAGGCTCTGCCCTCGGGTCCTAGTCTCTCCTACTAATGGAAACATCTTCCCCACGTCCACTCTATCCAGGCCTTTCTGTATTCTGTAACTTTCAATCAGATCCCCCCTCATCCTTCTAAACTCTATCAAGTATAGACCCAGAGTCCTCAAACGTTCCTCATATGTTAAGCCTTTCATTCCTGGGATCGTTCTCGTACATATAGATTGGACAAACCAAACTAGCAATAATACTGTGGAGGAGGATTTCCTGGAGAATGTTCGTGATGATTTTTTAGACCAATACGTTGAGGAACCAACTAGAGAGCAGGCTATCCTAGGGATTAATTAACAATCTTGTTGTACCCTTAGGGAAGAGTGACAATAAAATGATAGAATTGTCCATTAAGATGGAGAGTGGAGAAGTTGGATCCGAAACTAGGGTCCTGAATTGAAATAAAGAGAACTACAAGGGTATGTGGCGTGAGTTGGCAATGATAGATTGGGGAACCTTACTAAAAGGGTTGACGGTGGATAGGCAATGGCTAATAGTTAAGGAACATATGCATGAATTACTCATAATTATTCATTCCTGTCTAGCGCAAAAATAAAACTCAACCACGGATAACAAAAGAAATTAGGGATAGTATTAGATCCAAAGAAAAGACATATAAAATTGACAGAAAAAGCAGCAAGCCTAAGGACTGGGAGCAGTTTAGAATTCAGCAAAAGTGGACAAGTAGATCGATCAAGAGGAGGAAAATGGAGTATGAGAGTAAACCTGTAAACTTGCAGGGAACATAAAAACTGACTGTAAAAGCTTCAATAAATATGTGAAGAGAAAAAGATTAGCAAAGGCAAGTGTAGGTCCCTTACAGTCAGAAACGGGGGAAATTATAATGGGGAACAAAGAAATGGCAGAAGAATTGAACACATATTTTGGTTCTGTCACAAAAGAGGGCACAAATAATTTCCCAGAAATGTTAGGGAACCAAGGGTCGAGTGAGAGGGAAGAATTGAAGAAAATCAATATTAGTTAAAAATAAAAGGTGCTAGAGAAACTAATGGGGTTAAAGGCTGAAAAATCCCCAGGGCCAAAAAGGGGAGACAGAAAACAGGAAACTACAGGCCAGTTAGCTTAACATCTGTCAAAGGGAAAATGTGACTGCAAGTCAGACAGACATGGGATCCAGCATGTCGTGACAGAGGAGCCTCAGATCTTGACTTTGACTGACAGGTGCAAGGTACTTACTACCTCTGTGGATGAGAACAAGGGCTGCAGGGTAGATGAGCAAACTGACCATGGCATTCTGGTCCAAGAAACCATTCATGTGGGGCAGTTAATAGGAATGTGGTAGTGAGAGGGGGCAGTATAGTCAGGGACATAGATTCTGTTCTCTGGAACTGTGACCAGGAGTTCTGAAGTTTGTGTTATCTTCCCAGGGCCAGGGTTAAAAACATCTCCTCACAGCTGGAGTTGAACTTGGAGTGTGTGGTAAAGTGGAGTGCTTGGTGCCTTTAAGAGAATGTAGTTAGTTGACCATGTCACTGTATTGACCAATTGCTACACAGCACGGGCTTCTTGGGTAACAGGAAGTCTAGAGCTGGAGGTGATTGAAGAAGCACGCACTGGGTTACTTTCTGTTCTCAGTTTCAATAAACGACTAGTGTTTGTTCAGTTAATCGGTCTCTCTGTCTATATTGTTTCAAGCACCAACTAATGTGTTAATATCAAGGGTGCATCTCGCGTTCGCTGGACAAAACGAACCTGATAACCTAAAATATAAAAGAGTGGGAGGGGGAGGACTCAGTTATCATGATCCATGTAGGATCCAACATGGGTAAAACTAAGAATTATGGTTTGCTGAGAAAACATGGAGTTGGAATCCAAATTAAAATGCAGAACCTCAATGGTAATAATCTCTGGAGTGTTACCTGACCACAAATCAATTGCCATAGGGTCAAGCAGATTATGTTCATGTGTTATGCTCTCACTGGGGTAGAAAAGGTTAAGAGTGGTCTGAAAGAAGAATGCTAAATCATGAATTAATGCGCTTGAGTGTATAATTATTATTTTCAATAGTAAATAAATTGGAAACAAATTTAGAATTACTATCAGAAACATAATTGAGAAGGTTACAACATTTTTTTAAACCACAGATGAATATTGTCATACAGAGTAATTTGTATGAGTCTGCAATTCAAATTGGTGGGTTACTCTCCCACTCAACTTCTGTTTTTAAAATAATTCATTAGTGTAACATGTTCATGACCAAGACGTGTTAAAAAGCCTGCAACATTAATCTGGCCATTAATGTCATGTCAAAGGTTCAGACCTCATCATGCACCTTGTATTTAACTTGTTATTAGTCTGAAAATGACAATGAATGAAAATAGCATTTCCATTTTTTTCTTTGAATGCTCTGTTCAGCTTTGATCTTTAATCAACAAAAATAATATACTTGCAAGTTGCAGCATAGAGAAAGACTAACTGCAGATTTTAGTGGGCCTGAGCAATAATGAAAGGTTTATAGTACATAAAGGTGATTAAGAAGACACCCATGAAGAAAATAAAATATTAAGTAAATCCAGATTACTCTCAATAAACCTGTGACAAGATCTGATCAAATAGGTGCAAGCTGTATTCACTGATCTGAAGGTGTTTGGAATAATCAACCATTGTAATAAGTACAAAAATATTGGGATTATTTAAGATGCATGGAGGTGCCATAATATGAGAATTAATGCTAGTTGAATGAGTATCTTTTATTTATTGTTAGACCTACTGGCTATTGGATTGTGGAAGACAAATTGTTTGTGTTGCCATGAACACATCGTTGCAGTACTTATGAACGGTGCAGTAAACAACACACGTATTTATTTCCTGTAAACCCTAACTTGTATTCTCATGTGAACATATTTGCTCAAAGTGTGATGTTTATCTGTTCAATTCATTCATAACTGTGAGCTATTTTGAAAGGAGATGATGATCAGATTTCTTCACTAGTTTATTCCTGTCAGTTTGTATCACTGAGGGTTTGGTACTGATATATTAAACCTTTTAAGAATAGAACTATAATTTCCATTCTATAGAAAAGACTATTCATATCTATTCGTCATGGTTGGGATACTGGATGTTTTATTGGTAATTTACTTTTCTATCGTTTCGAAGATTTTTTACCAACCCAGTTGGCACTTCTCTCTCAAATCTGCTTCCCTCTGATTCAGATTCAGCTTGTTCTATTTAGTTATAAGCTTCTCCAAACATTGATAATAGGTTGCAGAAGAAACCAACAACAGTTTTTCTTGGGGAAAAAAAAATATGCTGAGAAAATAAGTTAAATAGAACTGGAATCCTAAAATAATGAAAATACCCTCAGCCTATTCACGCCCGCAACAAAGATCTACAAAAAATGTTCACATTTGAAAAATAGATTTTATAGTTTTCTTGTTGATATGTATATTTGATTAATTAGGTTTCAGCTTACTCACTTTCGTTGTACCAGGACTATATGCAGGTTTCTCTGGCACATCGCATTTCCTGCCCACCAAGAAAGCAATGTTTTGGGGTTGATAGTAGTGGATTGATGGTTTCCTGATGCAGGCTGCTATTCCAGAACCATTGGGTTTTTCTGGAACCCTGAAGACTACTGGATTTATCCAGGCATGCAAGGCTTTAAAAACTTGCATGTCTCAGAAATGCTACACACACAAAAATAGGCAAATATGACAGTCATTTTGTGAACAGCTAGGTTCCCAAAACAGTGGCCAGCTAACCTGTGTTTGGTGCTGTTGTTTTAGAGAGGATAAATCTTATTTGAGAAGTCCCAAGGAATCTCCAAAATCCAACAGACCTCACAGAGGACATCTTGGTTTAATGCCTTATTTAAAGAATGAGATCTCAATTCTGTCTTGGGGTGTCAGTTGAGATCGTGATCTCAAACTCCTGACTTTGCACTTGAACCCACAATTTTCTGACCCAAAAAGCTACCCAGTAAGACAGCCTGACAAACTGCACTGTTCTGTTACCAAACAATGCATATTCATGATCACCTGTCACAAATAGTTTGGTCTAAGAGTTAAGCTCTGATTTGGTGGAAATACCCAATCAGAGACCAAAAACAATTATTTTATGAGCTTGTTTGATAGTTTATTTCCGAAATAATACTCAAATTTGAGATTTTCAGCTTTTTGGAACCGCATTAATTTGTCAAAATCAGAAAGTGAGCTCTGTATGATTATGCAATAATGGGAGCACCAATTATGCACAAAAATAACACAACCCACATTATGAAAGTCCCCTTCCCCCATTATCTGCTTACCCTCTTATGCTTCCCAACTCCCTCAATTTCCCAAGTCCTCCTCTCATCCTCTAAAACCTGCTTCATTCACTCTCCTCGTTCTTACTGGATCTTCAATGCTCTTCTTCTGCTTCAGTTGTGTCAATGCACAGACTAATGTCCGTATTCCACCAATATTAATATGGGTAGCACTAGCTAAGCCAGATATGACCTGATGAGATGATAGCCCTGATAATGAAAACTTTCAAATTGATATAATCTGAAGATGGGTCTTGAAGATTTCAAGTGATGGCGCTGTGAGTATTTCCTTTGGCAACTTGTTCCATTGTGGGAATGTCCTTGGGAAGAAAGATTGTTGATACTGTGTCTTGGAAACAAATGGCCTTTGTAGTTTGTCTGGATGGCTACCTCATGTTTTGTCATTGCCGGAGGGCACCTAGTACTTGTTTGTGTCAATTCCCACCAGTCCATTCCATATTTTATAGAAATGGTCAGTCTTTTCTTTTTCCCTCCTTTGCCTTAGAGATTCCCATTCCAAATCTTTGACCATGGATGTGACGCTGGTGTATTTCCCATACTGATTCATGCAGAATTGTGCAGCACATCTTTGGATCGCTTCAATGTTATTTATAAGGAAATGGCAGAGAAACTAAACAAATAACTTTGTCTGACTTCATGAAGGAAGATACAGAAAACCTCCCAGAAATACTAGAGATCCAAGGGTCTAGTGTGAATGAGAAACTGAAAGAAATTAGTATTTGTTTAAAAAATATAGTGCTGGAGAAATTAATGGGACTGAAAGTTGATAAATTCCCTAGGTCTGATGGATTTACATCCCAGAGCTGTAGAGATAGTGGATGCATTGATGGTCATCTTCCAAAATTCTATAGATTCTGGAATGGTTCCTGCAAATGTAACTCCACTATTTAAGAAAGGAGAGAGAGAGAAAGCAGGGGACTACAGACCTATTATTAACCTGACATCAGTAGTAAGGAAAATGCAAGAATCTTATAAAGCATGTGATAACCGGACAATTGGAAAATAATGGTAGGTTAGGGCAGAATCAACATGGATTTATGAAAGGGAAATCATGTTTGACAAACTTGGAGTTTTTTGAGGATTTAACTAGCAGAATAGATAAGGGAGAATCAGTGGATATGGTGTATTTGCATGCTCAGAAGGCTTTCGATAAGATCTCACACAGGAGGTTAGTAAGCAAAATTAGAGCACATGGGGATTGGGGTAATATACTGGCATGGATTCAGAATTGGTTAATGGGGAGAAAACAGTAGGAATAAATAGGTCATTTTCAGGTTTGCAGGTTGTGACCAGTGGGGCACCACAACAATCAATGCTTGGGCCCCAGCTATTCATAATCTATATCAAATTTGCTGATGAGACAAAACTTGATGGGAATTTGAGTTGAGGAGGAGGATACAAAGAGGCTTCAAGAGGATTTGAACTAATTGAATGTGCTCCACCTATCATGTTCTTGCCCAATATAGAAAAATGCAAAATGATCCACTTTGGTAGGAAAAACAGAAATGCAGAGTATTTCTTAAATGATGAGGGCTTGGGAAGTGTTGATGTCCAAAGGGACCTGGGTGTCTTTGTTCATGAGTCACTGAAAGTGAGCATGCAGGAGCAGCAAACAATTAGGAAGGCAAATGGTATGTTGGCCTTTATCGCAAGAGGATTCAAGTAGAGGAGTAAAGATGTCTTGCTGCAATTGTATAGAGCCTTGGCACATCCGGAGTACTGTGTACAGTTTTGGTCTCCTTTCCTAAGGAAGGATATACTTGGCATAGAAAGAGTCCAATGAAAGTTCACCAGAATAATTCCTGATACGGAGGGACTGTCCTATGAGGAGAGATTGAGGAGTCTGGGCCTGTATTCTCTAAAGTTTAGAAGAATGAGACGTGATCTCATTGAAACATACAAAATTCATACAGGGCTTACAGGGTAGATGCAGGAAATGTGTTTCCCCTGGCTGGGAGTTCTAGAACCAGGGGACAGAGTCTCAGTATAGGGGTAGGCCATTTTGGACTCAGATGAGGAGAAATTTCTTCACTCAGTGGGTGGTGAATCTTTGGAATTTTCTAACCCAGAGGCTGTGGAGGTTTAGTAATTGAGTATGTTCAAGACAGAGATTGATAGATATCTAGGTATTAAAGACATCAAGTTATATGGGGATGGTGTGGGAAAGTGAAGTTGAGGTAGATCAGCCAAGATCTGGTTGAACGGCGGAGCAGGCTCAAAGGACCAAATGGCCTACTCCTGCTCCTATTCCTACGTTCCTATATCTCTCACTATGTAAAGATCCCACCACAACTTGCATACTCCAGGATTGGATGAACAAATATTTAGTAAGCTATTGCTTTAATATTTTTGTTGCAATACCAATGTTTTGTCTTCACAGATCCAAAAACCCTGTTTGCTTTGGATGTTATCTGCTGAATGTGGAATCCCGATATTCTTGATATTTAATCACTGCCCTTATTTTTTTTTAAAGTGGAACATACGGGAGATGGAGGCATCATTCTACATGCTGCTCTGAAATAGTTCTCACAGATGAATGAGAATATGACTCAGTGGACTCTTCCATATATTTTCCCATCCCTTATGTGGAACCGATTTGGCCATGCTTTTAGGAGAAAAGCTAACATCAAGGAAGAGATAATGGGCCAAGACCTGCAACTTAGCAATGCTCTGACACTGAACTGAAATGTCAACGTGTCACATCTTCATTTGATGTATCAAGTTTTCTAATGCAGACTCTGGTGTCTGTCTGTCAGATGGATGATGCAAATCTTTGTGCGCATGCATCGTCTTTGCAGCTTTCAAAATACATAAACTTGGCCTGCAGGAAAATTGGTTTGAGAGTTTCTGTGACTATAATACGAAGTAAGACTTGCATTTATATAGCTCCTTTCAAGACCTCGTGGCATCCAAAATTGCTTCACATCCAATGGAATGCTTTTTAAGTATATTCACTATTGTTATGCAGGAACAGAAGTTTTGGATGTGACTTTGTAGTTTACAGCGAGTGTACAGAACATGGCTTCAAGGTCAAAAGTTATTAAATGCAAGAGGGGAACAAATAGATATCAGTATAAGATCTTTACAGGTGACTTTCAAGATTCAAATTTACCTAACTATTAACAATATAAAATGCAAATATTCCAAATGTTTGTAAAAAAAATGCTTACTGATTATCAAGATAAACAGTTGGACTAAAAGAACTTTCAAGGTCCCTCAAGCATATTCACTTAAACACTGCTCATGGTTGGCCCAAATTGAGCCAGTGTCTGCTCAAGTGCTGCTCTGTTAATTGCTTAGGCAGTGTAATCCAATGCTGGATTCATACAGGGTGAATGGGAACATGGTGCGAGTTAGGATAGGGGCGCCAGGGTTTTGGATGAACTCAAGTTTAGAGGGTAGAAGACGGAACGTCAAGAGGTGCATTGGAATAGTTGAGGCAACAAAAACATGGATGAGGATTTCAGTAGCAAATGGGCAGAGATGGGCAATGTTAATAGGATGGAAGTAGGCAATCTTGGTGATGGAGAGGATATGGGTCAGAAGTTCAGCCTTAGAGCCAATTGTTTATTTCTCTATAATAGGTTATCTCTATTTTAAAAAAAAACCTCCTCAGAGATCAGAACAAGTTCCCCTGTTCAAGTGGCCAGATGAGCCACCAGTTTGCAGATCACTGTGTGGACACTGCTTTCAGACTAGCTGTTCAGGCATGTATGTTCACAAACCCCTGGAAAATCAGCTGCAAATTTTCCCTTCGATGTTGTATGGCAATTTTCTCATACCCAGCGGAGACAATGATTGGTCAGGTTTTCATTTCATAATTCTTAGTCAAACTAGGAAAACATCAAACTCCAGATGTTTGAAGAAAGAAACCCTGTCAGGTAATCTGTGGGAACATGACAGGAAAAGCCAATTAAGACACTGGCTTCATGTGGTGCATCTTTGACAGCAGGTTGCTCTCTACGCAGTTTGAAAGATAAATCAAATACATAACATGACAAAACATAAAAGAGTACCTTTCATCTACAAGGAAATAAGGGATACACTAGGTTGTAACACCTTTCACCACAGAGCTGGAATTGAATCCAGTCCAAGATGATATGGGAAAGGTTAGCCTCGAGATAGCTGCAGGTGGGCATGAAGAGATAGTGACATCGTGGTAATGTCACTGGACTAGTAATCCAGAGGCCCAGGTTAATGCTCTGGGTTCAGATGCCACCATGGCAGCTGGTGGAGTTCAAATTTAATGAATAAACATCTGGAATTAAAACATCTGCAATTAAAACATCTGGTCTACATGTGGGCCCCAGACCCACACAGCAATGTCTACCTTGCAACTCACCCAGTTCTAGGTAACAAATGCTAGCCTTGCTTGCGACACCCACATCTCATGAAAGAATAAATTCAAAAGAAAAAGTCCATATTACTAAAGTTCATCAGAAATTAGCACAATTTAGAAGATTCATAAGGTTGGATATATTTACAATGGTGTAGTCAGGGTTACAAACAATTCATTGGCAAAACACTTTGCAGCTGACTTGTGACTCCTAACCCCAGGTACCAAATAAAATGGTTCATACTCCAAAGAGCGTTCCAATTTACCAACAGTCGACAGATCACAGCATTCAGTAGCCTCATTCCTGCAGCTCTTGGTGACACAGTGCATTGTCATTAATGAACAGATTGGCTGGCTCACAAAATAAATTAATAGAAACACAGAAACTAGGAGGAGTAGGTCTCTTCGAGCCTGCTCTGCCATTCAATATAATCATGACTGATCCTCTAACTCAATGCCATACTCCCACTCTCTCCCCATACCCCTTGACGCCTTTAGAGTCTAGAAATCAATCTATTTCCTTCTTAAATATATTCAGTGACAGCCTTCTGTGGTAGAGAATTCCACAGCTTCACTACTCACTGAGTGAAGAAGTTTATCCTCATCTCAGTCCTAAATGGCCTACCCCGTATCTTGAGATTGTAACCTCTTGTTCTAGACCCCTCCAGCCAGAGGAAACATCATCCCCGCATCCAGTCTGTCCAGCCCTGTCAGAATTTTATACATTTCAATGAGATCCCCTCTCATTCTAAACTACAGTGAATATAGGCCGAGTTAACTCAATCTCTCCTCACACGGCAATCCTGCCATGAATCAGTCTGGTGAACCTTTGCTGCACTCCCTCCATGGCAAGTATATCCTTTCTTAAGTAAGGAGACCAAAACTGCACACAATACTCCAGACGTGGTCTCACCAAGGCCCTGTATATCTGCAGTAAGACATCCTTGCTCCATTACTCAAGTCCTCTTGCAATGAAGGCAATGATACCATTTGTCTTCTTAACTGCATGCTGCACCTGCATGCTTGCTTTCAGTGATTGGTGGACAAGAGCACCCAGGTCCCTTTGTGCATCACCATTTCCCAATCTATCACTATTTAAATAATATTCTGCCATTCTGTTTTCCAACTTAAGTGGATAACTTCACACTTATCCACACTATACTGCATCTGCAATGTATTTGCCCACTCACTCAACTTGTCTAAATCGCCGTAAAGCCTCTTAATATCATCTTCACCACTCACATTCCCACCAAGTTTCGTGTTGCCAGCAAACTTAGAAATATTACATTTGGTTCCCTCATTCAAACTATTGATATATATTGTGAATAGCTGGGGCCCAAGCATTTATCCCTGCGGTATTGTACTAGTCACCGCCTGCCACTCTGTAAAAGACCCATTTAATATGCTCTGTTTCCTATCTGCTAACCAATTCTCAATCCATGCCAATATATTACCACCAATCCCATGTGTTTTAACTTTCTGCACTAACCTCTTATGCAGGACTTTTATCAAAAGCTTTCTAAAAATCCAAATATACCACATCCACTGGTTCGCCCTTATCTATTCTGCTAGTTACGTCCTCAATAAACTCCAGTAGGTTTGTCAAACATGATTTCCCTTTCATAAATCCATGTTGACTTTGTCTAATCCCATTGATATTTTTGAAGTGTCCTGTTATAATATGTGAACAGATTTCTATTTGAAGATTGTAAATTGGGTGGGTGGGGCATACTGTACCCTTCAAAGATATTTTACAACTTTTCCCCTTCATTCTTAATTTTTTCCTCACCTTTGGGGTCAAAGCTTGAATAAAAGTTTTTAAGGCTTTGACAGAGTAGGTAAAGAGAAACTATTTCCACTGATGAGCAGAACTTGTAGATTTCAAATCATTGGTAAAAGATTCAGAGAAAAAAGCTTTTCACTCAAAGTTGCCAGGATCTGTATCATTCTATCTGAAAAGGTGGTGGAAGTTGATCCTGTCAATAACTTTTAAAAGGGAGCTGGAAATGTACTTGAAGAGAAGGAACTTATAGGTTTTCAATGATGTAGGCCTAAATGTGACTGCTCTTAGACAAAATGTGGGACCACCTGCAGGAAGTAGTCTATTGGCTTTAGCTCTGTATCAACTGCAATACAGCAACAAACAATGCAAAACCAACTTTGAAAGATTCAAAACAAAGTTGAAGACTGTAGTTAAGAGATGCCTAGAGCAAAAGTATAACTGATGCTGATGGCAAACACGTGTCAAATTGGTCCCTGCAGTACAAAGGTGAATATATTTTCCTTACTTCAAGTGAATTTGAGATTGAAGAAAAAGTCTTATCCCTCGACTTGTTTTATGTTTAATCAACAGAAGACATGTCATCATAGCCATTTTATTTGCTTCTCTCTTCTAGGGAAGATCATTCAGCTTGTCCTGAAAATAATAAAATTTTCATGGTACAAAATCAGCATCCTAGTGAAACACACCAGAGGTAGCATCTTTGATCAATTATTTACTAAAGAAAAATGAAGGGACAATTTTCCTTTGGCTAGTTGGTACTGCCTTTCAGAGTTTTGGATAGGGGATCCACATTTTTGCAGAACCAATAATGGTCCCTGGAATTATTTCAGTGTCTGAATGTGGTCCCCATAAATGTTTTTTTTATTCATTCACGGGATGTGGGCTCCGCTGGCTGGGCCAGCATTTATTGCCCATCCCTAGTTACCCTTACAAAGGTGGTGGTTAAGCTGCCTTCTTGAACCATGCAGTCCATGTGGTGTAGGTACATCCATAGTGCTGTTAGGAAGGTATTTCAAGGATTTTGACTCAGCGACAGTGAAGGAATGGTGATATATTTCCAAGTCAGGGTGGCGAGTGACTTAGAGGAGAACTTCCAGGTGGTGGTCTTCCCATCTATCTGCTGCCCTTGTCCTTCTAGATGGTAGCGGTCATGGGTTTGGAAGGTGCTGTTGAATAGGCCTTGGTGAATTCCTGCAGTACATCTTGTAGACGGTAAACACTGCTGCTACTGTACATTGGTGATGGAGGGAGTGAATGTTTGTGGATGTGGTGCCAATCAAGCGGGCTGCTTTGTCCTGGACGGTGTCAAGCTTCTTGAATGTTGTGGGAGCTGCGCTCATCCAGGCAAGTGGGGAGTATTCCATCACACTCCTAGTCTACCTATGTCTACGCATGTCTATGCATTTGGAGGAATCGTTGTACAGAAGCATTTCATAGCCAACAACAACAACAATCTGGTATACTGTTTGCATCCTTTTAAATAAAATTTACTAAGTGTAAAGATTAATCAGTTCATGGTAAATGGGTAAACTGAAATTCACTTGAGGAATGTAACTAATTTTTTATTTGTTCATGGATGGGAGTGTAATTGGCAAGGCTAGCACTTCAACTGGAATGAATTACATTGCAGTTACTGTGGTTTTGTAAATAAACACAACAGCAATCGTGTGCAAAGATGTGTCCCAATTTAGATAATGGATGATTAAATCTGTTATTGGTAGTTTGGGTTGAGTGAATAATGCAAGCTGGCAGAACCTTGCCCCATTGGGGGATCATAGGACAGAGTGTTTGGAAAGGGCTAGGAATCTAACTTCAAGCACATCAGAAAAAGGGACGATAATGAGAAAGGGGACGGGAAATACAGGACTGAAGGTGTTGTATCTGAATGCACGCAGTATATGAAATAAGGTAAATGAGCTTGTGGCGCAGATTGAAATCGGCAGGTATGGTGTCGTGGGCATCACGGAGACATAGCTGCAAGGGGATCAGGACTGGGAGCTAAATATCCAAGGATATACATCCTATCGAAAAGATAGGCAGGTTGGCAGAGGGGGTGGGGTTGCTTTGTTAGTAAGAAATAAAATTAAATCGATAGCAAGAAATGATGTAGGGTCAGATGATGTGGAATCTGTGTGGGTAGAGTTGAGGAACCGCAAAGGTAAAAAAACCATAATGGGAGTTATGTACAGGCCTCCGAACAGTAGTCAGGATGTGGGGCACAAGATACACCAGGAGATAGAAAAGGCGTGTAAGAAAGGCAAGGTTACAGTGATCATGGGGGATTTCAATATGCAGGTAGACCGGGAAAATCAGGTTGGTAGTGGATCCCAAGAAAAGGAATTTGTAGAATGTCTACGAGATGGCTTTTTGGAGCAGCTTGTGGTGGAGCCCACTAGGGAACAGGCAATTCTAGATTTAGTGATGTGTAATGAAGCAGATTTGATAAGGGAGCTTAAGGTGAAGGAACCCTTAGGAGGAAGTGACCCCATAATATGATAGAATTTACCCTGCAATTTGAGAGGAAAAAGCTGGAATCAGATGTAACGGTATTACAGTTGAATAAAGGCAACTACAGAGGCATGAGGGAGGAGCTGGCCAGAATTGACTGGGAGATGAGCCTAGCAGGAAAGACAGTGGAACAGCAATGGCAGGAGTTTCTGGGAGTAATTTAGGAGACACAGCAAAAATTCATCCCTAGGAAGAAGAGGCATACTAAAGGGAGCACGAGGCAACCATGGCTGACAAGGGAAGTCAGAGACAGCATAAAAGCTAAAGAGAAAGCATACAATGTGGCGAAGAGCAATGGGAAACCAGGGGATTGGGAAGCCTACAAAGACCAACAGAAGACAACTAAAAAAGAAATAAGGAGGGAGAAGATTAAATATGAGGGTAAACTAGCCAGTAATATAAAAGAAGATTGCAAGAGTTTTTTTTAGATATATAAAGGGTAAGAGAGATGCAAAAGTGGACATTGGGCCGCTGGAAAATTACACTGGAGAAGTAGTAGCAGGGAACAAAGAAATGGCGGAGGAACTGAATAGGTACTTTGCGTCAGTCTTCACGGTGGAAGACACGAGTAACATCCCCAAAGTTCAAGAGAGTCGGGGGGCAGAGGTGAGTATGGTGGCCATTACCAAGGAGAAGGTGCTAGGAAAACTGAAAGATCTGAAGGTGGATAAATCACCTGGGCCAGATGGATTACACCCAGAGTTCTGAAGGAGATAGCTGAAGAGATAGTGGAGGCATTAGTGGTGAGCTTTCAAGAATCACTGGAGTCAGGGAGGGTCCCAGAGGACTGGAAAATCGCTAATGTAACCCCCCTGTTTAAGAAGGGAGTGAGGCAAAAGAGGGGAAATTACAGGCCGATTAGCCTGACCTCAGTCTTTGGTAAGATTTTAGAGTCCATTATTAAGGATGAGATTTCAGAATACTTGGAAGTGCATGATAAAATAGGGCAAAGTCAGCAAGGTTTCATCAGGGGAGGTCATGTCTGACAAATCTGTTAGAATTCTTTGAGGAGGTAACGAGTAGGTTAGACAAAGGAGAGCCAATGGATGTTTTCTACTTGGACTTCCAGAAGGCCTTTGACAAGGTGCCGCACAGAAGGCTGCTCAGTAAGATAAGAGCCCATGGTGTTAGAGGCAAAGTACTAGCGTGGATAGAAGATTGGCTGTCTGGCAGGAGGCAAAGAGTGGGGATAAGGGGGTCCTTCTCAGGATGGAGGCCGGTGACTAGTGGAGTTCCGCAGGGTTCAGTGTTGGGACCACAACTTTTCACTTTATACATTAATGATCTAGATGAAGGAACTGAGGGCATCCTGGCTAAGTTTGCAGATGATACAAAGATAGGTGGAGGGACAGGTAGTATTGAGGAGGCGGGGAGGCTGCAGAAGGATTTGGACAGGTTAGGAGAATGGGCAAAGAAGTGGCAGATGGAATATAACGTGGGGATGTGTGAGGTCATGCACTTTGGTAGGAAGAATAGAGGCATAGACTATTTTCTAAATTGGGAGAGAATTCAGAAAACTGGAGTGCAAAGGGACTTCGGAGTCCTAGTCCAGGATTCTCTTAAGGTTAACTTGCAGGTTGAGTCGGTAGTTAGGAAGGCAAATGCAATGTTAGCATTTATTTCGAGAGGACTAAAATATAAAAGCAGGGATGTGCTGCTGAGGCTTTATAAGGCTCTGGTCAGACCACATTTAGAATATTGTGAGCAATTTTGGGCCCCGTATCTCAGGAAGGATGTGCTGGCCCTGGAGAAGGTCCAGATGAGGTTCATGAGAACGATCCCAGGAATGAAAGGCTTAACATTTGAGGAACATTTGAGGACTCTGGGTCTATACTCGATGGAGTTTAGAAGGATGAGGGAGATCTGATTGAAACTTACAGAATACTGAAAGGCCTGGATAAAGTGGAAGTGGGGAAGGTGTTTCCATTAGTAGGAGAGACTAGGACCCGAGGACACAGCCTCAGAGTAAAGGGAAGACCTTTTAGAACAGAGATGAGGAGAAACTTCTTCAGCCAGAGAGTGGTGAATCTATGGAATTCATTGCCACAGAAGGCTGTGGAGGCCAGGTCAGTGAATGTATTTAAGACAGAGATAGATAGGTTCTTGAATGGTAAGGGGATCAAAGGTTACGGGGAGAAGGCGGGAGAATGGGGTTGAGAAACTTATCAGCCATGATTGAATGGCGGAGCAGACTCGATGGGCTGAATGGCCTAATTTCTGCTCCTATGTCTAATGGTCTTATGACCTGCTCAGAGATAGTAATTATCTGTAATAAATAATTATTTGATAATACAGAACTTGAATATTACTGAAAAAAGACTTTTTGTCAAAGCTTTCTATCTTGCACTCATCAGGACAATCACAAGAATACCAACATCAGGGGAAACAACAACTTTATACTGTATGAGAAGACAGTGCAGGTTGATTGGCAAGTGCACTTTGATTGGTAGAGGCATTGCCATGGAGGATGCACCAGTTAATGGTGATCGACAGTTAAATGCCAAATATTGCTTGAAATGTAAACCAGGCAGCTTGACTCCGATTGGGCAATGCCTTGATCAGAGGAATGAACCAGCAAATGGCTATCACTTATTTTGTTTAGCTGAAATGGGTGCAATGTATGTACATGTTCTTTCTGTCTACAAAGAACAGGGCCCTGTGTATTAATATAGGTAGCTTCCAGCACACACAAATGTGTCACACTGCGAGCCCAATTGTCGCTCTTAAAATGGTTGTCAGCATAAATTTTAGCATACTGAGGATTATTTAGCAAATGTTGTCCAATCATCAATCACATCTAATATTAGACACTGTTTTGAGTATTGTAAGCACGGGCTGGTTGGATACGGTCTGTACCTTGCCCATTGCGAACAGAGGAAGGAACATGCTGTTTGATACAATCTGCCAGTCTTTGGGACGTACAGCCTACATATCTAGCATCGCACTAGCACTGAAATTCATATACCACATTACTCATTTGTGTGAAAGGCAGAATGTCTTTTTGGCTTGACAACAGCATCCTGTTAGTGGCGAATATCACTCGTGTTGCTATTGCATAGTAGCAGCGTGAAACAGCTAACTTCACCTGTTGCTCAAACTTTGAGATACCTTGCCCTTCCAGGGTAAACTGAGGTAGACTAGGCAATTTTCAGGGCCGAAAGTGACAGCCCTAGGCCCGTTTGTGGGTTTGCACGGTATACAGCACAGAATGATCTGGTCAGGGTAGCCATTATCCCACAGGATGTCTTTGTTGCACCCCATCTCAACATCAAGCTTGCATAGTGAACAAATGGCTGAGGCCCTACTTATGAGGTTGCGCACAAGGCCAATTTTATAGCGCCTGGAACTATAAGAATCTCAACAAGTGTATTGACCAGTGAAGGTAGGCTTGCAGTAGAGCATGGTAGAGAGCCCCCTGGCAGGTTTCTCAACTAGTACGCCAAGGAAAGGAAGTTCATTTGACTACTCCATTTCAAAGGTGAATTTGAGCACAGGATGGAGCCCATTAACACATGCAAGGAAATAATTACATGCTGCCACGGATTTAAATATAGCAAATTTATCATCCACATATGCAAAGGGTAAGAGGTTAGGGTTAGGTGTCATTCCATTGAAGACACATTTCTCATGGAACCCAACAAAGATGTTTGCAAGAGCTGGGCCGAGAGGGGATCCCATGGCAACACTATCTATTAGGGAATACATGGTGTCATTAATGCTGAACTCAGCTGTGTGTGTTGCCGAGTTCATATGCTCAATGAATACTGATTCACACAATGGTTGCGGGTCTAGATCGCCAAAGACAACTTACGGGATAGCGGCTGCCTTATCAGGTCATTTCACACTGTATATTGCATAACCTCATGAACTAAGGCTGTCACTTCCAGCCCTGAAAAGTGACCAGTCTACTTCAGATTACCCTGGAAGGGCAAGGTAGCACAACAATTTGAGCAACAGGTGAGGCTAGCTGTTTCACACTGCTACTAAGCAGTGGCAACTCGAGTTGTATTCGCCACTAACAGGGTGCTGCCGTCAAGCCAAAAAGATGTTGCGCTATCACATAAATAATTAATGTGGTATATGAATTTCAGTGCCAGCGTGATACTAGGTCTGTAGGCCTTACATCCCAAAGACAGGCAGATCGTATCAAACAGCATGTCCCTTCCGCAAGGTACAGACCGTACCCAACCAGCCCGTGCTTGCAAAACTCAAAACAGTGTCCAGCATCAGATATGATTCCACAATAGGACAACATTTGTTAAATAATTCTCAGTGTGCTAAAAATTACCCTGACAACCAATTTAAGATGGTCAGTCAGGTTCGCAATGTGGCACATTTGCGTGTACTGGAAACTACATACATTAATACAGAGAGCCCTGTTCTTTGCAGACAGAAAGAACATGTACACACATTGCACTCATTTTAGCTAAACAAAATAATTGATAGCCATTCGCTGGTTCATTCCTCAGACAATGCCTTGACCAGAGTCAAGCTGCCTGGTTTAAATTTCAAACAACACTTGGCAGTTAACTGTCAGTCACATTAACTGATGCATTCTCCATGGTAACACCTCTACCAGAGTGCACCTGCCAACCAATCAGCACACTCTTCTCATACAGTATAAAGTTGTTGCTTCCCCCTACATTGATATTCTTGCGATTGTCCTGATGAGTGCAAGACAAAAAGCTTCAGCAAAATGTCTTTTTTCAGCAATTATCTGTAATAGTTGAATAAGTTTTCATTAATGAGCAAGGTTAACATTGTAATTTAATTAATATTTCCTGGCTAAGGCAAGGACATCAAAAGCAAAACAAGTTGGCACACCATGTCATTCAGTTCCCTATTTAGATCTGTGGATATCCAGTTGGGGTTTCCTGAGGAAATCAATAAATTTTATTCAAAAACAGAAACAGAAATACCTGGAAAAACTCAGCAGGTCTGGCAGCATCGGCGGAAGAGAGCACAGTTGACGTTTCGAGTCCTCATGACCCTTCAACAGAACTAAGTAAAAATAGGAAAGGGGTGAAATATAAGCTGGTTTTGGGGGGGGGGGGGGGGGAGTTGTATATTTCACCCCTTTCCTATTTTTACTTAGTTCTGTTGAAGGGTCATGAGGACTCGAAACGTCAACTGTGCTCTCCTCCGCCGATGCTGCCAGACCTGCTGAGTTTTTCCAGGTATTTCTGTTTCTGTTTTTGTTTTGGATTTCCAGCATCCGCAGTTTTTTGCTTTTATCTCTGTAATAAATTTTATTTCTTGCATGTAGTTTTGCAGCAAGTGGAAATGGGTGAAGTACTGAAGTGAACTGCTAAGCAAATGGAATTTCACTCATGGACAGACAACGTTAAGTTAAATGAAGATCTATAACTTATCTTTTCAGAGAGCTATGATGGATACACTACTATTTTTAACGCATACCCAACAGTAGATGGATTCATTGATTGCCCTATGTGGAAAGCCAACTCATTGTGAAAACCCACTAATAGAGGCAAAGAACATATGGGTAGTTTAATAACTAGCCAAATTAGGTCTTATAATTATTTTTGCAATGTAGGCATTAATAAATTTACTCAGCACAGGCTGTGGTCTTGCTCTCTCTCTGCAACCAATTTCTAAACCGACAGACCCACCCGCTGATTCAATTACTTCCAAACTTGTCAACTTTGATTTACATTTATTATGTCAGTCATGAACATGGAACTGTAGACAAGCTCTTTAATAAATTAAATACCTGGCTTTTGAAGCATTGACTTTCTGGAGATTAAGTAGACGAAAAACAACCCATTACCTCCACCACCACCACCCCGCCACCAAACAAATCATTGAGGTTAGAGGTGGAACAAGAAATTCATTTGCTTGACACACTAGGGGTACAAGATTATTTATTAGCAGAGTTGAAATCAAGGGCATGTTTTGTTCATGTAACTAGAAAAAAATACTGGAGGGGGAAAAAAATCAGTTTTGTTCCTGTAGAAAGAGACAAGACATGTTTTCTCTCCTTTTAGAGAGAGATGAAATACTTAAAATCCAATCCATAATGTATAAATCAATCTAGTGTTGTGACTCTCTGGGGATCATGTACTGTAATATCAGCCCCACTGTTCCCCGAGCTGCGACAAATGTGAAAAGTTTGACCAAACCACCAGATTGCCTCAATTCTACCTAACTGCTTAATTTAGGTTAACAGAATATGAGCACCAGGTTTGTAAACTTAATAAGTAAATAACTGTTTGTTGAACAAATTGCCTTTAACTAGTGGCAAAAGAAAAAAATATGAACTGCTAACTTTTAACACTATAACTTAAACTCTACCCCTTTCTTAAACCCCTATATACACACACATACACAAGAGCATAATACACACAAAACATGGATTTTAAGGGTGGAATAAAACAGTTCAATAGCACCAATCCGGAGTACAGGATTCGATGGGTTCATTTTGATCAATGTCTTCCAAATCCTTTCAGTTCTTGTTGATGACATGAGGTAGTCTTCCAGCACTTTCAGTATTTAGTTCACTGGTTGAGAACTTGTTTTTCAATGTCTCTAACAGTGATTTCCCCCTTTTCCTTTTTACAGGGGTTTCCTCAGAGAGAGAGCAGGATATAGCGATGAGGAAGAGAGATTTTTTAGATGTTTTCTCTTTGCAGGCCAGAAAGCTTTCTGCTCTGCTCTCACACAAAACCCTGGTCACCTAGTCAGGAGTCAATTAAAATGCTGTTGTCAGGCAGCTCCCTTAGTCCAGGACTCCTTTCCGGCACCACCCTGTCTTTCATGGCACACTCTATTCCAGGACTGTAACACTGCATATATCTCTCATCCTATTCCAGTGGACATGTCTTTCAAACTGCAGCCTTTGTAATTTTAATCCACAATCCAACAGAAAATAAAAAGGATACGTTCTTTACAACAGTCCAACAGAAATAAAACGATGTGTTCCTTACACTAGCATTAGATCAAAAACGGGTCACACCTGGGCCAATAATACAGTGGCAATATGATCCTGTTGCATTTCCTTGATGTCACACCACTGTTTTATTGCTTCGGGGCAAGCTGACTTTTTGTTAAACAGATCTATGAATTGTCTACTGTAATATTAACACCCAATTTTTCTTTCTTCGATTTCCCCAATTTCTGGACTTATCCTGAATTCAGAACAGAGGGTGTAATCTTAAAAATAGAACTAGACCATTTAGGAGTGAGATCAAGAAACACTTTCCCATGTAAAAGATAGTGAAAGTCTGAAATTCCTCCCCTCTAGAATAGCCAAATAGGGAAGGCACTGAAGGGCTGTAGAACTGCAACTGAGCTTGCCCAGTGCTCCCAGGAATGAAGAAGGAAAAGAGAGATAGAAAAAATGAGTAAGGCCTTTAGCCTGATCTTTCCCTGACTCCTATTATTAATAGTAGTGTTTTGTAGTTTTAATTCGCAAGAGTGAAATTTTTTAAAAATCAAGACACGAAGGTTAGAAAAGTATTCAAGGGCAGAATTTAGCCCATGTCGGTCGGGATCGGCAAGGTTGGACGGGCAGCAAAAAATTTAACTTAATTGATTCTTTAATGGCCTTAACAGGTCTTTTAATTGTTGGTGGGTGCACTGCCAACTCCAGCACACGCCCGCAGACCAAACTATTGTACGACTGCGCGTTGACATTGGGACGCTCCCCCGACCTCAACGCGTGTCATTTCACGCTCAAGCGGGTGGGGCACACTCCTGCCCGCCAAGCTAAAAATTTTGCCTTAAGTGTTTCACACAATGAAAAGTCAGTAATTTTGTAGATGTTTCCTTGGGAGAGTTAAACAAGTTGGGTGGACAGTACAATATTGCAAATTGTGCATGATCATTCAAAGGAAGAGACTTAATAGCTAAAGTATCTTCATTTAACCTTAATTCCCTTACCCAAACACCAATACTTTCAAATTATAAACAAGTGTAAAAATCAACTGTTGTAACGAGCACTCCAGTTATATTAATCTTACAATTAAACTGGTTTTGATCCTACACAACATAGACTGAAGCAGTTTAAGAAGGCAGCTCACCATCACCTTCTTGGGGGCAATTGGGGATGGGCAATAAACGCTAGCCTAGCCAGCAACACCCATGTCCCATGAACAAACAAATAAAGACTGCTGGTCTTCAATATAGGGACAAATATTTCAAAATTTAATACAGTTATTGTATAACAGTTGACTTCTATTACAGTGGAATTTGGTCCTCAGAACAAATAAAATATTACTCTGGTTGAACTTCCAGCATGGGAACTCATTAACTACAGGTTTCATACTGATAGAATAAACCTAGTAATACATTATGGAGGGCAGTCTGCTGACATCATCAGTAAGTATAAGTTGTTGCATTATACCATCCAAGGCCACTGTGCACATTAATATTTTAATTTATTTGAGTTTTTATGCTTAACACCAAATACCAGGGCATCTTCATGTATTGTCTCTATACAATTGCAAAAAGTCTGCAATAAACGAAAGATCAACTGGCATTATGAGTATCACAACATCTCATAATAAGTAGAGGGATAGGTACCCTTCTTCTCTTACAGAGCACATTTAATGTATCAAAATATCATAAGGCTCTCTGCAAGAAAGGGAACATAAAGCACCAAGTAGAAATGGGGCAAATGTTCAAGAAGGTGACTGAAGCTAAGTTGAAGGGGTCAATGCTGAGGAGACCGCTTCTTCATCCTCATCAACAAACGATTATATAGCACCTTTACCTAGAAAGCATTCCGAAGCACTTGAAATTTTTCTTGGGTATCTTAAGCTCTGACTCAGTTTACCATAGAGAGCAACATACGCATTCAGAAGTCAATCTACAAACCAATAATTCATGTATTCTAAATAAACAAGGCCATTAAATTATATTGTTATTAAATGCAGTTTACAATTAGTTGTTTTTTTCTCACTGTTGTTACGACTCCTGAAGAGGCAGGATACATGAGTTTCCCAGCAGCCAATAGAAAGCCAAGATTCCCTGTTTTAAGACTTTAACTGTAACAAACAAACTACTATCAACGAAAACTAAACATTACTTAACAGGCAACAAATACACCAAACTAAAGAAAAGGTACTTGCCTATTAACTAGTTAACACAACCAAAATACTTCATGATCTGTTTGTACTTTATGCCACAATCTCAGCGGATATGTACCCTGGAAAATTAATTTCCACACTCTTCCCAGCTTTTCAGCAGGCTCGTTTCTCCCTGCCACACCACAGTGTGTCTTCCAATGTTCTTTGAAAGTCATTCCATTCAGTCTTCTGAGAATCCCCAAATTGGCTTCCAGCAGCAAGGTGCACTCTGGCAGCTCCTTGGTCCTTAAGCCTTCTGGCTGATGCAAAAGAGTTTTTCCTCTGCTTTTCACAACAGCAGCCACTTCTATCTCCCTCTCCAGGTCTCTGCTTGTGGGTCTCTGTCCAGAAAGCCAGCTGTCCCTCTTTTGTGTCAAGCTATGAAACCTATGACTTGACTTTCAAAAAATTTCAACCTAGGCTTCTTTCTCCATGACACCCAGAACACAAGGGCCTGTCTCCAGGCAGAGTTTAGAATGATCTCACCATCCCCATATTCTAGACATTCTATTTCAGTTTAAATTAAAGGAAACATTTTAAAACATGACCGTTTATAAAGTCTCACATTTGTAACACTATGCTTGTGAACTTTCTGGATTATTCAGTAATCATGTTCGATAGGAAAACATTTAGAAGAGATTAGCATCTTTAACAAAAATGCTTCACAGAGATATTTTTTATTCATTCACGTGATGTGGGCTTCACTGGCTGGGCCAGCATTTATTGCCCATCCCTAGTTGCCCTTGAGAAGGTGGTGGTGAGTTGCCTTCTTGAACCGTTGCAGTCCATGTGGTGTAGGTACACCCACAGTGCTGTTCGGAAGGGAAGTTCCAGGGTTTTGACCTAGTGACAATGAAGGAACGACGATATATTTCCAAGTCAGGATGGTGAGTGGCTTGGAGGGGGACTTCCAGATGGTGGTGTTCCCATGTGCCATATTCCGTTGGTTGTTCCTGTAATGGCCCAACAGCCACAGACTTGAATGTTTCTGGTGCACAACTGATTCAAACAAATAATTACCCGATCTGGCTAAACTTTATGAAGCTCTCTTGGGCTCTGTTCTCTGCTACCATAACCATAACTCTAGAACCATCAAGAAGAGCAAAGAAAACCTGCATCGACTTCCTCCACTATCAACCACTTCCATAAACCCCTGACTCCGGTTTCTCTGCCCTTACCTCCAACAAGCATAAGCAGATCATAGGCTTCTTTGTCACTATGTTTGAGTCTCTCCAGTCAGGTTTCCCTTCCTGTCACAACACCAAATAGTCATAACCTAAGCCACAAATGATATCCTTTGTGATGGAAGCCTCAGTGAACTGACCCTCCACATCCTCTCCAGCTTTTTATTCCATCAACCACATCATTCTCCTCCATCATCTCCCTCTGTTGTCCAGCTCAGGTGAGACAACTTTTGTCTGGTTCCACATTTATCTAATTGTAGTTGAAGTATTGCTAGAAATGGTTCTTTTTGTTGCTACTGTTGGCTCTGGAGTCCCCCTAAGATAAATTCTTGACCCGCTCCTCTTCATCTACATGCTACCCCTTGGTAGTAGCGTCTATAAACAATGTCAGGTTCCACAATGTATGTCGACAGCACCCAGCTTTAACTCTCCACCTGTTCTCTGGAGCTTTCCATTGCTTTTATATTGTCAACTGATAGTCCAACACTGGTTTTGCATGATATGCAATTCTCTTCAATTAAGCATTAGGAAGACCAAATGCATCATCCTTATCACTGATTGTACCCACTCCCCATCCATTATCTAGGGTTGATTCAAATCGTTCGAAATATCAATGCCCTGTTCAACCCTGAGCTGGTTTTCCACTTCCATATCCCCTCTATCACAAAGATTGCATACTTTTAATCAGAAATATAAGAATGCCATCTCTGACGCACCTTGGAATTTTTCCCTCCATTAAAGGTGCTAGAAAAATGCAAGTTATTATTGCTGATTCACAGGAGTCTTGGCCAATTATGAAAGGTGCTTTTTTTGTGAAAGCTCGAAGTGCAACAATAAAGGTGCCCATGACAACAGAGTTTTCACCATTCCTGAAAAAGCCAAATTACCTTTGGCCACTGGATTTTTTCATCATTTTTTTACTAAACAAAACAATCAGACTTGCCAATGAAAGACTGTTACATCGATCAGAAATGTCAATGCTGCAAAGTCAACAAAGAGCTTATTGAATGATAGAACACAGATACTTGAACACCCATTACTGCAATAGAGTGCTTCTCAAATTATAACAATAAGAAAAAAACATTAGCCTGATTATTGACGGCTTGACAGCCAATCATTTCAAAATACACTTTTTACTCAGTCAGGTCCAGTCACCCACTGCTAGTGCATAATTTCTACAAATAATCATTCAGCTAAACATGACAGATGTAACACCACCTAAGGTCCTTAAAAACTCTTGCCAATTTGTATGTTGAAAAGAAAGTACGTGAAATATTGTACAATCAACAGAAATGCAGTCAGCAGCTTGGTGCTATAAGTCCATTTCACAGGATCATGGCTGGAAGTTTATGTATCAAATCTACCTGCCAAGCAAATAAGTCACTTCTTAGTTAAACCATCAAAATGATGTTTTGCAAAATCTGCGCATCATACTTACCTATAAATAATCAAAAATCCTGTACTGAATATGCACTTCCTGTTTAGAAGTCTTACTTCCTTTAGTCATGATTTTTGATTATAGAATCAAAGAATCACATCTATGGGTCAGCTGCTACCATTGTATATTGCTATGACAATGGGCAGAATCTTTGGCTCGATGAGCGGGGGCGGGGCCGACTCACCGAGGCATAAAATGACTCGCGGTGACATCAGGCGTGTGTCCCGAATCGGCTGCACGCCGGCCAAACTGTCAAAGGCCTATTAAGGCCAGTTGACTCTCAATTAAATCAATAAACTGAGCTGCCCGTCCAACCTTAAGGCGGGAAGACAAAGAGGCCAGGCGGCCTTCGCATTTTTCATGGAACCTCATCCACAGGCGAGATGAGATTTCATGAAGGTTTCTAAAGTGTTGTAAAAATTTTTAATAAAATTAATAGACATGTCCCAGCTCATGTGAGAGTTTCACATGAGGGGACATGTCTTAATTTTTTTTTTCCTTTATTAAATTTTTTTGCATTTAAACTAATCTCCCTGAGGCAGCTCTGTGCCTCAAGGAGATTTCGCACAAAAGAGCACAGGCCCCGACTCAGGCAACCCCCTCCCCACCACCCGCACAGGGAGCACTCAGCCCTGCTGGATGCGCATCACGCTGAGCGGGCCTTAATTGGCCCGCCCACGCAAAATGGTGGTGCGCAGCCGATCGCGGGTCGCGGTCAGCTGGGCGCACGCCTGCACCCACCAAATCCCCCAACGGGGGGAAAATTCTCCCCAATATGTCTTATTAATTTTGCTATGTAACTGTCATATTGTAATAACATGGGCTAGCCACTAGGTGGGTTTGTGGAACGAGTTTCTAAATTCTCTTGTTACTGAGTCGTCATCTTATATTTAAAATAAAATATAGCTACCAAATGACTGTGGGAAGCATCATGGGTAACTTACAATTAGGGAGTTCAGAATTGGATGCAATTTGCTGGCTAATTCCTCTGGAGAAAAATGTCTGAGCAGGTCTATGCAAAACTGCAAGTATGTAGGGCAATGCCTGGAACACCTTAAAGTATGTCCTAAACTCTATCATGCTTCAGATTCCTATTACAAAACCTCAAATTCCCACCTCAGAGCAGCAGAGTTGAGATAGAATAAGTACAGTACCACATCTTGAGTTTAATGTTCACTTTGCTAACGCTGGAAATTCATTGACAAATTCTACATTAAAAAGCAAAGGCTTCCATTTTATAAAAGAATAAAAAGGATTGATAGGTTTTATTAAGCTGGAAAAACATGGCCTTTGGATGCCTAGCTTACAAATTTCTAGGTAGCTCAATCAAAAAAATAGACAATCCTGCCCAAATCCAGTCAGTTGACAACTACATTTGACAACTACATTTGACAGAGGTCTGGCAGCCACTCATACAAATATCCAAACAGAACAAGATCTAGACAGTGTATAAACTGTCTAGATAGTTACACAAGGATTACATGCTCTTTAAGAAAAGTACCTGGTTCAGGTAGCATGCATCTATTTAAATTTTAAATGAATCAATATCAAGAACTTCAAGTTCGCTTACTCTCTGACATCTGATCATTTCTGCTGAAAGTAATTTTTCATATATTCGTAGCTCATAAGCAGAATCAGAGATCCAATTAATTTAGACAACCATTTTCAAAATCTCTTCAGTTCCTATCTATAGCTTTATAGCTGCCCATTGACTTGTAAGCAAAAACATATGGAAAGGCATTCCGACAGGGAATTGAACAATCTGACTGAAAGGAACCAAATGCTATGAAAATGAATGACCTGAAATATTGTGATTCTCCCACCAACTTAATCCACTCTCTGCATCACCAGAGGTTTATTTTTACCTGCAATGAGGAAATGTTGCAGGATTCTAAATAATATGAGGTGTTCACAAAGATTTGGAGTCACAAGAATCCATTCATTCTGTTTTAAAAAAGGGCCACTCTTAGAAAAATGTTCATTAAATTTTAAATGAATAATTTTCATCATTATGGTATGATGAGTACTGGTACAAGAGTGTGTGCTTAGGCACAATATGCATCATTTTATCATCTGTTCATGGACAAGTGACAAACACTTCATGAAGACAGCAGATCTTTAAAATCAATGTATTTCAGCCTTATCCCTTACACAGAAACATAGAAGGTAGCTGCAATATGCAGTTCAAATAGCATGGTCTTCTCAGCTGTGGCTTCTTGTCTCTGCCAGCCCACACCTAGAACCCGTTAGGAATTTCTAGATATTTAGCAGTCAGCAGCGATATCAAAATAATGGCTGAGCAGAACCATATTCAGACGTCAAAAAAAGATGAATCTAAAACTGTTTTTTTGTAATTTTTCCTTTATAATCAATGAAGTTGCTCATCTGTTTGGTGTTCTATAAATGAAACATGCACGATCAAAATCAGTTCAATAAAAGTTTTAGCACCATTACTTACAGATATGAAATGCCATTAAAACTGAAAAATAAACATCATTTATTCCTGCACAGTAGCTAGAATAACGATTATAAAGTTCCAGACATAATGGTGTATTGGTCATACTCAATATTTACATGAACTTGTTAAAGCTTAATGTACCAGTGACTAAGTGGTCCATCCAGGACAAAGTAGCCACTTGATCGGCACCCCATTCTCTACCTTAAACATTCACTTCTTCCACCATCAATGCACAATAGCAGCAGTGTGTACCATCCACAAGATGCACTGCAGCAACTCAACAAGTCTCTTTAGACAGCACCATCCAAACCTGCAATCTCTATCACCTAGAAGGACAAGGGCAGCAGGCACATGGGAACAGCACCATTTTCAAGTTCCCTTCCAGCCAACCATCCCGAATTGGAAATATATTGCCATTCCTTCACTATCACTGGGTCAAAATTCAGTAACTCCCTTCCTAACAGTACTGTGCGTGCACCTACACCACATGGACCACAGTGGTTCAAAGCAGTAACCTTCTCAAGGGCAATTAGGGATGGGCAACAAAAATTGTCCTTGCCAGTGACACTCCTATCCCACAAAAGAATAAAAAAATCTCCTTGGTTACATGTCATAAAAAGATGCACAATGGTCTGTATGTGTTTGTTTTGCACTAAGTTCTACAATGACACTTCATGGGAAGAATTTTCCGGTCGGTGGGCAGGGGTGGGGCCCACTCACCGACGCGTAACATGGCGCGTGGTGATGTCGGGCAGGCGCCCAACGTCACCGCGCGTCATTTAGATTTTCAGTTGGCTGCGCACCCGCCAAACTGTCAAATGCCTATTAAGGCCTGTTAAAAACTAATTCCAACAGTTAAATGAGCTGCCCGTCCAACCTTAAGGTTGACGGGCGGGTGAATAGGCCAGGCGGCTTTTGCATTTTTCATGAAACTTCATCCACGGGCGGGATGAGGTTTCATTAAGTGTTTTAAAATTCAATAAAAATTATTTTAAAAATTCATTGACATGTCCTAGCGCATGTGACACTATCACATGAGGGGACATGTTTTAAAGTTTTTTTTTCCTTTATTTAAATTTTAAAACCTCTGTGCCTCAGGGAGATTTCTGCACTGACTCAGGGAATCCCCCCCCGCCCTCACAGGGAGCGGTCAGCTTAATTGGCCCGCCCATGTAAAATGATGACGCGGACCCCATCGGAGGCACCGATCAGGTTCGCACTCGCTCCTGCCCACCCCCGCACAAACCCCCCGACAGGGGGAAAATTCAGTCCCATGGAGCAAAGTTAAACCATTTGGTAAAGCAAAACAAATTCACAGATACTACTGAATTTCCTTTTATATTACAGAAATTTGCATAAATTTGAAAATGTACTGTGAAACTATAACCCCCAAAGAACAAGACTCAGCTAAGAGTCAAGTCGTCTCGCGAATTGGTTGAGCATTGAAGGGTCAGGCCAAGTCCTGAAGGGACTGTATTACCACACTAATTACCACTTCGAAAGGTCACACCCCCACGTTATCAAAAATGTGCAATTTTCACAGCAGTAAAGCAATTTTGAAAAGTAGCCATGCTTGATTTAGCAGCAGTGGAGGGAAACGGATTTCAGCACCAAGGCGAGGTCAAAGTATTCTAAGGTCCATGAACATTTATGAATACAGTAATATGAAATCATTCTCTCTCATTACATCTTTTGTAAATGATACAACAATGCTTAGTTCAAACAAATGTTCATCTTACATCAGCGGGTTTCCACTGGCTATTGATTTGCACTTTCACGCAAAATTAATTGAAAAGTCATAGCGCCAACAATGAATTTCCAATTAGTGTTATAACTACCAGTCATTGTAAAAAAAATCCTCAACTGTAGGTTTGTTTGTAATTTATTTAATGAAGAATTACCCAAAATGTAATAATTAAAGCATTATGCAAAAATGTGCAAATTCTCTGCATTTCTTGTCTAATAATTTACTCAATAATTTCAGATGAATTTCTCCAATGTAAACAAAGCAATTCACTTGTCAGTTTTTTCACAAGTTTCCGAATGATTTTGAAGCACAGTGCAACAAACTGCGTACGGTCATACAAGTTATGTAAAGGAGTATAATTAAAATGGCATTCGACATATATTTTTATTATAACACTTGTATAACCTTTATGGTAAAAACAAAATACTACAGATGCTGGAGACCTGAAATAAAAACAAGGTGCTGGAAAAACTCAGCAGGTCTGGCAGCATCTGTGGAGTGAAAAACAGAGTTAACGTTTTGAGTATATGACTTCTTTGGAATGCGAGATTTCCAAAGAGGAGCCATATTGGGCTGCCAGGCCTGCTGAGTTTTTCCAGCACTTGGTTTTTATTTTATAACCTTGTGGGTTTTATGCTGATATTCTGTGTTAGAGTTAGTTGGTTTCTTTTGCTATATATGTTATCTGACTAGTTTTTTTTGACTAGTCACATTTTACATTCAAATGACAAAGTGTACGGACTGTAAAGATTTAAGCTTGACGAAAGTTTTGCCAGATTCCATTTTATTATGCTGACAAAAGAAAGTTGGCTATCGGAGTGAATTCCTTTGTGATTTGCATTTGCAGCTTTCGTTTTGTTTCTGCTGACAACCCAGAATATTAACTGACAGACCTTATTTAGGAGTTGCCATAGTTACGGTTAATACTGATGTTGATGACAGAAAGTACGCAGCTGTTTGTTTCTTCCCCCAACCTACTGTGATTTGCAAGAAATTATTTCTCATCGCTGCCTAATAAATTTCATATTCTACATGCATAACCAGTTAATACATTGTGTTGAGAGTTATATTCATTGTAAATGCATTATATAGAACGTTCAAAAGAAAAAAAAATGGATAAACAATTATAGAATGCAGTCAAAACTGCTTTTCAATCCTATTCTCTTTCTTGTAACTGGATGTATATCAAGGAAATCTTCATATTCTGTAACTCTTGCACACCGTAATTCTATTCCACAAATGTGATAGCAAGATGTAAATATCAATATATTAAAAATAATTAATCATGTGCTTTTCAAGCAGTAGCCTAATTATGAATACTATCTAATCCCAAAATGCAACAGTTCATTTGGCTACCTGAAGAAATGTTGCCAGTTCCTAACTATCATCTCTCTACATGCTGGCACATAGTATTTCATAAGATAGCTTGCTTTGTCCCCACTGATTTAATCTCTGCACAGTCTGACTGTAGCTTTTAAATACAGTGCCCTCCATGACCTCAGGATGTCCCAAAGTACTTGCAACCAAAGAAATACTTCTGAAATGTAGTCACTGTTGTAATGTAGGAAACACAGTTGCAAACAGCAATGCAATAATGACTAGATAATCTGTTTTTTTAAAGTGATGCTGATTGTGTGTTAAATATTGGCCAGAACACAAGGGAGTAACTCCCCTGCTGTTTCTTCTTTTACATCCACCTGGGATAGCCGATGGGGTCTTGGTTTTAACGTCCCCTACAAATGACAGCACCTCTGACAGTGCAGAGCTCCCTCTGGACTGCAATTGCCGTCTCAGCCTAGATTTTTGTGCTCACTTCTCTGGAGTGGGACTTGAACCCACAGCCTTCTGACTCCACGATGACTGACCCTGTAACTAGAATGCACATTCTCCTCTGTAGATACAGCTCAATGAACTTGTGTTGGGTATACAGGTAAATAAAAGTTCTTCTCCAGAATGGCTTCAATGTGCAAACTAGCTCAGCTGTTCTCAAACTCAAATATTCTTACTTATTGTAAAGAACATGCCTGGGAAGTTACTGACTTCCGTAATTTCCTAAAATCTGGAGACCATGAGGTAAAATCTTGTGGAACGTTCCAGCGTTAATAAAAAAAATGATTAGTGGAATGTGTAATGTCCAGGACTTTTGCAATTCAACTGCATTAATTCACCAAACCTCCATAACCCTTAAAAATTTGCAGGGGATACAAAACTTAGAAACATTGTGAACTATGAGGATGATAATGTCCTTCAAAAGGACAAAGGTTGATGGAATGGGCAGACAATGGCGGATGAAATCAAATGCAGAAAAGTGGGATGTGATTAATTTTGATAGGAAGTGAACTGAGACACAATACAAAATAAAGGGCACAATGCTAAAGTGGGTGCAGAGGGACCTGGATGTATATGTGCATAAATCATTGAAGCTCGCAGGGCAGGTTGAGAGAGTGGTTAATAAAGCATAGGCTTTATTAATTGGGGTAAGAGAGTATAAAAAGAAGTTATGTTCAGCTTGTATAAAACACTGGTTTGGCCTCAAGGGAGTATTATGTCCAGTTCTGAGCACCACACTTTATGAAAGACATGAGGACATGAGATAGAGTGCAGAAAAGATTCATGAGAATTGCTCCAGGGGTGAGGAATGTAGATAGATTGGAGAACTTGGGACCATTTTCCTTGGAGAAGAGATGGTTGGGAGGAAATTTAACAAAATGTATTCAAAATCCCGAGGAGCCTGGACAAAGCACATAGGGAAAAAATATTTCCCTATTCATGGAAGGATCAAGATTGAGGGGGCAAAGATCTAAGGTAATAAGCAAAAACAGCACTGAGGATAGGAGGGGAAATTTTTTCATGCAGTGGGTGATTAGGGTCTGGAACACACTGCCCAAGAGTGTGGTGGAGGTAGGTTCAATCAAGGCGTTCAAGAGGGAATTGGATTGTTATCTGAAGAGGAAGAATGTGCACGATTACGCAGGGAATGTGGGGAAGTGACACGAGGTAAAACTGCTCCTACGGTGAGCTGGAGCGGACACAACAGGCCAAATGGCCTCCTTCTGTGATGTAACAACTCTGTAGTTCTGAGATTCTTAATATGCTATGTTTCTTTGCTTTATTTGCCTGTACTTTATCTTAAAATTTCAGGGTAGGGCACACTCCCCAAATTCAATTATGAATCGCGAGTTCAAAAAGAGGTTTAATGACGTGGTTAAAAATGCACCACACCTGACTGCTTCAGAATAGTTGGCATAATTTGTTAAATCCAACGTATGCAGTATTTGACAATGAAGCATATAATAGTTTTCTATTAACAGAGAGAGTGAACGTTCAACTCTTCTCTTGTATCTTATAAATGAGTTGCCTTTGAGAAATGCATGAGCATTGTAGCATCAGATAGGAGAGTCAATGGGTTTTTATCACAAGTTACCAATCAGGTTTTCAATGCTTTGATGAGAGATTTTAAAAATGGCTGGGAATCTTGCATAAAAATAGTACAAAACTCATCATACTCAACATTTTATCATCAAGTATAATTCTTCAAACATTAATAAAATACACTAGCGCCCAAACTGCAAATACTATATGCATCTTCGGATCCTGAATTCGTGGGCCGAGGCTGCATGACTTCAGACAGAATGCTACTTTGCAATTGAAATAAATCATTAAATGTTTATTAAATTCATAATCACAAAGACATGACATATTCTGCTCAATTATTTTATTTCCAACATCCTTACATTTCATCTTTCTGCCTAAATAATCAAAGAAGGTTCAAAAAGATTTCTTAATTTCTAGGTTCCATTGCTGTTTTGAACGCTTGCAGCTTTTCATTAATCATAACACTGGTCACTTCCAAAAGATTGATGAAGACGCACATCGCACCATCAAAGGGAAGGATCATTCAAAATGACTTCATTTTGAAATTTTGGATTTTTTTATGCCAAGTCTTAACTCAACACAACTTCTATTAAGGTTAACACTAATCTCCTGAATTATGTTTGCAAACATTAACAGCCCAGGTGAAAATACGATCAAAAATAATTATCTTGAGCAGCTATTAGATTGTCAGCAGTAAGTTCAAAGTACAGAATGTAATCTCAATATTTTACGTCACTTTTTCTGTCACTTCCACAAAATGACACTCCTCTTGCTGGAAGTGATGTGATCACTGCAAACTAATCACAAATCTTTAAAAAATCTCACACCACTGTTTCCCCTTTGTGCTTTCCTCAATTTAACAGTAGGCTGCCTCTTATGTGGCTACTTATCCATACATAAAAGCCCCACCTCGAGCACAACAGCAACACTTACAGAATATGTCATGTCTTTCTGAAACAGAGTCAACTTTTCAGGTTGATGAGTTTTTAGACCTGTTCTGACAAAAGGTCACTGACCTGAAATTGTATCTCCAGTCAATTCCTGGTTTGCCTCAAGGTAGCCTGGCCCCCTCATTAAAAGCTAAACCAAGTAGCTACTAATAGAGAAACTACAACAGCTGCTAACTTTGAAGTGATGTTTAACAACCTTACTAGTTCCTAGATCTCCTACAGCAAGGCTCAAAGGTAACCAGCATTTTACAAATGGGCTAGTCAAAGACTTCAGAAAAAACAATTTCTGGAAAACAAGTCCCAATCTTTTCATCAAAAAAACCCATTAATAAACTTAGAAAGTTTTTTTAAACTATGAGGTGTCCCTAAAATTCTTCACAACAGCATTGCATAGGATGCAGCCACCAGTTTACCTTGATGTAAAAGGCATCAAAGATTTGCATTTTCATAAGCAGTTTCTGGGAGCCCTAATGTCTCCTTTAATACCCTTTTAAAATCATAAACCCTGAAGTTATATTCTAGAATATTAACGTGCAAATACTTAACTCACTTGATTTAAATGGACCTCTCAGTAACAATATTAACAAAATAGGGAATGGAATTTTGGATGAACAAATGCAGCATTTGTGCCCTTATGTCCTACAGCCATTGCTGTTTTTTAATCTTAGATTTCCGTTCTTAATGTCTACAAAAATGTATTTCAAGTGCATAATAAGGAGGCTAATGTTCCATTAGACAGGGCCTGATAATTCTTCACCACTTGGCCTTCAGCCTCATTTTAATTGCCAAAATTCTACTTTGGGCTGCCTGCAGCTCATAGCACATTAACTGAAGTAGGAATTACATAAAGCTAATAATGAAACACCATTTCAGGTTCACTTTAATTGGATTTTATTGTTTTGGACGCTTAAAAATATATTTGTAATAATAAGAAATAGGGATGGGGATTGGAAATCTATTCACTTAACACAGAATGTGCAATTGTTGATCTGTCACTCGATAGTTTGTAGCTAATAGCATTACTTCTTGTTTTGCAAAAACTAATTATAGTTAATTGTTCATTTAGAGTCCAACCAGTGTTCTGCACACTAAAAAAAAATGCTACTGCACCAATGGAAAGAATCTTAGGTAACAATCTCTAAGTTTCATGTAGTAAATTGTGAAATGGCTATGCAACTGGATGAGCATTTTTTTTTTCTGGGTAGCCAGAAAATTCATCCAAAACTTTCTGACCTAGATTACCGAGTTTGGGCTTCTCTCAATCGACATTGTATGGTTCAGCCTGAGATCAGTCACGGCAAACACTAAGTAACTGTTAACATAGTTTTGTGAAAGGAAAATAGTGTTTGACTAATTTATTAGAATTCTTTGAGGAAGTAACAAATAATGGGGATAAAGGGGAACCTGTAGGTGTGATGCTCTTGGGTTTTCCAAAGGCATTTGATAAGGTGCCACATCAAAGGTTACTACACAAAATAAGAGTTCATGGTGTAGGGGGTAACACATTAGCATGGATAGAGGGTTAGTGAGCTAACAGGACGCAGAGAGTAGGGATAAATGGGTCATTTTTGGGTTGACAAGCTGTAATGAGTAGAGTGCCACAGGAATCAGTGCTGAGGCCTCAACTATTTACAATCTATATCGATGACTTGGATGAAGTGATGGAATGTATAGTTGCTAAGTTTGCTGATGACATGAAGATAGGTGGGAGAGTAGGTTATAAAGAGGGCATAAGGAGTCTGCAAATGGACATATATAGGTTAAGTGAGTGGGCAAAAATTTTACAGATGGAGTATAATGAGGGAAAATGTGAACTTGTCTTCTTTGGCAGGAAGAACAGTAAACCAATATATTATTTAATTAGAGAGAGATTGCAGAACTCTGTGGTACAGAGTGATCGGTGTGTCCTGGTACATGAATCACAAAAAGTTAATATGCAAGTACAGCAAGTAATTAGAAATGCAAATGGAGTGTTGGCATTTATTGCAAGGGGATCAAGTATAAAAGGAGGAAAGTTTGTCACAGTTGTACAGGGTGTTGGTGAGACCACATCTGGAGTACTGTGCACAGTTGTACTCTCCTTACTTAAAAAAGGATATAATTGCAGGAGAAGCACTTCAGAGAAGGTTCACTCAACTGGTTCCTGGGATGAAGGGGTTATCTTGTGAAGAAAAGTTAGACAGGTTGGGCCTGTAGCCATTGGAGTTTAGAAAAATGGAAAGTGATCTTACTGAAACATATAAGATCCTGAGGGGACTTCACAGGGTGGATATTGAGAGGATGTATCTCCCTGTGGGAACTAGGACGAGATACTAGATCTAGGGGGCACAGTTTAATGATTGAGAGAAAAATTTCTTCCTCCTCTCCGAGGATTGTTAGTCTGTGGAATTCTCTTCCCCGGAGAGCAGTGGAGGCAGAGTCATTGAATATTTTTAAGGCTGGGTTAGACAGATTCTTAATTAACAAGGTAATGGCTACAGGGGGTAAACAGGAAAGTAGAGCTGAGGCCATAATCAGATCAGCCATGATATTATCAAATGGCAGAACAGGCTCGAGGGGCTGTGTGGACTACTCCTGTTCCTAATTCGCATGTTCATACATGGTCATAAAATGGTTTCATCTAACATAACTATGCCTGCCATTTTTTAAAGCCCATTTCTATCTGCTAACCACAGTGAACCTCGGTGGGTATGTTCTGGCCATTCTCGAAGATGCTTCTAAATGTCACACTATTATACCATATTGAACAGTTAGTCACACAAACTCACTCCATCTTATTTTGAGCTTTCCTCATGGATTCTCACAGCCACCTTCCATTATTGCCCGGGGCTAAAAAGCACTAACTTTTCTTTTTTATCATTCTTCATACAGGCCTAATACTAGGTCATCAGATACTATCTGTTCGTGTTTTATATGACAAGAGGGATCGGGCTCCTGTAGTACTGAGCAAGGAGTTAATGAGCCTTCTGAACAGACCACCTCTGCAGCCCTTCTCATCCGGCACATCACTGACAGAGTACCTAAATCATAGCACAGCCTGGACAGTGGAGCTCTCACCTGTCAGCCATGATGCATGGACAGCATTTACTGCAGTATGCCACAATGCATTGTTACATGGGAAACAGGAGGCATAATATTTAATAAATTGTGAAAGTGTTACAATTAGAAAGGTAACACAGATTTCAAAATAATTGTTAATGTCAAAGTCTTTAAGGGGAAAAAAAAGGTCATTTGTTTTCAGATGAAAAAGCAAAGCAAAGCTCTTTTATCATGTAGTCTCTGCTGTACTTGCCACCGAGAGAGAGGAAGAGATGAGATAATGATTATGTGTTAAAAGGAAGCTGGCTGTAATCCCACAGACAGCTAAGATGACAGACAATTCATTCAGCGCAGCTGGAAGGAAATTTCTATTTCCATCAGAGGGAATAGTCAAATACAGTAAAAAAACCTCAACACAGGAAGTGCATCACAATGAAAAGGCCCATCGGTATTTTACAGGCCTGCCGCCAGTAACATACAAGTCCCTTCTGTTAAGATTTTGTGTCCTCACTTTGTGTGTGGACAGCAAGCAAGTGAAACAGTAGGATGCGTGTTTTTGCACATAAGGTTGTATTTCCAGAAGGTATATTGCAGATGCACTTGGGCTGCATGTACACTAAATTGTATATTGGTGTGAGGCAATTTCACAATGTTACAATCTCCATGGAGCCTAATAACTTTCAAAAAGATATTTGAACTGCCAGTGACTGACTGAAAGGATCACATGACAAGATTTCAAATTTTAAGGCTTTTCTTGAAACAAACAAAAAGCAACATTGCCTAACCACTCTTTAGTAGGCAGCTTATGCTTGAAACTAATGAAAAGATCTTCTTGCCACTTTTCACGCAACCTACAATCACACGCCATGATTATTCATTTTGCTGTCCCTTAATTGGGCACTTTATTCTCCCAGAACCAGCCCAAACTTATTCTCCACTTTCGATGGGCTGCTTCCTTTTTCCTTTTCTAGCCAGGTCATTTCTAATCCCAGGACTTCTAGCCATCAAAGTGTCGGTTACACTGGAGATTCCTTTGCTTAAGCCCAAGCTAGGAAAATCTTCCAGCTTCCTTTAGATCCTCACAAACTCGGTCTTTTCAATCTGAGCACAAGCTCCCATCCGCATTCTGCGCCGTGAACTACAGGGTCAGCACTTTCTCTGCTTCAGGTGCAGGACAACTGCCTCTATCTCCTGCTCCCTATCTCTCTCAGATTCTTGCAGGCTCATTTGTGTCTGTGTGGTTCAGTGATATCCTAGGAAACCCTGTAACGCAATACTACAATGGCTGTCAATGGCCTTCTCCATTCCCAAAGCCTAGCTCCATGGCAATGTGAATCACATGGGCCTTGTTTCCAGGTAGAAATGCTTATTAACTATTCTCCAGATGCCCAACTCCATTATATCTTGGAATTAAAAAGACAGTCAAAGCTCTTCCTACTTTGTCCTAATTCACTCCTCTCTCCCCAGGCCACAGGCCAATTATCTATCCCAGTGTTATCTACCCTTCACCAATGTTACAAAGAAAACATTAGAAATTATTTGATAGCAGTTCCAGAGCGTTATTTTGTTTCACACCTTCCTTACACAGGAGTGCCTTATCTCCATTTGACCCTTTCTAATAACACAAAAGGAACTTGGTATCAGGGAATACAGGTAGAATACCACATCCAAACAGTGGGGCATTTATATGAACTAAGAACTCAAGAGTAGCAGTAGGCCATTTGGCCCTTTAAGTCTGTTCTGCCATTTAATAAGATCATGGCTGATCTGATCGTCACCTCAACTCCACTTTCTTGCCTGTTCCCCATGACCCTTGACACCCCTATAGTTCAAAAATTTATCTAACTTAGCCTTAAAACATATTCAAGGACCCAGCCTCCACTGGTCTCTTGGGTAGAGAATTCCAAAGATTGTCGAACCTCTGAAAGAAGGAATTTCTCCTAATTTCTGTTTTAAATGGGCGACCTCTATATTCTGAAACGATGCCCCTTATTTCTAGATTTTCCCATGAGAGACATCAATGCTGCACATTTTTTTAAGCAATACTGCTACAGACTTCTGCAGTTGACCCACTACCACATCAAATCGATGGACGAGTCTCAATGTTGTAGTTATGCTGATGGAACAAGAGCTCAATCCTGAACACACATACAGGGCTGCACAGATAACATTGGAAGCCAGTTGAAGTGGGGAGGTGAGTTGTCCTGTGTCTCTGGTGCTTGACAACCAGATCCACAAACACTCAGCCTCAAAATCATTTGACCTGATCCAGCAGACATGTTGCCATCATGCTCTAACTGGGGCTCTGTTTTCCCTGTTTTTGGGATTAATGCTGCAAGATTTCAAGATGGCCTTTAATGTGTCTTCATAGGGTTTCAACTGCCCACCTGAGAGGTATCTGGACTGCAAATGGCCATGGAAGTTGCTTTAGGAATTCTATAATCAGGTATGTGAAATATGTGCTCAAACCAACATAACCATTTTGATCATGCCCTCAATTCCAGTTATTGCAACAATCGAGGACCGTGTTAGACGCCCTGTATGCTGCTTGGTGCCAACGATACATCACGGACAGCGCAAGTGGAATTGATCAAGCTTGATGTGATGGAAGTAGCCAATCCATGGTGAGTACAACAGGTTAATTCATAGTGACTTTTGTTGGCGGACTAACTCCTCATTCCTGCCAAAGTCTCTGCTCAAGTTTGTCGAAGGCAGAGAGAGAGAGAGAATGCTACGTAGGCAGTAGAATTTGTCCATGAGCTTAGGTGGTATATTACTGATCATAAGTACAGGATAGTGACTGGATGGTCTGGGCTGGATCATGATTTTAGTCTTCTTTAAGTTGATTGTCAGGCCAAATCACCATGCTGCCCATGCATAGAAACTGGATGGCAACTGAGTAGCTCGGAGAGGGAGGAGAAATAGCATGCAATCAGCAAGTCCACATACTCTTCTACATTGCTCTTGCTTTTATACTCAGCCAATGAAGATGTCCCCATTTCTCAGTTTTAAAATTCAGATTCTAACAAGTACCCCAGCAAGCAGCACACTGAATAGAGTTGCGACAAGAACACAGACTGGTTCAATGCCATTTGTGACCGTAGTGATCACACATAATCTTGGTCGACTATTCAGCCCATCGTATCCACATTTAATTGCCAAACAATAGACAATCCTGTCAAGGCAACTAAACTTCAGGAAAATCTCCCACAATCCATCACAATTTGCAAAACTACATGACTTTGTCCGTGAACCAAAAACAGAAAGGCTCTCGTGCTCTTCTCTGTACTTCTCCTGCGTTTGAAAGGCTGAGAAAATTATGTCAGATGTCCGCAACCAGCCCATGGAGCTAAATGCCACTGACTATTACAAGTCATCAATAGAGTATTTGCCCCTGCACTACTGCCGCCAAACTTTTCTTTCATACAATTGGCATGATACTACAAAGTAATACAAGGAGGTTCTATTTTCAGGTCAGCAAAAATTACGTAGCTGAAGAGGTATTTATGTTTCATTAAAATTATAATTATTTTCTCTCTTCATACAATTTTCTTTGGGGTGAATCTTTCAAAGGATGTCAAAGCTCTCCTGTAAGTGGTATACTAGAATTACCTTGATACTTCAGCTACAGTGCAATTAAAGTGACACTGGGAGCTGCAGAATGTAATTCACAAGCAGCAGCACCCCTGTTGGAGTGCAACTTGCAGCTTCAGCACAACAGCCCGGACAGTTTTGGGCATGCATATTCCCACACAAAGTTGCATCTTGGCCAAGTGTGCTCACTTTTTTGAAATATTAAAACCATGCTTAAATTTACGTAACCCTAGGAGGTCCCTATGAGCAATTTTTAAACCTGCTCTGCAAACCACAGTGTCAATCCCAAACAGAGCACGGTGCTTTATCAGTGAACTGAAGCACACAAGATACTTCATCACATTTTTCAGTAACATTGTCTGTGTCTCATTCTCCCAGCAATGAAGCAGTAGGAATGAAACTGGGTGTAAAATTTATGCAGGGACCTTTCACAGCGAAATTCACCTTAAACACTGATTCCGCAGAAAAACACCTGAACAGTTTTTAATCCAAGTTTCATGCCTCCTCCAGAATTAAGTCAAGAAATGCATTACCATACCATTCTCCTGCACCACTTCGCCCATTTGTGGCCCTGCATGGCTCCGTTTCTACCTACCCAAACAAAGTTAACCCATCTGAAGCAAAATCTGATCCTTTCTCCCCCATACCACTGTATTGAGGGAGTGCTGCACTGTCAGAGGTACAGTATTAATGAGAAGTTAATTCATAGAATCACAGAATGATCACAGCATAGAAAGAGGCCAGTCAGCCCATCTTGTCCACGCTGGCTCCTGAGAAGAGCAACTCACCTACACCCAATCCCCTGTCTTTTCCCCATAGCCTTGCAAATTTTTTCACTTCAGAAAATTACCCAATTCTCTTTTGAAGGGCTTGACTGAATCTGTCTCCAACACACTCTCAGGCGGAGCATTCCAGATCCTCACCACGCGCTTCTCAAAAGTGTTTTTCATCATGCCGCCATCGGTTCTTTTGCCAATCACCTTAAATTGATGTCCTCTGATTCTCAACCCTTTCACCAATGGGAACAATTTCTCCCTATCTAGAACGTCTCGACCCCTTGATTTTGAAAACTTCTCTCAAAATTACTCTAAATCTTCTCTTCTCCAAGGAGAACAATTCCAGCTTCTCTAATCTATATAGTTGAACACTCTCATCCTCGGAGCCATTCTTGTGAATCTCTTCTGCACCCTCTCTAATACCTTTACATCCTCCTGAAGTGTGGTATCCAGAATTGGACACGTACTCCAGATGAGCCGAACTAGATTATTATACAGGTTTAACATAAGTTCCTTGCTTATGCCCCTATTTATAAAGCTCAGAATCCACTATGTTTTCTTAACCACTCTTTCAACTTGTCCTGCTGCCTTCAATGGTTTGTGCACAAATACCGCCAGGTCCCTCTGCTCCTGTACCCCTTTCAGAATTGTATACTTTTTTTATATGTTGCCTTTCCTCATTCTTCCTAATAAATTAATCACTTCAAACTTCTATGCATTAAATTTCACCTGTCAATCAGCCGATGTTCTCTTGAAGCTTATCACTGCCCTCCTCTCACTTCATAATACTTCGAAGTTTTGTGTCATATGCAAATTTTTGAATTGTTTCCTGTAGAACAAGGTCTAGGTCATTAATATATATCAAGTGATGATCCTAAAAATGACCTCTGGGGAATCCCTTTATATATATTTTCCTTCAGTTCGAAAAACAATCATTCACCACCACTCTGTTTCCTGTCACTCATTCCACTTGGTACCCATACTGTCACCGTTCATTTTATTCCCTGGGCTTCAACTTTGCTGACGAGCCTGTTACTGGCACTTTATCAAATGCCTTTTGGAAGTCCAGATATGGGCGGGCGGTGGAGATGGTGCCTTTGACCAAGAGCCTGCTTTCCCTGTCCAGTCGGAGCATTCGTCAAATTGTAACAAGACAAGCTCACCACACAACTGGTCCTGACTTTCATGACAAGTATGGAAATGCTATCCTTTTGGGAGGATTTGCATTGTGTTACAGTCTGGAGTTAGGTTGTGACGCAGACTGGGCTCACATGGAACGTGTCTCCTGTTGGCAAGATCACCCCTCAAAATTGGAGGGAAGACTAGAGGAATGGACCAAGTGTTTGCAAGAAATTGAGTACAGATGGGCTGGATTACAAATTTGCTTCTGGGCTCATGGCTTCTGCTGTACTGATTACCTCTGTATATTGGAGCTCATAGTAAATCAATAAATTACACCTCATCAACCACATGAACCTCATCAACCCTGTTACCTCATCAAAAAAATCAAGCAAGTTAAGTAAACACAATTTTCCCTCAACAAATCCATGCTGGCTTTCTTTAATTAATCCACATTTGCCCAAGTGATTTTGTCCCAAGTTATCATTTCCAAAAGCTTTCTCTACCAAGTTAAACTGACTGGCCTGTAGTTGGTGGGCTTATATCCTCACACCCTTTTTTGGACAATTTTCCAGTCCTCTGGCACCACCCCAGTGTCAAAGGAGGGTTGGCAGATTATGTACAGTGTCTCTACAATTTCCCTCAGTATTCTTGAACAATGACTTGGGAAGCAACTTCTTTCTTGGTAAAGACACGTGTAAACTGCTCATTTACTATCTGAGCCTCGTGCCCTGCCTCCATGCATAAATCCCTTTTCGCTTCCACTCGCCTTTTTAACTACACTTCTACAATTTATATACCTTTAGAAGGTTTTTGGATTCCCTTTTAGGTTACCTTCCAGTCTCTTCTCATTTTCTTTGCTTCTTTTATTTCTTTTGTCGCTTCCCCTCTGAACCTTCCATATTCATCCTGGTTCTCACTTGTATTTTCTACCTGACATCTGTCATATGCACCCTTTTTCTTCTTTATCTTGCTCTCTATCCCAATTGTCATCAAGGGAGCTCTGGATTTATTTATCCTACCTTTCCTCCTCGTGGGAATGTACCTTGACTGTACCTGAACTATCTACTCTTTGAAGGCAGCTCATTGTTTCATTATAGTTTTGTCGGCCAATCTTTGATTCCAATTTACTTGGGCCAGATCTGTTCTCACCCCATTGAAGTTGGTCCTCACCCAATTCATTATTTTTACTCTGGATTGCCCCTTGTCCTTTTCCATAGATTAGCTAAACCTTAAGATACTATGATCACTGCTCCCTAAATGTACCTCTACTGACTCTTGGTCCGTTTGATCTACCTCATTCCCCAGAACCAGATCCAGCAATATCTCCTTCCTTGTTAGGCCAGAAACAATACAGATCTAGAAAATTCTCCTGAACACACATCAAACTCTTCCTCCTCTCTACCCTTTACATTATTAATTATCCTAATATAGACTGAGATAGTAAAAGTCCCCCACTATAACTACTCTGTAATTTTTGTGCCTCGCTGCAATTACCTTGCAAATTTGTTCCTCATACCTTTCCCACTAGTTGACATCCTAAAGAATACACCCAGTAGTGTAACGGTACCTCTATTGTTTCCTTCCAAATTGATTTTGTCCTTGACCCCTCAAGGACATCTTCTCTCTCTCTTGCCAATGCTCTCTTTAATAAGTTCTGCTACCTCACTTTCTTTCCTTCCCTTACTTTCCTGAACACCTTGTATCCAAAAATATTTAGTACCCAGTCCTGCCTTTTTTGAGCCAGGTCTCCATTATTCCGACGGCATCATGTTCCCATGTGGCTATCTGCAGCTCGTCAACCTTATTTATCATTTGGCTCATAGTTCCTATGCTTGGAAATGCCGCAGATCTGGAGGAGCCCAGATCTATTTGTCCAATAAATATTTGACTCAAACAAACATTTCCTCCAGCACTCCCCACAGGATTTTTTTTTTTGCTCAGAAATCATTTGACTGATTGTATTTGTTGGAGAAAACAACAGTGTTAAAGCACTCGAGGACACCAGCCCTGACACTTTTGCATAACTATGGAAGGGGACGAGTATCCTTTTCAACCAAAGCGTTCTTAATTTCCCAGTTACAGCACCCATTGTGTATAGCAGTCAAATCCCCTGGACAACAGTATGCCTGACATAACGAGTGGTTACCTATGGAAGCAACCAAACGTCCTGGTAATGCTAAAATGCTTAATTTTTATTCCATCTTCCATTCCCTTTAAAGATTCTGAAGGAAGGGCCTGCAGCATATTTTCAGTTTTTCCAGTTTTATTTTTCATATAAATCTTGGCAACCTGTGACTGTCTGGTAGTATTTTAAAGTTTGTGCCTCAACGCATTTTCTATTTACATTAAAATGCAGACTAACATCTGCATCATTGATTTTTTTCCTTCCCCTGCTCCAACGAGGTCACTGTGGAGTCAGCAGTAGTCAGCATTAGGCTGAGCCAGTTTGGCTTTCGTGTAGCTGAGGAGCTATTATCTAACTTTGAAGTCTTTAAACAATAGTTTTCATTATCGTTTTATGGTGTCCAATAGGAACTGCATCAGCAGCAGTTGTGTATGTCGATCATTACTGGTTAAGGATGATGGTAATATTGCAGGTAATGTGATTGTGGCTGAATCCTGTATTTAGTATCTGTCTTGGTCAGAAGTTGAGTGCTTCCATTGTTCCTTAATTAGGATACTAATGTAAAACTACGAAGTGCTGATTATGGTTGATTTTCGTTTTTAAAAATTGGTTATATATTGAGTACATGTGCCATTTTTAAGGCCCAATGCTGTTCTAATGTTCCCATTTCCTGGTTGTATAGGATTATTTTTTTTAAAAGGTCTATCGGAATATCAGCTGACCAATGGATTTCAAAACCTTATTTTCTCTTAACAATAGCTGAAGGATGTGAAGCACTGATAAGATTCACAACATAAAATACAAGTGGGAGGCAGGCTGCCTTCCAGTGAAGCAAATTGCTGCTATAAAGGCCATGTTTATTCCCAAGCAATCTGGAAGTGTATTGACAATCATATTTTGCTGGGAACATTACCAGTAAATCTACACCTCTAATAGCTATATTACTTTAAAGCGGGCAGTCTGTGTTTTAGATAATGGTACTTCAAGGAAAATAGCTTAATCACATAATGCCTTTCATTTTAAAAAACTTAACATACATGATAAAATCCCATTTCAGTTTTTTCACACTTTTAAGCTATATGTTCTTTAAATATAATTCCAACCTAGAGAGACATTATTCAGCAGCTGGCGGGGTTAAAAAAAATTGCTGAAGCAAAGTGATAAAGAGGAAGAATCAATATAGCACGGGGAAAGCTTTAAATGGAGTTAGCTTTAGAGGCAGCATTCAAGGTTGTTTGTGTGGCACATTATCCACTTTAATTCACATACAGTAAAGATTCTTACCCAATCACTTGCAAAGCTACACAAAACCAGCAGTTTTATAGTTTCTCTGTAAGGCAGCAATGCCCAATGTCTCAAATTTGTTAGCGAACAAAAGAAAGATTTGGATTTATATAATGCCTTTCATGGCCACCGGACACTCAGAGAACCTACGGCCAATTTTAAACTATAGTCACCTTTGTAATGCAGTGAACTTGCAGCCAATTTGCGCAGAGCAAGTTGCCACAAACAGCAATGTGGTAATGACCAGGTCACCATTATTTTTGCGATGTTGAGAGAGCAGACATTTTGTAAAGCTATTCCATCAGTGACAGAGCCAGAATAATGCATGACATTGAGAGTTAATGCAATATCAATAATGGCAAAGGAAACCTTTTAAATGGGAATTTTTACATGGTTTCTCTGGTCAACAAAGGGAACTAGGCTGCATTGTAGGGAGGGTCGTCTATATGGTTTCATTGGTGGGGAAGGCACTCTAACTAAACAGTGGTGAAGCAACTTCATCACATACCACTTTGCTATTGTGTGGCATCCTGATGATCATTACCATAACATCCTTCTCAACTTCTCCACAGTCTTTGACACAGCTGACTGCACTGTTGTCCTCCAACACCTCCCCTCCATTGTCCAGCCTAGCGTGACTATTGTTGCTTGGTTCTAATCCTGTTTGTCCAATCGCATTCAGAGTATCCTCAGAAATGGTTTTTCTTCCAGTCTCAAATGAAGGGCCATGAGGGCTCGAAACGTTGACTGATTTCTTCTCCGCCGATGCTGCCAGACTTGCTGAGTTTTTCCAGGTAATTCTGTTTTTATTTTGTCTCAAATGCATCTGTCCTTGGCTACCACAGGTCCTCCTTTGCAATATTTTTCTTCCTTGGCTCAGCATTGATTTTTGCTCAATTATGCTTCTTTAAAGGAACTTGGGTATGTTTTTCTACAAGATTGGCAGCATTTGAATGCTTCTTGTTGTCGTAAGGGTTAAGAATGGAAACAAACATTGATTATTTGATACTTTTGAGTATTTCTACATACCCCATGCCTCCTCACCATCTTTAAGGAAACATACTCTCAAATTTACAGCACTAATTGGCTTTATGCAAACTGTCCCTCTTTCAGTTAATGCACTTATTTTGCCACAGGCATTTCCAAAAATAAATTGTAATGAACAATGATAACTAGCATGGATGCACAGAGCAGTGACTAAACAATAGCAAAGCATTAAGAATTCATGCACATTATCCAAATGTGAATCTAACACTTGGAAAATATGATGAAAAGAATTTTTCAAAAGAAAATGTCCAATAATTATCAAAATGGCAAAGAGCCTGGCAAAATAGGACTCCGAGGCTGTAAATTGCCATTTGATTACACTGCAGCCTAAACAACAGATCAATACCTCTCTCGTCACTGAATCCTAGGGTGATCCATCAGGCTTATTACCTGATCAGTAACCCTACACCATGTCCTATTTGAGCTTTAAAGAAGATGATACAAAATGGATTATCCTTTTCCAAATTCCAGAACAAAACAAATTACAGCCCCTGTGATATACTATTACTTTTACAGGAGCAGCAAGTCGCCTCGACATGTATCATGCGTTGGCTTTCCAGGTTGGAATTTCAGAGAAGCAACAGTTGATATTTACTCATGAATTCCAGGAGAAATATAGCATTATTGCACAGACTGGGCATGAAGTGAAGCAATTACAGTCCTGCAAGTGATCACATTTCCATTGTAATAATTGCTTGAAACATTTTGGTAAGAGATCACAACATTGATACCACTGTGATGAAAAAATGTGATGTTATATGATGTGTTGTTACCACAACTGTGAAGTGCGTGTTAGTCAACCTTTGGCACCTGTTTGGTTTAAGCAGCTAATGTAAAAACTGTCAAATAATGCAGTACCCACAGATGAGAAACAACTGTTTGAAAGCAAATAAGTCTGTCCCTTCAAAACTTGAAACCATTTTGCAAGTTGTAACTGTAGGAATACGAATGTGAACCTAGGTTTAGAACCATTTCAAAAATAAAAACTAATGTAGGGTAACTGCCGTTTGTTTCACAGGATTGAACTCCAGTTACAGGCCAGTCAACATTGATGGTGAGAATAGAAAATTAATATTTTATGTGCAGATCCTGCCATTTCACCAAAAACGACGCTCACAAAAAAAGGTGCCCTTGCTCCAAGTAAATAATTTTGGCAATCTAGTCTAGATTTATTAGAACACATAAAAGCAAGAAATAATCTTGTTACAGATGTAAGTAGCAAATGTTTCATGATCATGTAATAAGAGCGAACAAAATAGGAGAAGCGGGCCGCACAGCTCCTGGCGCCTGCTCCACTATTTACTAAGATCATGGCAGACCTTTTACAACTCTTTTGCAACATCTTTTACAAAATCTTTTACAACAACTTTTCGGCACTTTCACCACAACCCCTGATTCTTTCAGTGGCCAAAAATCTATCAGTCTTGAATACATTCAAAAGTTGAATACATTCACAGTGGGGTTGGGAATCCCAAAGATTTACAACCCAAGTGAAGAAATTTCTCCTCATCTCAGTCCTAAATAGCTGACATCTTATCCTGAGATCATGACCCCTAGTTCTAGTCAGGGGAAACAGCGCCTCAGCAATAACCCTGCTAAAACTTTTATACATTTTGATGAGATCACCTTATTTGTCCAAACTCCAGAGAATATAAGCCCATTTTACTTAATCTCTATTCATAAACCAACCCTCTCAATCCAAGAATCAATCTAGTGAAGCGGTGTTCCACTCCCTCCAAGGTGAGTACATCCTTTCTTAGGCATGGAGACCAAAGCAACACACAATATTCAAAGTGTGGTCTCACCAAAACTTGACATAATTGCAGCAAGAGTTCATTCCTCTTACATTCCAACCATCTTGCAATAAACAAATGCCAACATAACATTTGATGTACAATCTTATTTTTTACTGGAGCACAAAGGGTTCATTTAACTCAACAAATAAACATAAAGGATAGAATGTTGCATAGGTTACAAACTTCAGCAGAGTGTAGGCCTGGAAAATCTCTAAATCAGGAGGATTTTCCTTGCAGCATATCCTAACACAGGTTTATTTTCATTTAAGTGAATTAAAACATCTGATCTGTGGAGGAATTATTCTTTATATCCTGATCTTACTTTCTCCAGTCACGCAGAAGAAAGGCTTTTTGTTGGCTGCTGCCTCCAGAGAAACCTTTTATCTAAATACTACGGGGAACAAGGATCAGGTTTAACATTAGCATTGCACATGTAATGTAACGGGACATATGGTAGATCATTTTTTAATGCTATCTACTGTTCCCTGGGGATTAAACAGCCTTCACCAAAAGTCCATAATGTCACTATTACCTTCAGATACAATTGTTAGTTCTTGGTAACACGTTATGAATTCACCTCTGTCTACACAATTTCTTAATGACCAAAGTTTATCTAACAAAATATGTTAATAGCTTCTTTAAAATACATTCATGCAATGTATAATTTTAATTAAAAATGTCCTGATAGTACGGCAGTTTGGGCAAAACCCTCAATAAAATTAAACTACACTAGACAGCACAGTCAAAGGAGGTTTTACTTTCAATAACATCCAACAGAAAAGCAATCTTAGCAATGAAGACACACTTCACACTGACACTAAAGTTGTGTATTATAAATCCAGTTATGCTTCAATATAATTCCCAAGTGCAACGGAGAGAGACCCCTCCTCTGGAAAATCTCACTTCACTTCAGGATGTAGAGAAACTGCTTCCATTTGCTTTTGAGTCCAGAACAAGGGGGTGTGAATATTGGATAGCCAATATAGATCAGAAAGAATGAGGAATTTACTTTTACAGAGAGCGGTGTGTATGTAGAATTGAATGCCCTGTGGAGTGGTTGAAGTCAGCAGCAAAGACACATTTAAGAGGCGGCTTGTTGTACACACAAGGATGAAAGGAAGAGAGTCAGGGTTCAAAGAGGTAATTAGAGTGGGAGGAGGCATGTGAGGAGTACAAACAGCAATGTGGATGTGCTAGATCAGATGGCCTGTTCCGATGCTGTAGATTCTGCTTAATTGTCAGGCTGTGTGCTTGGGCTGCAGGAGAAATGTAGCAGCTGTGGAAGAGTAAACAATGCCACAATCAGTATAAATGTTGCTTTTAGCTTTTAGCTTTTTGTTTTTATATATGAATGTAGCCCTAGTCTCTTTAAAATCATCATTTTGTTTTGTTTCAAATCACATTTTTGGTAGCAATTTGCAGAAGCTTTATCTGTTATAGCTCATTTATTGAAGAATACCATTACTATTTTACAATGTCAGTCTATTTACCAAAAGCACATATTGCCTTCACAAAAATGCATCTTAATGTCTACAATAATACAAAGAAAAAACATGCCTTGCCTCGGGATAGATAACGACATTCTGCCTGGCTTATTCGGATACTTTCGACTGCATTCTATGGTTTATCTGCTACTGGACTTTTTGCTTTGTTATCCATCTGGGCTCATTCTCAGCAGTCAAAAAATTAGTTCTGGAATTATTATGGCACCTTGGCCAATCACATTCGGTGTACCACACTTCAAGATGCCACCTTGTGTTTTGCAACAACACAGAAATTAACAAAGGCATCATCATGTCAAAGTCTGGTACATCACTGCATTGCTAAGTATACCACATAATGCCAGCACCGTTCATCATTGTGATTTGGCCTTACCACCATTACCAATGAAATATAATGCTTGCTGCAGGCAACACTCTGACTTTGCAGGTTTGATGTACCATAATTCTTCTTATCAGCTGTATCATAAAGGGTACACACACACACAACACAGCTGGCAAAGTCCTCGGCCAGTCTGTCTTATTTTTACTCCCCTATCGCCAGTTTACCCGACTCCCTGCAATTTATATACTTTCCGCTTCTTCAGTTATTAATTCTCTCCTGTTTCACTCTGTCCTTTGCAAACTCACATATCATTCCAATTCAAGAACAAAAACCTGCTCAGTCCTCTTCTAAGCAGGCCAGCTCACCACTGTATTTCCTTTCCCATTGTCTCAAATAGCCTAATTATTATCTGTTGCTTCTCTGTTGCAAATATCCCATTTAAATTGAATAATTTACTTATTAAACGCTGCAGTCTGATGTTAATTACTCACTGCAATCTGCATTTTCACCTTCACACTAAATAAAACTCAGCTTCTCTCTAGAATAAGTAATTGCAAATAATAATGCAATAAAATTACATTTTTTGCAATGTAAATCGATAACTCCATTCTATATCAAATGCAAAGATATTTTCCCATCAAACGAATCACGTGATGTAGTGATGGTAAACATAGTTTTCATTATGCAATATTTAAATTAAAGGGATACTTCGAGAATGGGTTGCTATTCTCAATGAAAGTTAATAATGGGAATACCCTAAAGTACAACACAAATATATTACAAGGACAGATCATTAAAAGAATTCCACTCAAGATGTCAGAATATGAATAACACAGCTGCCCTTGCAGGGTTCATGGGTTTGATCATTCCAAGATAGCAAGCTGCATTTTCCATGTTTCTTGGTCATAAGCTGATTTAAACACCACAGTTTTTTGGGAGGCAGATCAGACTGGATGGCAGGGTAGAGGAGGGGAGGAGCGAGGGAGGAGGTGGCGTAGTGGCATTGTCACAAGACTAGCAATTCAGAGACCCAGGGTAATGCTCTGGGGACCTGGGTTCAAATCACAGAATCACACAGTGCAGAAGAGACTCTTCGGCCCAATGGGTCTGCACCAACACATGAGAAACACCTGACCTACCTATCTAATCCCAATTACCAGCACTTGGCCCATAGCCTCGAATGTTATGACGTGCCAAGTGCTCATCCAGGTACTTTTTAAAGGATGTGAGGCAACCCGCCTCCACCACCCTCCCAGGCAGCGCATTCCAGACCATCACCACCCTCTGGGTAAAAAGGTTTTTCCTCACATCCCCCCTAAACCTCCTGCCCCTCACCTTGAACTTATGTCCCCTCCTGACTGACCCTTCAACTAAGGGGAACAGCTGCTCCCTATCCACCCTGTCCATGCCCCTCATAATCTTGTACACCTTGATCAGGTCGCCCCGCAGTCTTCTCTGCTCCAACGAAAACAACCCAAGTCTATCCAACCTCGCTTCATAACTTAAATGTTTCATCCCAGGCAACATCCTGGTGAATCTCCTCTGCACCCTCTCCAGTGCAATCACATCCTTCCTATAATGTGGCGACCAGAACTGCACATAGTACTCCAGCTGTGGCCTCACCAAGATTCTATACAACTCCAACATGATCTCCCTACTTTTGTAATCGATGCCTCGATTGATAAAGGCAAGTGTCCCATAAGACTTTTTCACCACCCCACTAACATGCCCCTCCGCCTTCAGAGATCTATGGACACACACGCCAAGGTCCCTTTGTTCCTCAGAACTTCCTAGTGTCATGCCATTCATTGAATACTTCCTTGTCAAATTACTCCTTCCAAAGTGTATCACCTCGCACTTTTCAGGGTTAAATTCCATCTGCCACTTATCTGCCCATTTGGCCATCCCGTCTATATCTTCCTGTAGCCCAAGACACTCAACCTCCCTGTTAACCACCCGGCCAATCTTTTTGTCATCCGCAAACTTACTAATCCTACCCCCCACATAGTCATCTATGTCGTTTATATAAATGACGAATAGGGGACCCAGCACAGATCCCTGTGGTACACCACTGGACACTGACTTCCAGTCACTAAAGCATCCTTCTGTCATCACCCTCTGTCTCCTACAACTAAGCCAATTTTGAATCCATCTCATCAAATTACCCTGTATCCCATGTGCATTTGCCTTCTTTATAAGTCTCCCATGTGGGACCTTGTCAAAAGCTTCGCTGAAATCCATATAAACTACATCAACTGCACTACCCTCATCTACACACCTGGTCACCTCCTCAAAAAATTCAATCAAATTTGTTAGGCATGATCTCCCTCTGACAAAGCCATGCTGACTATCCCTGATCAAACCTTGCCTCTCCAAGTGGAGATAGATTCTCTCCTTCAGAATTTTCTCCAATAGTTTCCCTACCACTGACTTGAGACTCACTGGCCTGTAGTTCCCTGGCTTATCTCTACAACCCTTCTTAAATAGCGGTATCACATTAGCTGTTCTCCAGTCCTCTGGCACCTCCCCTATGGCCAGAGAGGAATTAAAAATTTGGGTCAGAGCCCGTGATCTCCTCCCTTGCCTCCCTCAGCAGTCTGGGACACAAATTATCCAGACCTGGAGATTTGTCCACTTTTAAGCCTGCCGACGCCTCCAATACCTTGTCACTCCCTATATCAATTTGATCAAGAACCTCGCAGTCTCTTCTCCCTGAGTTCCATACCTTCATCCTCATTCTCCTGGGTGAAGAAGGATGTGAAGTATTCATTCATCACTCTACTGATGTCCTCTGGCTCCACCCATAGATTGCCCCCTTGGTCCCTAATGGGCCCTACTCTTTCCCTGATTATCCTCTTCCCATTGATATACTTGTAGAATATCTTGGGTTTTTCCCTACCTTTACCAGCCAGAGCTTTCTCATATCCCCTCTTTACTCTCCTAATTGCTTTCTTAAGCTCCACCCTGCACTTTCTGTACTCCACTATTGCCTCCGCTGATTTGCTTCCCTTGTACCTGCTAAAAGTCTCTCTTTTCCTTCTCATCGTATCCTGAATATCTCTGGTCATCCATGGTTCTCTGGGCTTGTTACTCCTTCCTATCACCCTAGAGGGAACATGTTGAGCCTGTACCCTCCCCATTTCCTTTCTGAATGCCCCTCATTGCTCCTCTGTAGATTTTCCCACAAGTAGCTGTTCCCAGTCTACCTTGGCCAGATCCTGCCTTATTTTACTAAAGTCCACTCTCCCCCAATCCAAAACATTTTTTTTTGCAACTTGTCTATTCCTTTGTCCATAACAAGCTTAAATTGTACCATGTTGTGGTCGCTATCACTAAAATCCCAACACGGCAGATGGTGGAATTTGAATTCAATAAAAAAAAAATCTGGAATTAAAAGTCTAATAACCATGAAACCATTGTCAATTGTTGTAAAAACCTATCTGATTCACTAATGTCCTTCAGAAAAGGAAATCTGCTGTCCTTACCTGGTCTGACCTACATGTGACTCCAGATCCACAGCAATGTGCTTGACTCTTAAATGCCTTCTGAAATGGTCTAGCAAGCCACTCAGTTCTCAAGGCAATTAGGGATGGTCAATAAATGCGAAGCTCACATCCCATGAATGAATAAAAAAAAATGGCTAATAGCAGTCGCAACAGCTTAATTCCCTTAATTTTTCATTTTTTGCCTTAACACATCATAAAATGTTGGTTCATAAATTATTCTTTATTGCAGGTAATCAGAATAAAATAATTGCTATGTAAACTTCATTATACATTTATAATTTTCACAGAAGTAATAACCCACACTCGACATCCTACTAGAAAGATTCCAGCTCATACACATTGGCAAACACTTTGATTGTAAATATAGATTTTTTGTAACATAGTGGAACATATATTGCTGCACACCAGTAATTGGGCCTTTAAAATAAATTAAAGGTTCCAAGTGAGAAATAAAGTGAAGCTTCAACTGCAATAGGAAAACAATCCAAGGTAACTCAATCAGATGTGTGAAGTGGTAAATACCAAACTACATTTAAATCTAAATAAAGTAAGCTTGAAGAGTTGGTGTCATCATAAAAAAAACTGTGGCCAATTTTATAAATAATAATACAGTAGAGAAAATACACAGAAGATTTAAAAAAGGGCAAAAAGATTGGCAGAGAGAGAATGAGAATAGAATGGCTGTTAATATAAAAAGGAACCAAATAGCCTTTTATGAATACAAACAGTAAAAAGGTCGTCAGAGGGTGGAGACCAAAAAGGCAGAGGACATGAGTACTTTTCATCTTCACAAGGGAAGAGAACACTGCCAATGGATCAGTAAAAGAGGTGGTAGTAGTGATATTGGATATGGCAAAAATAGATAAAGAGGACATAATTAATTTTATATGAAGTACAGGTACAAAAGCACCTAGGAATGAATGTACACAAATCTTTGAAGATGGCAGGACAAATTGAAAAGGCTGTTATGAAAGCATCAATAAAGATGTCAGAATACAAAAGCAAGGAAAGTTATACTAAACCTTTACAAATCATTAGTTAGGACCCAGCTGGAGTATTGTTTCTAATTCTGTGCACCACACTTCAGGAAAGATGTTAAGGCCTTCAAGATAGTGTAGAAGGGGTTTACTAGAATGGTTCCAGGGATGAGGGACTTCAGTTATGTGGAAAGAATGGACAAGCTGGGCTTGTTTGCCTTCAAACATGGAAGGTTAAGAGATGTTTAAACTCATGAAGGGTTATGATGGAGTAAATTAGGAGAAACCATTTCCACTGACAGTAGGGTCGGCAACCAGAGTGCACAGATTTAAGGCAAATGGAAAAGAATCAGAGGTGACTTGAGGAAACAATGAGCTGCTAAATCTGGAATGTGTTGCCTCAAAAGGTGATGGAATCGGAATCAAAAAGAATTTTCAAATGGAATTGGAGATATACTTAAAGGGAAAAAAATCAGAGAGCTATGGGGAAAGGGTGGGGTTAACTGGTTAGCCCTACCAAAGATCTGGCACAGGTAGGATGGGCCGAATGGTCCCTTTTGTGCTCTATGATTCAGTAAAGCAATACACAAAATACCTTCAGTAAAACAAAAGCTCCTTTGATAGTTAGTGGATGGTGGCAGCATGTTTTGAAAAAGTTAAAACTTTACAAAATTCCCTGATTATTCAGAAGCTTATGTGACAGGTACAAGAATCATATAGGCTAAAGGTAGCATTATCTATGCTAGAATAAATCATCCTAATGACAACTATCACAGCAGTATTAGATCAGCACTCCAATTTAGAGATGAGTAGATCCATTTTGTTCTTATTATGAACCTGAAGGTACCACATTAAAAGACAAGAAAACATTAAAAACACAGAGACAGTGCTCTCACAACAATTCTGCCCCTGAGGGACTACTTATGCATGCCCTCAGCTCTGTCTCTGGCATCCTTGTTGCAACTAACATCAATCCCTGTCCCCCCACCCGCCCGCTCTGGTATAGCCCCATCAGTGGCTGAGTTTTGGTTCATTTCCTCAGCCTCGAGAATAAAGAATACAATGAGTACACAGATGGAAAACAAGTCACTCTATAGTGACGTTTAAAAAATGTAATCCAAAAATAATTGTTATTCCAAAAATAAAAATTGCAGGGACGAAAATTAAACACTGGGTGGAAGGGTTTTACTTCACACCAGAATATTAAGGCTATGACATATCATTTCGCCCTTTGAGATTGGGTTTTTTGCCAACTTCTTAGAGCCAGCACCAAGAATACCCTTACACAGCCACTGATGAAGTGGGATGTCAGTTTTAACAGTTCTACCCAGAATTTATCAAAACCTGCTAACCAAATATTTTTGGAGGCAAATCACTTTTTTAAGAACTCGTAAATAAAAGATGTGATGACAGCACGGGGGCAATCAGGTGGCACCCTCCAGTGTGAATCCCGTCCCAGTGAATCGAACCAAAGACTTAATTTTGCTTGCAGTTTATGACATTCTAAGAATTAATTGTGCCATAACACCACAATACAAATCAGTAGAAACAGTATTTGCAGACAGACACTGCCTCCCAATGGTAAAACAACTGGTAATACTAATTAGAAATGATATTCGTGATGATCCTAACTTTAGGAATGAATGTCAAACAGAATAGCTGTACATTTTTTGCACCAACCCATCCTCACCTCCATTACCCCATCATAATCATTAGATAGAGGTCTTAGCTCTTAACTGTTCCACAGGGGGTAAATTGAAGAATATAATTAAAAGTTTATGTTGCCAAGCTGCTTAATCCTGTTGTTGCCAAACCCTCCCACAAGTCTCTCAACACGTGACACAGGCACTGTACATGACATTATGCTTTCATAAAGGTCAATCAGCTTGCTCAGTGCTGTGCATTTCAATCAAATCTAAGAAGCATTAACAAGCTATCTATACAGGAAGCTGGAATGAAGAACAAAAGGTTGCAATGGATTTCAAGCTGGAACAAATGCTGCAGAATGAAACTGAGGGTCAGGGAGAAATCAATGTTTGGGTCCATCACTGATCAAAAATTGTACACTCTTGTGTTTCATTGCCACAGATTAGCTAGCTGTGAAATGCTTGTCACAATGCAGTGAAAACTCAATTCTGCCTAATAGTATAAAAGGTGAACATCTTTGAATGAATGGGTTCCATAAAGTGCTCTAATGGAAGTAGCAGCACAAATATCTATTTAGAATACTTCCTTTTAAGTATATATTATGGCCTCAAGAGTTCAAGTAAAACACAGCTGCTGCTTACATCAAGGCAGTTTTATTTACCTCCATTAAAAGGGTTATAAAGCTGTAAATATTCTTAATACCAGCTAATAATATACTCTGCATTATATTAGAATGTTCCTACTCTAAAACAACAGATGCTCCAACCTGACAATGGAGATGTTAGTCCTCCCATCCACCTACGCCACCACTTCAACTAATCTGAAGTTTACTCCTCCGTTAACCCTACCTGGGAGGTCATTCCAAGTATTGATCACTTCTGTATGAAGAACTTCTTCCCAAAATTTTAAATTCACCAGAATCAATCTATGCCTTGGAAATTGTCTTTTAACTGTTTTACTCTACGGAACTCCTTCTTTGAATGTCTTGGCCTTTCTTGAATTAGTATTTTACTTTTCATTCCGCTGACAACAAATATATAAACAGAAAATGCTGGGAATACTCGGCATCAGGCAGCATCTGTGAAGAAGCAATAATCAATGTTTCAGGCCTGAAGCCCCTCCACAAAGCTAGGAGAAAGTACAGATCAACAACATCTTAACAAGAACACAACAGAGAAACAAATGGAAAATGAAGGGGTGAAAAAGGAAAGAAAAAATCTTGCGTTTCTATAGCACTTTACCTGACCACTGTGCATCAGCATCAGTGAATATTGCTGAAGACATTCGGTAGGACCAAAAAAAAAAATGCTAGTTATTTGTTCAAATGGGAAAATTGTGAATTGCAAATTCTCAGGACAGATGGCACTGACTGGTGAAAATCGGGAAACTGAAAAAGAACAAGGGCTTTAAAGCTGATGGACTGATTGGGTAGTTCTCAACAAGAAGCACATGCTGGAGAAAAAGGAGACTGCTTTTGCAAATTATTATCTTGGCCTTTCAATTTCAAAATAGCAAAAACTATTACATTACAGGAGAAGTTATCCAAACAGGTAATTAACTCCAACACATACTTTGCTCCTTGTGTTTTGTTCTATTGTACTGGCAATATGTCAAACTCTTTCAAGATTCTGATTCCCAATTAATTTTCAACATTTTAGATGCTTTAGCTTGTTAAAAGCTCTGGCCTATATTTAATATTCTACCAAACTCAAGACAATGGCATTTGAAGCTTGAGACAATTGTCACTGCAAGGTAGCTTCTTTCGAGTAACGATAATCATTAATCCCAAGTTCATTCCATCTATGAAAAGGATAAAATAATGCTAATTTATTTTTTAAATCGTCGGGGGGATAAGGTCCATTTATGGAAAATACCTGGAATTAACGGAAAGAGAAAATAGTTCCAAGGTATTTATCCTTGTTATAGCCACTTTCATTTGCATCCAATTATATACAAAAATTAAAATAGTTGAATTAATTTTGATGGTATTGCTAATGAAATGACTGCTCTGCTCAGTTTCTACATTGGGAGTGGTTGAATAAATAATAGAAATCTAACATTGCATTTATACATGGGAACACTGATATTGGAGATATCTTGTATTTTACCTTCACTTTGAACTCTTAGCTATTTATCACATTTTCATTTATTTGGAGAAAACAAGGAAAATATTTATTGCATCATAAAATTTGCTACTATCACCAAGCCATGCAGACAGATGACAAGGAAAAGGGGGGATTTTAGCATTTAATGACAACAGTCATCACATATCTCCCTAATAACCAAGAGGAATGACAGACCTTATTCCTGGGAGGATGACGTTGAAAATATATAAACTTTTCTCTCAGGTAGAGTACTAATAGGACTTATTAAATTGTAAATGTACAGCTTTTGCTTACCCAGCTTGTAAGGAGTATCCTCAGGCAGATCAACATCCAACATGAGGTCATCTTCATCCAGATCCCCTGACTCCAGGTTATTCAGAATATCCTGCAAGGAAATGAGCAAAGAAACAGTCTCAGAAAAATGTACTGAAAAAGGAAGTTAGCTTTTCCCTTGATAAAACATAAAAGCTAGAAACTGGGTTTTCTCTTCTAAACAGGTTTAGATGTCATCTCCGTTTTTCAAAAAGTTGTATGTTAGCAAAATATTCCACAATTTTTAGTTTAAATAATGGATTTCATGTTAAAAATGTAAACTTATTTACCAATTTTTAACAGAATTTCACTTTAATATGTTTTCCAGCACATTTCCTTGCCTCATGGTTAGGACCATGATGTCCTGAGTTAACGGATTAATAAAGGTTCGGGAAGTGGTGAAGAAGAATTTAACGAAAACAAAGTACAAGTAACGGAACCTACCTCATCATTGACTAAAAGCACAGACAAATGCCAAGCGCTAAAATAAAAATGTTACTTTTTTTTTAAACACATGAAACTTTCGTAGTTAATGAAAACTGGGTCATGAGTGTCATTCAGGGCATCATCAAAGGGGTTCAGACAGTGAATTGTTGCCAAGAAAGGCTCAATCGTTTGTTCTGTCTTGTTTCCCACCTGCACTGGCAGCTGAACTTGTTAGAAGTTTTCCTTTGTTTCCCCCCACCTCACCCAGTACACTGATGCATACAGAAACAACTATCAGAGATTTTATTGGGTTAACAGAACAAGGAGCAATCATATAAGCCCTCACCCTTGTCGCCTTCCTCATTTTGTCTCTCAGCTCTTTCAGGGACATCAAGCACACTTGGATTGACTTATATTTGACTAAAACATACCTTCAAAGATTATGAAAAACATCCTGTGCAGGCCAAAGAACAGGCAACAAGAGATAATTGAGTTTAAATTTTAAAAGAAAGCTTTTCTCGGCTAAAGGATAGTATTTGTTCCAATACAAGGAAGAAGTGAATTCAGTATGTAGCATTGGAGAGACCGGATAATCAGTCCAGTGTAATATGGAAATAAAGCTCCGGCTGCATTTGAAAGAGGATCCATGATCCAGTGTGCCAGTCAATGGAAAGGGCAAATAGTGTTAATCAGCTAGAAAATGAACCACAAAAACTGCAACTGCACAAATTAATCTCATGGCATGCTGGGTGCTCCTGTAATGTACTTTCAGGAGGCAAACATTTTGTTTCAGAAAATCTCCCAAGCTAGGAGATGGAACCAACAGGTTTTTAATTACTATTTAATCAATTACAGGAAAATGAAGACAATACAGCTCTCAACTATTTTACGCTTTCTGTTTTTCATGATTGGCAGTGAGGTACTTATAAAAGGGAGAAAAATAGCAAATGCTGGAAATCCAAAACAAAAATAGATAATAAATAGGAGGTTTCTCTGCATCAGGAAAAAGTAGTTACCATTTTGGCTTGAATGTTACTCGATTTTTGGTAATGAGATAGATTTGTTATTTAATGTTCTGTCTAGAGTTTTAAGCAAGACTTTCATGTGGAAATTTGAATGCAGGGTAATAAATCACATCATTTCAAGCAATGACTTGCTTCAGTGCCACTCTTAAAATAAACCATTAGGTTTGCTTTAATTTTTTTATACTCATTCATGGGATGTGGGCATCACGGGCAAGGTCAGCATTTATTGTCCATTCATAATTGTCCTCGAGAAGATAGTGGTGACTTGCTTCTTGAATACAACTGTGTAGCTTGCTCAGTCATTTCAGAGTCAGTTAAGAATCAACCACTTTGCTGTGGGTGTCGAGTCACTTATAGACCAGATTGGGTAAGGACAGATTTCCTTTGCTGAACACTAATGAGCCAGATGAGTTTTCACAATAATCTCGTAGTTTTGTCGTCAATCTTACTCAGGCTACCTTTCTATCCCAGATTTATTTAATCAAATTTATTTAATTGAATTTAAATTCCCTAGGTGTCATGACAATATTGAACTCACATCTCCAGACCAGGTCTCTGGATTACTAGTCCAGTAACATAACTGTTAGGCTACCATACCCCTTGAATGGTGCCACATGCTAGAAAAGGTCAATTGGTTGGTCTGAGGCAGGTGGTTGTTGATTCAATCTCAGTCCAGTACTAGCGCAGCTAACAACTCACATTTATAGAGAGCCTTACTGTTGTAAAACATCCCAAGATGCTTCAGCGAAGTATAATCAGGCCAAATTTGCATTGAGGCAAATATGATAATGGTGGAGAGTAGAAGTGGGGCGGGGGAGTGGGGGGGGTGATGATGACCAAAGGAGTGGGTTTTAAAGAAGATCTTCCAATAGGAGAAGCAAATGGAGAAGTGGAGAGGTTTAGGGAGCAAAGGTCCAAAGTGAAGGGACAACACTGCTGAAGGCACGGCTAGTGAGAGTGCCATCCCAGAAAAGAAAGGAGGGTTTATATTTACAAAAAAACTTTCATGACCACGCTACAATAAATGAGGTTTTTTATGAGATGTAATTACTGTTTTAACTTAGGAAATGCAGCAGCCAATTTGCACAGAGCACAGACAGCAATTTGATAATGATGAGATAATCTGTTATTTTCTATTGAGGTTGGTTGAGGGATAAGTATTGGACAGGGGCAAACTTCATGCACTGGAGAGGCCTCGGTTGGTTGTAGGGGCAGAAAAGGTTAGAGATGGGGAAGGGAACCATAAAAGAATTGAAGCACGAGAATGAGAATTTTCATTTTGAATCTTTGGGAGGGTGCGGGAGTGGGGGGTTGGGAACAGGTCAACGAGCACAATTGTGATGAGCTAATACGGTTTGGTACAGGGTATGATACAGGCAGAAGAATTTTGGAAACCTGAAATTTATGAAAGATGGAGATGGGAAGCCAGTCAGGAGAACATTGGAACAGAAAAGTCAGGAGGTGACTAGGGGCATAGGTAAGGGTTTTAGCAGGTAGACAATGTTACAGAAGTGGCATCAGGCAATCCTTATGATAGGCATAAAGTTAGGAGCTCAACTTGAAGACAAATAGAAACCCAGTTACAATATAAACTAGGCTGACACTTCAGTGCAATGCATGATGCTGCTGAATTGGTGCAGGCACCCTTTTTCAGTGAGGACAATCAACCCATTGGCCTGTCCAGTGGTTCAAGTGAACATTAAAGGTCCAATGGCACTGTTCAAGCAATAGCATCCCGGCCAAAGTTCCTAATAGATCAACACCACTAAAAGATGACTAATTGGTTGCCCATCTTAATGCTGTTTATAGAACCATCCTCTGTGCAAATTGGCTGCCACTTCTGCCAACATAATGGCCAATTCAATTCTAAGTAATGGTTTGTGTATTAAGTACTTAAGTATTAAGTGCTTTCACACATTTGAGAGGTGATAAAGCATTGTTAAGATGCACATCTTTCTTTCTTTCCCAAGTGCAGCCAAACACTTTATGTTTCTAAGTGGAAACAGCCACTAGAAATTGGCAGTGAAGAACAGAAGCGGTAATTGGCACGGGCAGGATTAATCACGAGCTGAGTTAGCATTTGTCACCTGCAAAATCCTAACTGTGGATCCCTCAGCCTGCTGACAAATGCTAACTGCTGGTCATGAAACAAACCCTTATGTATGTTTTACAACAAACAAAGTTAACTTCCAATAATCCTCTTACCCTCCTTACTATTTCTTTCATCACCTTTAAGTGAGAAACAAGCCAAAAACAATAATTGGAGAAGGAATATGACGAGGAAAATAAGACTGGCAAAGACTAACTCTGAGAACAGAATGACATTTAACATAAAAGGAAACGCAAAAATCTTTTGCTGGCATGTAAATAGCAGGCAGGTAATACGAAGCAGGGTGGGTCATATTAGGGACAAAAAGCGATATATATGCTAAGAGCTGCAGGGCAAGGCTAGAAAATAAGTCACTTGCATCGGTGTTTACTATGGAAGAGGATGCTGACAAAATATCAGGACCATTAGATGGTAGAGATAATGGAGGAGGTGGAGATTGCTCAGCAGGACGCACAGGAAAGGCTGGCTATACATACACTTAGAATCCCAGATTGCTAAATGAAGTGGGGGTGTGGAGATAATCGAACGACTGCCATAATCTTCCAAACTTCCCTAGATATGGGGAGACGCAAGATGTTTGGGGAGTGGCAAAAAGTGACACACTTATTCAAGAGAGGGGGGTAATGACATTTCTTGTAAATACAGGCCGGTCAGTTTAACTTCAGTGGTGGGTAAGGTTTTAAAAACAATAATCATAGAAAAAAAAACAGGCACTTAGAGGTGTTTCTTAACTAAGGAGAACCAGCATGGATTTGTATATCACAAATCATGCTTGTATAATCTAATTGAACTTATTGATGAAGTGACAGAAAACATTGATGAAGGAAATGCAATGGATGTTGTCGATATGGATTTTAAGAAAATGGTTGACAAAGTACCACATAAAAGGCTGGTGAATAAAATTGAGGCTCATGGAGGATCAATGTCAGCTTGGATAAAAATTTGGCTTATGGAAAGAAAACAGAGTTGTAAATGGCTGTTTTCAGACTGGAAGATGGTCAACAGTGGTGTTCCTCAAGGGTCAGTGCTAGGATTAGTGCTTTGTTGATATAAATGTTATGTTGTGCAGTTACAATACTACAAATTTTTGGAAAAGCTAAAATTGAAAGTCACATTTTGTAAGCCTTAAAGACTGTTTCCAAAATGGACTCTGAAGGTCACCTGACTTCCTCTTTCTGGATTCGGGCTAGAACCCCTTCAGCCAGATAAAGAGACGACATCTTCAGGCCAATATAATTAAAATTCAATTTGTGTTCCAAAAGAGTATTCAGAAACTCATTGACTTAATGGCTTTTTCTCCAAACACAAAGACATTAACTGATAAGCCATTGTAAGATGTGAACAACCTTGGCCCTTTGGATCATTACCGGGGGTTAAGGAAACTTTGGATAACTGTGATGGAATTACCACTTGCCTTATTTGGTATTCTTGTACAGGTCACATGATAATGGTGGCCATCTTGACCTACCTGCAAAAAGAACTGAAAATGGCAGGAAGGGGCAGATCCACAGAGATCCATGTTGAAGAAGCTTCAACCCAGGGAGATATAGAGAAAGGCATCTAAAAACAGCTACTGGTCTGCTGTAAATTAACTGGGTAGCTGAAAGTGCCACGCCTGCAGAACAGAAATAGGGACCATCTCCTCCCTGTAAACCTGATTCCACCTACTAGCCTCACATATTAAAGCAATTCAACAGTAGAAGCCATTACAGCTGCACAGACACTCCGACAACTTCAAATCCTTCACTTCAGACAACACAACATCTCAACAACAAAAATATCAGGCATGCACTGAATAAGGACTAATCCGGAGGTCCCCAGTATCACAGATGCTATTCTTCAGCCAATTCGATTCACTCCAAGTTATATCAAGAAACGGCTGAAGGCACTGGAAACTACAAAGGCTATGGGGCCTGACAATATTCCAGCAATAGTGCTGAAGACTTGTGCCCCAGAGCTTGCTGCGCCCCTAGCCAAGCTGTTCCAGTACAGCGACAACACTGGCATCTACCAGGCTACGTGGAAAATTGCCCAGGTATGTCCTGTACACAAAAAGCAGGACAAATCCAACCTGGCCAATTACCGTCCCATCAGTCTACTCTCCATCATCAGTAAAGAAAAGGAAGGGGTCATCAACAGTGCTATAAAGTGGCACTTTCTTAACAATAACCTGCCCACTGACGCCCAGTTTCGGTTCCACCAGGGCCACTCAGCTCCTGACCTCATTACAGCCTTGGTTCAAACATGGACAAAACAGCTGAGCTCCAGAGGAGAGGTGAGAGTGACTGCACTTGATATCAAGGTAGCATTTGACTGAGTGTGGCATCAGGGATCCCTTGCAAAACCGTGTTAATGGGAGTCAGGGGGAAAACTCTCTCCTGGCTTGAGTCATACCTAGCACAAAGGAAGATGGTTGTGGTTGTTGGGGGTCAGTCATCTCAGCTCCAGGATATCACTGCAGAAGTTCCTCAGGGTAATGTCCTCGGCCCAACCACCTTCAGCTGTTTCATCAATGACCTTCCTTCCATCATAAGGTCAGAAGTGGGGATGTTCGCTGATGATTGCACAATGTTCACCACCATTCGCGACTCCTCAGATACTGAAACAGTCCATGTCAAATGCAGCAAGACCTGGACAATATCCATGCTTGGGCTGACAAGTAGCAAGTAACACTCGCGCCACACAAGTGTCAGGCAATAATCATCTCCAACGAGAGAGAATCCAGCCATCGCCTCTTGATGTTCAATGGCATTACCATCGCTGAAACCCCCACTATCAACATCCTGCGGGTTACCATTGACCAGAAACTGAACTGGACTAGTCATATAAATACAGTGGCTACAAGAGCAGGTCAGAGGCTAGGGATCGTGCGACGAGTAACTCACCTCCTGACTCCCCAAAGCCTGTCCACCATCTACAAGGCACAAGTCAGGAGTGTGATGGAATACTCCCCCTTTGCCTGGATGAGTGCAGCTCCAACAACACTCAAGAAGCTGTACACCATCCAGGATAAATTAGTCCACTTGATTTACACCACATCCACAAACATTCACTCCCTCCACCATCGACGCACAGTAGCAGCAGTGTATACCATCTACAAGATGCACTGCAGGAATTCACCAAGGCTCCTTAGAAAGCACCTTCCAAACCCACAACCACTACCATCTAGAAGGACAAGGGCAGCAGATAGATGGGAACACCACCACCTGGAAGTTCCCCTCCAAGTCACTCACCATCCTGAATTGGAAATATGTCACCATTCTTCCACTGTTGCTGGGTCAAAATCATGGAACTTCCTTCCTAACAGCACTGTGGGTGTACCTACACCACACAGACTGCAGCAGTTCAAGAAGGCAGCTCACCACCACCTTCTCAAGGGCAACTAGGGATGGGCAATAAATGCTGGCACAGCCAGCGAAGCCCACATCCCTTGAATGAATAAAAAAAATGGAGTCAAAGTGCCAAGACCTTTAGAGACAGGCAATTAATGAGTTAGTAGGATTGCAAATAACTTATCAAAAGCTGGAGATGAGAAATAGTGGATAACGTACAAAGATAATTTCAGTGAGCAATAAAGAAAAGTAAAGAAAAACAATGAAAAAAAGTAAAGCAGTGAAAAGGCATGGTACTGCGGATCTGCAATAAAACCAACTTCATATGAACCAGCATCCACGTATATTTAATGCTCTTGCTGGTCTTCTTTGCATATTAATCATAGGGCTCACATTAAAAAAAACAGCCTTAGCTTGAATCTTACTGCAGGCTAGAACAAAGGCTGAACAAGGTCACATCTGGCCTGCTGGAATCGATTAAACATCCCTGGTCTATTGCAACAAAAAAAAAAATGCTGTAAAGGAATTACAATTTCTGAATAAGCCATATGCCTATAATTCGGGGAACTTAAACTCAAAACTGAATGCACAAGCAGACCTTTGATAACTATACATAATGGAAAGATCAGACAAACAAAGAGTTTGCAATTTACATTTTTACTGGTGTCAGCAAGTTTGAGTGTTGAGCCAGATCATTAAATGAAATATACTTTACTTCAACATTGATTTTTATTGAGCATTTTCATTCAGCATTGGATATTTAGTAATACAACAGTTTAGCATAATTCTAGCAGGATAAGTTATAGCAAATATAAGAATATAAGTAACAAAATATTGGAAACTGTCCCAGCAGATGTGTGAAATTAGTACAGATCATGAGGCCCACACTGACTTCATTAAGGCTTATAATATTCTGGCCCACTTTTTGGGTGCATCAGGTACAAAATTTGAACAAATTAAAATGTTAAAATTAAAAGTCAAGAATCTTCTCTTTATACACAAATTACTAGTAAAATCTAATACTCTTCAGGACAACTGAACTCCAAGAGAATTACTGACGATAAAGGTTGTTCATATGCCTCTTTAACAACACATTGCCCCAACAATTCATAACTACAGCACAACATGATCAAAACTACAAACAGAATTACAATTTAAAATATTACTCCCAAAATCTTAGCACTGTCATAGTTAAAAGTACAGAAAATTACTGCCTTTTTTTATTTTCTAGTTAACTATTGCAAACTGTATACTTTATCAAGGTGATGGGTGTTAAATCGGAGCACCCCGAATTTGGATCAGAGTTTCAAAAAAAATACAAAACAGACTTCCTTCTGCACTAACACAAAATTTGGGGAAGTAGTTGAAGTAGTGAAGAGGATCGTTATAGGTTTCAGGATGACAGATTGGATGATGAAATGGGCAGAAGCTTGACAGATGGAGTTCAATGTGGAAAAGTTTGAAATGATGCACTTTAGGAGGGTTAACATAGAAATATAGTATGCTTTAAATGGCATGATTTTGAAAAGTGTTGTTGAGCATATTGTGCTTTGTGATCATATATGAAAATCCTTAAAAAGTGGCAGGGCAAGTTGATAAGGTGATTTTGAAAAAGCACGTAGTTAAAAAAGCACACAATTAGCAGGCAGAAAACAGGGAGTAGGAATGGGGAATTTTCGCATTGGCAGACTGCGACTAGTGGGGTACTGCAAGGATCAGTACTTGGGCCCCAGCTGTTCACAATATGTATCAATGATTTGGATGTGGGGACCAAATGTAATATTTCCAAATTCGCAAATGTCGGGAAGATATAATAATTCTCATAATGTTATTTGAATTTATTGTAAAATAGTGGTATCTGTGTGTGTGTGTGTGCACACGCACGTGAGCGCGAGAGAGAGAAAGAGAGACTTAACTGGATTAAAGGCAACTGGTCTGAAGGCTTTGATGTAAACATGGGGGAAATTTAGAATGTATGGGGTAAAAGGGCATTTGCATTTCTAAATAAACCAGGCTAGATTGTTTTCAAAGGAGGGGTGAAGTGTGTCACCTAGCCAGGTGAAGTTAAGAAACAGTGTGTTTATTTTTCCCAAAGATTACTGATAAAACTTAGCGCTATGAGAGATTTTTATTATCAGGGCGATAAAGTCCAAAGGCACAGTGAAACAATGGGATTTTGCATTCAAAGGGAAAATATGCACAAAGGAGTAAAGGCTATGTGTAAGGGTAGGCATTTTTAAAAACAACAAGTGCGAAAAGCCATCAGCATCTATGCCTCAAGCTGCTGTTTTCAAAGAACTGAAGTTGAGAAAACTCACTCTGAATTCAACTGGTTCAGGGGATTGTGGGTCACCTTGCCTGGGTCTTTTAAAATCTATGTGTCTTACTGTTGCCTTCACGAAAGTGTAACTGGGAGTCAGATTAAGTAG